>NC_056678.1:42484725-43094516 GCF_018350195.1 Panthera tigris
GTTGATGTTCCTGGTGTTCCGTGATCTCTTATGTGTTTGATTTTGATTGTTGAGCAGTAGTTTCTTGTAGTTTGGGTTTTGTTTCTCTCCTCCAACCACCAGTTCTTTGTTCTACTGGCCAATTCTCACCTTCGTGTTTTCTCGTCCTCCTTTTCCTTCCCCTGGTATAGATCAAAGTGGTCAAAGCGTTCCATAGTTCCCTCCACGAAAGCATTCAGAAACCCAAGAACCAAAACTCCATCCACAACTTCATGACCCACCCTGAATTCGCCATAGATGAGGAGGTGCCACGAACACCACTCCTGGATGAGCATGAGGAGGAAGATCTCGAACAGGCTCCTAAGGCTGGGACTGGGGTGCTCCTGTTGGATGGTGAGGTCACCCCATATGCCAACAAGAACAACAATGCGGTGGACTGCAGCCAAGTGCACATCGTTGCCTCCCATGCGGACAGCCCTCTACACAGCCTGGAGACATCAGTTTGAACTTCATTCTCTGGCTCCCGTCCCCGCTTTCTCCATTTCCTTTCTCATCTGTCCCATCTCTAAGGTGACGATGGGACTTTTCACTGTCATGTCAGCTGCTCCCAAGTATGTGTGAACCCCCACCTGACCATGAAGAGGCAAGAGTACAAACCAACAAGGATTTCAACTTAAACTTGAGTTGGGGTTTGTAGCAGGACCCAGTCAAACCCCAGGAAGGTGATGAATGGTAGAATCTACCCCTTGGGTGTATCAGTTGTCATTTTTAAAGAAATGATGACAATCCTCTTGGCATCTACCCCAACCCAGACTCTTCCCGGTATGTATACATATGTCATCAACTCCTGACTTCTGGATTTTACCCTATGAGTCTGTGCCACTTATAAGCGAGGTTGAGGGTTCAGAGAGAGAAAATATCCCCAAACGAAATGTGTTGAGATAGGAATGGAATGTATAGAATCATCTTATAGAGTGGTTGTTTTTCAAATGACTTTCCCATTTTCAAACCTTACACCTAAAGCCCTCTAGCCCTTTCTGCCCTTCTAGTCAAACCTCCCCAAGGTTCTTTTGGTCTTTTGTGACCATTGTCTTCCTTACTTTCACTCTTTCTTTTTTTTCCCCCTTTTTTTCTTTTTCTTTTTCTTTTCTCTTTTCTTTTTTCTTTTTCTTTTTTCTTTCTTTTTTTTTTTTTTTTTTTTTTTGTCATGATGATTGAGAAATTGGAAAGGACATGGCTGAATTGAGTCAACTTTGGCCATTCTCCCTTCTGGCCCCAGTGGAACCCTTGGTTTAGTCTTAGAGGAGGAAAGGTTTCTCTGCTAATAAGATCCTTTTGAAGCAATTGAGAGCTGGTAAGAATGTGTTTCTGTTGTTGTCAGGTTACCTTCCACTTCTAAACTGCCATCTTGTCAGGTGTGTATCATTTCTAAGTGCCAGGGAGCTCAGCCTTGACCATGAAGCTTTCATATGTTTGGTATGCAATTTTTACCATAAGCCTGATTGTTCTCCTATTCCCAAAGTGGTAGCAAAGGAATTAATTGAGACCGGCCCTGCCTCCTAAGTGGACTTGGATATTGAGGACCAACAGCTGGCAGTTCTAGGACAAGACAGACCATCAAAGCCAACTCTTGTGCAATCCTCCTTGGGTTGACCACTACCGCTTTCAAGGCCTTCTGCCAAGGCTCTTGTAGGACAGGACCTGATTGTTGGGGAAGTGAGTACTGAGAAGCCTTGGGAGAGGCCAAAGGGCCATCCTAACAGGATCAGAGAAACCCTTCGTCCGAGAAAACCAGACACTCTGAGGTTAGGTGCCCAAGTACCAGCTTTGACCTATCCTTCATCTTTCTTGTTCTGCTCTTTCGTGGCCCCTAACTCGTCTGGTCTCTGAACAGGTCCCAACCTTTCTCAAATATTCTGCTTTTGAAAATACACATCCCAAGTGGACTCCAGTGACATTTTGCTGACTTGAAGGAGCAAAAGACCCACCCTGAAAGTCTCTCCTTCCTCTCTCCCTTTCTCCCACATGACCCACTCAAGGCCCTCCCCAGAATGTGCTCGACTGTAAAGCCCTGTGCCTTCTCTCCCCGAACACTGCCCAAAGCATCCCCTTCCTCCCTGCCTCTCAGGAGTTGGGGACTTTGCCAGGAGATTTTTTTTTTTAAGTGTTCCTTAAAGGGACAAGGTGGAGCCACGTTTGCAGGAGCTTCATTTTTATCCCTGCTGATGTGGACGTCAGCTCTTCTGTGCAGGGATTATTAGCTCATGTCTACCGGTTCCCATTAAATAAATGAGGCCTGTCCCCCTCTTTCAAGAGTGATGGGAGTAGGGAGTAGGGCTCGAGGCTCTTATGAACTGCCAAATGTCCACTTGTGACGGTAAGGTGGCCTGAACCTGTGCTCTCTGGCCTTCTCTTCTAGATCCCTCCTCCCTTACCCCTTCCATCTGAGCTGTCCGAGGTAGAAAGAGCAAGGAAACAATATCCCCTACCCATCCCCATTCCTACGCAACCCACCAAATTTGATTTGGGTTTTTATAAGGGTCACGTGCTTCAGCAATCTTTTCTCTGTCTTAAATACTCCTGTGGGGACAAAACAGCTCACCCAAGGTGTTAGGTGTGCACATACATATTTATTAAGTACATGGGAAGATTTAGTTCTGTCAAGTCTCTTATTACCTCAGATCAGTTTGAAAAACAAGCCAATAACAAACTTTGGAGGCTATTTTACCATTCCTGCTCCCGAAAGACTCTCATGGTGCCTGACAGGTTACTCTTGAGAGCTTACGTCTACTTGTTTAAGCTCAATGGTTTTTGTGGTTTTCCGTGGTAGGAGAGAAAAAAAAAAAACAAATAGAGAAATATTATGCAAAAAATATAGTTTTCTTTAGATCAGAAACTGATATTTTTGAGTCAGCCATATGTATTTTGTTTAAAGGATTCGAAATTAAGTGCTGTCATGTTACCCTGTGGAAGGAGCATATAACCAGCTGTTTGACATGACAGGTGACTTAGTATATTTGTAATTGGTTTTAAAACCAATGCACCGTACTTCCTTTCTCCAAACAGCCATCTTTATACTTAGGGAAAAAAAATTTGTTGGGTTCTAGACTTTTTTAATATAAATTTTGTTGATATGGAATTGAGTAAGTTTAAGTGTTTATGTGCATATGTTTTTTATATAAGTTTTTTTTCTATTCAGTTTTAGTGATCCAACTGGCAGTGAGTCAATATGGCACAAGTTACTAAAGCTTTCCCCCAATATGGTGCTTTAGATCTGAAAAGGGTCTGATGGGGAGAAGGGGAAATTACTATCCTAGATGAACCTAGAAAAATGGGGCAATAGACTGTGAATGGGAAGGAAAGCATCCAGCAAGAAGGGGTAGCCAGCAGAAAATGAGGGTATGTCCCCCATGGAGATGGGTGCCAGGCTTTTTAGTGACTGGTGAATTAAGATCAGGGGCCTTGGTTGGATTTTGTTTCTTGATGAGTAGCTGGCAGAGCGGTACCCACAACACGAATATCTCTCGGGCTGCAAGGATGCTCTGATTTGGGGGTTGCATTTTTTATGGTTCTTTCACCTCCTGTTGTCCCAGGAGTTTTCCCTTAATGAGTCTTTGTGCAAGGATCTGATTCGGGACTTCCCCTCCCCTAGAAATGTTGTGTGCAATATATTAGACGGGGGATAGATTTCTAAGTGGAAAAAACGAAGGCTGGTTCTAACCCCGGGTGGTAATCTTGGGGCTAGGTCCTTCCCATAGGTGCCCTCTGAAGTGACTCCCCCATCCCTAAAGGTGTTAGACCACCGAGCAATCCTTCTGACACTTGTGGGTTCTTTAGGGTCTAGGTTTCTTCTTCCACTTGAGCGTCAGAGGGGAGAGTTTGCACCGTTATATCTGAGCGTTGACCTCGCTGCCGAAAACCCGGGGGGGGAGGGGGGGGTGGCAAGCTCGCATGTGTCCTGCAACCTCTAAATGCCTCACCTCCTTTCTTTCCTGCTTTCTTTTGCCTAACGATTGAAGCAGCCTGGGAATACCATCACAAAGTGCACACTTCCTCACTTTCCGTATCTAGGGACCACCCGCTGCAGCGGTGGGGATGAGGCGCTTGTAAATGCCTGCTATTCTGAAGCCATTCCAGCCTTTTCCTCAGAATAGACCAGACGCCCTTCCATTTAGCTCAGTGCCAGTGCTCTGCCTTCCCAGCCCTGCTGTCAGGCCTGCTGTCCCCTTTCCTCTTGACGAGGAGAGACGGAGGGAAGTGAGCTCCCCGTGACCGAACTGGCCTTTGGTTCAGATTTGCTCCCCATATGTATCTATGCCATATGTGAATATGCCATATATATGTGCCAACAAATCTATCTACGTTGTTCTTTTCCGATCAGCACGCAGGTAGGAACTTTGAGTTTCTTCTTCTCTTTTTTTTTTTTTTTTGTTCTTCTTCTTTTTTTCAGTAATTAGTATAACAAGCACTGGTATTTTTGTATAAAAAAGAAAAACAAACAAAACAAAAGATTGACTAGTGTGGTCTGCATGCCGTCAACAAACATGGCGACAGCCAAGCAGCAGTGTGCGCCCCAGTGTGTGTTACCATAATTCGCAGTTCAGCCGAACAGTGCACCCGATCTGTATTTGCGTTCCGATATTATTGAAGCTCTCTGTACAACGTTTTGCATGTATTTATATGGTTCTTAAAGGAAAAAAAAAAAAATGCCGTAAACCGGCAAATTTGAAATTCAAATACGCTGTCCACTGAGACGGGAAGAAGAGGAGTTTTAAAAGACGGGGGAGAAAAAGGGATATATATATATATTTTTTGGAACCAATAAAGCTTGTTGCTGATGAGAATCAGTACTGCCGTGCACTGAAAATAAAAACCCATGCCCACCTGTAACTGTGCTGTCCTCAATGTGTCTCCGCTGGGGGGGTCGTGTCACCGGGGGTCCGTGGGAAGGGGAAACTGCCACCGTCACATCAGGAACCCCATCCGTGCAAGCCCGGAGCTCAGCTTGTCACTGGACCCTGACATGCTTCTCTGCCAGCACGTCCCTCTGGTGACTCGTGGCCCCGCTTGCCAGGCCCCTGCGCCGAAGTTACGAGCTTTGCTCCCCTTGCTTCAGGCAGAATCCACAGTTGGTGGCGCTGCAAAGCTACAGCTTTTGAGAAAGGAGATTTGGAAGGATTAAGAGTCCGACCTGGCAGTCCTTTCTTTTTTTCTTTGCCTTTATCCTTTTTTTCTTTTTTTTTTTTTTTTAATGAAATGCCCTTTGGAAAAATTCATTCCCCTGATATTAGCACTTTTTTATCTACCTTGCCTCTGGGGTTCTCCAGTCCCTCCCTTCCCAAGGTTTCTGTTCTGTTCTGCTAATTGTCCCGTTCCTTTGGGTGAGTCTCTAGTATGACTGATTAGGCCCCACGTTTGGGCCAAAACAGCTCCCTGGCAGCTCACTTGGGCTCTGAGCTTCAGTATTTCAGAACTCCTAACTCCCTGCGCCTTTCATCCAGGCGCCCAATCAAGTTCCACAGCTCTCTCTGGAAACATCAAAGGGAGGAAAGGACTTTGTCGGCTCCCCAGGGTCCTTTAGGGAAAGTATGATAGGGAAGGACAGCCCAAACTCTCCTGGCTGTTTGAACAGGCTGCTTCTGAAAGGAGGAGCCAGCCCTGAATGAAGCCGGCTTCTGTAATGAGAAGTCTTGTCCCTACTTCTCTGCCTGTCCCCGGTTGCCCTCCACAGGCACAGGTGCCCTGCCTGTTTCGGGTCTTTAAAACGGGCTAGGGAAGAAAAAAAAAACGAGTAATAACTAACAGGGGGCTAGGCCTTGTCTGATAACAGAAATCATTCGCAAAACAACCCAGTTTCTTTTTTTCCCTTTACAGATTCCCTCCCCATTCATTACCTTTGCTAGGAAGGGATGCAAAACACACAGACAGGTATACACACACCTTGAGTCTTTTCTAAGGCTCGGCCCTGTGTCTCCCCTCACTCTCACCTTGTCTCGGCTGGACCTGAGATCTGTGCCTCTGCTGTGCCAAACTGGGTCCTTCTCATTTTCACCTCCTAATCCCAGCGTGTGGTAAGGCCTGGAGAGGCATGAGCTTCAAAGCAGCTCTCTGGCACAGACGAACAACCCCGAGGTATTGTTTTAATAGAGAATAAAACCAGCTCAGCTCCTTGGGCCTGAGTTACTATACAAAAGAAAAAGAGTTTGCTCTTTTCTTCCATTTTTCCCCACCCCCAGTTCTAGAAAAGCACAATTTCTCTGCCTTTATATATGGTTTACGGCCTTATATGTGGTATATGGTCTTTAATAATGGTTTGCGAGCCTTTCTCAGCCACCATATGCTCTCCCTGTGGTCACTGGCTTTGTTGGAAACTCTCCACCAAGACTCACTGGTCCCCTCCCAGGTACACACACACAGCTGGGCAACCCCCTGACTTGATCTGTGGCAAATCCAAAGATCAGTCATTGGGGACCAGCGAACTCGTTACCAGCCCCTGACCTGGCTCCGTTAGGGCATGGCCTTCATGTTACTGCAAGCCCGAAGGAAGGTGGAAATGGCACATCCTTTACCGGCAGATAAATCCGGAAACCCGGATGTAAACAAAACACGTCAACATGTTCCTATGTTTGCAGTGCCATTTCTGTTCATTTGTCGCCAACATGAACCTAAGCCATGAGCGATAACAACCTGCTAGACCCTTGGACTGTAAGACTTTTCGCCGTGAAAGGGAGTGGCTTCTGCGTCCGGGGCTTGCCCGTATGCTGACGTGGGATTAATCCTTGTCCTCAGAAGACGCACACATAGAAGGGAGTGGCCTCTTCGGAATGGCCTGCCTCTGCCATCTCCTCAGAGGCTGGTGTCAAAACCAGAAGGCCACCGGACGCCTCCAATGAGAATTTAAGTGGTCCGCATATTGGAAAAGCCAAATTGCCGTCAGAAGCTTGGCTTCTGCTCACACAGTCTGAACAAGGGGAGCCCCATGAACCGTCCGAGTAGTCGGAGCCTTCATACTCAGACCCAGGTGTATCCGTCTCTGCTCTTGGACAGACCTGGTCCCTGAGTTCAGGGTCGGCCAACATTTGGTTTCTCTGATATCCCCTGTAACAGAGGCCGTCCTCTGTTACGTGCACCATCCTCCAGACATGGCACACGCGTTGGGTGATGGTTTTTTTTTGCGTGCTGGACCCAGGAACGCTACCGTGAACGACTGATCTGTGTCTTAGAACCCGAGATCCTCATGGCTGGGCCTGATTGAAAGCAAATACACATGAAAACTGACTTGAAAGAGGAAGTGAGCCCGAGGAAGGCAGGGCTGGGGACCCACAGTTGCCTTCAGCACCTGTGACAGGGAGAACAAATACACCTGTGGTCATCCAAAGCCCTTCGTCTGCGTCAAGAATCCCCACATCTTCCTGCCGAACCTTTGAACTGAAACTGCTGCTCTTCAGGTAGGAGAGAGAAGGGGTTGGAATCTTGTCTGCTCACCCTCTGGCGGAGAATCTGAAACAGAGAAATTCGAGAGGTGGAGTCGGATCCTGACGTGCGGGCAGCCCAGAAGGCAAGAGACTGGCGCCCCACACTCCGCTGCTTGAGGGGCTTGATTCCCCACCTCAACAAGGGGACAGTTGAGCTACATCAATGATTTTCAGGTTACCCTTTGAAGATCCGAAAGGGATTCCTCAGAGATAATTCAGAGCCCACAGGTGTTCAACACAAGTACCCTTTTTTTTTTTTTTAAGGTATTTGGCTTCTAGGTCAGTGGTAGTTTTAAAAAATTGCCCTAAGTGGGGGAGGGGGGAGGGCACCTGGGTGGCTCAGTCGGTTAAGCGTCTGACTCCAGCTCAGGTCATGGTCTCGCCATCCATGAGTTCAAGCCCCGCGTCAGGCTCTGTGCTGACAGCTCGGAGCCTGGAGCCTGCTTCGGATTCTGTGTCTCCCTCTCTCTCTCTGCACCGCCCCCCCCCCACCCATGGTCTGTCTCGCCCTGTCTCTCACAAATAAATAAATGTTAAAAAAATATTGTTTAGGGGCGCCTGGGTGGCACAGTCGGTTAAGCGTCCGACTTCGGCTCAGGTCACGATCTCGTGGTCCGTGAGTTCGAGCCCTGCATCAGGCTGTGGGCTGATGGCTCGGAGCCTGGAGCCTGTTTCCGATTCTGTGTCTCCCTCTCTCTCTGCCCCTCCCCCATTCATGCTCTGTCTCTCTCTGTCCCAAAAATAAAAAACGTTGAAAAAAAAAAATTTTTTTTTTAAATATTGTTTAAAAAAATTGCCCCAAGGGTACTGTGGACCAGTCCTCTCTGAGGCCCCCCCACTAGCACACTGAAACGATCCAAACACGGGGGACACAAGTTTTGTGTGATTAAACACACCAGCAAGCCTAATTTGCATGCTGTCTTCATTGGCTCCCGTTACAATTACCAACATCAACACACATGCATTAGAGTAAAACTTACTGATTGTGGTCCATCCTGCTGAGATTGTGACCTCGCTGATTCACCCTTGGAATTTGTTGTGGAAACAGCAGTAGTCTGGGGATGCAGAGATCTAACCCAGCGGAATGGCATAAAGTTACAAGCTGTCTCTTTGAAGCCACGGTGGCGAGGGCCGGCCGGGGAATGGGAAGGCCTAGGATATAACCCTGACTCTGCTACTGATTTGTTGCGTGACCTGAGGGTCTCCTCAACTCCGACACTCTTTCCATGTTCAGTCCAGTGTCAAAAATTGCTATTAATAGCCATTGGAGAAGGCCTAAGAGGCATTTCTGTTTCATTGCTTGATCTCCCCTGGAATGTAGCATTATCGTGCGTGCATTGGACGTTGGTGCATACCGGGACGTGCACGGGCAGGCTTCACCCGGGGCTCAGCTACTTATACCTACAACAAAGACAAATTGCTCCGCAGCCCTTAAAGTACAGGAAATCTGTTTCTTTTCTTAATTAAATAAAGCCTAGCACCAAACTAGCTAAGATCGGCAAGAGGCCTGTCATTTTTTTAATGGTCTCATCTCCTCCCCAGCCTTGGACGCTGGTCCGCTCATTCATTCAACAAGCACACACTGTGCCAGGCACCGTTGTAGGCACCGGGGATACGACAGGGAAGGAAACAAAGTCCCTGCTCTCTGAATTTTGTCTCACAGAGGGGAGACAAGCAAATGCGTAGCACGTCACATGGTGACAAGGACCAGGGAGAAGGGTGAAGTGTAAGGGAAATGGGGAGCTCATGGGGCAAGAGGGTTGCCCTTCTGTGGAGTGGACGTTTGTGAAGATGTGAAGGCAGTCAGAGAGTGAGTTAGGGCGATACGAGGAGGAAAGAGATTCCTGGCAAAGGGCCCAGCAAGTGCAAAGGCCCTGACGCAGGAGATCGTGATGTGTTTGAGGACACACAAGGAAGGCAAGAGTTAGAACTGAGTGGCTGAGGGGGAGTGGAGGAGAGAAGTGCAGGCAGGAGCTGGGAGCAGGGCAGAGCCTGGAGGCCAGCCTAAGGTTGGCGTCCAGGAAGTGGGAAACCATCGGAAGGTTTGAACTGAGGACAGCAATGATGATCTTACAGTTCAAGGGGATCACGCCAGCTGTCGTGAGGCTGCAGTCTAGAACAAGGCAGATCTGGCCAGCTCGCGTGCCACCGGCGGGCCCAGCCTAATACTGAGGCACACGGGTAAATCCCAGCCCTCCGTCCCGCTGTTGTCCTAGGACACACAGAAGAGTGAAAAGAAAATGCTTGTTCAAAAACAATTGAGACCTATCGTTTGCCACCCTAGTTCATTCGCGCCCTGGTTAGTGAAGTGATCGAAATGACATTCTCCTCCCTCACGCAAGGAGGGAACAAAGGAGACCATCTTGACTTGTGCCCTCCCTGTCCCAGCCTCCCACTCCCATCACCCCTCTGGCTGCCTGGTCCCCGGGGGCGGGCCTCCTCTAAGCCCTGCTGAGGAGTTGCCTCCTTCCTGCCCGGGGCCCCGGGGGGGGGGGGGGGTCAGAACCTCTCTGTGTGGGCTGCCTGGGGCTGAGGGGAGACTTGGGGTGGTCAGCAGACATTTGCTCATCAGAGATAACACCTCACAGTTATCTCTGCTTCGTGGCTCTGCAGCCGCTAGGGCTCCAGGGGAGGCTACCAAACACAGAACTCCAGAGGGACCAAGAAGGCAGACGTCTGCCCGCCAGACTTAAGGAGAGTGCTCTCTTGCCCATCACCAAGCCACCTCTTCCAGGAAGGCCTAGCCTCACTGGGGGACAACCCTCTTGCTTCCAAATTCTCCTCTCTCTCCTCAAGGGCCTTGGGCAGAGCGGGGGGCGGGGGAGCAGAGAACTATTTCCATACCTTCTACATCTATTTATCCTAACCCTGCTCTCTCTCAAGTTTAACTTAAAAGGAAAGTATTTGCTGCCTTTGTTCTGGGTTTCAGACTTGCCTGGACTGGAGAAGGCCTCCAGCGCAGAAACAAGCGAACAGGAGGGGGGGGTGGTTAAGGCTCCAGCGGCACCCTGCTGTGGTTGTGGTTGCTGCGGCCCCCAAACCTTCCCAAACAAAGCCTGGCTGGAGTTGTCTTTCACACAGGGCAACGTGGGCTTGTGTGTGTTTGTTTGTGTGTTTGTTTGGTTTTGTTTTTGGCCCAGAAATACAAAAGCTACTGTGGGGCGCCTGGGTGGCTCAGTTGGTCGAGCGCCCCACTCTGGCTCAGGTCATGATCTCACAGTTCTCGAGTTCAAGCCCTGCCTGGGGCTCTCTGCAGCCAGCATGGGGCCAGCTTCAAATCCTGTCTCTGGCTCTCTGCCCCTCCCCCCACCCCGGCTCAAAAAATAAGCATTAAAAAAAGAAGAAGAGGAAAAAGAAATACAAACGCCACTGTTAACCCCTTTCTAGGGCAAAGGAGACCCAACACGGGAGCTGGGTCCCCCTTCCTTCAAGGGGCAGCAAGGACAGTGAAGGGCTTGCCTCTTTCTTTTGGCTGGATGAGCACACGGCGGGAGAAAATGCTGGACACCGATTTCTTTCCCAATATCTCACCCCGTTACACACTTAGGTCATAAACTCACAGCAACAATAAGCACCTGAGAGAACTTCTCAGAGGACCCACCGCATTCTGATGATGGTCAGGCACCGTGCCAAATGCCAGAGATGCAATAAATAAAACAATGTCCCTGCCCTGAAGGGGTTCAAAGGCTACTCGAGGAGACAGACATTTGAACAACTAATCCCAACAATCGAGGGCCGGTGCCATGGGAACGCAGAAGAGCAAACCCAGGTCCAGAAGGGGAAGTCTTCACAGAGGTGGTGACAAGACATATTGTTTTAAAAAATAACTCTATTTCTTTATAAAAATGACACTTGCTTTATATAATAATGCAAGCGATAAAAATCCCGAGAAGGAAGTAACAAACCGCCTCAAGGCCCACAACCCAGAAATAACCAGTATAAAACTCTTCAAATGGATTTTATTGGAATTTTACGAGACAGAGAGGAGCCTGTCCGTCACAGTGGAGGAACCAACGCAAGGGCCAAGGACGTGGAAGTGACCAGAGCCAGGGCTGCGTGGAGTGCAGAGTGCCCGCACAGGGGTGCCAGCTGAGGCTGAGCGCGGTGTGCTAAGCATCTAGAGCCACGTGGCAGGAGACTTCCCATAAATATGCATGGCACCCGGGGGGCTCAGTCAGCTGAGCACCTGACTCTTGGCTTCAGCTCAGGTCACGATCGCGTGGTTTCGTGGGTTTGAGCCCCACATTGGGCTCTGTGACGGCAGCATGAAGCCTGCTTGGGATTCTCTCTCTCCGGTGCTCGCTGCTCCTCTCCCACACGTGCTGTCTCTCTCTCTTTCTCAAAATAAATAAATAAAATTTTAAAAATATTAAAAAAAAAAAAAAGGAAAGTGACACACGGCAGGTAGGCAGGCTAAACGTCAAGAGAGGGAGAGAGAAAGACCAAAGGGGGCAGTCCATTGAAGTATAAAGAAATGAGTCTAATGCATAATGAGATAATCATACAATAGTGGCCCCCATTTAATGAGCTCCTACATATGCCAAGTCCTAAGCTAAGCATGTTTCATGGTTAGCCCGATTCATTTTCACAACAGCATTACCTAAGTAGTATTATACTGTCAATTTACACCCAAGGAAACACCCAGAAAGATTAGAGGACCTGCCCAAGATCACCCAAGTAGGTCATTTAGGATCTGAACTTGAACTGATACTCTTAACGCAGTGCTTCTGTCTTGCCTGAGGACTCTGAAAGGTTTCAGGTATTAGCAAGATCCGCTGAGTTAGCACAGAGCCTCTCCCCGTCAACGGGTTTTGCTCACTTGGATACGTAAGTTCCGTCTGTTTAAAACCAATCTCAATACTTCAGAATCCTGTGTCACGTTCAACCCCGAAATCTTGGAAAGCCGTTAGAGGGAAACACCAGAGCAATCAGATTTAAACCATATACCCTATTTCCCAGGAGTGAGTCGTTTTCTTCCATTATTGTGATGCATAATTTCACACACCTATTTTGTGTTCTCATTTGTTGGTTTGATTGGTTTGTTGCACGACGGGGAGGGAAAGGAGAACAGGGCAACAGGGCACAGCTGGGTCTGAAAACCTGGAGCTTGTCTGCAAAGCCTCCTTTCAGAAGGCTGTTTCCCTCAAGCTGGGAGGGGGGGGGGGAGGAGAGAGTCAGGAGACCCGGAGGGAAGATCAGTCTGACTCAAGCATTCTGGGTAGATAAGAGAACCAAGGTCTTAAGATGATCACGCAAGAGAATTTCTTTAAAAAAAAAAAAAAAAATTTTTTTTTTGAAAGTAGCTGTTCTGAGGTTTGGTTCCATTGGCCCTTCTCTTGGACCGCCTTCCAAGCTCCCAGTTTGCACACAGCCTTCTGGCACCAGAGGCTCAGGACAGGCCTGGGGAGCCTAGCTTCTCTCTTCCACCAGTCCCGGCCACCAGGGCCATGGAGCAATGGATCTTCTCCTGAGGAGTCCTAGCTCTACGCAGACCCCATCCGAAGGACAAGCAGGCAGACACCCAGCTTCCGGCTCTCGAACCAGCGGCCTCTGAACCACCTCTGCTTCCTACCGGGTAAGGCTGCGTGGAGGGAGGGCAGCGGGCACCTGGAAAGGCAGAGCTCTGGGGACAGCCGGCCAGGACCCACCAGCGGCCCCCCTGTCCTGAGGGCCTTGTGAGAGCCTGGCCGCGCAAAGCAGGGGAGAGCAGCCCCGGGAGGCCATGGGCCTCAGGGTCCACTGGGAAGAGGCAGAAGAGACATGGTGCTGAGGCACTGTCTGTATTCCGTGCTATCCCTCTGGGAGTCCATTGCCTTCTGGAAAGCCAAGTCAAAGGCCCTTCTTTCTTTGCTTTTTTTTTAACGTTAAATTATTTTTGAGAGACAGAACGTGAGTGGGGCAGGGGGAGGGCAGAGAGAGAGGGAGACACAGAATCTGAAGCAGGCTCCGGGCTCTGAGCTGTTGGCACAGAGCCTGACGTGGGGCTCGAACTCACAGACTACTCCCGGAGCATGACCTGAGCTGAAGTCGCATGCTTAACGGACTGAGCCACCCAGGCGCCCCTCAGAAGCCCTTCTTCACATCCTCATAAGAGTCTTAGTGGCCCCTTCTTTTTGGACTCTCCCGAGATGCAAAGAGAGTTTTAGGAGATGGAAAAAGGAAAGAGGAGAAGGGAGCTAGAAACACATATTGAACAGCTGTGTAAGTTTGGGACACTTTGGGTAGACACGGGGTATGGGGTCTCTGGCCTCTGAGATAGCCACACAACAAGCAGGACTGTGACAGATCTCCAGAAGAGTCCTGTGAGGGAGACAGCCAGCAGACAGGGGCCACAGAGGGCAGGGCTTCAGGAGGGAATGGCCTCCAGGGGCCCTGCTGACCCAGCATTGGCTCCATCCTTAGGGTAATACCCAGAGAGTCTCAGAACGTGAAACACAGACCAGCTTTGTCAAAATCACTCAGGGAAGTGTCTATGAAAATAGCCTGCCTCCCTGCCTCAGAACCCAAAGGAACAGTCATGAATCTCCCTCCACCTTGTCCCATCTTTAGCCACACTCCCCACAGACCACAGCGCACCCAGCCAACCCAGGGAACAGGGGTGAAGACATGGTTTCTGCTATCTTATTGTAGCTGAGCAGCGTTTCCTGTGCCCCAAGCTTCATTAGCACATTGGTGGTGTCATTTCCTGTGACGACTCTCTGTTTCCATTCTGGCAAAATGTTTGCTCTTTTCTGTCTGCTTTGAGGGTTGGGGGAGGATGGGCTTCTCACAGAGCCTCTCTCTCGGGCCTCTTGGCAGTTCCCCCCTCCTTGCCCCTCATACTTCCACCAGAAGGCAGAGAGCGTAGTGTCTCCCTGAGCCACGTCGCTTGGGGGACACCATACCCGGCTGAGGTCTCGCCTCCGGCACTGTAGCCACATCCAGGTAGAAGTGAACCTGTTGTTTTTGTATTTGGGGTCAACGCAGCCTGACAGTTGCAAGGTAGATGCAAGGTAGAAAGTTGGCGGGGGGAAAGAAAGTTCTAGAAAGATTGGAAAACATGGGGATGGGGAGGGTGTCCATCGTTCTTATCTACTTAAAAAAGTGGTCATGATGATATGTAAAACACAAACCAATTTTGCCTTTTCTCCTGGGGGTCGACAACTTGGGAAGATCCAGGAGAAGTGGCCACATGCACTAGCTGATGAGAATTAAGAGAAGGCTTAGAAGAAGCTGAAGCCAGAGAGGTTCCCATGGCAATGGATATGATCACCCCAACCCTTTCAGAAATCAGAGGGGGGACCTCGGAGGCCAGGACACTGCAGGAAACTGGTGGCAGCCTGGACAGGTGAGTGACTCCACCCTCCCCAGATTTAGACAGACATCCCTGGTGGACCCTGGGGCGGGGGGGGGGGGGGGGGCTCTACCCCAGCAGTGCTCCTAGCCCTCACAGCCAGGCTCAGGTCCACTGAGACCACCAAACTCCAGGCTTAGAGAAGTTTTCTCAGGGCTGCTGGGAGGAAAGGAATTGGTGTTGACGAGAAAAAAGGAGTCGCAGGGGGTGGCTGTGATAACACAGGATTTCCCTAGAGCTCGCTGCCTGGCCTGGTTGGATTTCTGACCTCCCAGAGACCCAGTCCATCGCTGTCCCCAATCTTTCCTGTCTCAGGTCCCAACCACCAGTCCCCCCACCACAAAAAACACACAAAAAACTAGGCCCTCCCATAATGGAAACAAAAGGCCTACTTTTTTCAATGATGTGTTTTTAGGTCCTAAAAACTTTCCATGAATGAAAAATGCAATCATAGATGCGATAAAGCTATATCTTTAGCATATAAAATCTCACAGAACTAATCGTGGATATAAATTTTACTGCTAAAACTTTCAGTATCATACTCACAATAAAAAAAAAAAAAAACCATCAGCAGTTGAAGCTTTAGCAACACTGGTGGGTATAAATCTCAGTGCTGCGATAACAAACACATTTTTTTAATATTTCCTTTTATTTTTGAGAGCGAGGGAGAGACAGAGTGTGAATGGGGGAGGGGCAGAGAGACAGACAGACAGACAGACAGAATCCAAAGCAGCCTCCAGGCTCCAAGCTGTGGGGCTCTAACTCACGAATCACGAGATCATGACCTGAGCTGAAATCAGATGCTTAACCAACTGAGCCACCCAGGCGCCCCAAAAATGATCAATTTAAAATCGCTGTCGTTCAGGGAAATAAATGTTATTACCATGACAAACAAATATATGTCACCTGCAGGTGAATAGGAGCATTGATGGGGAATGAATTCATAAAGTTGTCAGAACTCGGAATCCCCCCAGAAATCATCACTTCTACATTCCTTCGTGTGTTTATTAATTTACGCACTCATTCAACAAATATTCATCATGCCCTTAGTAAGTATCGGGCACTGTTCCAGGCACCAGATAAACAGGATAGACAAGTCTGTGGCCTCCTGGAGCTTACAGTCAAGTGGAAAAGTCAGATCTTAACAGATAAACAAATCGATATATAATATAATGCCAGTCAGCCTTAAGTCTGAAAAACGAGAGCAGAGTTAAGGGGACCGAGAGTAATAGAGTGTGGACTGGGAGGGCCTGTCTGAACAGGTGACATTTCAGAAGAGACCTGAGTGAAATGATGGACCGAGCTACGCAGACACCTGGGAGAGGGCCCTGTGGGTCGGAGGCAGGACTATGCTTTGCACGGACAAAGAAGAGTCTCGAATCCTAGCTGTCAAAGTCAGATGGAAAGTGGTAGGAGACGAGGTCAGAAGACAGACAGAGGCCAGCACATAAGGTGCCGGGGCGTCTTCACTGGGTAGGGACTGTGGCTGTCTTCCCAAGTGTGATGCAGGTCACAAGAATATGGGGGACGTGACCTGGTTTACTGTCAGGAGGACCACACTGGCTCGTGCGTGAAGATAATAGGCCGGGGTCAAGAGGGAAAGCCAGGCGTCGCATGCGGGAGGGTGCTGCAAACCTCCACATGGACCGAGCGTTGGCAGTGGAGGAGCAAGAGGTGACTGGGTTCGGGAAAGATGCCCAGGATGGAGCAGACAGAATCTGCTGCTTGACCGGAAGTGAGGTGTGAACGAAAAGGAGCGCTCAAGGACGGCTCCAAGGTTTCTGACTGAGCCACTAGATGACGGGAGACACCACAGGAGAAGCAGGCTTATGAGAGAAGAACAGGCATTCCGTCTGAGGCCTATCTGGCTGGAGACGTCCACTGGGGAGCCTGGCGGAAATGTCCAGTGTAAATTGGGTAAACAAGCCTAGGCCTCGGGAGGACAAAACCCTTCCCTGGTAGCTGATCGGGTTTCTGATATTTGGAGGTAGCAGGTCCCCTGGCGATTCCCGCCGTAACCTCTGTTGGCTCTTGTTACAGTGGCAGCAGCCCCAGTCCTGTCAGGGAATCGCCAGCAGCACAAACCGGCTCCTGCCTTTGCACCGGTTACACCCCACGAAACAGCAAATGTTGCTTGGCGGCCAGCTCCACACGTTGGTGCATGGGGGTGGCTCAAGTGCCTGCAGGCTGGACTCTGGCACAGAGAGCTCCCTCACTGTGCGTGGGGTAACCCCTCTTCCCCACAAGACAGGAAGCCCAGGAGTAGGGGATAAGGGGAAGTAAGGGCAGAGGAGCATGGTCTTGCAAACTCAGAGGATAATGTAGTGCGGTAGAAAGAGCACGATCGTTGGGTCCAAACAGACCTCAACTCGCATTCTATCCCTGCCCCTTCCTACCCGTGGGATCTCTGATACATTACTCTGCCTTTCTGAGTCTAGAATCCGGCATTCAGAAGGGACAGTTCCCTTCTCCTGTGTCCAGTGTCCCTCTGTCCATAGAGAAGACCCTCTCTTCAGCCAAACGGCCTACCCACCTCCGCTTTCCGGCACTCAGCTCCCATTCCAAGTCCTCGGGCTCCAATTCCTGTTGAAAGCACCTTCTCCAACCTCCTCAGCCTCCTACAGCTGCCCCTTGGTTTTCCTCACAGACATAAAGACCACAGCAGTGCCATCTTCTCTGGGTTCGCGGGCTTCCTCGCCATCCTCCTGACCACCATGATTTTCTACGGCCTGTGGAACTGGAATAAATTGAAGAAGCGTGAGTCCCTTGTTCGCCCAGAGTTGAGACCCACCCCCCCCCCACCCCCGCAGGGTCGATAATCTAGCCTGGCGTTTAAAGCCCAGTTTATTCTCCAGGGATAAACTATCACACTGCGGAATCCTCTATTCTTCTCTGACACGTTGGTCCTCGTCTCACTCGAGAGTCTACGCTGTGTCTCCATTTTGAAAGCCGTTGCCCTGGGACTTTTGTGTCCCAACCCTCGCCCCCGGCCCCCCCGTTTCTTCCTCCTGCTTCTGTCTACCAAGCCTTCTGGCTCAAATGGAATTGGGCAACTGTGAAAATGTATATTTTATGATACATAGTGAGGGTGGAGAATATTTTCAGGGACCACCTCATCCCCAAAGGCCCCCACGTTCTGTGCCACTGGCCTCTGCCACGATCTCCATCTCTGTCATTGCCTTGCAGGACAAGTTCCTTACTTCCGAGTTACCGTCATGCCCTTACTGACGCTGTCTCGACCCAGACAAGGAGCCAAAAATATTTATGACTCCTTGCCCCAGAGGCAAGAAGACCTGGGTAGGTTTTTCTTTCTAATCCATGGACTGCAGACGTTACTGACCTTCTACGCCCAGAATGTACCTCTCACCGCCCAGAGGCAGCATTCTTTAAATTTTCAGACGTTGTGCCCTTCAGGGAGCATGGAAGAGGAGGGGATAGGAGGAAACACTGGGGGCCTAGAAAGCTCTAAAAAGGGAGGTAGGGGGCTCTACAAAGGTTGGGGGGTTTGGTTCGCCTTGATGTGGGGTTAGCAAAGGACAGGTGAGTGTGTCTAGGGATGGGGAAGACAGAGAGGAGAACATGGCCTCCGGCATTACAGGCAGGGAAGGCCCCAGGAGCCAACTTCCCAGCCTCCCCAGCCCCTGTGCTAGTTAGTGTCCTCCTGTCCTCTGCTAGAAGCTGAGGGCAGTTCCCGGGCTCAGAGCACATCATGCCCGTAGCTCTGACTCTCTTACCAAAGAACACCAGGCCCCAACTACCAGACGCCATATAAACCCACTTCACCCACGATGCAGGGACTGCTCAGGCTGGAGCGCTCAGGGCACCGGCCAGCCATCCTCAGGGTTTGTCCTCTGTCCTTTCAGGGAGACGTCAGTCAAGGAGTAACCGTATTTTCAGTACCGAGAGCCTCCTCTCCAGACATTCTGAGACCCCTCCTTCTGAGCATGTGGTAAGAGTCCAGGGGAAGGACAAGTCCCTTGGGAGAAAGGATGTGTCTCTGGCAGAAGAATTGGGGGAAAGGAGTTCAGGCCACAGAGCAAACCACATGTCCTTTGGCAGTCACCCTGTGACCCTATTAATACATTGGGAAGACTAGCCCGGGGACCTCCCTACTGCCCAGGGAGAGAAATGAAGAAAGATAGGCACAAGTGTTTGTGATGTTAAGCAAGGCACCAGGGCACATATATTCAAGGACTGAAATGGATTGTTTTCACCAAGACAGGTAACCCTTTATCAAAGGAGTCCCGTCCCCTTCCAAGTAATCACCTCAGGAGGGCACACAAGCATTCCAACAAGGCTGTCGGTGCTCAAAACACCCTAAAAGCCCTGCCGTGGTAATAACTTCTGGGGCCTGTGCCAAACTATTTCAATTATCCTCCGGGGCAGGTATATTTGTAGGTCACTGAGCCCCGTAGCTGGCGTCAAAAGTGTTTGATCAAACGTGGGATTTTTTTTTTAATTTTTCTTTTAATGTTTATTTATTTTTGAGAGAGAGAGAGTGCACATGGGGGAGGGGCAGAGAGAGAGAGGGAGACACAGAATCCGAAGCAGGCTTCAGGCTCTGAGCTGTCAGCACAGAGCCCCACGTGGGACTCGAACTCACGGAGTGTGAGATCATGACCTGAGTTGAAGTTGGACGCTTAACGGACTGAGCCACCCAGGCGCCCCAAATGTGGGATCGTTTTTGCGGTGACCAGGGGAGTAGTATAACGAGTACCGGTAAGTCCACGTGTCCTGTGATCAGGCTCGGAAGGCAGCCCCCAGGGAGGACTCCCACAACACTGTGGCACCCGACACGGTAAAGGGAGGACTTTGAAACTCAGGGGGCTCATTTCCATAGATAAGTCCTTGTTTGCTTGTCGAAGAATCGGTTTGTGATCAGCTCAAGTGAACACAGTCCCGCTGCTGCTGACCCCCTGCTCTCCAGCCTACCCAAAACCCAAAGATTTAGGGTTCGAATACGATGCGACCATCTTCCCGCCATCCTCCCCTATACCCCATCCTTGGGCTCTGCTCCCACCTCTAAGACTTCCTGGGGGAGCAAGCCTGCGTGGCCGATGAAGGGCAGGAAAGAGGAAACTCCGCTGCCAAAGTGAGTTCCAGCCCTTGGGGGTGGGGGCGAGGCGGGGTGGGGAATCCCGAGGGGATTTTGCATTCAGAGTGCCAAACCCAGGTAAGGCCACAACGTGTCTGGCTTGGGCTCTGTAGTGTGTGACGAACATTTTGAACCAATTGCCAACAGGTAAAAATCTAAAAGGTTTCGCATTCAAGTCTGGAGGCTTTTCTTGAAAAGTCAGAAGCTCTGGAAATTTCAGACCGGCATCCCTAAATGGCCAGAATCATCTGAGCCTTTAGGTCAGCCGCCCCTTTAATAATAACGGCAAGCATTTGTTAGTGTTTTTGACGCGGCAGGAGCTATTCCAAACACTTGGCACATGGTCATACACTTACTCCTCACAAACACCTGTATTATATAGGTATTATGATTATCCTCATTTCCCATGCTGGAAAGTAAGGCCACGGAGAGATTAAGCAACTTGCCCAAACCCAGCACAGAGTAGCGAGGCTGGGATTTGCACCCTGGGTCCGGGGCTGAGTCGCTACTTTTAGCTACATTGTCTCAGTGGGTTCTGAGGCAGCAGGCTGTGTCCAGTTTATCACACTCCCCCCCCACACTCCCCGGTGAACACCCATGCTGTGGCCAAAAACTAGCAGCAATTTACACATCTACGCTGTTGCTAAACTTACACTTACTCTGTGTTGTTACACGTACACGGTTGCTCTCCTCTTCTCTCATACCTGCCTAGCATCTAAAGCCTTGCAGTCCGGGGGACGCCTGCGTGGCTCAGTCGGTTGAGCGTCGGATTTCGGCACCGGTCACGATCTCTCGGTCTGTGAGTTCGAGCCCCGGTCTGTGAGTTCGAGCCCCGCGTCGGGCTCTGTGCTGACTGCTCGGACCCTGTGCTGACTGCTCGGACCCTGGAGCCTGCTTCGGATTCTGTGTGTATCTTTCTCTCTGCCCCTCCCCTGCTCTGCTCATGCTCTGTCTCTCTCTGTGTCAAGAATAAACGAACATTAAAAAAAAAAAAAATTAGGGACGCCTGGGTGGCTCAGTCGGTTGGGCGGCCGACTTCGGCTCAGGTCATGATCTCGCAGTCCGTGGGTTCGAGCCCCGCGTCGGGCTCTGTGCTGACAGCTCAGAGCCTGGAGCCTGTTTCGGATTCTGTGTCTCCCTCTCTCTGACCCTCCCCTGTTCATGCTCTGTCTCTCCCTGTATCAAAAATAAATAAAACGTTAAAAAAAATTAAAAAAAAAAATTAAAGCCTTGCAGTCGATTTAGAGATTTAGAGATTTTTCCCCCAAGGGGAAGAAACAAGTAAAAGAAATATCAGACAGTAGTACTGGCTGGGGAAGTAGAAAGGCTTTGCCCATATTTCCGCTTCCATATCCTATCACTACCCTTCTCTTCTTGTTCTTAGCCCTCCCAAGCAGGCAATGTCCTCTGGGTGCACAGAGACCATTATCCTGCCAACGGCTATGCAGTAGGCATCTATGACAATGCCACAGGGCTCCAGATGCGTGGGGACCTCACTCCCTCAGCACACTATGTCAATGTCACAGCAGCCAGAGACTGCCTGAGCATTTCTTCAGAGGATTCCAGAGATTACATCAATGTCCCCACGGCGGAACAGATTGCTGAGACTCTTCTGGCTTCTGCCAACGCCACCCCCACGAACAGTTTTGCCCCCCCAAATGCTCAGAAGCTGGAGCTTACTGAGGAAAGAGAGCAGGGCTGTGGGAATGCCAGTGACCACACCAGTTTTTGGTCTCCAAGGTCTGAGAGCGATGATCCGCTCAGCGATGAGGAAAGTTCTTCTGAGACCTCAAATGACTATGTCAACATGGCAGGGTTGAACCTTGAGGCCATCCACGGGAAGCAGCCCTGGATGGTTTCTCAGTGCTACAGAGATTATGAAAATGTCCCATCGGCACATGCCAGTGGAAACCAGCAGCAGGCGGAGGAAGAAGTGACATCCTCAAACACAGACCATGTAGAAGGCAGGACAGATGGTCCAGGGACCCACGTCCAATTTGTCATGCAGTCAGGGAGGTTCCTGGCTCTAGGGGATTATGTGACCTCTCTGCCATCTGCACAGAAGGAGACTAGTCAGGTGAAACATGGAGAAGAGATGCCAAATGAGGCCTCTGATGACTACGAGAATGTGTTAGCTGTCAACTTCGGAGACGTGGACCCCAAGGGGCCAGACGCATAGCTCCTTCCTGAAGAATTAGGCCCCAGGCACCCAGCTGGAGAGCTATGGGGAGTAGTCTATCCTGCCAGATCCACAGCCACCACAGGGTCTGGTAAAGACCCTTGAACATCCTTGTATTTCAGTGGGTTCTCTCAGGTGGAGTAGTACAAAGAGGTCGAGATACACAGGAGTTAAGGAAGTCACAAAAGCCAAGGTCTGGGAAAGCCAGAAAGGAATTCTTCTGAAGCAGGGTGCTGTTATCTCTCATACCAACCTAAGAATGTTTGCTGAAACTGCCTTATAGGATGGTTAGCAGATTAAAAATGCGATAGTACTTTAGTGCACAGTAGAAACGTGAAGTAGCCTAAAAGCATTACTTTCACAAATACCAGCAGGCTGCAAAGCAAGAATGCAGATTCGTCTGTAATCCAGGCAGAGGCCAAAAAGAAGGGACAAGTCAGAGTTGGGGTGGGGCAGCAGCTGCCACTTGAAAAAGAGTGTGGACAACCAAATGCTAGAGAAAGATGTGGAACGCCAGGAATTGTCATTCATTGCAAAGTATAGTATCCACTTTGGAAAGCTATTTGATAGTTTCTTAAAAGCACGCGTGTATTATACAACCCAGCCATTCCAGTACTAGGTGTTGACCCAAGAGAATTGAAAATTTGTGTTCATGCAATAGCCCATACGTGACTATTTATAGCAGCTTTATTCATAATGCCAAAACTAGAAATAACTCAGATGCCCTTCAACAGGTAAATGGAAAAACAAACTGTGGTATATCCACACAATGAGGTTGTCTATACTCAACAGGAAAAAGGAATGAACCATTGGTTCGTGTGACCACAAGGACAAATCGTAAGTGCATTTGGCTAAGTGAAAGATGCTAGACCTAAAAATCTACGTATTGTATGATTCCATTTCTATGACCTTCTGGAAAAGGCAAAACTATATGGAAGGAAAACAGGTCAGTAGTTGTCAGGTTTGGGGAAAGGAGAGAAGTTTACTATAAAGGAATTTTTAGGGTGATGGGGCTATTCTGTATTGGTACTGTGGTGATGGATACATGACTCTATAAATTTGTCAAAACACAAAAAAAACTATACAGCCCAACGAGTGACTTTTATTGTATGTAATTTTTTTGTAATTAACCATGCTGTCAGGGGAAGCCATGATGGAATGCAGATTAAGACAAATAAAACCTAACTGTCTTACGAATGTATGATATAGCCTCACTGAAGGTGGGGCCGAGGGGGAAGGAGCTGACTAATTAACTTTGGAAAATAATGTTTTCACTTGAAACTGTAAGATAAAGACACACACACACAAAAACCTGTACATAACACTGTACTCTAGTTGGTAAGTTTGTATCTCAGAGGAGGACAGGTTAGCGATTCTGAAACTCTTTAAACGTATACTAAGTTTGAACAAATAAGTAAATATAGATAAGGAGAAGCAGATTTCTTACTATCAGAAAAAGAGGTGACAAGTACAATAAACTCTGTGGTGTTAATGAACTAGAGTTGGAGGCATAGTTTGAACTCTTGTTTATTTTGATATAGGTATGAATAGATACAGAAATAAATATAGATATGTATAGAAATAGGCTAGTATACATATATTTCTCAGCTCTGTCCACTGGGACATCTAGAAGCAATGACACCCCGGAAAGCAATGGACACACTGAGCACTCAGCTCTTGGTTTCTAAATATCATTCTCAATAAAAGGAAATAGAGCTCCTTGGAAAAATGGCTAGTTCTAGAGCTGGGACTGGGAAAACACATGGGGAGCTTGACCTTCTTGTAGATGAAAGAAAGAGAAAGAAAGAAAGAAAGAAAGAAAAGAAAGGAAAGAAAGGAAAGAAAAGGAAGGAAGGAAGGAAGGAAGAAAAAGAAAGAAGGGGGGAAGAAAAGACAAGAAAAGATGAAGGCATGTCAAAAGGAGTCAACTAGGGGCGCCTGGGTGGCTCAGTCAGTTAAGCGGCCGACTTCGGCTCAGGTCATGATCTCGCGGTCCGTGAGTTCAAGCCCCGCGTCGGGCTCTGTGCTGACAGCCCAGAGCCTGGAGCCTGTTTCAGATTCTGTGTCTCCCTCTCTCTGACCCTCCCCCATTCATGCTGTCTCTTTCTGTCTCAAAAATAAAATAAATGTTAAAAAAAAAAAATTAAAAAAAAAAAAAAAGGAGTCAACTAAAAGAATGCCCAGGGGCAAAGTAATGAAAACAAGTAATTATGATACAAATCTATAGCTCAACAAAATATTCTTGAGTCCATACCAATAAATGAATAAAATGGAAGAAAGGAATAAACTGTCTTTCCAGATGAATTCTGAATAATAAGTATAGGAGAAATGAGGGGAAAAGAAAATCACTATTGAGACACCACAGAGCTGTATGTTGACAATGCTGGAATTAAAAGATAATAAAAAAAAAAAAAGATACCACAGAATAATTGCTGTGAGCAAGTCCTAATGAATGCTAAAATTAGTGGATGACACTTTTTTTTTTCCTTTATTAATGTTTTTCAACTTTTGAGAGGGAAATGGAGAGAGAGTACAAGTGGGGGAGGAACAGAGGGAGAGGGAGACACAGAATCCCAAGCACGCTCCAGGCTCTGAGCTGTCAGCACAGAGGCGGACGCGGGGCTCGAACTCACAAGCCACGAGATCATGACCTGAGCTGAAGTCAAACACTTAACCAACTGAGCCACTCAGACACCCCTAGTAGATGACACTTTAAAGAGAAGTAAGACAGTTGCATAGCTTCAGAGATCTCCCAAATATTTATACGTTACTGTAATGACTTTAACACATGTCCACAAATTATTCAATACTCACCCTGGAACTTAATTCCCCTCCCCTTTAGTGAGGGCTGGATTTAGTGACTCTTTTCTTAAATATAGAAGGGGCGGGGGAGTAAATTTAGAGTGGAGACACTCAACAGACATCACCTGAACCATGTGATCAAGGTTAACTTACCAGTAATAAGTCATGCTGTTATATGATCAAGGACAAGGGTACTTCACCTCTGTAGTATTCTTCCCTCAAATCCACAAAATCCCATTCGTATAATGAGAAAAAAAAAATCAGAAAACCCAGATTGCATGACATTCTACGAATACCTGAGCAGAACTCTTTTTTTTTTTAAGTTTATTTATTTTGAGAGAGAGAGAGAGAGAGAGTGTGTGTGTGTGTGTGTGTGTGTGCAAGCAGGGGAGGGACAGAGAGAGACGGAGAGAGAGAGAAGATCCCAAGCAAGCTCCACACTGTCCGTGCAGAGCCCGACAGAGGGCTTGAACTCTCACAGAACCATGAGATCATGACCTGAGTTGAAATCAAGAGCTGGATGCTTAACCAACTGAGCCACCCAGGTAGTCCCCTGACTGGGACTCTTAAAAGTATTAAAAGTCATTAAAAACAAGGAAAGACTAAGAAACTGTTGCAGATTGGAGGGTGTTAAAGAGATATGTTGAGTAGATACAAAATGGTACCTCATATTGGGTCCTGGTAGAAGAAAAGGACATTAGTGGGGAAAAATGATTACATTCGAAAAATCCATATTTTAGTTAATAGTATTACATTAATGTTAGTTTCTTAGTTTTGATCATTGTACCATGGCTATGTAAGATGTTAACATTAGGGGAAGCTGGGTGAAGGGTATACAGAAATTCTTTGTACTATTTTTGCAGCTCTTCTGTAAATTATTTCAAAATTTAAAAAAAATAATTAAAAAAATTTTTAGTGTTTATTTTATTTTTGGGAGACAGAGAGACAAAGCGCAAGCAGGAGAGGGGGAGAGAGAGAGAGGGAGACACAGAATCGGAAGCAGGATCCAGGCTCCGAGCTGTCAGCACAGAGCCCGATGTGGGGCTCGAACCCACCAACTGTGAGGTCATGACCTGAGCCAAAGCCAGACACTTAACCGACTGAGCCACCCAGGTGCCCCTAAAAAAATAATTTTAAAGCGTGAATAAAGCTGGGAGCGAAGACATCTAGTCTCATCCCATTTAAATAAATATGCCTTCGTTCCTTCTTCTGCAAAACGGATATGACATTAAAGCGTAAGCTAGTGTCATTGTTCTGGGTATTTTTTTTTTCTGCATTGTTTGGTTGATGTATATGATCAGCCTCCCTATTAATCTGTATCGTTTTGCCTGCAGGAAAATATACTGGAGCCCTTTGTATTCACTGTGGATCTTAGCACACTGCCCAAGATAAAAGCAAGTTATTGATGATTGATGATGTGGTTTCAGCGCTTGTACTCATACCATAAAATGTTGAGGGAGGTTTTTTCTGTTGTTCAGAAATCCGCGTGAGAGCCTCAAGCTTGGTATAAAACACCTCACATTCTGAATTTAGCATACTCTGGGCTGTCAGGGGTCAGCCTACCCCTCTCAGGGCTTACTGAGAGCAGGAAAATCAGTCCTACCAAGTGCCGCTCTCCACCACGCCTTGTTCCTGCTCCGCGGTCAAGGACTAACATGTTGGAGGCTGGCCTTTGAGGAGTATGAGGTTCAGGAAGAGAGGTTCTTTCCTCCTTCGCTGTCCCCATCCCTGGGTGAGTGGTAACCACCTCTTTCGGCAGAGTGCCTCATTCCCTAGGAAAAGGAGGAAGAAGGGAGTGGTGTCAGAACTGAGAGAGAGAGGGCTGTGAAGCCGCTAACCCCCCACTGTTGGGCCTCGCAACCATGAGTGTCGCCAGGGAAAGATGACTGGGCCTGCGCCACTCAACAGGGTGCCAGGTAAGGGGCCTCTGGGATGCATCTGTCGGGTGTAGACCATCTGAAGGTGGCCTCACAAGCACCTGAATGGGTGCTGTAGACTGAACATTTGTGCGACCCCCAAATTCGTATGTTGAAACCCCCAATGTGATGGTATTAGGAGGTGGGGCCTTCGGGAGATGATTAGATCGTAAGGGTGGAGCCCTCAGGAATGGGACTAGTAGTCTTATAAGTAAAGAACCCAGAGAGCTCCTCTGTCCCTTCTGCCACATGAGGACACATGGAGATGAAGGCCATCTGTGAACCGAGAAGCAGGCCTCACTGGACACCAAATCTGATGGTACCTTGATCTTGGACTTCCTCACCTCCAGAACTGTGAGAAATTGTTGTTTAAGCCAGCCAGTCTATGGTATTTTTTGTTAGAGCCTGAACAGACTCAGACAGTGGGATCAAGGCAGATTGTTCCAGGATCTAATTCTCCCATACCTGGGGATGGTATTGTGGGCAGAATTCTGCAGGGTGTTCAGATTCACCCCACAAGCGATGAGTGTTTAAATTCCTGCCACCCAGGAGGCACCACGTCTGGTACTGACGGCCAGCCAGGGCTAGCCAGGGAAGCAATGACAAGCACAGAGAGGGTGGCAACCTCACGTGGTCAGGTAAGAAGATGTGAGTGTCCAAGGTGAAAATGAAGGTTCGAGCAGATCTTAAACCAGCATGAGAGAATTCCGGCAACCAGAAAGAGAATGAAAAACTAAGAGATCAAAATGAGAATTTGTAAAGAGAGGTACCACCGAGTATGAAAGGGGGGGGGGGGTTCAACCAACCACAGTCAGGGGACAGGCCCTGGAAAAAATAAAGCCAACTCATGTCTATACCTCAATAAGCCAGTTATACTTACAGACATTCTCCCAAATTGGGAAAATGAGGAATAAATTGTAGACTGTCCCATACCGAAGAGTAACATTTCTGTTTTTCTTGTTCTGAGAATTTTTACAAATGAGTGAATGAAAGGCTGTTTATTACATTACAATTCTTTCTTTCCCTGTGTAGTTTTATTTTCCCATATTAGTTGCCAGGAAATTTTGCGTTAAGCTGAACGCCCAAATTGCAATAACCATCTCATCTCAAAAAGCTGACAATGCTAAGTATGAGGGAAATTTTTTCAAGATCAGGATGAGGAAGTAGATATCAAGATAACTAATCATCATGATTCCCTAGTTAGTTAAATACAGTAAATTAATCATTCACGTTTGTATTATGTTGATTGCGACCTCGCTCGGAACACTGTTTAGTATGAAATACAGAGGTCGCTAAGCCCCCTTCCCTCTTTATGATTCACCCTTTAATGGTGAGCAGAAGACAGGATTTTGCTGTCCCTCTGTCATGCCCCCTCCCTGAGGACTCCCTTAGTGTCACGGTGCTTTATCATCACTGCTGGTTTCCCTGTGGGCTGAGGGCCTATACTGACTTGGAAATACTTCCAGAAACTCTAACTCTTAAACCATTTGGGAAGCTGGTATTACAGAAAGAAGGCACAAATGACCTATCATATCCTTTTTTACTTCCATTATCTTTATATTAGCTTTAACCACTTATGCTGAAAATGACATAGCAAGAAAGGGGAAAATAAGGTAATCCATAGGGCTTTTTTTTCCTTCGGTCTTTCCCTTCCTCATCAATAAGTTAAAGGCAGAAAGTATTGGTAGAATGTGGTGAGTCAAGAAATGAAATTAACTATGCAGACTCTTGTCTCCCTCTTCTAAGGATCCTTGTGATTATATCGGGCCCTCTCAGATCATCTGGGATAATCTCCCCATCTCAAAATCTTTGACTTACACCGTAAAGTTCTTTTTATGAAGGTGACATAGTCACAGGTTCCAGGGATTAAGACATGAACATCTTTGGGAGGGGAGCATTATTTTGTCCACCACAACTACATAACAGATGAATATCTCTGGTGAGACATGATCCTGAAACTATCTGAAGCCATGTTATAAGATTCAAAGATATGTGCACACACACGCACACACATACACATCCAGGTTTCAAAAGATGAGAGAGTAAGAAGAAGGCTGTTGGGCCTGTACATTTGCTGATTTCTTGATAAACTGATTTAGCTCATACCCCAGATGTGGTATTAATTTACAGGAGGTGCCTCCTTTCCTGGAAGTCACAGAAAACATCAAAGCAGAAGGCAGACCTAGGGCCACCAGTGCCCTGGGAGATACCAAGCAGACAATCAGAGGAGGTCTCCAGTTGGCTGAACTTATACAAGGTTCCTAGGTAACTTGCACTCAGATGCCGAGACTCTGACAGAAGCTCAGGTTTGTCTCAGGTGTCCTGGAGAACTCTGAGTCTCTATAAGACAGGAAATCCATTCTTTTCTTTCTTTCTTTCTTTTTTTTTTTTTTTTGAGTAATTTATTTTTTAATTTACATCCAAGTTAGCATATAGTGCAACAATGATTTCAGGAGTAGATTCCTTAGTACCTGTTACCCATTTGGCCCATTCCCCCCTCCCTCAACCCCTCCAGCAACCCTCAGTTTGTTCTCCATATTTCTGAGTCTCTTCTGTTTTGTCCCCCTCCCTGTTTTTATATTATTTTTGTTTCCCTTCCCTTATGTTCATCTGTTTTGTCTGTGAAAGTCCTCAGATGAGTGAAGTCATACGGTATTTGTCTTTCTGTGACTAATTTCACTTAGCATAATACCCTCTAGTTGCCTGCACGTAGTTGCAAATGGCAAGATTTCATTCTTTTTGATTGCCGAGTAATACTCCATTGTATCTATATACCACATCTTCTTTATCCGTTCATCCATCGATGGACATTTGGGCTCTTTCCATACTTTGGCTATTGTTGATAGTGCTGCTATAAACATGGGGGTGCATGTGCCCCTTCCAAACAGCACGCCTTTATGAGAGGAAATGCATTCTTGATAATCCCAGATCAAGACATAATTCTTCAAGGGTATTCTAATTTTGCAGAATCTTACGTGAAAAAAATGTGTGTTCCGCTGCCATTGAATGGAATGCTCTGAATATGCCAGTTAGGTCAAGTTGATGGACAGTGTGGTTCAGGTCATCTATATCCTTACTGATTTTCCTTCTGCTGGTTCAAGCAATTACTCAGACAAGAGTGCTGTCGTGTTCAAATATAAATGTTGACTTACCCTTTCAGTTGTACTCATTTTGTCTTCATGTATCTTGAAGTTCTCTTGTCAGTTGCATGTATGTTTAGGATTGTTATGTCTTCTTGGTGAATTGACTTCCGTTGTTACATAATGACCCTCTTTATCACTGATAATATTCTTTGTGCTGAAGTTTACTTTATCTGACATTAAATAGCCACTACCCCTTCCTTCCTTCTTTCCTTGCACTTAAAAAAGTTAAACCCTTTTTATTTTGAAATAATTTACAACTTTCCGAAAAGCTCCAAAAATAAGGCGCCAATTCCCCACATACACTCCTCCAAACACTCCCTAATGTTAACACCTTACATAAACAAATGATAGGATGATGGAAACGGAGCGACTAACATTGGTACAGTGTTATTAACCAACTTATACACGTTACTGGGATTTCATCAGCTTGTACCAATGTCTTTTCTCTGTTCCAGGATCCATCCCAGGACCCCATAGAACATGTAATTCTACAACTTCTTCACCTCCTCCAGTCAGTGGCAATGTCTCCTTTTTGCCTGTCTTTTCTGACCTACTATTTCTTCTAACATTTTTCTGCATCAGTCTGTCTCTTCTCTTCTTTGGAACTCCAACGACATACACATTAGAACTTTTTTTTTTTTTTAAGATGTTATTAATTTTTCTTTTCTTTTAGAATCTTTTTTTAGAGAGAGAGTGCGAGTGGCGGGCGGGGTGGTGGGCACCTGGGTGGCTCAGCTAATTAAGCATCCGACTCTTGATTTCGGCTCAGGTCGTGATCCCAGTCTCATGGGATCAAGCCCCATGCGGGGCTCTGCACTGAACCTGGATTCTGCTTAGGATTCTCTCTCTTCTTCTATCCCCTGTTTTCTGTGTCTTAAGGCCGATTAAGTTGCACGGTCTGTGTGCCTGGGACCACTGGGACCACCAAGCAATTCACTAGGCACTCAGTTTCTTTTCCTGGCTTTTCATCTCTCCGACTTTCAGATGTTGGCACCCCAGGGCTGGGACCTGCATCTTTTTCCTCTGCTCCTTTTTGGTACGTTCTCTGTACAACGGCTTTTATTTTTATTTTTTAAATGCTTATTTATCTATTTTTTAATGTTTATTTCTTTTTGGAAGACAGAGAAACAGAGTGAGAGTGGAGGAGGGGCAGACAGAGAGAGGGAGACAGAGAACCCGAAGCAGGCTCCAGGCTCCGAACTGTCAGCACAGAGCCCAATGTGGGGCTCGAACTCGCAGACCTGACCTGAGCTCGAACATGCGAATCATGACCTGAGCCGAAGTTGGACACTTAATCGACTGAGTCACCCAGGTGCCCCTATTTATTTATTTTCTTGAGAGAGAGACTGAGTGAGCAGGGAAGGGGCAGAGAGAGAGGGAGAGAGAGAATTCCAAGCAGGCTCCACACTCTGTGTGGGTCTCGACCCCATGAACCGTGAGATCATGACATGGGTTGAAACTAAGAGTCAGACGCCTAACCGACTGAGCCACCCAGGTGCCCCTGTACAGCAGCTTTTAAAGCAGAAATCACATCACTCTCCTGCTTACAACCCTTAAGTGGCTTCCTTTGGCAACTAGAATAAAACCCAAACCCAGATGTCTTTTTGTAGTCTAAAAGGTGCCACGTGCCCTGGCCCTGTCTCCATCCTCCTTTCTCACCGTTCTCCCGTGTGCCCTGGGAGGAAGACCAGGAGAGTCTGCTGTCACAGAAGCCATGTGGAGAGAGTGTTTCCAAGAAGGACTGGTCACTGCAGCCAGTGAGGCTGAGAGGCTGAGTGAGAAGGGACATACACACGGTCTCTGGATTTGCCCACGCAGGGGAGGTAGTGAATTCACTTGCTCCCCTAGCAAAGTGGGTTGTTCTGGGGAGTACAGATTATGGAGAGACTGTATCCAAGACATCATTAGTCTGAATGTAACTAATTCTACTTTTGTAGTGATATTCTATTATTAAAATACAGGTTTTCTGATTCATTAGGATTGAGAATTTGCATTCCTAACAACATTCCGGGGATCGCCGAGCCTCAAGCTGTTGGACAAACAGGAAGTTAACAGTCTTTTCCAGGAATTACCTTCCGCTTTTTTTTTTTTTTTTTTTTTTTTTTTTTTTTTTTTTTAGAATCCCCATGGTGCCTGTGTGTCCACGAATAGCCTGGTCACTGCTCGCTACTTCAGTGCCCTGGTGAAAAGGAGACCAGAATACCCTTTGAGCTAGGCTCTGCAATTCCTGGTCCCTGATCGCTCCTTGGAGATGCCACTCTGACCAAGTCACCCGTGCCTGCTGGCCTCTGCCCAGCTGTGGGCAGCCAAGCACCTGCTGCCGCTGCTAATAATGGAACCACAGATCCACCACTCAGGAGAACTAGAACTCTGTTAATGTCACTGGTGTCAGTTTCTTGGCTTAAATCCCAGGAGTCCTGAAGGAATAAAACTCCAGTTTTCTGACTCCTGCAGGCCTTACTATAGGCATCTGTAGGTTTCCCTGGACAGTAAACTCTGGTGCCATGGGAAGGAACATGCTCTGTCTCCTGTAAACCCAGTCAAAGCCATCCCACTGCAGAGCTTCCCGGCTTTCCGGGGTGTGAGCTCACTCAGTTCACACACATACACTACTCTAGGGTCACCTCCCTCTACCTCCAGCTGAAATCACTCTCAGGGCACACAATATACACTCTTAAAGAGGCTATCCCAGGGGCGCCCGGGTGGCTCAGTCGGTTGAGCGTCCGACTTCAGCTCAGGTCAGGATCTCACATTTCACGAGTTTAAGCCCCGTGTCAGGCTCTGTGCTGACAGCTCAGAGTCTGGAGCCTGCTTCGGATTCTGTGTCTCCCCCTCTCTGCCCCTCCCCTGCTCGTGCTCTCACTCTCTCTCAAAAAATGAATAAACATTAAAAAATTAAAAAAAAAAAAAAAAGAGGCTGTCCCATAGGGCGTTGAGTTGAGTCTGGGTCACTGGCCCCAAATCCATTTTCCCTCATAGGGATTTTTTTTTCTTGAGAAACTGACCCTCCTTTCCTGAAGTCTGACTTCGGCCAGGCCTTCCCCACCCATCAGTCATGTCTTTGTAGCCTTAAATCTCGCCGGGGGGGGGGGGGGGGTCAATGTTCCTGGTCCCTGTCTTTTGTGGGATGGGTTAGTTTCTGTATAAATTTGTGGCTGCTGAAAGGCACAAGGGATTGCACCACAATTCACTGATGACAGCAAAGAAGCCCCCAGAGCAAACAGACACAGCGGAGGCAGGGCACAAAGTCCACCTAGAACATTCATCCTTCTCCCCAACCCAGTTTCCCCCCAGGTTTCCCCGCCCATCCCAGGGCCACAACCTTGATCTCTGCTCTCATTTCTTCACACCTGGATTGTGTCCAACACTTGACTACCTAATCTCTGTCCCTCCAGCATCTCTCTCCCCAAGTCCATTTTGTCCTGCCCTTCCCTTACACAAGAGACAACCCGTCCCTATTTGTCATCATCCAAACTCCTCTCCCTGACCTTCAAACTCTGCTCCCTTAACTCTCCAGTCTTAGCATGTGTTCCCCCAAACTCATCCAAACACATATCAAATGCCTTCACGCACTGCAACTATAAGCCCTTCTCTTGATTTTTTAAATGTTTATTTATTCTTGAGAGACAGAGAGACAGAGCGCAAGCAGGGGAGGGGCAGAGAGAAAGGGAGACACAGAATCCAAAGCAGGCTCCAGGCTCTGAGCAGTCAGCACAAAGCTAGACTTGTGTCTCTAACTCATGAGCTGTGAGATCATGACCTGAGCCGATGTCGGAAGCTCAACTGACTGAGCCACCCAGGCACCCTTAATCTTTTTTTTTTTTTTAATGTTTATTTATTTATTTTGAGAGAGAGTGGGAGAGCGCACACAGGCGCACCTGCGGGGGAGGGACAGAAAGAGAGGGAGAGAGAGAGAATCCCAAGGAGGCTCAGCTCTAACAGCCCAGAGCCTGTCTTGGGCTCTATCTCAAGAACCTCAAGATCATGACCTGAGCTGAAATCAAGAGTCGGATGCTTAACCGACTGAGCCACCTAGGCACCCTGTAAATTTTAATCTTAATATACAGGTTTGGAATTGTTCTGATTCACAGATAAGTCCAAATTAAGGGACATGTTTAAAATGTGTCCTAGGGGCGCCTGGGTGGCTCAGTCGGTTAAGCGTCTGACTTCGGCTCAGGTCATGATCTCATGGTTTGTGGGTTCGAGCTCCCCATCAGGCTCTGTGCTGACAGCTCAGAGCCTGGAGCCTGTTTCAGATTCTGTGTCTCCCTCTCTCTCCGCCCCTCCCCCACTTGCGCTCTGTCTCAAAAATAAATAAAAACAAAAAAAATGTGTTTTAAAGATCTTATAATATAGAGACATCATGTGTTTATGAACATGGAAGAAAAGCTAAGAGGAGTGACCAGTATAGTTTCAAATATACCCTATGTATCAGGCTCTGTCCTACATAAAACAATAGTTAGGCAGTTCATCAGGGAATGCAAGAAAGTCATTACTTGCATAGTCTCTCTTCATTTTGCATAATACTGTATATCTACAAAGAATCAGTACTAATTCATTCATCACAGTGATGGACAAGCTTGAAAAGCATTATGGCTTCCAGTCAGTGTAGGACAATACGAGTAAACTCTGCCTCCTCTCATGAGATGGATTATATTACCTATTCAAATTATACGCATTGAAAAAAATGAGTAGATTAGTTCGTAAACGCAGTATAAAATTCGAACACTAAAAGCCAGCGAAAAGTAAGTTTCTTCCCATTCCTGTTCCCTTGACCCTCCCCAAAGCAATTACTCTTCTTTTTTGTTGTTGTTGTTTATTTTTGAGAGAGAAAGAGAAAGTGTGTGAGTGAGCAGGGGAGGGGCGGGGGTCACAGAGGATCCAAAGCAGGTTCTGCACTGCCAGTACAGAGCCCAATTCAGGGCTCGAACTCACGAACCGTGAGATCATGAGCTGAGCCAAAGTTGGATGTTTAACCGACTGAGCCACCCAGACGCCCCAGAAGCAGCTACTCTTAGAAACCCTTCCAAAGACCGTTCTATATATACAAACGGTAACATTAAATAATGCTCTTTTGCATGCCTATACACATTAATACACAGTATAAAGTACATAGTATAAAGCACATCATTGTTCTTCATGACAGCATAGAACTGCATTATAGAGCTGTACTACTCTAAATTTAGCCATTATCATATTTATAGGTAGGTGAAGTCATATCCATGTACATATGTCATTTTCACATGTAAGTGCAAGTATGGGATAAACTTCTAGATGTAGAATTGCTGGGTCGAAGTATAGAGGTGTCTTTTTTGAAGCTAGTTTTTATAACAAAAGTAACATATATATATATATATATACACACACACACACATATATATATATATACATATATATATACACACATATATATATACATATATATATATGTATATATATATATATATACAAAATTCTAACTAGTACCATTTTGTCTCTCCCTCTAGCTGACCCTCCACAACATCAGGGCAGAGCCAGATGCTGGGCTTGAACTCATGAACTGTGAGATCAAGAATCGGATGCTTAACTGCACCAGCCAGGTGCCCCTAGTGTTTATTATTGAGAGAGACAGACAGAGCACGAGTGGGGGAGGGACAGTGAGAGAGGAAGACACAGAATCTGAAGGAGGCTCCAGGCTCCCAGCTGTCAGTGCAGAGACAGAACTCACAAGCTGCAAGATCATGACCTGAGCCAAAGTTGGATGCGTAACCGACTGAGCCACCCAGGGGCCCCATAATTTTATTTGTTTATTTCAAGTGATCTCTCCACCCAACATGGGGCATGAACTCGCAACCCCGAGATCAAGAGTCGCACGGTCTTCTGACTGAGCCAGTCCGGTGCCCCTATACTTGCATTTTAGAAGAGAATTCTGTGGTTGTTTAGAAGGGAGACATGAGAGGGCAAGATGAGAAGGCAGTAAAACCAACGAAGAGGTGTGGCAGTGATCTGGAAAAGAAGCAACAAGTGATAAAAGCCTCAACTAAGCAGAGGCAGTGGGAATGGAAAAGAAAAATGCAGATTCGAGAGATAGCAGGAGGTAAAGCCAATAGGATTGCTAAGTATTTGGATATGGGAGGGGAGGAAAAGGGAAGAGTCGTTAACTCCCAGATCCCTGAGCTCAGTAACTGGGTGGATGGCGGGTGATGCCATCTGGTAAGAGAAAGACCTCCGGAAGAGGAAGAGACGTTGGAGAGGTGATGATTTCGTTTTGGTATGCTGAATTTCAAGGGACTCAGGAACATCCAAATGAAGATTCCTGTAGGCAGTTGGACAGAGATCTGGGTCAGAGATACAGATCTGAGAGTCGCAACATAGATCTAATTCCTAGTTGAAACCAAGGAAATGGAGGGATAACCCAGAGAGAATGCAGAGTGAGAAAAGATGAGGCCACAGGACTGAATCCCAGGGACCATCAATGATTAAGTGAGGGATAGAGAAAGAAGGAAATGTGACAAAACTAGACCACAGGCAGCCAGAGAATTTGGAAGGAAACCGATAGAATTTTGTCCTTTAAACCATGGGAGGGGGAGTTTCAAGAGAGAAAATTGGCGAACGAAGGTCAAATGATTGTGTAATGATTTGGAGTTAGACAGATGTGGGTGTGGTTAGTATTGCCACATACCAGCAATGACCCCTTGGACTCATCAGTCAAACTTTATAAATGTTTGTAAAAAAAAAAAAAAAAAAAAAAGGTAAATAATATTACTTAACCGGGCTCCTGGGTGGTGGCTCAATTAAGCGTCCAACTTCAGCTCAGGTCATGATCTCATCGTTTGTGAACTGAAGCCCTGCATTGGGCTCCGTGCTCACACTGTGGAGCCTGCTTAGGATTCTCTTTCTCTCCCTCTTTCTCTCTCTGCCCCTCCCCCACTTGCTCACTCTCTCTCTCTCAAAAGAAACAAACTTTAAAAAAATAGTATTACTCAAGTAATAGTGATGAGATAATAACAGTAATCCCACAGAGTTATTTTGAGTATTAAATTGGAGGATGTATATAAAACCATTAGCATAGTGCCTGGCAAATAATAATGACAATAATAATAATAGTCTACTAATAATATAAGTTGGTTGCAAAGAAGAAGAAGGAAAAGAAGCACTGAAAAAGAGCCATTCAATTGAAGACGAATGAACCCACTGCAGCAATTTCAGAGAAGCCGTGAGGATATAAATCTAAATGAAATACATTGAAGAGTGTATGTGAGGTGAAAAAAATAGCCAAGGAACTTGGCAATAAAGATAAGGTGAGAAATCAGGTGTGCCAGAGGAAAATAAGGAATTGAGCATAAAACTTCCTCACCACCCTTTCTTCCCTTTTTCCTTTCCTTTCCTTTCCTTTCCTTTCCTTTCCTTTCCTTTCCTTTTCTTTTCTTTTTTTTAAATAGAAGGGAGAGGGGCACCTGGGTGGCTCAGTCGGTTAAGCGTCCGACTTCGGCTCAGGTCATGATCTCGCGGTTCGTGAGTTCAAGCCCTGCGTCGGGCTCTGTGCTGACAGCTCAGAGCCTGGAGCCTGTTTCAGATTCTGTGTCTCCCTCTCTCTCTCTGACTCTCCCCCGTTCATGCTCTCTATCTCAAAAATAAATAAATGTTAAAAAAAAAAAAATTAAAAGTAAATAAATAAATAAATAAAAATAAATAGAAGGGAGAGTCTTATATGTTACTAGGCTTTGGAGAACAACTATGGAAAGACAGGTTTAAAATACAAGAGACCGAGTCTCACCACTATTACAGCCTTTCTGACACAATTTTGCAAACTTCCTACCTTTCTACAAACTTTCTACCTTTTTGTTCCTGTTCCAAAGCTTTCAAGGAATCCCTACTATGTAGGCAATAGTATTCAAATACCTTCCCAACATTCAGGGTCTTCTAGAATCTTGCTCCAACCTAGTTTTGCGGGGTTTTCTCTTTCTATAACCTGGAGACTCCTCCAGCTGATTTTCTCTCCTCCCCCCTTGAGGGGTTTTCCCTTGTCTTCACTTACCTCTCGCCTCTGGCCTCTTTTCCATTCACTCACGTCTCACTCCCTCCAGAAACCATTTCCTGAGAGACCGCCCTTCTCAATGGCCACCTCTGCCTTTCTAACCCTCCTAGAACGAAAGTAGAAGGTGCAGACCGGCCCACAAAGTGGTTGTTTGTTGTTGTTGCATTGGAATTAGCTTCCCAATTGACAAATCAGAAATTTTCACATAACACCCTAAATTTCTAGTTTCTCTTAAAAAATCAGAAGATGTGGTGACACTGTGTCTGCATCCCCTCCTGGCAAGAATGGGCGGGAGCTGAGTAGTAAGAGCTGGCCCTATTGCTAAGGCGTGCATTCTCAAGTTTTATTCTTACAGCCACTCGCCCTACTCACATACACATGCGCCTGGCTCGTGTAAGTATTTACGCTTGTAACCCCAAGTCTGAACCACGGTTGGACCCTTGGGGTGCACTACCTGGTATTTACCTGTATATTTATCATGTCTTCCAGGAAAGTTCCACATTGGCCTTTCCACATCTTAGGCCCATTTGGGATGCCCCACAATGCCTAGCACAGCAACTTAAACTTAGGAGTACGTTTGGTGTAAGGTAAATGAGGATGGTGATAGTAATGAGAAGTAGTCTGTCTTTTCTTAAATGATCCATCACCCAATAGCCCTATTACCCACGATGCGGACTCATCTGGCATTATGACCCAAAGCCATAGGGCCTGAGGTCCCATCTTGATGTAAGTAGCATGTAGATTGCGGAGGAGAGACAAGGTTTGAAATGTATGGAGTTAGAAGCTAGTCTGTGGAACATTCAGTCATCACGTGTAAAATTGGAAGTGAAAAATTCAGTCGTCACTAATACCTACAGTAGCAGGCGTCCAAGACAGACCCCGGTGATGTCTGCCTCCCATTATTCATACCCTGCTGAAACTTACTGCAAAACAGCTTTACAGAGGCATTGGGAACTGTTAAAAAGAAGCCAGGCCTCTAAGCACTGACAACCATTAAAACATATTCAAGATACATTGTAAAGTGGGGGGAGAAAAGCAAACTGCAAAACAGTATGCATAGCGTCGGCTTGTTCATATCTCAAAAATACTGTGTTTCACTCATTCCAAAACATACATCCTTTCAGCTGTTCATATCTCTGATCAGTGGCCGGTCAGAGTTTAATTGACGGGTTTTTTTGTCTTAGAGTTCCGTAAAACAAGATGTGTCTTACAATCAAGGATCCCTTAGATTTGATGAAATATGATATAACTATATATAGTATACCAATCAGACCAGGACTGGAGCTTGTAAAGCCCTAGCCTGAAAAACCCTTCAGCTGTGTGGCAAGACTTCTGCTAAGTTGAAAAACCCTAGGTGTTGTGGCACAGACAGGAATTGGTTACCAGGAACCTGCTTGGCAGGCCTGGTTGACATGGCAATCAGAGTATTGTCATGTAAGGCAGGGATGGGACTGGGATTCTAATGTGCCTTCTCACTATGAAAGGAGATTAAACGCCCAAGAGTGAGGAGCCCCCGGACTGCTCTGACCTGGACTAGCTGAGGCTCCCACACGAAGCCGGTAGCTGGCAGAACAAGCCTAAGAGGAAATAAAAGGTGCCTGCAGTCCCATCCGCTTTAGACTGTCAAACGTATGCTTTCTTAGTAGCAGCACTGTATCCTTCACCCAAGTTTGGTAAAATGTTGCCATCGAAGGAAGCTCTGTTGAGCCACCAACCCAGAGGGGATCTTGGGCTCCTACTGTATCAAGAGTAATGGATTTAGATAGATTTGCACACAAAAGCGTTAGAATATATGCTAAATTAGTGAGAGATGATTTTGCAGGAATGAAATTAATGTTGAGTTAAACGTTCTACAGTTCTGTGTTATTTAAAAATTTTAAAAACGACTCATATGTATTTCTTTTATAATCAGAGAAAAAAAAAAAGGTAAACACATTCAAATTGGAAAGTAAAGGATAATGTTAATAATGAAGTGGCCAGATGTTTTTTCCCTTTCCATACTCCAACCGTCATGAGCCTTGTAATGAACATGAATTATTTTTTCAATACAAAAACATAACAGAAACCCATCCAAACTCAATTTCACCTCTTCAAACAAAAATAAATGCACAGATGCTTCCACGCTGCGTGGGGAAAGTAGTTTATTTCTAAATTAAAACTATACACGGTTGAGGCGGTTTATTCATGAAGCAAATTCTTTGGTAAGAATACACTGAGGGCCTACTGTCTATAGACACAGTTCTCGCGGCTTTCGCGCTTATTACCTCACTCAATTAAAAATGAAAAGGAAAACTTTTTTTTTTTTTTAAACCAAAGACGGTTTCAAGAAACCCGTAAGTTCCTGAAACGCGTTCCTCGCCAGGGAAGTTACCCCGCGTCCTAGCTCCTCCCCTCTCACGTGACCCTGCGACTCGGGGAAGCCATCTTAAGCCTCGCCTCACAGAGGAAACTACATCTCCCAGAATGCTTTCTCCTTGCGTCGTGCTGGCACTTTTACTGGCCGGGTCCTAGAGCTGAGCCTGTAGCCAGGCGCCATCTTTGACGCTGGCAGTCTTGGATTTCTGCTGGTGTTGCTGCTGTGAGGACGGCGGGCGGTAGCGGCTAAGAAAGAAGAAAGACGTGGCAGCAAGCGGGAGTCGGGGACAGTGTCGGCGGTTCGGTAAAGTTTCTGTTCTCTGGTAACTAGACCCGTTTTTTGATTCCCGGTGGCTCGGGGCAGGGGAGGTGGGGGAGAGGGCGAGGGGAGTGGCCGCGGCCTCCCCTCGCCCCCGGGTTGCGGCCTAGCCCGGGAAGTCAGAGCGGGTCCTTTGGCCCCGCCGTAACGACCCCCCCCTTCCCCCACCTCCGGCCCGCCGCCCTCGCCGGGGCGAGCTGGGAGCCTCGGGCTCCCGCTCACAGTTCCCGTCCACCCCACCCCCACCCGCTGCACCCCACCCCCACGGCGCCTGCTCCTTTCCCAACAACCTTCCTCCCCTCCCCCACATCCGGTGTTGGCGAAACCGTAGGAGCCCGCCGCAGCCCCGGAAAGCCGGCTTGTTCCCGACTCCCGAAGAGAGAAGTGACACTAGATCTCTTTCTTCGCGACAACAGTTTCCCCAGTTTAGCGGTCCCCCACTGCCTAAATCAAACTGAGTGCCAGGAGCTGAATTTACCTACTCTCATTCCTCTCCAGGGTCCCACTACTTGGGAGACACTCTCAAACTCCACATACAGAAAGCCACCGACCTTAATCCGGTATCCTACACCCCTTCCTTACCTTAATTAACTCCCACCCCAGCCCTCCGCATCGGAGTCAAGAACAACAGGGACACTTCCGTTCTCCTTGTAGGATTGATGAAACCGTAATGAAGAACACCCCCTAAGCTCCCATAATCGGTGCGGATTCCTATGGGGAAGGCCCATGTTGTTGACATCTTGCAGGCCTTGGTTCTGGACCTTGAGAAGGAGGCTGTGGAACTAGTGATAGCGATGCTTTTTAGGGTAAATGTATGTAGGTATTGGGGGAAGGGGAGGGATCAACCGAAAAGCAATGAAAGTGGTTTACAGCTCAGATTTCAGTTCTTGCTGCTCCTATAGAGTTCAACTCGCGAGTTACTCCTTTACAGGCAGTAAAGCTTCCCCAGTCTAAAAATGTGGCAGAACGAAATTTGGATTAACTCTTGATACAAACAGTAAATTGAAAATGCAGCTTGTGAACCTTACACATTTTTACTCCCAAATTCCTTTTTTTTAGCCACCTGCATTTTTAAAAATTGAATTATTGTTACTTAGAGCTGAAAGGGCTCAATTAGCGTATGCTGTTAATGACCAGTATGTGGAGTTTGCTTTATATTTCCCGGATTTGACTTTTTGGGTTGTATTGTCAAATCACAGTCCTAAGTGATGAATGTTGAATGATGCACTATGTTTTTGTTTAAGTGAGGTTTCCTGAAATTAAATAATTTCAGAACTAAGGGAAATTGATGTTGCTACCATGACGCATCCTAAAAATACACATTTTAAAAGCTGAAGGCATTTCAAGCAGAGATAGTTCTTGATGAACCAGACAGAACATGGACCTGGGATTTGGAAGACCTGGCTTCTAGCTGCTACTAACTCTATGACTCTGGGAAGGTGGCCCTCGGTTCCTTTTTTCTATAACACGAAGAGATTGGACTGTTTGAATTCAGATTCAGAGCTCAGAAGCTGGAAGGGATCATAAAGCCCTATAAGAAAGAGTTTGGGAATGTTCTCCATTGCTGTCACTTTTCTTCCAAAAATAACCTGGCTTGGAAGTCATTGTTCCAAAGGGAATTTGATTCCCCATAGAAATTGGAGACAAGGTAATGCGATTAGAGAGGAACAGCTGTATTTCTGCTTGAGTGATAAACCCACTAAGAGATTCTGGGACGAATTTTGGAGACCTAAAGAGAATGAGTGTATGTACCTTAAGCGCACCAGTTTCCTCGCTTGCTCCTGGCCGAAGATGCAGCACTTTTAGCGGTGCTGGGATTCTGGGATGTGTTCCTATTAATTCTAACACAGATGAAGATGATGTGGTAGAGGGGAAGATGGTGGCCGAAGGAATGGATAAAGAGGCAAAATTGCCTGCTAAAAAGAAAAGGAAGAAGGGTTTACGGATTAAGGGGAAAAGGCGAAGAAAAAAACTGCTCCTTGCAAAGAAGTTTAGTAAGGATTTGGCATCTGGGAGGCCTGTTGCGGATGCGCCTGCTCTATTAGCTTCCAGTGCCCATGAGCAGGATGAAGAAAGTCTTTTCGAGAGCAATATAGAGAAACAGATCTACCTACCCAGCACCAGGGCCAAGACCTCCATTGTGTGGCACTTCTTTCACGTTGACCCCCAGTATACCTGGCGAGCTATTTGTAACCTCTGTGAAAAAAGTGTCAGCAGGGGTAAACCAGGCAGCCATCTGGGGACATCTACTCTACAACGACATCTGCAGGCAAGGCATTCGCCTCACTGGACCAGGGCCAACAAATTTGGAGTCACTAGTGGGGAGGAGGATTTTCCTTTGGATGTGCCTTTATCTCCCTCTTCTGCTGGAAGCAGTGGAAGCTTTGAATATATCTCTACTGATCCATTAGATGAAAACAGAATGGGTAAGAAACGTGATAAATCGGTATCTGATGCCCTGAGGGCAGAAAGAGGGAGATTTCTCATCAAAAGTAACATTGTCAAGCATGCCTTAATTCCCGGGACAAGAGCCAAGACATCTGCGGTTTGGAATTTTTTTTATACTGATCCTCAGCACATCTCAAGAGCCGTGTGCAATATATGTAAACGGAGCGTGAGCCGGGGTAGGCCAGGTTCTCACTTGGGAACTTCAACGCTTCAACGACACTTGCAGGCCACACATCCCATCCATTGGGCCGTTGCCAACAAAGACAGTGGTGCGGCTGGGAATGGATTAGATGAGACTGAGACTGAGAGAAATGATCTCCTAAGCGATCCTCTGCATGGAGAGAAGTCTACAGGCAGCCACAGTTTAACAGCCGAGGACCTTAGTGACTCTGATTCAGATGAACCTCCTGTATTAGAGGTGGAAAATAGTAGAAGATCTGAGAGTCCTAATCCTGTTGCAGAGCAAGACACTCTGACCCATGCACAGGAGAGAGAAACAACATATTCCGAAAATTCAGTCTCAAGCCAAATAAGTCAGGCAATTATTCAGATGATTGTGGAGGATATGCATCCTTACAACTACTTCTCAACCCCAGCCTTTCAGAGGTTCATGCAGATTGTGGCCCCCGACTATAGATTACCGTCTGAGACTTACTTTTTCACGAAGGCTGTACCTCAATTGTATGATTGGGTCAGAGAAAAAATTTTCTTAACTTTGGAGAACGTTCAAAGCCAAAAGATCCACTTGACTGTAGACATCTGGACCCACGACCCATCCACGGACTATTTCATTGTGACTGTACACTGGGTCTCTTTGGAAACTGCACCTTCTAGTAACGGCAGGATCCCCAATTTTAGAAAGTGGGCAGTACTTTGTGTGACAGGTTTGGCCAAAGACTGTTTGATAACCAACATTTTACAAGAATTAAATGACCAGATTGGTCTGTGGCTTTCTCCTAATTTCCTCATTCCTAGCTTCATTGTTTCTGACAATTCTTCTAATGTGGTACACGCAATCAAAGATGGTGGTTTTACCCATGTGCCATGCTTCCTGCATTGTTTAAATATAGTCATTCAGGACTTCTTCTGTGAGCACAAAAGCATTGAGAATATGTTAGTAGCTGCTAGGAAAACCTGTCATCATTTTAGTCATTCAGTCAAAGCCCGTCAGATACTGCAAGAGTTCCAAAACGATCACCAGCTCCCGTGGAAGAATTTGAAGCAGGATGAAACTGGCCATTGGATTTCTACCTTTTATATGTTAAAATGGCTCTTGGAGCATTGCTACTCAGTTCACCATAGCCTTGGCAGAGCCAGTGGAGTTGTGCTCACCTCCCTTCAGTGGACTCTAATGACTTACGTTTGCGATATTCTGAAACCATTTGAGGAGGCCACCCAGAAAGTGAGTGTCAGGACCACAGGATTGAATCAGGTGCTACCCCTAATCCATCATCTACTTCTTTCTCTGCAGAAACTCAGAGAAGATTTTCAAATAAGAGGTATTACTCAGGCACTCAATCTGGTGGACAGTTTATCTCTGAAACTTGAAACTGATTCCCTCCTGAGCGCCATGCTCAAATCCAAGCCTTGTATCTTGGCTGCTTTGTTAGACCCTTGCTTTAAAAACCGTTTGGAAGACTTTTTCCCTCAAGGTGCTGATTTAGAAACTTACAAGCAGATCCTTGCAGAAGAAGTTTGCAACTATATGGAATCGTCAGAGGTCTGCCATATTGCGACTTCAGATGCTTCTGGTCCCTCAGGCATCGTAGGAGCTGATTCGTTTACCTCATCTATAAGAGAAGGCACCTCCAGTTCAGGGTCTTTTGATAGCTCAGCTGCAGATAATGTTGCCATTGGAAGCAAAAGCTTCATGTTTCCTTCTGCCATAGCAGTAGTGGATGAATACTTCAAAGAGAAGTATTCAGAGATCTCAGGAGGTGGTGACCCTTTGATTTACTGGCAGAGGAAGGTGAGCATATGGCCAGCTTTGACCCAAGTTGCCATTCAGTATCTGAGCTGCCCCATGTGTAGTTGGCAATCTGAATGTATCTTTACTGCAAATAGCCAGTTTCATCCAAAACAGATCATGAGCCTGGACTTTGACAATATAGAACAGCTGATGTTTTTGAAAATGAACTTGAAAAATGTTAACTATGATTATTCTACATTGGTTCTGAGCTGGGATCCTGGGAATGAAGTTATTCAAAGCAATGAAAAAGAAATATTACCTTAATTTCTTTTTCCTTTTTCCATTTGAAATGGGCAACTTGTTGCTATGTTACTGTATCCTAATTGCTATAGTTGTTAAACATAGTTACACTAATTATTCTTAATACACACATCTGGGGAAACCTGAAAACACCAAAAGTGCTGAAAATTCCTCAGAGGTAATAATGTTGACAGAGAGTGAAGATTAAAAATTTCACAGTAGTAACTCAATATAGCTGTCACTTGAAATTTTGTTTATACCAATTAAGAGAGAAAAGGTATTTTTTAACTTAAAAAATATAGTGCAGCATTGAAAGGCTTTAGGCTATTTCTGGCTGGTAGATTGAATTGTAATTGGTTTTAAGTAAAAAAAAATTTCTCCCATCGTGGGAAATTTGATTTCTCTGAAACCAATGAAATTGAAGGGAAAACATACTAAGCTGGTATTCCTCCCCGTCTCTCCCATTTTTCTGTTCCTTTAAAAACCCTCATCCATACTTACAAGTTGGCAAAACCAAAACTCACGAAATTTGGAAATTTCTAATTGCCTCCTCATACTGGTCAGCTTTATAATTTCAACTTACTGAGTGTGATAGAGTTACCCTTTATATTTAGGGATTGGATCTAAGTAGAAGGGGAACATTAGAAAACAATTGGGAAAAATTACTAAAATTACTTTTAGTCTTTGAGTTGCCTTTTTAAAGCTTTATAAAATAGTGGGAAAACAATAAAATAAAGACTGTATGGGTACTTTTTACACATACGGGCAAATGACATAATAGGTTTACAGAAATTGAGAAAGATTGAATGGGAATTGGAATAAAAGCCCCAGGAGCATACTTTTGACAAATGCAGTGTCCGTGTCCCAAAGAATGTTTCTCATTGTAAGTGATCTTAAGTGTCTTAAGATATATATGCTGAATGATCCATAATACTGTATTCTTAACTGTGAGATTGTTCTTTGGCTTTTAATCTTAGCTAAACATAAGCATTCAGTATTTTCAGGTGTTAGGAATCACTGCCTCACTGGTAAAATAAGAGAATTGATCTCAGTGACCTTTAAAGTCCCTTTCCACTCTTAAAGTATGTTTCTGTGGTTGAGTGGGAGGCCAGAGAATGATGACTTTTAGTGAAAGTCTATTACAAGTTTCAGACTGAATAACTAATGTAAGATCCCAATTTTTCCTTTTTTTCATTTTAGATTTGGGGATATTCCCTGCCCAAAAATTTCCTGGAAAATTGACTAGTATTAAGTGTGAGTAAAAGGTGTCCACTTTTTTTTAAGTTTTGATTTTAGTTTTGTCTTGGATAGTATTTGGCAAGATTTAGCCTAGAAACTATGTAGTACTTATTACATGAGAATCAAAATTGCTTTGTTACGGGGCTGGTTTCAAAATTTAGAACTCATTTCTCTGTATCAAAATTGTTCTTTTTTTGTTTTTGGGGTTTTTTTGTTTTTTTTGTTTTTGTTTTTGTTTTTTAAATTCTTAAATGGTAAATGTACCATTGTGCAATGAAATTTCAACTCCCAAAGTTTACCCTTTTACTAACTGGAGTAAATGAATAATTACAAAGTCTTTAGTTGTAGCCATCATTTGTAAAAAAAAAAAAAAAGAAAAAAAAAAGAAAAGAAAAAAAAATGAAACCGGGCTGCATAAGCAAGCCTTTGCAGGGCCAATATTGAATGTTATACCAGTGACACTGGTGTTGCTGTAAAAGAAGAAAAAAGAAAATCCTCCCTTGGATAGAAGCTTTCTGTATTTTGACAGTCCCAGTTCAGGATGGCTATAATGCTGCTCTGCCTTCTACAGCTTGCTGCACCACTCTGTAGTTACTCGATAACTATACGTTTCTATCTTTTTTGGTTAAACACTCCCTGAAGATGATAAAGATGATAATGATGTACATACATCCGTATTAGTATTATACACATTGATACATGTGTAAGGATCTCCCTTCATGTTTACTCTGTGGGCTGGGCGAAATTTAGTGTAACATACTGGTACACATCATGATACTTTGGTATAAGAGTAAGTTCACTATTTTTATAATGAACCCAAATCTGAAGGCTTTTATAGTGTATTTTAAAAGGGAAAACTTACCCAAATGTTTTATTTCTACACATTTGTGTATATGTGTGTGTGTGTGTATAAGCCAGTTAGTATGTATGTATATGTATATTATATACATAAAACACTATATTTTTTCGTACAAGTATGCTTTTATTATACAGATAATAAAGATGGGGGAAGGTTTCTGTTTTTTTCTTAATAGGTGAAGAAATCTTGAAGACCAGAAATTGGATCTTATTGAATTTTGGTGTTCTTTTTCTTTTTTCTTTTTCTTCTTTCTTTTTAAATTATATTGTTCGGCTATGGAAGATGGATTTTTTTTTTTTTCCCAATAATCTTTTGAATCTCAAGTTCATCTTTAAATGAACTCTCTTTTTGTTGGTTTTTTGTTTTTGTTTTTGAGGAGATAACTAACCCTAGCTGTCTCCAGTCTGACAAAGGTTATTCAAATGGACTTAATCTCCCAGTAGTTGGGAGATGTTTTAAAAACACCTCCTGTGTTTGAATTGTGGCTGAGAGGTTTCCTTGGCAATGTGAGGAGGAAAATTCTTTCTGCCTCATTATTATTAATTCATGGATTGAGTGTTGGTTCGACCTACAGGCGTAATAGATTGGAACTCAGTGAAGACACAGAGGTTCCTGTTGAGAGCAAGCAGCTAATGTAAGTGTGGGAATGGGGTTTTTCTTATTAAGGGAGTGAACATTTTTGTAATTTAAGGCATAATTTTCCTGGGTCAGTAAGAAATTAAAAAGCCATTGTCAAGCCATTTTTTTCTTGTAATTATTTACAAGCTTTTGGTTTGGGGATGGAAAAACTCCCCCCCCCCCTCCTTTTTTGATAATACATGCACATTATTAAAAAAGTAAAAACAATATATCACCTAATAGTAAGAGGTGATTCCATGTCCTCTTAAAAAAGCACCATCAGGGGCGCCTGGGTGGCTCTGTCGGTTAAGCGTCTGGCTTTGGCCTGTGTCTCCCATCTCGCCGTTCCAAGTTCGAGCCCCACTGTGGGCTCTGTGCTGATGGCTCAGCTTGGGGCCTGTTTCAGATTCTGTATCTCCCTCTCTGCCCCTTCCCCATGCACGCACTGTTTTTCAAAAATAAAATAAACATTAAATTTTGTTTTTGTTTTTTTTGTTTTTTTTTAATAAAGCACTATCAAAGGGTGCCTGGGTGACTCAGTCAGTTAAGCATTGGACTCTTGATTTCAGCTCAGGTCATGATGTCATGGTGAGATCAAGCCCTTCATCTGGCTCTGCATTGGGTATGGAGCCTGCTTGAGATTCTCTCTCTCTCTCCCCCTCCCCTTCCCCAGCTTGTGCGAGTGCTTTCTCTCTCTCTCTCTCTCTCAAAAACACCATCTGTAGTTTATCATGACATAGTTCCATGTCCCTGCACGTAGATCTGCCTCATCTGTTTTTTTAATGACGCGATAGTGTTCTTTTATATGGAAGTGCTGTAGTTTAATATCTCTCACTGATAGACATTTGGGGCTTTGCCATTAAAAAAAAATAATAACCGTCCATCCAGTTAACGGCCCTGTACACACATCTGTGTAAACTCTTTCCCTAAAAACAGTTTTCAGATGTGAATTAATACAATTCTCTAAAGAGGGTGTACTAGTTTACGTGAGTAAAGATGTTTTTTGAATTTGTAAAAGTTCTTGATATATCCTTTTAACTATGGTGATGCTAGGAAAGGTTCCCCCCCACCCCTACTCCCGGCCCAACCTGAGCCTACTAAAAAAATATCACTCACTTAGGGGCACCTGGCGGCTGGTTAACCGTCTGACTTCAGTTCAGGTCATGATCTCATGGTCTGTGAGTTCGAGCCCCACACTGGGCTCTATGCTGATAGTGTAGAGCCTGCTTCAGATCCTCTGTCTCCTCTCTCTGCCCTGCCCTTGCTCGCTCGGACTTGCTTTCTTTCTCTTTCAAAAGTAAATAAACATTTTTAAAAAAATACCATGCATTTATTTTCCAGTGCTTGGTTATATTTTTTATATTAATAATGTAATCTAGAACTACCCTATGATCCAGCGATCAGACTACTAGATATTTACCCAGAGAACACAAAAATAGTAGTTGAAAGGGACACATGCACCCTAATGTTCATTGCAGCATTATCTGCAATAGCCAAATTATGGAAACAGCCCAAGTGTCCATTGATTGATGAATGGATAAAGAAGATGTGGTAAATGTATACAATGGAATATTATTCAACCATAAGAAAGAATGAAATCTTGGCCATTTGCAACAAAATGGATGGAGCTAGAGAGTATTATGCTAGGGAAAATTAGAGAAAGACAAATATCACATGATTTTACTCGTGGAATTTAAGAAACAAAACAAGCAAAGGTGGGAAGAGAGACAAATCAAGAAACCGACTCTTAACTATAGAGAACAAACTGATGGGTGGGGGAATGGGTGAAATAGGTGATGGGAATTAAGGAGTGCACTTGGGATGAGCACTGGGTGACGTATGGAAGTGTTCAATCACTTTTGTATACATGAAACACTGTTCATTGACTAATTGGAACTTAAATAGGAACTTAAAAACCAAAAATGTAATCTAGGGATTATACTAATGTGGCATTGCCTCTCCGTCCCATAAACAGGGCAGCTGTCCTTTTTGCCGAGCACAGTTACCAATTTAGAATCTTTATTAGTATAGAGCTTTAATTAGCGAGCTAAAGCCTCTTTGCTCTCTTTGCTTTTATTACCCTGGAACCTTTTTGTATAAAGCAGAAGGTTTTTTTGTTGTTGTTGTTTTTTCAAATGGGAGGCCAAAGTTTTTTAAATTTCAAATGCCACTTTTTTCATAAGTCACATTTATCCATGGACTTGCTTGAATTCTGTGGATCTTACATTCATTTGTTTGGGAATGCTACATTTAAATGTTCTATTTCACTCTGTAATAGCAATAAGTCTTGTTTTTTCTTTTCTTTTTAACGTTTGTTTATTTTGAGAGAGAAAGAGCACGAGTAGGGGAGGGACAGAGAGAGAATCCAAGCAGGCTCCTTACTTTTGGAGACTTACTATCTAAAACTTCCAAGTCCCGAGATCTTGAAATGTACTTTGAAAGGACATATCTAAGGTCATAATCTTCCTTTTAAATTCTGGTGCATAGCATTTTGTCTTTCGTCATTTAGAGATTCAGATGATGTCATGTCAAGTCTGATTTTCTTTGTTGTCAGTCTGCTTTTTCCTAGAAATTCTGTGTGATTCTATCTTCACTCCTTGGAATTTGACATTTTCAGCCTATCTCTGGTACAGTAGAGATATCTTTAAGGTTTTTTTTAAGCAATCTGTACACCCAGCGTGGAGCTTGAACTCACAACCCTGAGATCAAGAGTCGCACACTTCACTGACTGAGCTCGCTGGGAGCCCCAGTAGAGATGTCTTTAAAGAAATTTTCTGCCTGGCATTTGATGAGCCCCTTTTAATTTACAGACTCAGGTTCAAAAAAAAAAAAACAACTCAAGTTTATTCAGTGTAGGGAAATTTTACTGTATTTTATTATCTCTACCAATTCCATTCCTTTTTTTTTTTTTTTAAGATTTTCCATTGTATAGAAATTGAATCTCCTGGAATTATTTCCATGTTATATACATTTTCTTGTGTTGATGTCTTTCCGCATTCTGGAAGATATCCTGACGGTGATACTGTACAATTAAGTTGTGTTTTTCATCAATGTTTATTCTGCTTCCTGTTCTTCTTTTGAAATCTCGGGGGAAGAGGCTAGAAATTTGCGTTTTCTTATTTTTTGCACTTTCTTTTGCTTCTCTGTTTCATAGCAATATATTCATTTGTATCAAGCTGTGTCCTTAGCATGAAGATTTTAAAAGAATTTCTTTTTCCTACATTAATTCAGGAGTGGGATAGGAGAGTTACTCCTCTTGGCTTCCTTTCACTATTGAAAAGTAATCCGGTTTTTCTTGGCATCATGAAAAGTTTTTTTCTTTTAAAACTTAAGAAATTTATCAGTGTGCATCTTGGTTTTAGGTCCTTGCAAAGTTGGGGTAGTGCTGATTACTGTCAAGTTTTGTTTTTTTAATCTCTGGAGATGGCTTTTGTTTTGTTTTGGGCTGTTTTCTTGAATAGCGGTTATATTCTTTTTTTTTCCCCCTAGTGAAAGTTACAGAAGTTCAGTGTGTAAAACAGATATATGAAGGAACTGTTCTGTTGAAACATTAGTAAGGCAGTGCCCATCTACTCAACGTTCAGTCTCCGTGCTCTGTGCCCCTGTGAGGGAGTTTTGCAGAGCCTAACTAAAACAAACAAAAAACCACTCTAATTTGCAACAATTCATGCTGTTTTGCTATTATTTCTTAAGTACCATTTTGTTTGGGATGTTTTCAGGAATGAAATTGACCCCTGAACCTTTTATTTTCCTTTCTAACATTTTTTTCTTTTGTAAAACGTTTTTATTCTTGTCTCATTAATACTTTCTCTTTTTGTATATGTATCATTGTAATTATTTGGATATCCCTTAGAGACTTGATCCCATTTGAGGTAGTGTTTTAAATTACCTTTTGGTGTACCTGCTGTTACAGAATGCACTCCCCGTGTTTAGGGTCAGGGGAATCCTCCTAGTGGATCAGTGAGGTGCTATGAAGGGTCCAATCTTTGTCCAATTCTGTAGTGGATCTGTGATGGGCAGGCCGGTTAGGACAGACTTAAATTTTTTATTATGTCTGTGTTGCATTGTATTAGAAAATTTAATGTTCTTATGAGCATAAAATAAAATATAATAAATAGCCACCTGTAATCCTGCCAATCACCCTGGTGGTAACTACTGTTAATAGTTTGGTCTCTGTTCTTCCAAACTTCCTGTTGCTTCATCTTCACCGACATTTAGTGCTGTCAGTGTTCTGGATTTTCACCATTCTAAAAGGAATTTGCAATTCCCTAATGATGGATGATGTTGACCATTTTTTTGTGTGTTTATTTGCCATCTGTGTATCTTTGGTGAACTGTCTTTCTAGATCTTTTGCCCATTTAAAAAAAATACGTATTTTTTTTGAGAGACAGAGCCTGTGTACTTGAGTAGGGGAGGGGCAGAGAGAGAGGGAGAGAGGATCCCAAGCAGGCTCTGCGCTGTCAGCACAGAGCCTGACACGGGGCTCAATCCCACCAGCTGTGAGATCATGACATGAGCCGAAGTCAGAAGTCTGACACTTAACTGACTGAGCCACCCAGGCACCCCTTTGACACTTAACTGACTGAGCCACCCAGGCACGCCTCTGTGCCCGTTTATAATTGGTTTGTTCATTTTCTTATTGGTGAGTTTTAAGTGTTCTTTTTATATTTTGGATACCAGTCCATTGTGAGTTATGTATTGTTGCTGTTTTTAATGTTTATTTTTTTTGAGAGAGAGAGACAGTGTGAGCAGGGGCTAGGGAGCAGAGAGAGAGAGAGGGAGACACAGAATCCAAAGCAGACTCCAGGCTCCGAGCTGTCAACACAGAGCCCAGTGTGGGGCTCGAACTCATAATGAGATCATGACTTGAGGCAAAAGTCGGCCGCCTAACCAGCTGAGCCACCCAGGCGCCCCTCAGTTAGTTACATGTTTTGCAAAGATTTTCTGCCAGTCACTTGTCTTCCGTTTTCTTTTCTTTTATGTTTATTTCTGAGAGTGAGAGAGACAGAACACAAGTGGGGGAGGGGGAGAGAGAGGGAGACACAGAATCTGAAGGAGGCTCCAGGCTTCAAGCTGTCAGCACAGAGCCTGATGAGGGGCTCGAACCCATGGATTGCAAGATCATGACTTGAGCCGAAGTCAGATACTTAACCGACTGAGCCACCCAGGCACCCCCTTGTGTCCCGTTTTCTTAACAGCGTTTCCACAGAAGCCTCAGCAGAAGCACCTTTAACATTCATATTTCCAGCAGTAGTTTCTTCTAGGCTTTTCTATGGCGTGCCTCCAAACTCTTCTAGTCTCTATTCATGACCCAGTTTCAAAGCTTCTTCCACATTTGTAGGTGGTTTTTCAGCCACACCCCATTTCCCAGTACTCAAATCTGTATAATGCTACATATTATCACGTCACATGGAAGTACTATAACTTTTTAAAACGACTCCAGTTTTTGAACATGTGGGTGTTTTTTCCATTATTAGAAGCAAAGTGATGATGAACTTGATTGAATATTTACCTCGGGATAAATTCTAGAAATGAAATTGTGCATCACAGCATATGCACATTTAAAGGTTTTAGTATATGTTTAGTGGCACTCTTAATTCCTAACCTAGGTTGCTGACTTCAAGGCTGGTTTTTATTGTGGTCTGCTATTCTTGGATTAGGATTATTAGTGGGAGATATGATTGAGTTTGATTTCATTTCAAGTTGTAGATCAGTGTTTCTGAAACGTGGTCTTCTGGTATATATGAATTTATAGAAACCCTTTCCAAATTCTGGCAGGTGCTCTTACCGTGTGTTTTTATTTCTGTAGAAGCTTTCTTGAGTACTTCACTGTGAAGGCCAGGGTATGGCAAGAGCAGAGGGTGGGATGTTGGTAGTTTTGTGTATTTTATGGAAGGAATCCCAAGGATGACTTGCACCTTGTTATAATTGGTGTGCAACTCTGTTTTTGTCAACCATGATTTCTTTTTTTTTTTTTAATTTTGCCTAATTTTTTTAAGTTTATTTTTGAGACAGAGAGAGGCCATGTGTGTGAGTGGGGAAGGGGAAGAGAGAGACTCCCAAGCAGGCTCCACACCGTCAGCGTGGAGCCTGATGTGGTGCTGGATCCCACAAACTGAGATCATGACCTGAGTTGAAATCAAAGGTTGGATGCTTAACCTGCTGAGCCACCTAGGCACCCTGGTGTGCAACTCTTTAACCATCTTAATTCCATAAGCTAGCTCTACAGATGTATTCAGGGGTAATTGTTTCATCAGTTATTCTAGTGAGACAGCTTTTCCCACCTACTTGTATACTTTTGAATTAAAAATGCTTGTGAAAATATTGGGACTTTTGTCAGATGAAAAAAACCTAGTTTGGGGCGCCTGGGTGGTGCAGTCGGTTAAGCGTCCGACTTCAGCCAGGTCACGATCTCGCGGTCCGTGAGTTCGAGCCCCGCGTCGGGCTCTGGGCTGATGGCTCGGAGCCTGGAGCCTGTTTCCGATTCTGTGTCTCCCTCTCTCTCTGCCCCTCCCCCGTTCATGCTCTGTCTCTCTCTGTCCCAAAAATAAAGTAAAAAAAAAAAAAAAAAAGTTGGGAAAAAAAAAAAAAACAAACCTAGTTTGTCAGATACGTAGATTTAGCAAATATCTTGTGTAAAATAACGTAAATCCCATCAATAATCTAAAATTAAATTATTGGGCCACCCGGGTGGCTCAGTTGGTTAAGCGTCCAACTTTGGCTTAGGTCATGATCTTGCAGTCTGTGAGTTCGAGTCCCTCATCGAGCTCTGTGCTGACAGCTCAGAGCCTGGAGCCTGCTTCGGATTCTGTGTCTCCCTCTCTCTCTGTCCCTCCTCTCTTGTGCTCTGTTCCCCCCCCCCAAAATAAATAAACATTAAAAATAAAATAATAAAATGTAGATTATTTATTGAGTTAGCAATGCTTATTTTATGCTGAAGTCATGTAATGAGCACCGTAGAGAATACAAAAGAAGGGCATGGCTATCCTTAACAAAAATTTTACATTATAAATGAGAAAGTATAATATTCACATAAGAATAAAATACTAACCAGTGCTCACTAAGCCCTGCACAGGTAAGGACATATTCATGCAATTAAAATTTGGTTTTAACAATGTGATCTCAGTCAAGGTGATTTGGAGGAAGAAGTTGGCAGAATTTATCTGAAGTACTTTAATTCATTGTCTCCTCATTTTAGGATTGCATTTTAAAGACGATTTCTGTGATTGAGTGGTCTTTTGGAAGATTAAACCCATTTCAAGAGGACTTGGAGCTGGTCCTCGCCTTGAGGAAGCAGTGGCTTGTTTTCAAGAAGCCACTTCTAATCTGAGGATCTACCCAGCATGCCTAATCAAGGAGAAGACTGCTATTTTTTTTTCTATTCTACGTGTACCAAAGTAAGAATTGGCATCTCTAAATCAGTTCTTTCTACAGTTTCTCTAATAAAACTTGATAAGATTTACCCAGTATACTAAGTTTTTATGTTTTGTTTTCCTCAACTGTTCATTGTCTGCTACCTGCTACCATTGTTTAAAAAGAGAATAGCAGTCCTGGGAGACTTCATCGTTCATCCTTGTTTTTTCTCCTCTCGTATGTTCTTCACTGCCCTTCACGTTCTACAAAAGTGGAAAGGTTTACAGCGCATAGGCATCACTCACTGTTCTCTTATTGATAATTAATCTGTTTGGGGCGATTTCGGAATGAGGAGTGCTTTGGCCCAGCTTGCAAACTTTGATTTTATTTACTTTGCATTAAATGAATGTGTGGGTTGTATTATACTTCTAGAAACTATCGTGGGTTGAATTTGACTTTTTTTCTTCAGATTTCCTGCTGAGTCATCAAGCCATTCTTCCAAATACGCTTTTGCAGCATTTTTTGCTTTTTCTGTGTCCAGACTTCCTGTTTTTCTGCTTGATTCTTCTGCGGCTTCATTCAGATCTATCCACTTTTCTGCGCCTTTATGACTAATTCTATAGTTGTGTATGTTGTTAAAAAAAAACTTTTTTAAAATCATCTTGGTGCTGTGTTTAAAATGATCAGTTTTGGGGCGCCTGGGTGGCGCAGTCGGTTAAGCCTCCGACTTCAGCCAGGTCACGATCTCGCGGTCCGTGAGTTCGAGCCCCGCGTCGGGCTCTGGGCTGATGGCTCAGAGCCTGGAGCCTGTTTCCGATTCTGTGTCTCCCTCTCTCTCTGCCCCTCCCCCGTTCATGCTCTGTCTCTCTCTGTCCCAAAAATAAATAAAAAACATTGAAAAAAAAAATTAAAAAAAAAAAAATAAAATGATCAGTTTTGAGCAAAGCCCTGATCACATAGCAGGTTGCACAGCAGTAGTGTTCTGTTTAAGATATTACCATTGTATAAAGTATATAATGAAGCATAGACTTAAACTGAAATCCTAATCTATTAACTTTCTGATTTTCCATCAAAAGCTAGTTACACAAGTCAAGATGTATTGAAACGGTTTTGAAGAACTGTAAAATGTATTTTTAAAGTGTACCACTTTAAATACTCCCACTTATCTTTTTGAACCCCATCTCTCAGCTTATGTCACTTACGTTATAAAATCAGATGAAGGATACTGTCAAGGAAATTATATATTTGTTGACCTCAGATTGTTCTTGTCTTCCCCCTGCACTGTGTTCTACCTTGCCTGTCTCCTTACTCCTTTGTGTTTGTCTAGATGCCAGGAAACTGTTACAATGAACATTTCACGTAGGCTCTGTTTTGGTACCACAGTTCTTTTCTGTATTCTCTTTGTTTACAGGGTGACAGCTGTCCATTCCGTCACTGTGAAGCGGCACTAGGAAATGAAACTGTTTGCACACTGTGGCAAGAGGGGCGCTGTTTTCGACAGGTGTGCAGGTTTCGGCACATGGAGATTGATGTAAGGTTTCAGTTTGTACTGTAATATGTAGTCTGGTGTTGTGATGGGCCAATGCAAAATACAGGGAGGAAATGACATTTTATGTAATATGCAGGTTACTTTTTTTTTTGATGAGATAGTGAAATTTCTGTCATAATACTCACCTAATAACTTGATATTTTGGAGTATTGGTATCATTTTCTAGGAGGCAGTTTGGTAATCTGTCAAAAGTGTAAAAATTTTGTATGTGTCACTGGGGAGTATTTTTGTTTCTATGTTTATTTTAAAACCATCTCAGACTTAGAGGAAAGCTGCAAGTACAGTATAAAACGTTTTTCTGAGCCACTTGGGAGTAAACTGTCACCTCCAAATACGTTCATGAGTATTTCCTACAAACAAGAAGGACATTCTCCTACATAACCATAATACAGCCATCAAAATGAGAAAATTGGGGCACCTGGGTGCTCAGTCAGTTAAGCATCTGACTCGATTTCAGCTCAGGTCATGATCTCCTGGTTCATGAGACTGAGCCCCGCATCAGGCTCTGTGCTGACAGCGTGGAGCCTGCTTGGGATTCTCTCTCTCTCTCCTTCTCTGTCTCTGCCCCTCACCTGCTCTCACATACACATGCACATGCGCTCTCTCACTCTCTCTCAAAATAAGTAGATATATGTTTTTTAAAAATGAGAAAATTAACATTGGTATATTACCTTCATTTAATCCAGAAACCCCATTCACGTTTCGCGATTGTATCAGTTACATCCATTAACGCAGAAGGAGCAAGTCCAGAATCTAGTGTTGTATGTAGTTGTCCTCGCTCTCATTCTCCCTCAGTCTAAAACAGTTGTTCAGTCTTCTTTACTTTTCATTTGCCTTGACATTTTGGTAAGTATAGGCCAGGTATTTTCTAGAATGTCCTGCAGTTTGGGTTTGTCTGGTATTTCCTCATTACTAACTTCGAGTTATGTATCTTTGACGGGAGTATTAGTTCTTCTCATTGCATGTCATTAGTGACACAGTCCTATAGTCTTTAATTATCCCATTACTGGTGATGTTAAATTAACCCTGATCCCTTCATTAAGGTGGTACCGGATTGCTTCACTATAAAGTTTTTCTTTTTGTAACTAATATGTATTTTGTGGAGAGGTACTTTGAGACCCTGTCATTGCCCCATTTCCTACCAAACTTTCCGTTTTTTCCACTTAGTTACCTATATTTGTGTGAACTCAAGGTTTTCTCTTTTATTCAATGTGTTACACTCCATTACTATCATTTTTTTTTATCAAGTTGACCCAGATTTGCCCTTCAAGCTGACTTTTGTGTCCTTTTGATGTTTACATCATTCTTTGAACACCTTTTTGCTTTCTAGCCTAACAAGATTTTTTATTAGGCTCATCCTGTATTTTTCCTCCTCCAGCCCTGGAATCAACCATTTCTCTAAGGAGCCCTGGATCCTATTAGTGAAGAATGCTATATGTATATAGAAATAAGATTTGGGTAGCTCCTGGAGTCTCACTGCTTCCAGGCCTGCAATGGTCAGAACAGGGGAGTATATAAGTGTATTCATATAGACACATTTACCTCATTATTTATTTTTTATGTCTGTGTATTGAATCAAGAGTTCACAAAGATGCCTTCAGTTCACCAGCACTGCAGAGTTTATTTAGTCTAGGCTCTCCTTTTCCATACTTGTAACTCTCTTTTCCAAAAGTAAGAAAGTTGCTTCCCACTGTCCTTAACATCAGCTGATTTTATCAGTCCCCTGGTTCCGTAAGCCAGTGTCGTATCACAGCCTCCTCCTTCCTCTCAGGCTCTGACATCACACATGAGGCTGCTGCTCTTCCACAGGGACATCTTGCTCACCTTGTGTTGGTTCCGACAACCCTGTAACAGGCTTTGTTCCTTGCTCCACCCTGAGGACCTCATCTTCACCATGCTTGGACCCCAACATACTGCTCCTCTCCCCACGGATGCCCTTTTCACACCTTTGGTCTCTGATATCTGTGTTGGAGAGCCCTCCTATGTGAGATGCCTACTTTCTCACCCTGCGTGTATTCGGACTCTGTGGCAGGTCCCCACTTGGGAAGAACCTACCTTCCTTACCCTGCTTGGTCATTGCCCATTCTACGCTGGCCCTCCATAAATACACACTCCCTATCCTTCCCTGGGATCCCTTCTGCACGGAAGCCTTGCTCACCCTGCTTGGGCTCCATCACTGTGCTGGCCACCCTCCCAACTCCTTCTGGGTTCTGACACCTTAGGCCAGTTCCGCCTTGTCACGTGATGCCTTCCTCATTCAGTCAGGCTCCAACACCCTGCTCTGGGCCACATGCCCAGCGTGAATGCCTACCTCTCATCTCTCAGCCTCACCTAATGCCCTTGGACTACATTGTTTGAGGGGAGGTGGGGAAGGAAGGAAGACTGACCATGCACTTTATATGCCTGGGGTTACAGAGCTACTCCAGGTAGGTTCTAGATTTATGGCCTCTTAACTGCATTCTGTGCTGCCTATCTTCCAAAGAGCAGGGAATTCACTAAATAAATTCAGAGAAATACTCTGCAGCTTTTGAAAATTAATGTACTGGCAAAGTATAAATTGGCACAACTCCCTAAAAGGCGTGGTGTGTCAGAGTCTCTAAGAACATGTACATTTAGAGGGAAACCTGGGTGGCTCAGTTGGTTAAGCGTCAGACTCTTGGTTTTGGCTCAGGTCGTGATCTCACAGTTTGTGGGGTTCAAGCCCCACTTGTCATCCATGCTGACAGCACGGAGCCTGTTTGGGATTCTCTCTGCCTCTCTCTCTCCCGTCCCCTGCTCATGCTCTCTCTGTCTCTCTCAAAATAAATAAATCTGAAAAAAAAATTTACATTTAGATATACTCTAGAACTCATCAGGAGACTCAGCATATAGTTGTATTTCATGGCTAAGATTTATTACAGTGATGGGGAGGTACACTGATTATAAATGAAAAAAAGACACAGGCAGAGTCTGGAGGAATCCATGTGCGGTTTTCTTTTATGATCTCCCTCTCATGACGGGTCACACAGAGCACACACTTCCCTGGCAATGAAAGTGCAGCACACGTGTGGGATGTTCCTGCCCAGGGAAACCCATTAGAAACTCAGCATCCAAGATTTTTAATGGGGCTAATCATGTAAGCACCCTCTACCTATCACATTCCAGAACTCTGGACTCCCAGAAGGATGGCAGCCTAAGACATGTTATTTGCACAGTCTAGGCACCGTGATCAATTAACTGACTAGGAACATTCCAAGAGCCAAGTTCCCACATGCCAACCAAGGGCCAACTTAGCAAGCAGGCTACCTAAGGATAGCAGTCTTTGGGCTGTATCTTCAAAAATACTGTATGATGGGGTTTTGTTTTGTTTTGTTTTTGTGTTTTTAGCTTTGTGTCATCTGTGCTCATATGTGCAAAAGGAGATAGATGCAGAATTACTCATAATTTGTAATGATAAGATATGTGAAATAACCTAACCCTCATTTAAAATAAATTTGCTACAATTAGGAGCGTCTGGGTGGCTCGGTCGGTCAAACGTCTGGCTTCGGCTCAGGTCATGAGTCTCATGGTTTTGTGGGTTCGAGCCCTGCGTCAGGCTCTGTGCTCACAGCTCGGAGCCTGGAGCCTGCTTTGGATTCCATGTCTCCCTCTCTCTCTGCTTTTGCCCCATTTGCACTCTGTCTGTCTCTCTCTCAAAAATAAATAAAACATGAAAAAAAATTTGTTAATAAAGTAAATTGCTACATTCATACAGTGGAGTACTGGACAGCTGTTAAAATTTTTTAAAAGGGAAACTTTATTGATAAGGAAAGATTGGGATATATTGTCAGTGAAAAAGCAAGGGGGTAGAATAAGGTGCATAATATGCTACCATTTGGTAAAAAAAAAAAAAGGGGAGAAGAATTTATATTTGTTTTTCATTTGCATATGTATTTTTAAAATCTCGGGGGGTATAAAAGAGAAACTTAAAACATGGGTCATCAGGGAGTGGGGACAGGAATGGAAAGGAGCGTTTTTACTGTAACCCCCTCTACATGCAGTTGATTTTCATTATTCATGGGTTCCATGTTTGCAAATTCACCTACTTGCTAAAATTTATTTGTAACCCCCAAATCAATACTTGTGTTTCATGGGCCATCTGCAGATATGTGCAAAGCATTGAAAAACTTGAGTCACGTGACCTACACACTCCCAGCTGAGATGGAACAAGGTGACACTCTGCTGGCTTGTTTTAGTTCTCATACCATTAGCAAGTGTCCTTTTTGTGGTCTGTTTAAAGCCACGTGTTTTGCATTTTTGTCCTTTTTCTTGGTGATTTTGCTGAGTAAAATGGTTCCCAAGTGTGGTGCTGAAGTGCTGTGTAGTGTTACTAAGTGCAACAAAGTTCTTAAAGTGCCTTATGTAGAAAATACCTGTATTAGATAAGCTTCATTCAGTTGTGAGGTATAGTGCCCTTGGCCTTGAGTTCTGTGTTAATGAATACACTAAAAAAGGTGTCTTTAACCACAAACACCCGTTCAACCGTGCTATATTGATTATTTGATAAAAATGTGACCAGAAACTTGCAGGAACCTGACTAACTTAAACTCTGTATTTCCCTTAGGAGCAGTCTGGTTCACTATTAGCTAATTTAGTATTCGTAGTGACTTCATAGATTATAACTACTGCAAATAATGAGAATCAGCTGTATGTCTTTGGACGATGTGCTGTATTACCTTTTAAATATTAAAAAAAAAAATTCTGTAGGAGAATGTTACTAGGGAGGATCTGTTGCTAAGTGAAAAGTGAGTACACTTATGGAATACTTGTAAGTTTTTAAGTATACATGTAGACATTTATAATTTTTCTTCTTCTTTTTTATTTTTAAATAATAAACTCTAGACCCAACATGGGGCTTGAACTCATGACCCCAGAATCCAGAGTTGCTCTACCAACTAAGTCAGCCAGGCACACCTTTAGTTATAGATACAGATATAGATATATATTTGGAGAGAGAATTCTGTATTTCTTTTTGGGTAATAGCATAGCAAGCATTTATTACCATTTTCCAAGTGGTTTTCATTGTGTATTACTTTTCATTTAGAAACAAAATCCAGTGGGGTGCTTGGGTGGCTTAGTTGGTTAAACATCCAGCTCTTGGTTTCAGCTCAGTTCTTGATCTCAAGATTCATGTGTTCGATCCCCACATTGGGCTCTGTGCTGACAGCTCAGAGCATGGAGCCTTCTTCACATTCTGTGTCTCCCTTTCTCTCTATCCCTCTCCCGCTTGTGTGTTCTCTCTCTCTCTCTCAAAGATAAATAAACTTTAAAAAAAAATTTTTTTTTTAACGTGTTATTTTATTTTTTAAGAGACAGAGAAGGACAGAGCACGAGCAGGGGAGGGACAGAGAGAGAGAGAGAGAGACACAGCATCGGAAACAGGCACCAGGCTCTGAGCTGTCAGCAGGGAGCCCACCACGGGGCTTGAACTCATGAACTGCGAGATCATGACCTGAGCCAAAGTCAGACATTTAACCGACTGAGCCACCCAGGCGCCCCATAAATAAACATTTTTTAAAAAAGAAACAAAATCCAGTAAGTGTGTTAAACAGAGCAAGTAAATGTCATGTGACTATATACATGTGTCATGTGTATAGAGGATATCATTACAGAAGTCATCCAGTAATTTGAAAACTGCTTCCAGGAAAGAAGTAAAAACTTAAGCAAAGACATGGGGTGCCTGGGTGGCGCAGTCGGTTAAGCGTCCGACTTCAGCCAGGTCACGATCTCGCGGTCCGTGAGTTCGAGCCCCGCGTCAGGCTCTGGGCTGATGGCTCGGAGCCTGGAGCCTGTTTCCGATTCTGTGTCTCCCTCCCTCTCTGCCCCTCCCCCGTTCATGCTCTGTCTCTGTCTGTCCCAAAAAAAAAAAAAAAAAACTTAAGCAAAGACAGACCCAGGAGTATGAGGTTCTGCCTTAAGGAAGGAGTAATTGAATAATTGTTACTTCTGTCTAAAAAAGAACAGTACTATTATGCTTCCCTTTTGCGTGTGCCAGGAGACTAATAAATTCTGTCCATTTCTTTGAAAGGTAAAGGTTTTTGCTGTACTGTTTATTTTTTTTAATTTTTTTAAATGTTTTTATTTATTTTTGAGACAGAGACAGAGCATGAATGGGGGAGGGGCAGAAAGAGAGAGGGAGACACAGAATCGGAAGCAGGCTCCAGGCTCTGAGCCATCAGCCCAGAGCCCGACGCGGGGCTCGAACTCACGGACCGTGAGATCGTGACCTGAGCTGGAAGTCGGACGCTTAACCGACTGAGCCACCCAGGCGCCCCTTTGCTGTACTGTTTAAAAATAGGTAATTATAGGGGCGTCTGGGTGGCTCAGTCAGTTGGGTGTCCAACTTCACCTCAGGTCATGATCTCACGGTTCGTGAGTTTGAGCCCTGCATGGGGCTCTGTGCTGACAGCTCAGAGCTTGGAGCCCGCTTCAGATTCTGTGTGTCATTCGCTCTCCGCCCCTCCCTGCCCTTGTGCTCCGTCTCTCCCTCTCAAAAAATAAATGTAAAAATAATAAATAAATAAATAAATAAATAAATAAATAAATAAAACAAAAATAGGTAATTATACATGTGGCAGTAAACTCAGGACATAAGTTTTGTAAGTACTTTTTTTTTTTCTAACCGAACTGCCTTTGAGAGATGTTGAGCTAATTTTCATTTCCATTATCAGTACACAGGGCTGTATGATTCTTCCACATTCCCACTGACACAGTGTATTATCAAATAATTTCTCAAAATCGTCAATTTTTATCTTTGCCTTTTTTGCTACATTTAAGGATCTTTTTATAATGGTAATTGTTTTTGTTTCTCTCTCCCATATTTTTAGCTTTCTGAAGCAATGCTGCTATTCTTTCCTAGAATTTTTTTAAATTTATTTTTGAGAGAGAGTGAGCGCACCTGTGTGCGTGCTCGAGGGGGAGAGGGGTGGAGGGAGAGAGAGAAAGAGTCTTAAGTAGCCTCCCTGCCCAGCACAGAGCCCGATGCAAGGCTCCACCTCACAACCGTGAGATCATGACCTGAGCCGAAATCAAGAGTCAGATGCTGACCCAGCTGAGCCATCCAGGAGCCCCACTCTTCCTACAGTTTTAAACCTTAGGTTGCTTATTATGATGAGTGATCCAGCATAATCCAACAGATGCAGTTCTGTGTTCCCCCTTTATCTCTTGACTGTCGCCAACTGTGCCCTCGAAACTTCTCACTAACCTGACTGCTCTACCACGGAGAAATTTTACCTGTTTTGATCTCTACATCAGTGCGACCACACAGTGTGTACTCTTCTTGTGTCTGGCTTCTTTCCTTTTGCACTGTCATGTTAAGTGTAGCACTGGTTTATTCCTTCTGTGTACCGGGTAGAGTGCTCTTGTATGAAAAAACTACAGTGTATTTATCCATTCTGGTGTTTGTGTACATTTGGTTTTCCATTTTGGAGCTATTAACAAACAGTATTGTTTTGAACACACGTACACACGTGTACATGTACACATCTAGTGTATGCATTAGCAGTAACGTATGTATTTCTGCCGAGCATATATCCTGTGACCCAGCAGTTTATTCTTGATGTGAGGGTATTTCTTTTCTCATTCCCCTTCAAAAGGGTGCGGTAGCTTGCGAAGGAAAATACCGATCCTTAGTGTGTTACATGTGCCTTCCTTGGAGAAGTCACAAAAGGGAAAATCGATCTCAAAGCTATGAACTCGCAGCTTCAAATAATAACTGCAGTTTAGTGAGTCCTTTCTATGTGCTAAGTGTTTCGTATACATTATTTCATTTAATCCTTATACGAAACTTAAATAGCTACTCTTCTTGCCGTTTTATAGCTGAGGATACTAAGACTTAGAGGCATTAAATTACCTGTCCACCATCACATGGCCAGTATGTAGCATAATAGTATCTTTGATTCCATAATCTTAACTAATATATTATCCTGCATCTGTAAGTTAAGTGTAGGCATTTAGAGGTTCTAGGATGAGACAACAGCAAAGGAACTACTTCCCTACCCACTTCCTCTCCCCATCAAGCATGAAGAGCGTCACTTTCAGCAACCCTCGTGCTCACAGTCAGCTCACATACCTCAGAGTTTTGAAGCCTGTGATGAACTTTATTATTCGGAAAACAAATGACCAAAGTAACACAGGTCACAACATTTTTTATTTGAAAACACTGTGTTTTTTCCTCTAGAAAAAACGTAGTGAGATTCCGTGTTACTGGGAAAATCAGCCAATGGGATGCCAGAAGCTGAACTGCGCTTTCCATCACAACAGAGGACGTTACGTTGATGGCCTTTTCCTACCTCCAAGCAAAAGTGAGATGTGTTTTTAGTTTTAAAAGAATAGTTACTATTTAATGAACACCTGCTGTGTACAGTATATAGAGTATTTTACATACGTGGCCTTTTAGTCCTGCAAGAGAACAGTTTTATTTCCACCTTATAGATGAGGGAGCTGAACTCTTCTTTAAGGTTAAATGACTTATACCTAGATAGCCCTGCTCACAAACCAGTAAGTATCATAAGCTTTTGTCGCCAAAAGCCATGCTGCCTCACAAATATTTCTCGGCATGACAGTTTAGATTACGATAGCTTCATTTCCCATTTTCTTATCAGACCCAATGAGTTTTCCAAAAGAAACTTGATTCTCCAGGCCAGGGTTCGACAGAACTGGCCCCCCACCTGTTTTATAAAATAACCTTCTATTGGAAGGAAGCCATGCCCATTCATTCACATATTTTCTATGGCCAGATTTTATGCTCCTGCTGCAGAGTTGAATAGTTGAGACACAGCCGTCTGCAAAGCCTGAAATACTTACTGTCCAACTGTTTACAGAAAGGGTTTGCCAACCCTGCTTAGGTGATTAAAATTTGATGGGGCGCCTGGGTGGCGCAGTCGGTTAAGCGTCCGACTTCAGCCAGGTCACGATCTCGCGGTCCGTGAGTTCGAGCCCCGCGTCGGGCTCTGGGCTGATGGCTCGGAGCCTGGAGCCTGTTTCCGATTCTGTGTCTCCCTCTCTCTCTGCCCCTCCCCCGTTCATGCTCTGTCTCTCTCTGTCCTAAAAATAAATAAAAAACGTTGAAAAAAAAAAATTAAAAAAAAAAAAATTTGATGGCTACACATTTTGGCCCCCGTTTAAGAGAAAAAAGTGGCTTTGCTCCTCTCTGGTTTGGTTCAGAAGTGTTATATCTACTGTCTCTTATTTGCTGAGCAAAAAGCCTCAAATTTCAGTATTAAATGTCTAGAATTTGCAACCAGTTTTATACGTCTAGCCTCCAGATTAATCTGTGTTTTGAACACCTACTTTGAGTGTGTTTATGTACAGTGAGGAGTTACTAGCTAAAAGCCCTGTTTTCCCTCCCTGGGAGTGTGCAACTTAAGTGTGAAAATGGGGAAATCGGGTATAAAAGGACATAAGTGCTCATAAGGAAAGTGCACCAAACTTCTATGCGGTTGGAGATTTTTTGATGAAGTGGGACTTTATCTTCTATTTTTAACTTCTGACTGATGTTGTGTATCTAGCTGTGCTCCCCAGTGTGCCTGAGTCACCAGAAGAGGAAGTGAAGGCTAACCAGCTCACAGTTCAACAGAACAAACTGTCTGTCCAGTCTAATCCCTCCCCCCAGCTGCGAAGTGTCATGAAAGTAGAAAGTTCGGAAAATGTTCCCAGCCCCACCCATCCACCAGTTGTAATCAATGCTGCAGATGATGATGAAGATGATGATGGTGAGTTTTCAGCTCTTCCTTTAAGGCAAATAAGTGACTGGGGGTCATTTAGTGAGTTAGAAATCAGAATTAGAGCCTGTTGTTAATTGTACATTTGCCTTACCTGTTGATACATAGATCAGTTTTCGGAGGAAGGCGATGAAAGCAAAACGCCCATCCTGCAACCAACTCCCGAAGCTCACAATGGATTACGAGCAGCTTCTGCCCGCAAACCTGGGGTCAGTTTGAAGCAAGGTAAGAAGAGGCCGTCTTGTTGCTGGTGCCTGCTCATGAGTCTTGCAGTGCTGTTGAATATGCCCGAACTCTTCTAAATAACTTGGGAATGGATCACGATCACCGCCACCTCTCTCTCCTCCACCCCCACTGTACGCACAAGCGGATTTACACATACTTTCTCTTATTTGTCCAGAAAACATTTGCCTGCTTGCTGTGCTCAAATAAAACACAGAGGGCGTGAGGTGTTCTTTCCTCATGTGGTTTCTGTTTGGGTTTCTCAGGTGAATGTTTGAATTTTGGAATAAAAACCCTTGAGGAAATTAAGTCAAAGAAAATGAAGGAAAAATCCAAGAAGCAAGGTGGTAAGTCATCAGTTTTGACACGGGTGGTCGGATTTTACTACAGGAGAATAACAAGAACCTTCTGATGAGGACACTTGGCAGCAGCCAGAATGAGCACATGTGGTCTGTTTGAAGTTAAGCACAGACTTCTTGAAATCAGGGCGGCTTTTTTAACTCAGAGCTAGACGTGGACAACAGTGTACTGGGAAGAACTGCTCTGTCTTGAGAAAGACAACTCCAAAGAATGGCATATAAATCACACTAAGGCGAGGAAAAACTTTATTTTGAGTTGTTTGAATTCTTCTCAGGAGCTGTTGTCTTCTAGAGCTTGCCTCAGCCTGGTTGGCCTATATTTCCAACCCTAAAAACTACAGATCCAGTGTGAAAAGTAGTATTTAGAGAGGATCAAATGGTTGGTTCTAAGTACTCCGTTGCTAAGGCTTGTTCTTGGAGTTGTGTTTTGCAGATGATTAAAAGACAGATTTTAAAAGGTTGAGTTGACACACTTGGTGGCTGGCGTGCTTCTGAGGTTAACTTTAGGAGCTAGCCTTCTTGGTAAATAAAAGTAGATTCAGTGCCTGAGTCGCTGGAAACAATTTTATATTTTATTTTTACATTGTGACCAAGGCAGAGAAGAAATAGGGATTCTCTCCCCTCTCTTGCCCCACCCTAATTCACCAAAGGCAACTAGGTTTGCCTATACAAGACTGGCCCATAGTCCTCCAGTGGTCTGTGTTGAACTTAACTGGTCACAAAAACAAAATTTCTTGGCTTGTAATGGCTTTATTTTTTCCTAAATTATTTGCTGCTCTCTGACTTGCTTTATTCAGAAGGTTCTTCCGGAGTTTCCAGTCTTTTACTCGAACCTCAGCCCATTCCTGGTCCTGAAAAAGAGAATGTCCGGACAGTAGTGAGGACAGTAACTCTTTCCAGCAAACAAGGTGAGATATAGGTCGGTCTGGGTTGAGAGTTGTCAGGCTACTACTACCATATAACTGAAAGAGCTAAGTCCTAGGGTGTAGTGTACCTTCGATGGATTTGCAGGAAGACTTTAGTATGTTGGTCACATATAAGGATGAGAAGAAAAATCAGTGCCTTTGACTCTTACTTATAAAAGGTTAAAATTCTTATTCAAGCAGCTCTCACATTTATGTATGTTTCATTTTTACATTTACCATTTATCTGTATCCATTCAACAAATTTATTGACTGCCCATTGTGAGTAAAGAACTATAATAAAGTCTTTAAGCTGTAGAAAAATGGAAGTCTTTTCTCTTAATAGTTTTAAATGTGGTAAGAAATAATGACCTAAGTAAGTGTAGCGTAGATACATTTAAATGTGCTATTGAAACAACAAAGAATTAGAAGAAAGAGAGCTCACTTCTTGCTGGTAATCAAAGTTCTGGACAACGGTTAGCAATGGAGTAGACTGTGGTTTCATTGAGCGTATCGAGGTGCACAAGCAAAAAGAAGAGCTTGGGTTTTATAATCAGTTGGTCAGAACACAGCCTGTGTTCATATGCTTGGCTACTGTTAGAATTAGGACTGTGTTATTAATTCCCTTTGGGCTGCGCATTTGGCTATTTAAATTATTATTTAATAGGGCACCTGGATGGCTCAGTCAGCTAAGCACCCGACTCTTTGTTTTGACTTAGAGGTCATGATCCCATGATTCATGAGTTCGAGCCCCTCGTCAGGCGCTATGTTGACAGCACAGTCTGCTTGGGATCCTCTCTCTCTCCCTCTCTCTCTGCCCTTCCCCTGCTCTCACTCTCAAATAAATAAACTTTTAAAAAAATTATTTAATAGGGGCGCCTGGGTGGCTCAGTTGGTTAAGCGGCCGACTTCGGCTCGGGTCATGATCTCCCACTCTGTGAGTTCGAGCCCCGCGTCGGGCTCTGTGCTGACAGCTCAGAGCCTGGAGCCTGTTTCAGATTCTGTGTCTCCCTCTCTCTGACCCTTCCCTGTTCATGCTCTGTCTCTCCCTGTCTCAAAAATAAATAAAACGTTTAAAAAAAAAAAATATTTAACAGGTTAAATCTTTTTTTCCCAATGAGATATAGTCTTTTTTTTTTTTAATAATTAATTTATTTTTTAATTCCGGTGAGATATAGTCTTAATACTGAGACCTGACTTTCAAGAGACTTCCTGGGTGGACTTATCAGAGCATACGTTGTAACCCATTATTAGTTACTGAATACAGAAAAATTGACTAATGGTAGAGAAATCCTGTTTTTGCCATTTCAGGAGAAGAACCCTTGGTAAGATTGAGTCTAACCGAGAGACTGGGAAAACGAAAATTTTCAGTAGGTGAGATAAATTTGGGGCAGATCCTTTGTGGTTTTCTGTTTGTGCATTAACGTGATATGTCCTCTAGAACTCCCTTTGCATGAATGTCCTGTCGATACTGATTTGCTGGTCCTTCTGAATTCTTGGCTGCAAGAACTTACAGAATTTCTTGATGTTTTTCACGTATGCGTTAATACCTTTTATTGATTACAGAAATTTGTAGTGTTACAATTTAGACTATAACCAGCTTTTTAGAAGGTACTGTGTTGAAAAAACAGTAAAGAAGATATCTCTTTGTTTCTATGGACAGATTGGAACTTGGGTTTTTTAGCTAAAAAATACAACTTTTTATTTAAATGTCAGCGTACATGTAAACTTTGTGATTTTATGGTTTCACATTTAAATTACAAATGAGAATGGAGAGAAAAATCCTACCTTGTGTCTCGTCTCTCCAGTTTCTAATGGGACCCTGCAAAGATGATACCTTCAGTCGGGCAACCTGAAAAACAACTTTCAGCTGGTGACACGTAGACACCTTGTGTAGAGCAGTACAAGACAGCAAACCAGGGGGCGGGAAACCTGGTTCAGGTCTTGGCTCCATCACTAACTGGCGACTTCAGTAACCTACAGAATCTTCCATAACCTTAGATTTCTTATCTAGAAGAGAGGGCTATTTAGTCTTCAGAGTCTTCATGTCACAGGAAAATGTAATGATTGCTTTGCTCGTCACCTAATCATCACAGGTGCATTTAACCCCAGATAGGCCTAGAATTCAGCAGTTGGCCAAATAAGATTTTTGTTTGTACGTGTTTTTGTTTTTGTTTTTTTTCCCACATATTCCTAATTCTGAATTTTGGCCTTAATCAGGGCTTATCATTCAGGGCCATTTGTAGTTTTAGTCTATTATTTGGTAGGTGTTGATTTGTGTGTTCTAATTTTTTGTTCCTTATTTTTTCTTTCTGCTACCTTTGTATTCTCTAACACTGAATTCTAAGGAAGCTAGTGAATGAACACACCATATAAACGCAGAAAACTTAACAATTATTCTGTTTTGTCTGTTTGCTTATAGTTCTTTACCTTGTTGAAGATGGATTTAAACTCTTAAACTAAGTTCTGTCTGTTTGTAGGTGGTGACAGCGATCCTCCATTAAAGCGTAGCCTTGCACAGAGGTTAGGGAAGAAAATTGAAGCTACAGAAACAAACACTGACAAAGCACCAAAGAAAGGTACCTTCATTCTAATACACGTGTGCGTGTGTGCATGCGTGCGTGTGTGTGCATGTGTGTGTAATCATGACGCTTCTCTCTTGTAATGTTATCAAGGATGGTTTGTATTTTTTGTGGTGGTTGTTCAGGTAAATCAGATTATCTTGTGTCTGTATTCAACAACAAACATTTGAGTGTTTACTCTGCTAGATTCTAGGTAGATGCCACTGGATAAAATAAATACCATCACAGTCCTCAGAAGTTTATAGTATAATGGCAGATGGGAATATTTCTATATATTGTGATAAATTCTGTGACAGAAAAAGTACACGGTGTTGGGCACCTGGGTACCTCAATCGGTTATGTGTCCGACTCCTGCCTCCCACACACCCCCATATAAAGCTTTTTAAGCCATTGTAGAGCCTTTGGGCTTAGTAGCAATCCATGGGAAGGTTATGAAGGAGAATCAAAAGCTCAGATACGCATTTTAGAACCATCACCCTGCCTAAAATACGGAGTAAGATTAGAAGGAGACAAGAATGCTGTCCAGAATATTAGTTAGCAGGATGTTAAAATAATCTGGAAGAGAGGAGTTAGTGGCATAGATGTAGTGGTCCTGGAAGTTGGTATGGAGAGATATGGACTAACTTGAGGATGTTTGGGAGTTAGAGTGATTACCTAGTTGAAGTTCTATTTATGGAAAGAAATCAAGGTTGGAATTTTTTTTTCCTTTTATGACTTAGCAATGAAACATTGGTGTTAATTACTAAAGAAAAAAATCTTTTTTTTGTGTTTAGTTTTAACTTCTCTCTCTTTTTTTAATGTTTATTTTTGAGAGAGAGAGAGCATGAGCAGGGAGGGGCAGAGAGAAAAAGGGACAGGAAATCTGTAGTGGGCTCTGCAATGACAGCACAGAGCCTGATGCGGGGCTTGAACTCAACGAACCGCAAGACCATGAGCTGAGCCAAAGTTGGACGCTTAACCAACTGAGGCACCCTCCAAGAGGCTTTGATGAGTAGCTGTTCTTATTTAGAGTCTTCCTTGCATTCTCAGAGCGAGTAGAAGTTATTCTTTTTCTATGCAGCTATATCCTTTTTCTCCTGGCCTATTGATCATATTGAAAATTTTCATAACTAAGAAGCCTATTTTAAAATAGATTTGAGGGGCACCTGGGTGGCTCAGTCATTTGAGCATCCAACTTCAGCTCAGGTCATAATCTCACTATCCATGAGTTCGAGACCCCCGCCGGGCTCTGTGCTGACAGCTCAGAGCCTGGAGCCTGCTTCGGATTCTGTGTCTCCCTCTCTCTCTGCCCCTCCCCCACTCATGCCCTCTCTCTCTCTCTCTCTCTCTCTCTCTCTCTCCCTCTCTCCCTCTCTCCCTCTCTCCCTCTCTCCCTCTCTCCCTCTCTCCCCCTCCCCCCCCGTCAGAAATAAATAAACATTAAAAAAACCTTTTTTTTAAATAAGTAAAATAGATTTGAGGGATGGGAGCCTTTTGATGCCACTAAGACTTTAGAAGGCTGTACAATAACAAAATTATTTCCCTGAATTCAGTAGTTTTTGCTTTTCAGATCTAAGAAAAAAAATTTTTAAGCTTTCTGGAATACTTTAGGGAATTCATGATTCACATAGGTCTGTTTTGTGGAAAAGAAAAATTTTAAGATCTTAAGAGGGTTTTTTGTTTATTTTTTAAGAATTTGCATTAAAAGAGAAGCATAAGCCCAATTTGTAAACTTTGGGGGGAAAAGTTCTGGGGCGCCTGGGTGGCTCAGTCAAGTGTCCAACTCTTGATTTCAGCTCTGGTAATGATCCCAACATCATGGGATCAAGCCCTGTGTCAGGCTCTGCATGGAGAATGGAGCCTGCTTAAGATTCTCTCTCCCTCTTGCCCACTCACGTGCACATGCTCTCTCTCTAAATTAAAAAATAATAGTAATAATAATAATGAAGAAAAAAGTCTGGGTTCAACTTTTTTTTTTTCTCTTTTCTTTACAGTTCACGTTTCCAAGTCTCTGAAGGAGCGATTAGGCATGTCAGCTGGTCCAAACAGTGAGGAGGCAGCAGGTAAGTGAACTCTAAAACCAGCTTCTGTTGTTTTTTTTTTCCTTGCCGTAACAAATCTAAGTAATTAATTACTCACTGGTATGAATCCTCTTCTTAAAAGATGGCAAAATCATTAGTTCACCATAGCATTAGTAGTAGGAAACTGGAAACCACCTAAATAGCCAACAAAAAGAAATCCAGTTCAATTAAGGTAGTTAGTTATGTACTAACGTAATTATTGTCATAAGTCATGCTTTAACAATAATGATGTGGAAAATTTCTCACATTATATTGAATGAAGAAAGGTTACAAAAGAACACATAGTGCTTTTGACTTTTTGATGTAGGGTAGGAACCTTATTTTATGGGAGTGATGAAATTTATTTTCTTATTCTAGAAACTTATTCTCGGGAGTAGCATCCATATATATGAGATGACTCCAGTTTTGTAAAGATAAAAGTATATGCCTACAAAGAACACTGCAAAAAATACACCAAAATATTAACATTTGTTTTATTTGGGTGTTGAGGTTTTAAGTATTTTAATTTTCTTCCTTATATTGAGATTTTAATTTTTAAGTAATCTCTACACCCAACATGGGACTCAAACCCACAACCCTGAGATCAAGAGACACATGCTTCACTAGCTGAGCCACCCATAATTTTTAAACCTTTTAAATTTCAAAGTCTAACTACTTAGCATATACATGTATACAGTTTAATGAATAGTAAAATGAATATGTACTCTAGCCCTTCAGCTTTTTTATACATTGCTAGATTCAGTTTGATGTTTGGTTGTTTTTTGTTTTGTTTTGTTTTGTTTTTTAAGTACTCTCTGTACCCAAAGTCGGGCTCAAACTCTCAACCCAGAGAGCAGGAGTTGCACACTCTACTGAGTCAGCCAGGCGCTCCTCACTTTGATGCTTTTTAGTTTTTATATGTGTTTATGAATCGTGTTGGCCTGTGCTCTTTTTTCATACTGTCTTCATCTGGTTTGTGTGTTAAGATTTTGCCAGCATCATAAAAAGGGAGTCTGATGTCAAACATTATTACCCTCGTAAAGAACCTGAATTTATTCTTCAGAAACTTTTAGTTGGGATTTTCTTTACCCTTCCCTACTATGCTGTGACTTTAGTACGGTGGCTCTAAACGTGGAACTTTTTGTTCATTCAGATCAGTATTCAGGTGGGCCCTTCAAATCTAAGGACTTACCTTTTTTTAGTTCTAGAAAACATTCTTCCAGTTTCTTTGAGTATGCCTTTCCCACCCTTCTTTTTAGTTTTCTCTTTGTGGAATTCTTACTAGACAGAGGTTGGAACTTTTGGACATAGGCCTCTCATGTCTTTTAATCTTGTCTTCATATTCTCCATTCCTTTGGGTTTTGGGGTTTTGCCTCACCTTCTATGGTCTTTGCTTGGCTTTATTTTCTAGGTCAGGAATATAGTAAATATTTTAGGCTTTGCAAAGGTTTGTGGTCTCCATTGCAACTACTCCACCCTGCCGTTGTGGTGTGAAAGCAGCCTTGTACAATATGTAAATGCGTCCGTGCAGCTATGTTCTAATAAAGTTGTATTTATAAAATTGAGATCATGGCCACATTGGGCCCAGCAACTATAGTTTGTTAAACCTGTTCTAGATGGCTGATTTTTGACCAGGTTGGTGGGTTTTTTTTTTATTAGTTCCTTCTGTTGTATTTATTTTTGCACTTGGGTTTTTGTTTTCCAACACCCTTTTTTGGTTCTCTGGTTTCTCCGTCCTTTACAGCCTGATTTCAGGCTGCTCTGGAGTTTCTAATTTGAACCTTTTAAAAAATGTGTGAGTATATTATTTGGTCATCTTCATCGCTTCTCTCTATTTTGGTTCACTGTTTTTTTTAATTTATTCTTTTAATTTTAGAGAGTGCACAAGCAGAGAGAGGGGAGAGGAAGAGAGAATCTTAAGCAGGCTCCACGCTCAGTGCAGAGCCAGACATAGGGCTCTGTCCCCCAACGCTGGGATCATGACCTAAGCCCAAATCAAGAGTCAGACACTCAACCAACTGAGCCATCCACCCAGGCGTCTCTGGTTCACTTTTAATGTTACTGCTTTTTCATAGCTGTAAGTTCCTAGCCTGGGTTTCCTGTGTGGGTTCTAACCAACTTGTCCTCAGGTGATCCTCCCTCCTGACTGGGAGACACAAGTAAGGTCCGCCTAAGTGGGGAAGGTGTACTGAAAGGCAGTTGTGTGGGTTGCAGGCTAGAAGACTGGGGGCTCATACCATTGCCGCAGTAAGAAGTTTCTTTACTTTCAGAGCACAGCCACTTTCTTTCCTTCCCTAGCTGTACTTTTTCTTCTTGTCCCCTGTTCTTTTTCTGCTTGTCATTTGTTTCATCTTCTCCCTTCAGCCCCGACCTCCTAATATGCTCCCCGCCCCAGCGGATTCTCCTCGTTTTAGGGAGCAGTTCTCAGGAGAAGGTCATGACTGGTCCAGCTGTTCTATAAGTCATCCTTAAATTTCTTTTTTCCTTTTTTTTTTTTAAGTTTCATCATGAAAGTGCCTTTTTTTTTTTTTAAGTTTATTTATTTTGAGAGAGAGAGCGTGTGAGCGTGAAAGCAGGAGGGTTAGAGAGAGAGGGAGAGACAGAATCCCAAGTAGACCTCACACTGTCAGCACAGAGCCCAATGTGGGGCTCAATCTCACAAGCCTTGAGATGATGACCTGAGCTGAAACCAAGAGTCGGATGCTTAACTGACTAAGCCATCCAGTTGCCTCCCATCCTTACGTTTCTACCCACTGTTGCTTTTCCTGCTAGTTTGGCGGGTTTTCTTTGGCTCTGCTGGGAAGAACAGATCTCACTCCTACAGTTTTTTTTTGTTCTTTTTCTGTTTTTCTGTAAATTCAGACAGCTGCTGTCTTATCTCAGAAATCCCTCAAGATTTATGCTCTGCCAGTGGTAGCCTTGTTTTCCAGCACTGTGGATTTCTTCTACTTTTATTATCTTCTCTGTTGTTTTGATAAAATGTTGGTAGAGTGGGGAAACAAGGTGTTCATGTCCCCGTTTACACGCTCCCTTGGAGTGGTAATTCTGAGATCAGCCCACTGTCTTCAAATGGAAGAATTTGTATTCGAGAAACCTAAGGAAGTGATTCAGTATCTGTTTGAGTGCTGTCTATGTACAGCTACTGTACTGACATATTTCAGATAACTATAGCCCCTTTTCATGAAGTATCTATCTGGTGTGGTTGGAAATGCACACACTTGAAGTACTGTGTGAGCAGTGCTGTGATCAGAGAAATCAGCTAGATTGGAGGGTGCCAGGTTCTAAACTGAACTCAGTTAAAACTAACTAGGCAGCAGGAGAATGAGACCAGTAGGGAATATTCTGTGTAGAAGGGACGGCACATTCAAAGGTTCAAAAGGTGAAACCAAGTGTGATGTGTTTAAGGTTGTTAAAGGATATTTTTGGGTTTTGATCTTGCATGAAGAGCTGTCATTCACTTATCAAATGTGTGTGTACAGCCTCCAAATTTTCCCACATTACATCATTCTTTCTTTATTTTAGCCCTTCAGTAGTGAGGACAGGCGTATCTGTCAGTGTGAATTTGCTCTTCAAACGGATGTAGAATGATGAATGTGTCATTAAAAATAGCTCTTTGGGGGCATGCCACTCTCTGAGCCTTTCCCATTTCTCTTCTGTCTTGGACCCGTCTCACCTCCTTTTCATCCTTCACATATCACTTAAATATTACTTCCTCTGAAAAGCTTCCCTTCACCGGTTCCTGGGCAGAGGTTGGGGTTCTTGCTGTCTGCTCCTATGTATTAGCATCACACTTCCTGTATCAGATTGTCATTGTAGGGGCGCCTGGCTGGCTAAGTCCTTAGGGGAGGGAGTGTGACTCTTGATCTCAGGGTCATGAGTTCAAGCCCCCGTGTTAGGTGTAGAGCTTATTACTTAAAAAACAACAACATACCACAACGTTATTATCACACTTTGTTGTTGCCTGTTTGGTCTCTCAGACTTTAAATTACATGTGGGTAGATACTGTGTTTTGCTTACCGTTCTTTTTCTGGCACGGTGTCCAGCACATGTTTAGGTCTATAAATGAATGGAAGAATTCGTTCATTACTAGTTTGGTGAGATTTACAATGACAGATTTCTCCAGCTAGTAAGTGGCTTTGAGGTTCTTCGGGAATAAGCTTCTGAATAGAACTCTAACAAATCAGTAATTTTTGCCACCTAAGAGTTTTCCTTGAGGGCCACTTCCTGAAACTTGGAGTATTCTGAAACTGAAAATGAGACTAATAATACTTTGATCATTTTAATTACCTGCCTAAATGATAACTACTCTATTAGGACTCTGTCCTGATCCAAGAACAGAAAGATCGTAAGTTGTTAAGAGATAAACTCCAAATACAGTGACTTGTTTTTCCCCCATGAAAACAGAGAGAGTTACTAAAGTTGGTGAGATTCACGTGAAGACATTAGAAGAAATTCTTCTTGAAAAAGCTAGTCAGAAACGTGGAGAATTACAACCTAAACTCAAGACAGACGGACCCTCAAAAGCCGATGATTCTACTTTAGGAACAAGAAGCCCCTCCACTATCCGAATCAAAACCTTCTCTGAGGTCTTGGCAGAAAAGAAACATCGGCAGCAGGAAGCAGAGAGACAAAAGAACAAAAAGGATGTAACTTGCATCAAGCTGAAGGCCGACAGCGAAATGAAAAAAACGGTGGTTTTGCCGCCTCTAGTCATCAGCAAAGTGCCCTCGGAGGAGCCCGCGGGGAGAAGCAAGTCTATGCAGGAAGTGCACATCAAGACGCTGGAGGAGATTAAGCAGGAGAAGGCGCTGCGGGGGCAGCAGAGCTCAGAGAGCAGCATCGCTTCCCAGCAGCAACCCGAGGCCGCCCCCGGGGCAAGGCGGCTTCTCCGAATCACAAAGAAACCAGGTAAGGACGCAGTTCGGTCTGTGGTGCCATTTCCCATTTCCCCAGGTCGTGTGTCGGAGGGCGGTGGTGCGCGCCGTGTTCGTAGGAGTTCTGCCAGAACTGTACTCCGATAACCGAAGACCACTGGATCCCATGAAGTTAAGCTGTTCCTTTACAGGAGCGCTCTGTAGACCTTTGATATTTTAATGCATTTCTAAGCTTTATGAGGATGATGGGCTTTATCTACAATTTTAGTCGTCCTATCTTATCTTTATTTTTATGAAGAAAAGTTTTGCTTTAATCTGTTACTGAAGTTGCAGCCTAAGTGAGAGAATTGATGATGTGTTTAATGTGAATATAGGTATAAAAGAAGAGAAGAAACTTCAAGAAGGAAGCGAAGTGGTTTCTCAGAGCACTGGTACTAGAACAGAGGCTAAAGAGGTGAGTTTATTTTAGATCATGGTATAGTTTTGTTCATGGCAAGCAAAGGCCAAATGAATGGTAAAATGTGCCTTTTAGTTTTAGCATAATAAATTTCTATGTAACGTTTCACTGATAAGTTAGGGAAACAAGCTTTCACTGTGCTTATAATTTTCTGTGAGGGTTTTCTGTACTTCTGTGTATATCCGTGTTCTCTACCCCTTTAAAGTTGTTTTTAATTGGCCGCTTAATATTTTTTTAATGTTTATTTTGAGAGAGAGAGTGTGGGAGAGCTCACACAAGCGGGGGAGGTGGGGCGGGTAGAGGATCTGACGCTGGCTCCATGTTGACAGCAGAGAGCCTAATGAGGGGCTCTCACTCATGAACTGCAAGATCACGACCTGAGCCAAAGTCGGATGCTTGACCAACCGAGCCACAGGCACCCCCATTTAATATTTTAAAAAAATTGTTTTTAATGTTTATTTTTGAGAGAGAGAGAGTGTGATCCGGGGAGGGGCAGAGAGAGAGAGAGAGAGAGAGAGAGAGAGAGAGAGAGAGAGAGAGAGAGAGAGAGAGAGAGAGAGAGAGAGAGAGAGGAACAGAATCTGAAGCAGGCTCCAGCTCTGAGCTGTCAGCACAGAGCCCGGTGCAGGGCTCGAACCCACAAACCATGAGATCATGACCTGAACCGAAGTCGGGCGCCTAACTGACTGAGCCACCCATTTAATATTTTTTAAATTAAGCATAATGTCACCCATTGTACAAAACTTGGGAACTTTTCTTTTTTTAATAAAGAATAATGCTTATAATTCCACAACTCAGATGTAGTAACCATTAGGTGTCTTCATGGATTTCTTGCAAGCCTTTTGTTTATATACACATGTATATGTGAACTTGTTCAGTGTTTAACTCATGTTTAGAAAATGGTTGAGGGGGCTCCTGGGTGGCTCAGTTGGTTAAGCATCTGACTCTTGATTTTGGCTCATGTCACATGATCTCACAGTTTATGGGTTTGAGCCCCGCATTGGACTGACAGCACAGAACTTGCTTGGAATTCTCTGTCTCTCTCTCTCTGTCTCTGTCTCTGTCTCTCTCTGTCTCTCTTGCCCCTCCCCCACTCTATTTCTCAAAAATAAACATTAAAAAAATAAAGTAATTGAGAACTCTACAGTGTATCATTTTGCAGCCTGCTTTAATTATGCTGTATTCATAATTCTTCAAGACATTAGTTGGCCACATAATAGAACATAATGTTCTATTATGTCAATATAGTCTGTTTCTGGACATGTAGATGTAGTTTTATACAGTTAAGAGGATGAATATCATTGAACATAAATCTTTGTGCCAGTGTCTGATTAGGAGGCGTTTGTAGTTGACTTAGGGTCAAGATCATCTATCCTATAACATTGGGGTTTTTGTTGTTCCACACATTTTTTTTTTTAATGTTTGTTTATTTTGAGAAAGAGCTTGCAGACACATGCACGGGGGAGGGACAGAGAGAGGGGGAGAGAGAGAATCCCAATCAGGTTCCGTGCTGTCAGCACAGAGTCCGATGCAGGGCCTAGTCCCACCAATCAGGAAATCATGACCTGAGTGGAAATCAAGAGTCGGTCGCTTAACTGACTGAGCCACCCAGGTGTCCCTTGTTCCATGTATCTTTAACGTTCATCTTCAGCTTGGCATTTTCCGTTTAATATCAGCTCTTGTGTTCTAGATCACGTCAAACTCTGCTAGACTTAGAGGTCAGCCTAGTAACTTATAAATAAGATTTTCTTAATTGAAATAAAATTGGCATAGTATTATATTAGTTTCAGCTTTAGTTTTTTTTCTTTGGAACAAGTTTTTTGTTTTGTTTTTTTTAAAGATTTAAATTTTGGGGTGCCTGGGTGGCTCAGTTGGATCTGACTCTTGGGCATGAGTTCAAGCCCCACGTTGGGCTCTGTGCTGGGTGTGAAGCCTACTTTTAGATACATAGATAGATAGATAGATAAAGATTTTATTTTTAAGTAACCTGTATACCAATGTGGGGCTCAAACTCACAGCCCTGAGATCAAGAGTTGCATGTTCTACTAGCTGAGCCAGCCAGGTGCCCTAAGTTTTTTGGTTTTTGTTTTTTTGTTTTTGTTTTTGAGATCTAAAGAAAGCCTGGTAACTTACAAATAATAATTATCATGCAGATTGTTGGGGGTACTAAGTTTTCAAATCTGTCATTTAAATTTATCCACAGGCTTCAGAAGAGACCACGGGAGTTGGCATCCCTAAAATTCAAGCCAAGAGATGTGAGACCATGAGAGAGAAGCACATGCAGAAACAATTGGAGAGGGGAACGACGCAGAAGGAAAAATCAGTTTTGACACCCCTTCGGGGAGATGTAGACTCCTGCAACACTCAGATAGCAGAGAAGGCCCTGCTCGCGGCTGCGCCAGGCATCACACGGCACCTGACAAAGCGGCTGCCCACAAAGTCGTCCCAAAAAGCAGAGGTAGAAACCTCAGGAATTGGGGACTCAATATTGAATGTGAAATGTGCAGCACAGACCTTGGAAAAAAGGGGTAAAGGTGAGTGGTTTTGCTAAAGTGTGTTGCTTTAGGATTTCACAATTACCGAGTTTCTAGTAACTCCTGACAACAGTTGAGTCAGATTCCGGTTGTGTTGTATGCTGGTCACACAGGTGGAGAGTAGGATTTTTGATAATTCTATTTAAAATAAAGACAAAACTAGAGGAGTTCCTTTCTCAGAATTTAAAGTTGCTGTTAGAGGTGCCTGACTCAGTCGGTTGAGCGGTCGACTTCGACTCAGGCCGTGATCTCACGGGCTGTGGGTTCGAGCCCCACATTGGGCTCCGTGCTGACAGCGCAGAGTCTGCTTGAGATTCTCTCTCTCTCAAAATCAGTTAATAAACTGAAAAAAAAAAAAAAGGAGAGAAAGAGCTTTATCTAAAGCTCACTTCGGCAGCACGTGACTAAAATTGGGACGCTGCAGAGAAGACTAGCATGGCCCCCAGGCAAGGCTGGCATGCAGATTCGTGAAGGATTGCATATTTTTAAACAAGTCATGGGACGTACCATAGTTAACTACTACTGTGTTGCAGGGGCACCTGGGTGGCTCAGGTGGTTAAGCGTCCAACTTCAGCTCAGGTCATGATCTCACGATTCATGGGTTCGAGCCCCGCAAAGGGCTCCCTGCTGACAGCCTGGAGCCCGCTTCAGGTTCTGTGTCTCCGTCTCTCTCCGCCCCTCCCCCACTTTTACTCTCTCTCTTAAAAAATGAATAAACGTTAGAAAACAAAATTAAAAAAAAAAAACAAAAAAAACCGTATTGCATATTTGAAAGTTGCCAGGAGAGTAGATCCTAAAAGTTCTCACACACAAAAAATTGTAACTGTGTATGTACTAAGTAGACTTACCATGGCCGTCATACGATCACAGTATATTGAATCATTATGTTGTATGCCTTAAGCTAATATAATGTTAATATGTCAGTTACATCTCCGTGGGGGAAAAAGCTTTCTGTGGTGTATCTTTCCTCTGGTTTTGAAGAAGGAAAACACCAGGGAATGGAAGAACAGCAAATTCAAGAGCCACTGGAAGGGATTATTTGAGTATACATCTACATTATGCCCACATGTATAGTGCAGATCGTTCATGGATTATTTTCATTTTGGGGTGTGTGTGTTATTTCCAGTATTGTGAAGGAAGGTCGATATTCTAAATTATTCTCCACGTAAAAGAGGAATTATTCTAGTTCTTAATCAGATATTTTCTGTCCCTTGTAGCTAAACCCAAAGTCAACGTGAAGCCATCTGTCGTTAAAGTGGTCTCATCCCCCAAGTTGGCCCCCAAGCGCAAGGCGGCGGAGGTGCACCCTGCTGTCATTGCAGCTGTGAAGCCACTCGGCTCCAGCAGCGTCCTACAGGAAAGCGCCACCAGGAAAGCAGCTGTGGTAAGCGTGGATCCAACTCGATGCTGCTGTGAGCGATGTGGGAGGAAAGCCGGGAGAAGAGCTCTGCCAGCTCCCTGCCTCTGCCGCTTCTGCCATTGCCTCCGCATCTTGGTAGTTTAGGTTGTTACCGTAGTCTCCCATCTATAAGCACACCTTTGTGGGGTGGCAGAATGGGATTTTTTTTTTAAAGCGAATTCTTGGGCAGCAAGATATTTTGCCTGTTTCGGCACTCAACCTTGGGACTATTTATTCTTGGATTTCCAGAATAATAACCAAGATTCTGAGAAAGTGGCAAAAGAACATGAGTATGTTCAAATAAAAAAAGCCTGCCTCCCACTGAATCGCCTTACTTTTCCTTTTGTAGGCTGTCGTCCCACTCCTCTCTGAGGACAAGTCAGTCGCTCTGCCTGAGACAGAAAAACCCAGAGACAGGTAATGCTTGCGATTCTTCCTAAGCAGACTTTAGGCCACTCTTCTTATTTATGCTCTGGAGAATAACGCTGCTTAATAAACATTTGAACATTGCCGATTTAGCCACGTCTAAGTAAATGTAAGCTTCCAGTTAATCGCAAGAAAACATGATACTCAGGGTTGCTGTTCTCCTTTGGTGCCATTGTTCATATATTGACTATATTATTTTTTTTTGATGTTTTAAATATCTGTTTGAATTCCGCTTCTTTAAAGGATGAAAATGCTTTGTCCCAAATCAGTAAAACAGTTCTGTGTTACGTTTTTTATCAGAAACAGCTCTTTGCTAACTCTTCGTGTTCCTGAGACATTCAGTGGGCGGGACCATTGAATGGTGGGACCATTCAGCCAACCACTGACAAGGCAGTTTTCTAATAATCTTTTGGGGTTTTCTCTTACAGTCTTGCGCTGCCTCCGGTCCAGTCCTCTTCTGATCCCTCCCCACCGGAAGTATCTGGCCCTTCTTCATCCCAGGTGGCTACCAAAACTCGCCGACTCAGCTCTGCCTCAACAGGAAAGCCCCCGCTTTCAGTGGAGGATGATTTTGAGAAACTAATATGGGAGATTTCAGGAGGCAAATTAGAAGCTGAGATCGACTTGGATCCTGGGAAAGATGAAGATGACCTTCTGCTTGAGCTGTCAGAGATGATTGATAGCTGAAGGCGGTAGAACACTTAAAACAAAAAAAAAAAAAAACACGAAAAACAAAAAACTGGACTTAGTTTCATCTATTATAACATTTACCCAAGATGATCATTTCTTTAGTCTAGAATTTGCCCCGTATCAGAAGTATACCTCCGAATTACCTGTCCTGGATTCCTTGGGGTCAGATTTTTAAAGTCCCTTGATAACCATTGTCCATCCGATGCCATTGTCTAGCATCTATAAGAAAAATGTCTTGTCTTACACCTCTCCACAAAAAAACTGAGAGGGAGATCCAAGTCGAAGGGTGCGAGAGAACTTAGTGACTCCTTGAGGTGTTTGTCAGTTTGGGCTTTTTTCCCCTTTGCTGTATATTTCTTTTATGTCTTGTCTTAATGTACTTAATGTTACCTGAGTTTGAAAAGGATGAAGACAGCTGCTGCCATTAAGGACCAAATTTCACACTACCACTAAACAAAAAATCCACTCAGTCTGTGTTAAATCGTATGTCTTTTTAAAGGTATTTGGAGATCCAACTAAGCTTTAGAGAGGGCTGAGCAGCTCAGAAAGCTTGTAATCTGGACATAACTTTTTCAACCTGATTTTCATGCTTCTGCTGCTCTGTAAGCCTCTAAAGAGCAATAGCTAATTTATTATTACTGTAATTTTTTAAGGCTTTAAAGTGCCTCAGGGGTCCTCTGAAACTAATTTTCTATTTCTGGGATTCCCTGGATTCTTAACAAGAGATGGTGACAGAATGATTAGAGAAATTCTTTTTTTAGCATGAAAGTTGTCCCTTCTCTTCTTCAGTACTTGCCTCCTACTGGCATTGAATTATCACAGGGATAAAAATTGGTTAATTTTTTATTTCTAACTCTCCCAGCAAACTCGTCTCGCCCAGTATTTATTTGGTACTCGTTAACCGCCAGGGGGAAAAAAAATGGAACTCCTCCAAGCTGCCAATATTTATCTACGAACTGTAGCAGTACGCCGAACCGTACTGTAGCAGGGATTATTGTGATGCTCTGGGGGTGTATTGTATACCTTCCAGTTCTCTTCATTTCGGAATTGAATTTTCTTTTCTTGATGTCGGTCTCCTTCGTATCACCTCAAGGTTTAGACGTGTGAAGGAACAAGCGTGATGGGGAGAAGAGTCTTAAAAGGAGACATGTTGTACATAATCGGAAGGAAGAGGAAAGGAGGACTTGTCCATTTTGATACTTTGCTGTGGGTGGCCAGTTTGTTTCTCATAGGGAAATCTGACCCACCTGTCGTGTTGGCTCCTAAGGAACTGCTGTTGTAAGCGGCTCATCAAGAGTTGAACTTCATGTAGCCTTGTTGGGAATATGGAAAAGGAAGAAAGCCACAGGACTGCCCATTCAGTCTTGGGAAGATCTGGATGATTCTGCACAAGCAAAAATGACTTGAAACTTATGTATAGACACCTCTCTACCAATCCTTCTTCAGCTGACTGAATGTTGTATAATAGCCCTTCTCCAAAGCAGGGGTGGAATGTTCTGGTTTCACCACAGATTTTCTACTCATTTCATTTTTGGAATCAGCTTAAAGATTCCAGGTCCCTTTTGTATATAACCTTTATTCTTTTGCTTTTTTAAAAATAATTTTGTTTCATATTTAAAGTCCTTGTATTAGTCAATGATTCATGTTCAGCATTATTTGAACCATTTGCCATTACAAGAAAGAGAAATACTTATTTGTGTTTTAAATAAAGCCGGTGTAGGAAAGTCTGGACCTTGTGAGTCAAGCGGTCATACGTCACTTCAGCCTAGGGTCTGTCTCGATAGGGGCCCCAGTCAGAACGTCGTTGGCCTCTTGTTTAAATGCTCCAATTTCACAGATGACTGTGTTGCTTTAGAAAACTCTCACAAGGACGTATTGCCAAACTTACAAGTATGCTCAGTTTTAGCTGCGTAGGGTTGCCCAACATTAATTGAATTGAGTTCCATTATCATTGTAACTCAAATAATGCCGTTTGTTTTTTTTAGAGAGGGTTTAGAAATGATCTTAACTGGGTTCCATTAAGAATTTTCGAGCATGAAAAAAATTTTTTTTTCAAGCATGAGGTCCTAAAAATTTCAGACAAGTTTTTTCATATAATATGCCAATTTTTTGGTCAAGGGAATACACATAAGTTTGTTACCAGAGAACATAGATTTTTTCTAATAGTCTAAAAGTAGTTCCAACAAGTCCAATCAACTTTTCACAAATAGCAAACAGATTGTGTGTTGAGGTTCGAGTGATGATGGTTTGCAGTTTTAACAGAAGAGGGCCCAAATGTTGCAGAGTTTGGCCACAGCCAGAAATTTCAAGATAGGCCCCAGCCATCTGACTTCATTCAACCTTAATTACCCCGTTTAAGGGCCTGTCTCCAACTACGGTCACATTCTGAGCTGCCGTTGGGGAATAGGTAGAATTTCAACATAGGAGTTTCAGGGGGCACACTTCAGCCCATGACAAAAGGCATAAAATAAGTGGCCAGATGAATGCAAAAGCTCTTGAGCCGTATCAGGGGCTGCTGATCTTTGCTAGACTGCCCCTGGCTTTGCAACCCCACTCTTAGGAATGCTCATTCGTCCTAGTCATTCAGCAAGCTGTGAGGCTTCTGGTGGAGACGCAGGGAAGTTGAGCTGAGAGGAAGGATGCTGTTGACTATTGAGGCCTGGAGCTGACTCTTCACTCAGGGTGTGTTTCTCTGGACCAGTGTTTCTCAAGCCCACTTTGCAGACACTTGGGGAGCATTGTGAAAATCTCAGCGTTTTCCAACAACATTACGATTAGCTGTAATTGAAAACATTAGTTGTAATTTAAAAAGGGAAACAGGTTTCATAGTACTTTCCACTATTTAATGAATTGATAGAGTTGGTGATACAGTTGACCCTTGGACAACACTGGTTTGAACTGCACAGGCCCACTTACACATGTTTTGTTTTGTTTTTGTTTTTTTTTTGAGTTGACAGCGAAAGCTACGTGGCATTTATTTACAGATGCCCGCCCCGGTCTTCAATGGACCCATGAGAAGGCCACTGATGCAGAGATTGAACCTGCTGCCCTTCCTGGGGAGGCCTCCGGGGCCCTCCGTGGCCTCGGGGAGCCCCAGGACTGGGCAGGGTGGCTGGTCGCCCTGTGTCCCTACAAGGTAGGTTGAGCTGGGGGCCGCTAGCAGGCAGGAGACTGGGCTGAAGCAGAGGCCCAAAGAGCAAGGACGTTACTGCAGAGGGAGCCCTGGCCACAGAGTCCTCTGTGCACTGGGCTCGGGGAGGCAGCTGCTGGTGGCCACGGGCCCGTGGTACACCTCCAGGTGGTTGGGGCAGATGTATTGTGCACTCAGGCCCTTGTGGCCAGCCACAGGTTCCCCCCCCCCCCCAACCACCACCACCGGTGGCTACCCCTGCTAAACCAAGGCCACCAGGCTGCAGAATATCACTATGCCGGGGCCAGCCTGCCACCACCCTATCCCCTCCTAGCCTAGCCAGCCTATACTCTGGGTGTTTTCAGTGAATGTATGCACAGTACTGTAAGTGTATTTTCTCTTTCTGGTGACTTTCTTCTTTTTTTCTTTCTTACAACTTGCTTAACATCTCCTTTTCTCCAGCTTATTTTAAGAATTCAGTATATAATACATAAAACAGAGAAAATATGTGTTAATAGACTATTCACGTTATCAGCAAAGCTTCCCGTCGACAGCAGGCTATTAGTAGTTAAGCTTCAGGGGAGTAAAAAGTTATACACAGAGTTTTCACTGCACGGTGGGGCTGAGGTGTTGGCACCTCTAACTCTGACATTGTTCAAGGATCAACTGTATATTCATTTACAATTACCAAAATTGAAAACGTATTAAGGGTATACAATAAAAAATTCTCCTTCCTACTCCTGCCCCAGCTACCCAGTTCTCCTCCAAAACCAACGTTATCAGTTGGTATTCTTCCAGAGAGATCTTAGGTATATATATATATATATATATATATGCATATATATATATATATATATGCATATATATATACATATATGCATACATATGCATATATATGCAAATATATATGCAAATACATTTACATACAGTATCAGGTTTAAATCCATGATCTGCACCTTGCTTCCTTATATTTTTTCCTATGAAGTTTTAAATTATGAATTACAAATTCGTGACAAATCCTGTTTCATCTACGCCCATACCCACTATCCACCCCTTATTCTGGGCCCCAGGGCTGAGACTAAGATGAGGTAGGTAAGGTGCCTGGGCGCAATTTAAGGAGGTGCTCGCTCCAGGGTTATATTTGCATGTGTGAGTGTGAATCCTTAAATGTTTCTCCTTAGGGGCACCTGGCTCCCTCGGTTGGTAGAGCATGTGACTCTTGATCTTGGGGTTGTTTAAGCCCCACATTGAGGGCAGTGTTTACAAAATAATAATAATAATAAATTGATTACTTTTGCTCCTTAGGCTTACCCCATCTGAGATTCAGCTCTGCTCGCTCCATGGGATTATCATTTTTCTTTAATGTTTATTTTTGAGAGGGAGTGAGAGCGCGAGTGCAGAAGGGGCAGAGAGAGAGGGAGCGAGAGAATCCCAAGCAGGCTCTGTCCTGTCAACCCAGAGCCGGACGCAGGGCTCAAACCCACGAACCGCAAGATCGTGACCTGAGCCGAAACCAAGAGGCAGATGCCGAACCAACTGAGCCACCCAGGAGCCCCCATGGAATCATTTTGAAATAAATCTCAGATATACCATAGCCTGATTTTTCTCTTTACTGTATATGGCGTACCATTTCATATCAGGACACAAGGAGCGTCTTTGATCTTAATTACAGTTGCACAGTATCATTCTATATGAATATGCAGTGATTGAGATACTCCCTGTTGATAGACATGATGCTGCTGTGATTATATTATATCACACATGTAAGTTTATCTATAGGATTAAATACCTACTAGTGCAGCTTAATGATTGCCATTACCACCACTCTTTGATCTTTGTCTATGCTTCTCAGGGGAAATTAGTGTGCATATCTCATAATGAGTGAAGTTGGGCATCTTTTCATATGTGGGAAGATCATCTGTATTTCCTTTACTATAAACTAATTGTTCACTTCTGCCAATTTGTATTTTGGATCTTTGGGTCAGATTGGGGCTGCAAAGTCTTTAGCCTTTAACAGAAGTGGGTTCTATTTTTCCAGCCCTTGAACCTGACCGGGGGTGTGGACCATAAACTCGTTCCGAGTCTGGCCTTTAAAAGATACTGTTGGCTTCAGCCTTGGTTTTTTTAGAGGCCTGAATCCTCATGTGAGCAAGCATCCTACTCTGCTAGGGGTGCCTGGCTTAGTTGGTTAGGCATCTGACTTGATTTTGGCTTAGTTCGTGATCTCACAGTTTTTGAGACTGTGAGCCCTTGTCGGGCTCTGCACTGAGCATGAAGCCTGCTTGGGGTTCTCTCTCTCTCCCTCTGTCCCTCCCCCACTCATGCTTTCTCTCTCTCCCTCTCTCAAAATCAATAAATAAACTTTATTTAAATTTTTTTTAATGTATGTTTACTTTTGAGACCAAGAGAGACAGAGCATGAGCAGGGAAGGGGCAGAGAGAGAGGGAGACACAGAATCCGAAGCAGGCTCCAGGCTCTGAGCTGTCAGCACAGAGCCCGACGTGGGGCTCGAACTCACGGACTGTGAGATCATGACCTGAGCCAAAGTCAGACGCTTAACCGACTGAGCCACCCAGGCGCCCCAAATAAACTTTATTTAAGAAAAGAAAAGCAAAGAAAGCATCTAGTCTGCTAGAGAGACCATGGATGAGGCCCCGAGGCTACACAGACATGGAGGGGGACCCAAGTGAGGCCAGCTTTCCAAATACACACGCCAAGCCCTTGAATATGTCTGTCTTCTGAAGCAAAAAAGTTGCCCAGCTGAGCAATGCCCAAATTCTTAACTCACAAAATCATGAATTGTAACAATACTTGTTGTTGTTTTAAGGTACTATTTGAAATATTTCTTTCACAGCAATAGAGAACCAGAAGAGCATTTTTAAAAAGTTCTTTATATACTAATAAAACTAGCCATTAGTTTGATGTGGTGCAAACATACTTTTCCCAGATCTTTTGACTTTGCTTATTACGGTGGCTTTTTAGTCACCCAAAACTTTATGTAATTTTTACGTAATTGAATCTATCACTTTTTCTTCTAAAACCCTGCTAGAGCATACAAGCAAGGAAAAGGCAATTGTTAAGTACAAGAAAGAGGAAATATCTATGATTACACCAGGCAAGCTAGCAAGAAGGAACTAAAAAGTTTACTGGAAAATTCTCAAAAACTCAAAAGGAAAATTTAAACGAATAGCCATCAGGCACTTAGTTTTAAAAAACTGATTCTAAGTTGTTCTCAAGTTTATTGTAAAAGGATTCTTTTAATCAGATAAGCTAATTCTAAAGTTTATAAGAAACAAACAAGAATAGCTAACAAAGTTCTACTGACTTTTAGTCCTAGCAAATAAACATCATACAATACTTGCAACAGTGACACTGGCCCATAAATAGACACAAAGATCAATTGAGCAAAATATAAACTACACACACGCGCGCGCGCGCACACACACACACACACACACACACACACACGGTATATTATAAACGTGGCATTTTATTTATTTCTAATGCTTATTTATTTTGAGAGGTTGACAGAGTGCAAGTGGGGGAGAGGGGCAGAGGGAGAAAAAGAATCCCAAGTGCAGAGCCTGACTTGGGCTTTGATCACAGGCCCCTGGTGGGATCATGACCTGAGCAGAAATCAAGAGTCCGACGCTCAACCAACTGAGCCACCGAGGTGCCCCTAAAATGTGGCATTTTAAATTAAATGGGGAACAATGGGTTATTTTTTTTGTAATAGTAATGGAAAACTGGGTAGCCATCTAGATATTATAAAGTTGTATCCGTTCCAGGATATACTGGGATACATTCTAGATGGTTCAAAAATTTAAATGTAAAAAAGCAAAAATCATTTTTATTTTTTTAATGTTTATTTTTGTGAGAGAGAGAGAGCGAGAGAGATAGTGAGGAAGCGCAAGCAGGGGAGGGGCAGAGGCTCCAAAGCTGGCTCCCCACTGACAGCAGTGACCCTGATGTGACCTGAGCTGAAGTGGGACTCTCAACAAACTGAGCCACCAGGCGCCCAAGCAAACTCATTTTTTTTTTTTTTTTAAATCGCTTCTCACGAACTGTGTGATAATAGGTTATAGGGATCGATCTCCAAAAGCCTAGGCATCATGACGTCAGAGCCGGGAAGTTGCAAAAGTAGTTAAGCATCTTTGTTTTCTGAGATGAGACAGGTATGATAGTCTATTCCACCCATGCTATCTTTGAATTCAACAAATCTCCTGTTTACTCTCCGGACAATCTAACCCTCTACTGGGATTGGGTGGGACACCTTTTTTTTTTTTTAAACAAATAATTATCTTGTGCGTTTTCCAGCTCTTTATAGTGTAAAGCTCATTTTCACATCCTTTAATCACAACATTTTATAAGGACAAGCATCGATATTCTACTCAGCAGAAGATCTCAGGCAAGTTATGATTCTGCCACTTGCCTAAGGGGTGTCCCCTTAGAGGAGCCCCCGCAACTCTGAGCTTCAGTTTCTTCATCTGTGAAATGGGTATCCCGATCAAATAACATTTCTGCCAGGCCACAAGCCCCTGACAAAACTTTACAAATTCCAGCTCCTCTCCTTCCAGCTCTGTCCCCCGGGCGACAGTGTGTTTCAACACGGAGGCCTTGCTGAGCACACACACAAGGCACCGCTTCACTGCATCTTCAACCCGGCGAGGAAGGACATTTTCATCTCCATCCTGGTGATGCCACCGCCGAGACAGGGCAAGGCTGAGGAACTGACCCTTATTTGGGCCTAGACCTCAGGTTTCAGGGCTTCCCCGCCAGCCGGGCCCTGCGGCCACCTTGCAGTAACCCCTTACTCACAGTGTTCAGAAAACAAAGGGGACGAGAGTGGGATCAGAGCGAACCACAGGGCCTGATTTTTGCATTCAGATCATCTGTGGCTGCTAGTGGCAGGTGTGTGTGCGTGTGTGTGTGTGTGGGTGGGTGTGGGTGTGGGTGGAGGGGGCTCTCCGGGTTTCAGATCATCTGTGGCTGCTAGTGTCAGGCGGGGCGGGGCCTGGCTAGTGTCAGGGGGGTGGTCCTCCGAGTTGGGCTTCCTGCCGCCCTACCCTCTCCATCACGATGCGGCCCCTCATGCCTAAATTTCAAGGAAATAGGCCTCAGAAAAAGCCCTAGACCCTAGAGGTACGCAGGGTAACCACTCAGCTCCTAAAGCCCACATAGAAAATGGAGCCGCTCCGGCGCCAGGCGCCAGCTTCTGCACCGCTTTCCGCCGCGGCCGCCTTACAGGCGAGGCCGCTCGGCGCCTCCTCCCGGCTCCCTCCAGGAGGCGCTGTAGGACCGACTCACGGTCCAAGGTGCGGTCGCCTCCGGAGGGCCTCCCCGCAGGGGCTATGGAGCACCGAGAAAAGCAACCTCCACGGCTAGAGAGGCATTTCCCAGGAGCCGCCCCGGTCGCCTCGCGCGCGCCACACACTTCCGCTTCCGCCTCTTTTGCCGGAAGTTGCTCTCAGAGCTAGCGTGCGGTCTTTGTCAGCTTCCACCATGGCGTACCGCGGCCAGGGCCAAAAAGTGCAGAAGGTGATGGTGCAGCCCATCGTATCCTACGTAGGATGTCAGGACTGGGAGGTTCGGGCCAGAAAACGGGGGGCGAAAGCGCAGACCGAGAGCAGGCCTGAGGGAGCGGAGTGTGGACCCACATCCCATGAGCACCCGGGGCGACCGAGGCCGGGAGAAAGCGCGGGGTAGTTGAAGACCCGGTGCGAGGTGGGCTTGGGCAGCCCCCTGCAGTGGGCAGTGCAGGAGTGGCGCGGATGAGCGAAGGAAGACGGCTTTAGTTAGGTACCGAGTGGAGGTGGGAGTCCTCAGGCTCAGGGAGGAGGAAGATGTCGGCGCCAAGAAGCCCCTGGAGAGCAAAGGAGTGGGAGGGATTCCTTCGGAGCGTTCGGGAGCCCCTAAAGAGTGCCTGGCTGGGCTCCGGCCGTTGCCTGGACACCAGACCACGTGTTCAGAAAACAAAGGCGAGATGGGGGTGGGATTGACCCGTTTCGGGGAGCACGGTCTACCCTCTGCCTGTATTTTTTTTTCCTTAACCCCTGGTGCAGAACCTCATCTTCAGATACTTGCAGAATGTACGTAAGTTGTTTGCGCTTTGTTGTTCTGTCATTTTTTTTTTTTTTAAAGTAAAAGGTGAATTTATTTGGCTTGTTTGCATCATCCTGCCTAATCATCGTGTTCTAGAGTTAAAAATAGATGAAACGGGCGCCTGGCTGGCTCGGTCGGTCGAATGTGCGACTCTTGATCTTGGAGTGGAGTGTTCCAGCCCCACCGTGGGGCTAGAGTTTCCTTAAGGAAAAAAAAAAAAAAAGTAGGTGAAACCGGAGACTGGAGGAGTATTTGCGGGGAAGGGGCTCCGGGATGTAATGAAATGCCCACTCCAAGCAGTGAAAGAATAGTGTCATTACTTTTGCAAGACCAAAAGTACTTCAAAAAGCAGTTCTTGGCAGGCATGACTGGTATTTGGGTACTTTTGTTGGTACTCATTATTGGAACGTTTCCCCTTTCCTTTCCTCTGGGGTGAAACATTGAAGGAAAGAAATCCTGTCGACTTTAAGCCACATAATAAGGTGGTGTGTTTAGCACTTGGGAGAAAACTGAGATATAAAAAAGATGCCCGAAAAGGAAGAGAGGAGGGATACCTTCAGAGGATATAGTGGCAGGCAGCTTTCCTTTAGGGGAATTTTTAGCAATTCACATTGTGAGGTAGTAGGGCCGAGTATTTAAGTTATTTTGGAAAGAAAATGCATTTTCTGTTTCTCTGACAGTTGTAGCATGTGTAACACAGTTGCAGACAGACTAATTTCAAGCCATGATAATTTTTTTTTAAGTAATCTCCACCCAACGTGGGGCTCAAACCCATGACCCCACGATCAAGAGTCACATGCTTCACCCAACTGAGCCAGCCAGGCACCCCAAGCCATTGTAACTTTTTTTTTTCTAAGCAGGCTTCATGCCCAGCGCAGAGCCCAAAGTGGGGCTTAAACTCCTGACCCTGAGATCAAGACCTGAGCTGAGGTCAAAAGCGGGGGTGCTTAAGCCAGTAAGCCACCCAGGTGCCCCCAAGCTATTGTAATTTTTAATCACCAGGCTTGAGGGTCCTTCCCCTGGTTGTTAAATGTGAGATGTGGAAAACTGGGAACCTAGAGAAAGCCGTTTTGAAGCTGGATTTTGCTATTGCAGATAAGAAAGAAGCCCTGATGATTTGGGAATTGCTGCTTTATGCTATACTGTCAATTAGCACTCAATATGTATCGAGACGAGAAGCTGTAAGAAATACAGTTGAGTCCCAGCATCACAGGAAAATTATTAACTTGGTCCCAATATAGCATTTATTGAGACTGTTACTTGGCAAGTAACTACTCTTGGTTACTAATTCTTACATATGATTTGAGTAGTTAAATTCTTGGCTTTTATTTTTGAAGGTTTTCTTTAGGAGCCAGATTTCTGTATTGTTTGACCAGAGTGCTTATGTTTTGCTTGTTTTTTTAACATACCTATTTTTACGATTATTTCAGAGATCTCGGATTCAGGTGTGGCTTTATGAGCAAGTGAACATGCGGATAGAGGGCTGTATCATTGTGAGTAACCAGGATGTTTTCTCTCAGTCGGTGTTCATAGAAAACGATTTTGCAAAAATGCCCGGCCAGGACAGTGTACAAAAAGACAGTGACCCAACCCAAGGAAGGTTCTTCAGGGCCACTGTTCTTGTCTCACTGTTGTACTTAATAGGGCTTGGGTCATTCATAAGAGAGGGACAATTAATCTTTAAAAATTATTTGAACAACAGTGTTAGTATTTGAAGGACGGGGCGAAAGAAATGAAATTACAATGGGGTGAAAATCAGTGGTGCATTAGTTCTGTCTTAGGTGATAACCTGAATATAGCTGGGTGGGGTTAGTTCAATAGGACTTTAAGGATGGCAGAGTATGCTAAATAATGTTTTAAAGAAAGACAAAACAGTGCTCGCTTCAGCAGCACATACACTAAAATCGTAAAGAAAGATAAAACATGGCTGAAAAGTAGTATGTTAGGACACTTTGGTATTCCCTTTAGACATTGTAGATTCCATCAGTAATCTCCCCTTCTGTGATTACTAGTAGAAAAACAAACGTTCTGGGTAGTGGTGATAGTGTTTTGTGAGGAACACGGGAGGAGTGGTGCCAGTGCAAGTCACACACAATTCTGTATGGGACAGGTTGTAAAAGACAGGGACAGTGGCTCTTAGGCGCAGCTAATCAGATCTTAAGTCCAAAAGGCTCTAAAGGTAATTTGGAGTATGTTCTGCCTTTCTTTAGTTATTTAAAAAAAGGCTTAGGAGGGAGATGGTGTTTCAGCTGAAAGATCAGTAGAAAGGTGAATTTCTGAAGTTAGTTGGCATTTCTATATTGAGGTTGGTGTAGTCATCTGAAATGGCGTGCGTGTGATTTTACTTGAAGATGACATTCGGTTGGCTTATCTTTCTAGGGTTTTGATGAGTACATGAACCTCGTATTAGATGATGCAGAAGAGATTCATTCTAAAACAAAGTCAAGAAAACAACTGGGTAAGAATAGCTGGCCTCTTGGACTTAGAGAAATATTTATTCGCTTGCAGAATTGAACGAGTTGTAACTCTATTCATGTTTAAATTTAGTGTGCAGTTGAGAATTCACTGTGTGGAGGAGTATATGCTTTTGAAATCCTCCTCAGCCACTTGCTGCTTACCCCGCTCCATTTCTGCTTTTGTTTCTCCACTCAGACCCCTCTCATGAAGGTCACCAAAGACTAACGGTGTCAAATCGAATCGTCAATCCTAGTTCTCATTTTATAGAACTCCGAACAGCGTTTGGCGCTGCAGGCCACTCCCTCCTTAAAACGCTTTGTTCCTTTGGCTCCGTGATACTGTACTCGGTTTTATTTTTCATTTCTAGTTACTCCTTTTCAGACTTTTGTATATTCATCCTTTCAGACCCCGCCATTAAATGTTTTGAGTTGCTCAAGGCTGGGTTCTAGGCCCTCCTGTCATTTGGTGTTATTTACCCAGGCCCTCTAGACTATACCTTCAGTTGCCATCTCTATATTGACCTCAGATTCACCTCTGTGGCGGTAGGCCTCTCTGAGCCTATTCACCATGTCTACCTGGATGTCTCAAAGGCTCTTCAAAGTGAGCATGTCAGAAATCAAATCGCTTCCCACTCCCTGTACACTCTTTTAGACCTATTTTAGTGTTCCTGCCTTACTGAATGGCACCAACCCCCATTCAGTTTACTGGTTGATTTCTTTGCAACTGCCTCAGCCCCCTCCACTTTGCTCTGCAGGCTGCAGTTATCTTTGAAAAGCACCAATTTGACCTTGTCATCCCTCTGCGTGAAACCTTCCGTGACTTCCTGTTGCTAGTGGGATAAGAAAATCTTTAATGTATTCTGCAAAGTTCTTCGTGATCTTTTCTCTCTCTGCTCGTTTTGTATCACTGCTTCATTTTCTGAGCTTCATCCACACGTGTGCTCTTTCAGCTGTTTGAACCTGCACACTTGCTCCACCATAAATCTTTGTATATGTGGTTTCCTATGTGTTTAGGACTCCAATCAAATGTCAGATATCAGGTTTTCTTTTTGTCTTACTGGGGTGAGGATGGGGGCGGGGGGAGACAGGCTGTGCTGAGTTTATAGTAAAACACTCATTAGTGGGATTGTTCGATTAATGTCTCTCTCACTGGGCCTCGTGCTCCATAAGTCCTCTCTTTTTTGCTCCCTAATAGGCCTAGCGCCTAATTCAGTGCCTGTCATACAATAGAAACAAAAAAATATTTGAATAATGAATGCAGTTCCTGAACCCAGTTAATGAAGGGTCTTTAGGAATCATGACTTCAAGACAAGCAGTCATTTCTTTCAAAATCCTGTTCGTTTGAAGTTATTTAGGTACTTGGTTTTTAATTGTTTAATGCCTAGTTCACAGCTCACTAGTACCTTAATCAGTGGTGGCCTTCAGGTGTCTCTTTTTTCCGGACCCTGAGGATTCTCTTGAGCCTGTAGGAGATATGTGGAAGGTAGAATCTGAGAAGTGGTATGGTGTTTTGCTATGCTTCTTTCTGTTTAGGCTATTTTTGTGAAAGTCTGGATTTTCGAATTTAAACATGTCTTGCCAGGAAGGGTAAGCTAGCTTTATTGACATCAGTATATATAAATTATTTGGAGGGTGTTGAATTCCTATAATAGTATTTATCCTATAGAATAGATTAATATTACCTGTTGTAGAAGTCTGAGAAACTTAAAAATCAATCACAATTGGGGTTGATTAGTATTTCTCAAAATGATTTTACTCAACACTGAAGATATTTGTAGCTATTTCTCAGGAAAAAAGTATTCCCTGCTCAAATAAGTTTAGGAAATGGTGGATAAAATTTGAAGAATTTTATTTATTGTAGGGTAGACTCTTTAATTTATTGAAAACAAGAATGATATGGGATGCTGTCAAATGTTTTAAACTTGGAACACAACTCGTTCTTCAACTTCTACAAACTCAGAGCAGTGGGAAATGTTGGGGTAGACCTAGTCAGTTGACTTAGTCTGTAGAAATTGTAGGTTTCGTAAAATAATATTTCTCTACATTCATTAGTTTATTGTTGAAAAAGCTCATACACTCTAATATGCAGAGCTTTTCAATATGTGGATATTTCAAATTTTTCACATACCTTCTCAAGGAAGAAAGCATTTCAAAATTGCTCAAGTGTGATCTGAAATTCTGAGGCTAAAAGGTGTTGCACACTTGTCTGAGTGGCTATTAATAGCTTTTCTTTTTTTTTTTTTTTTTTTAATTTTCTGTTGCAGGTCGGATCATGCTAAAAGGAGATAATATTACCCTGCTCCAAAGTGTCTCCAACTAGAAATGATCAATGAAGTGAGAAATGCTTGAGAAGGCCATGTAGTTTGTTTTTTTAGAGGTCCTTTGTTGGGAGTCTAGTTCTAAAACATTTGTTCCTATTGTTCTGATTACCTTTATGTTATTACCGGATGACAATAAATGCTGTGGGATTGTTTTTATTTAAACATTTACATTGTTTCTTTCTATCCAGTGTTAGAGACCTTTTACACGGTGGCCCCTAAGTTTTCTGAAGGGCGGCAGTTGCCCCTGGGCATTTGTCTTTTATAGGGCCTGGATCTGTAGATTCTTAAGGCAAAGAGTAGGAATTCTACCTGACAGGTAAGCTTCTGATATTGGGTCATGGAGAAGAGAAGGGTTTGCAGAAACAAAGGTTTTTAAACTAATACATGTCTTCATTATCAGTTCTAGTTGTAGATGCTGGAACACTAGAATTTCTAACCACAGTAGGTTGGAGGTGCTGTAATAGTTTCAGTATTTGCTTATTAGCACTCTCCGAGTCACTCTCTGAGGTCTTTGTGAATTTTTGTATTACTAAGATCAGAATGTGAGAAGTATCTGGGTATAAGCAAAGAGTAAAGTGCCCTAAACGTACATTTAAAATGAGATCTGTTGGGGCACCACCTGGGTGGTTCAGTCGGGTAGGTTTCCGACTTGAGCTCAGGTCATGATCTCGCAGCTCGTGGGTTTCAGCCCTGTGTTGGGCTCTGCGCTGGCAGTGTGGAGCTTGCTTGGGATTCTCTGTCTCTGCCCCACTTGTGCTCTCTTTCTCTCTCAAAATAAATAAACTTAATAAATAAATAAAATGAGCTCTGTTAAGAGTTAACAGGAGGGAGGGGTGCCTGGGTGGCTCAGTTGATTAAGCATCCTACTCTTGGTTTCAGGGCTTTTGCTCAGGCCATGATCTCCTGGTTCATGGCATCAAGCTCCACGTCGGACTCAGTGCTGACAGCATGAGCCTGCTTGAGATTCTCTCTCTTTTCTTCCTCAAAATAAATAAATAAACTTAAAAAAAAAAAGTTAACAGGAGGGACACTTTGTGAGATTGGTAACCTGAAAAAGACCACAAGCAGTGCTGGTAAGTTGGTAGGCATAATAATAGTATGTTCGTTGGAGCAACACGTATCTCTTACCCTTCTCTCTAAAGATTTTGGTGCCTCCCTCAGTAATTTCTTAGTTCCCAACTGAATTATGTGGATAGATCTTTCCTCCCCCAATTTCTCAGGGCGGTTGTAGTTAGGGGCGCCAGGCTGGCTTAGTCGGTAGAACATGTGACTCTAGATCTCAGGGTCATGAGTTCTACCCCCACACTGGGTATAGGGATTACTTAAATAAGTGAAAGATGACCCCAGGGTGGTTCTAGTTAGAATTCCGTTCAGTGATTATTGAGCATCCGCTGTTACACGGGCACAAGGTTGAATAAATGCAGTGAAACAGACTGGCAAACAAATAGCTTCAGTGCCACACGCTAAGTGCTATTTAAATTGGATCTTGAACAAGGCCTACCTTAAATTCTTGTAGTGGGCATTATTAAAGGTTAGTGACGAAGGAGCAAGACTAGTTCCTGCTTTTCCAAGTGCCTGTGAGGGAGATGGCGAACTTTGCTTTAAACTGAGCAAAAGAAATCTTTCGAGATAGAGGAGGTTTGTAGGCAAGTGTAGAAATTTGTCCAGCTTAGAAGTTGGCATTCTAGCTGTTCCTCTCCTATTTGAACCTGTGCCTTTTTGGTCACGTTTTGAAGTAAAGGGCCACTTTACTTTAGCTCTTTTAACATAGTTAAGTTTGAAATGCATTGAACCTGCTACAGCGTGCAAAGAAATCCTTGGGCAGCAGAGGGAGTTGCAGCCCTGGGACTGCTTCAGCCTTTCTAGTAAAAGCTTTTTCAGAGCAGAGCAAAGACCTCCCTGCAGCTTTCTTGGCACCAAAATAGCTAGGAAGAAGGATAAAAGCCGGAGCAGTATAATCCCTAAGAAAACCTGCTGGCTGCTTTTCCATTTCCCTGTGTGGCCTTTCTGACCTGGCTGCCCTGTGTAAGCAAAGCTGTGCCTGCTGTGGCTTATTCTGAATGGATCAAGACCTGGAAAGTTCTATTTTTGACAGAGCAAACGATGATAGAAATAAGGTACAGTGAACTCTTACAATTGAGCTCTGTATTTAGAAATCTCTGCTTGCTTTCCTGCCTTACTGGAGCCTGTGGTGTTTGCTTTTTAAGTTGTACTTTTCCACAATCTGTAGATCTTTTTTCCAACCAGAATTTGTATTATAGGAGGCGTTGCTCTCTGCTTCATTAAGGTTATTAAAACATGCTGCTGGGAAGCTGCTCTTGTTGGCAGCCCTTGGTATGTGAGCAATTATTTTTCTGGAATGGCTGTTGGTTTCTGAGGGGGTCTTGCTAACCACCCACTAACTCTCTTGTAACATTCTTGAAGTGGGGGTGGGAGGAAAATAAGGCTCTGAAAAAGTTAAGTGCTGGTGCAGGCCTGGTGTTTTATTAGTCTAAGTAGGTAGGGAGAGAACGCGATAAGAATAGTTTGAAAACCCTGGGATTTTGTATTTGCAGGCACCAGCTCTTGTATCAGATTTGTCAGTTTCAAGATGAGAGAGTGGATCTTTGTCTAATCTGGTTTTAGGCATTATTGGCTAGGAAGTGCCATGGACAATTCCTGGGGTAAGCCTAATAGGCACATCGCCTATTAACTGGATGACACAGGAGGTTTTCCTTAATTATTCCTTTTAGAGCTAACCATAATAACCTACTCAGGCCATGCTTTTTGTGAGGAGATGTGCTTGGTAAAACTTTTAAAGTGGCGTTAGAACTTAAGTCTATTGTACCTAGAGTTTAATTTTAAGTTATATCCAAAACACCTTTTTAAAAAATTGAATTTAAAAATCCTAGCATAGTGCATGTTTATAATTAAAATGCCAGTAGAATAGGAAGATAGGAAGTAAATAACAAAAGTCCTTCCTTTTCCCATCAGTATTCTCGATACATAACTACTATTAGGAGTTAGGGGTTTATCCTTCTAAACTCTGCAAATATGTACAATTTGGGTTTTTTCTCAATTTGGTATTTGTATTTAAAAGCTTTTTTTTTTTTTTTTTTTTTTAAGTTTATTTATTTGGGGGGATGGACAGAAAGGGAAAAAGAAAAATCCCAAGCAGGTTCTGCTGACAACATGGTGTCCAACATGGGGCTCAGGTCCCAAGAACTGTGAGATCGTGCCCTGAGCTGAAATCAAGAGCCAGACATCCAACTAACTGAGCCACCCAGGCGCCACTAAAAGTTTTTTTAATTTTGGTAAAATTGTGCAGCTCAGTAACGTTAAGTACATTACATTGTGCAAACATTCCCTAGAACTTTATCTTGCAAGAGTGAAACTACCCTGTCAACAACTTCCCATCCCTTGGCCCTCCTAGCCCCTGGCAAACATCATTCTTTTCTGTTTCCAGGAGTTTGACTCCTAGATACCTCATATATATGGAGTCATAATAATACTTGTTTTACAACTGACTTATTTCATTTAGCATAATGTTCTCATGGTTCACCCATGTTACAGGATGTGCCCTAATTTCTTCTCTTTAAGGCCGAATAATACTGTATGTTTACACACCACGTTCTGTTTATGCGTTGAACTGTCAGTAGACATTTAAGTTACTTTCACCTTTTCGCTATTGTGAATAATACTGTTCTCCAACGTCCTGTTTTCAGTTCTGTTGAGATATACCTAGAAAGTTTTCGAGGAACCATCTTACTATTGCAGTAAACATGGGTGTACAAAGATCTCTTTAAGACCCTGCTTTCAATTTTTTTGAGAGTATGTACCCAAGGTCTTTTTGAGGAATCATCATCATATTGTTTTCCACAGCAGCTACACCGTTTTACATTCTGATCAGTAGGGCACAAGGGCTCCTGTTTCTTTACATCCTTGGCAAACCCTATTTTCTACTTTTGATAGTAAATGTCTTAATGGTTGTGAGGTGATATTGTGGTTTTGATTTACATTTCCTTAATGGTGGTTAGTGATCATTTCTTCATATGTTTATTGGTCATTTGTATATCTTCAGAGAAATGTCTGCTGTTAAGTCCTGGGCCCATGTTTAAACAGATTATTTTGTTGTTGTTGAGCTGAAGGAGTCCTTTACATATTCTGGATATTAACCCCGTATCAGATACACACTTCACAAATATGATAGTTAAGCACTGGACTTTAGCTCAGGTTGTGATCTCACAATCTGTGAGTTTAAGCCCCACATCAGACTCTGCTGACAGCTCAGAGCCTAGAGCCTGTTTTGGATTCTGTGTCTCCCTCTCTTCCCCTCACCCTCTCGTGCTCGCTCGCTCTCTCAAAAATAAACATTAAAAATTAAAAAAAATATATTTTCACCCATTCTGTGGGTTGTCTTCACTCTTTTATGTCTTTTGATGCACAGATAATTTTGATGGAATCTAGTTTATTTTTTAAGATTTTGTTACCTGTGCTTTTGATGTCATAGGTAGTTTTACTTATATATGCATATTCCCTGCAGCTTAACCCTTATCAACAAAACGTGGATATACTGCCATGTTAAACAGCTGTATTCTATTGTATGGGTCTCTCAGGTTAAGTAATCACCTGTATTAATGGCTATTTTAGGCTGCTTCCAGATTTTTGCTGTTAAAGAGTTTCTGTCCATTTACATATTCCTGTGAGTTGAATTCTTAGAAGTAGAATTACAAGATCAAAGGATATGCATATTAAAAATAATTCTGTAGGTACTTCTAAGTTGCCTTCCACAGTACAAATGAGAAAATTGTCTTCTTCATTCTAAACAACCATCAAGCAACAGTTTGAAATTCAAGCAACAGTTTGAATGAAATTCACAGGCTTATTGTGAGATGACACTGAAGTAGTAATTGCCAGCATCCTAAGGATGTCAGAGTAGAACAACGGAAAAAAAACTTGGTCTTTGATGACTTTTGAGCCGCTGAATTAATCAGCTCTGGAACTTGCCTAACACCAAACTTGTTATGTGAGAGAATAAATTTCCTGGTTGATTTTCTGTTAGGTAAAACTGAAGCATTATGAATGAGAACAATGTCAGAACAGGGCCACCTGTATTTGGAAGGGGATCAGTTGTTCAGTGAAGAATTTTTAAATGCCATAGTTGAGTTGGCAATTGAAGTGATGATCTTGGACTATATGCGGGAATGCAAATGAAGTGATGTGACTGGTTTTATTCTGTTAAACAGCAGACTTTATTTCCTTCCCTAGTTATGAAAATAATTCCTGAGAAAGATGATCCTGGATCATCATTCCATGTCCATAGAAACTGCTGTCTCTGGAGTATTAACAGATTAGCCTCATCCCTAGGGCCATGCTGAGTTAGAGATGTTTTGCTGGGCTGGGAAATTGCAGAGGAGACGTGGGGAAAATAAGCAAATGAATGCCTCTTCCTGGTGGACTTTGTTGCTAAACCAGAGAGAAGGTAGATTGAGGAGAGTGTTTTGCCCAAAACAGCCTTTTTTAGATCCTATACCATAAGATATTCAGTTTGGAAGGTGTTTCTCATTTTTCACCAGTGTCCACTTTCTTTGGGTGTTCTTTGCTAAACAGTGAAGGATAGAAAAGGGTGTCCTTACCTTGGAGATTTAGGAAAGCAGTGAAATACACTCAAAAAGATCCAAAGATCTTGGGGGTCCACAATCACAACTTTAGAATTACCCAAACCTCTCAACCTCAGTTTCATGGTGGTGGTGGAATGATTTAATAAGATAATACATATGCCATTTCAGGTCTCAGGAATGCACAGGAACTATTACTTGTCTAGTTCCAAATGAGGATACTTTATAGTTTAAAAGATTCGTTGAGGAATATGTGTGGATAAGAGGTAAACTCATTCCACATAAACCCAAGATATTAAAATTTGGGGAATTTTTTGTTTTTGCTTTTTCAGTCAAGTTTATGGAGGTATAATTTACAGATACTAAAATCACACGTTAACACCTATATACTTTGATGACATTTGATAAATGTATACAGCCCTGTAACCACCAACAGTCAAAAAGTATTTCCATGATCCAAAATGTTGCCTGGGCCCCTTCATAGTCAATCTACCTCACTCACCCTAGCTCCTGGTAACTAATGGTCTGATTTCTGTTTCCCTGAGAATGTCCTACAAATGGAATTTTACAGTGTTTAACCATTTATGTGTGGTTTTTTTCATGGAATATGCTTTTGAGTTTCATTCATGTTCCATGAGTCAGTATTCTGTTCCTTTTTATTGCTGAGTAGTATTCCATTGTAGGTATATACCACAGTTTGTTTATCTGTAAACTACTTAGTGGAGTTGGGGGTTATTTTCCGGTTTTTGGCACTTCTGCATTGATTCCTATAAAGTTCATGTGTAGGCCCATTTTAAAAATTGGGATGTGGTGCATGGGCGCCTCAGTTGGTAAGTGTCCCAACTTTGGATCTCACACTTTGTGGGTTCAAGCCCTGCATTGAGCTGTGTGCTGACAGCTCAGAGCCTGGATCCTGTTTCAGATTCTGTGTCTCCCTCTCTGTCTCTGCCCCTCCCCTGCTGTGCTCTCTCTCTCAAAAATAAATAAGCATTAAAAAATAATAAAAAGAATTGGGTTGTCGTTTTTTTCTTTGTTGTTGGGAGAGTTCTTTATGTCTTCTGCATTTTAAAAAAAATCCTTACCAGATAGGTCTTTTGTGAATACTTTTCTCCCAGTCTGTGGCTTGTCTTTCATTTCTGTACGGTGTTTTTAAACAACACAGAATTTTCCTTTTTTTTTTTTTTTTTCAATTTTCAAGTTTTCATTTATCAAATTTTTCTTTTATGGTACATACTTTTTGTGTCTTAAGAATTCTTTGCCAGGGGTGACTAGGTGGCTCAGTTGAGAGTCCAGTGCTTGATTTCGGCTCAGGTTGTGATCCCGGGGTCATTGCATCTTTTACATAGATGATCATTTTGTCTGCAGAAAATGAAGATGCAAGAAATTTTTAAAATGCAAATAAAAATAGTTTTATTTCTTCCTTTCCAGACGAAGCCTTTTATTTCTTTTTCTTGCCTTATTTCAGTGGCCAGGACCACTCTAGTGGAGTGGTGAAAGGAGACATCTTTGTCTTGTTCCTGATATTAGGGGGATCCTAGGGAAAAAACATACTAGTAAGTGTGATATAGTTACAAGGTTTTTGTACATACATACAAGGTTTTGTACAAGTCTAATTTGCTTAGACTTTTTCTCTACTGAGGTGATCATACGGTTTTTCTATTGAAGCCTGATAAGGTAAATTGCATTAATTGATTTTCAGTGATAAACTGACCTTGCATTTCTGAAATAAACACTGTTTAGTCATGGTTTGTTATCTATTTTATATATTGCTAAATTCACTTATTTAATATGGTCATTAGGGATGTTGGTCTGTAGCTCTCTTGACAATGTTTTTGTCTTTTTTTTTTTTTTTTTAAGGTTATTGATTTTGAGAGAGAGCACATGGGGTGAAACCCCAATGCCGGGCTCCATCTCACAAACTGTAAGATCATGGTGACCTGAGCTGAAATCAAGAGTCAGACACTTAACCGAGTGAGCCGTCCAGATGCCCTTTGTCTGGTTTTAATATCAGTGTAGTAGTTTCATATAAGGAAGTGTTCCCTCATCTTTTATTTTCTGTAAGAGTTTTATAGGATTGATGACCTATTTCCTTTCTTAAATGTTTGGTATGTTTTCACCTGTGAAGCCCTTTGATCTGGAAGGTTTCTATACTTTATCCCCCAGTTTGGAAATTTTTTTTTTTTTTTTTTTTTTGAAATCTTTATATCTATCTTAAGGAATTTACACACTTACTAAGGGCACTGTATTACACATAAATCCAAGAGAGAAAATACTATGAGGCATATATAAATACTAATGAGCAAGTGACATAAAAAATGCAGAAGGTATGGGGTACTTGGCTGGTTCGTTTGGTAGGGCATGCAACTCTTGATCTTAAGGTCATGAGTTCAAGGCCCATGTTGGGGGTAGAGTTTACTTTAAAAAATGCAGAGAATGGTCTGGAGCACAATGTGAAAAAGACATTATATGATAGAAGTTGGTAATTGTAGCCTTTCAGTGCTTATTTTTAGACCAACCTTATCTCTCAGGATTCCCCTGTAAGAATACTTCTCTGTATTACAGTTAACTTACTATCCTTCAAGTTCACCTATCTCTGTAGCTTGTTGTGGTAGCTTATGTTGTTTTTACTTCTAATTCAAGTACTTAAATAGATCTAGGATTATTCAAGTTATCTACATTTATTGAGTGAGCTTTGGGAGTTCTGTTTTTTTTTTTTTTAAGTAATTTTCCCATTTCCTGTAAGCTATCAAATTTATTGGCTTAAAGTTGTACATATTTCCTTATTCTTCTAATGCCTATAGGATCTGTAGAGATGCCTTCTCTCTCATTCCTAATATTGGTAATTTGTCATTTCTCTACTTTTTTCCTTAATCAGTCTGGTTAGAAATGTATCATTTATTGAACTTCTCAACCAGCTTTTCATTTCATTAATTTTTCTCTAATGTTTTATTATTTTCAATTTCTCCTGTTATTTTCTTCCATCAGCTTGCTTTGAGTTTAGTTTGATCTTTATGTAGTTTTTTTTTTTAACTTTTTTTTACATTGATTTATTTTTGAGAGACAGAGAAAGACAGAGCGTGAACAGGGGAGGGGCAGAGGGAGAGGGAGACACGGAATCCAAAGCAGGCTCCAGGCTCCGAGCTGTCAACACAGAGCCCGATGCAGGGTTGGAACCCACAAACCGCGAGATCATGACCTGAGCCGAAGTCAGACACTTAACCGACTGAGCCACGCAGGCACCCCTGATCTTTATATAGTTTTTAAGGTTGAAGCTTAGATTATTGATTCAAAACATTTCCTGTTTTTTAATGTAAGCATTTTGCCATGTGTTAGAAATTTCAGTAATGTTGCGTTTTGATTTTTGTTAAGCTCAAAATATTTTCAGTATCCTTTTTTAATTGCTCTTTGATACATGAGTTACTTAGAAGTGTATTAATTTCTGGGACGCCTAGGTGGCTCATTTAGTTGGGCGTCCAACTTCGGCTCAGGTCATGATCTCATGTTTCATGAGTCCGAACCCCACATCAGGCTCTGTGCTGACAGTTCAGAGCCTGGACCCTGCTTCAGATTCTGTGTCTCCCTCTCTTTCTCTGCCAATCCCCCCACTCACACTCTGTCTCTTTCTCTCAGAAATAAATAAAAACGGGCTCAGTCAGTTGAGTGTCCGATTTCAGCTCAGGTCATGATCTCAGGGTTCGTGAGTTTGAGCCCCATGTCTGGGTCTGTGCTGAAAGCTCAGAGCCTAGAGCATGCTTCAGATTCTGTGTTTCCCTCTCTGTGCCCCTCCCCTGCTTGCGCTCTTTCTCTCAAAAATAAATAAAACATTTAAAAAAATTTTTAAAACATTAAAACAAATTTTAAAAATAGAAGTGTGTTAATTTCCAAATACTTGGGGATTGTCCACGTGTCCCCTAGGTTCAGATAATTTATATGATTTCAGTTATTTTCAACTTGTTAGGTTTCTTTGATAGCCCACAACATGATCTATCTTGGTGACTATTCCACATCCACTTAAAGAATGTGTGTATTGGAGCGCCTGGGTGGCTCAGTCGGTTAAGCGGCCGACTTCGGCTCAGGTCATGATCTCGTGGTCCATGAGTTCGAGCCCCGCGTCGGGCTCTGTGCTGACAGCTCAGAGCCTGGAGCCTGTTTCAGATTCTGTGTCTCCCTCTCTCTGACCCTCCCCCGTTCATGCTCTGTCTCTCTCTGTCTCAAAAATAAATAAACGTTAAAAAAATAAAAATAAACAAAACAAAACAAAACAAAAAGAATGTGTGTATTGCTGGGGTGCTTGGCTGGCTCACTTGGTAGAGCATGCAACTCTTGATCTCCCGGCCAAGAGTTTAAGCCCCTTGTTGAGTGTGGAGCTTACTTAAAAAAAAAAAAAAAAAAAAAAAAAGAATGTATTGCTGTTGTTGGGGAAAATATTCTATAAATTATCAGGTCAGACTTGTTAGTGTTGTTCAAGTCTTTTATGTCATTATTTGTCTACTCATTCTCCATTACTGAGCAAAGTAGGTTTATTATAGATATCATATAGTTGAGGTCCAATCTGACAATCTCTGCTTTTTAATTTGGGTGTTTAAATCACTTACCATTATAGCAATTATTCGTATGGTTTGTTTAAATCTGCCATCTGGTGGGAGGCAATTCTTCATAAGTCTCTTGCATTTCTCTATGTCTTACAAGCAAGGTACTGACTGTCCTTTGTTTCTGACTACCTTTACACAGATGTTTATTTAGCAAACTACCTTGTAAGATAGATAATATCCCCCTTTAGAATAAAGAAAATAAAAGTTTACTTCCTCAGATACCAGGCTTTTCTGCAATAACACAACCCATTACTTATATCAGTGTCATGTATATGATTCCCTATTGATTACAATATACATCTTTAATTTCTTATAGATTATCATCAGAACTATCTTATTGCTTCATGTATGGCATAAGAACCTTATACCTCCAGTTCCTCCCTCTTTTGTGCTCTTTTTGTCACACTTTTAGATGTGTTATAAATCCTATAGCACATTATTAATGTCAGTTATCAAGACTCATTCTGTGACTATCAAGAAGTCCCATCTTTTTTAGGAATTTTTAAAAACATAATGTAAGCTTGAATTGGAAATAATTTTCCAGGTTATTCTTTCTGAAAGAGGTAGTGAGCTTTGTACTGAACAAATCTTTTCTTCGCTTTTACTTGGTATCTTTCCATACATAACCTTCCTATGTCCTCTTAGAGGAAACCTGAGTGCTGATTCCATTTCTGTATAGACTGCCTTTTAAAGTGTTGGCGAGGGTTTCGTGTCAGGGAATTAGCAGGAAAGGCTGGAGGAAAGGTCAATAAGGGCATTTCCTTTTCCCCTCTTATTGTTAATTTCCTTCAGACAGCTAAAGAAGAAGAAATACTTTCTGCTACAGTCTTTACACCTTGCTTCAACTCTAGAGTGTTCCTTTTTTCCAGATTCTATTGTTAAAAACAGTTTCTTATGACATTTGGGGGTTCTAAAATATCACCCATAATCTTGCTTCCTATAATAGCCATTTCCTGCTGTCCTTTACTTTAGGCTTTGTGCATAATATTCCATTGATTTAACAAATCATAATTTATGAAGTATTTTCTTATGTAGTTTCATATTTTTCACCTTAATAAATTATGCCACAGTGAACATCGTTATCTCTTTTGTCTCTCATAAGGATATATTTCCATGAGTGGGCTTCTATATTTTGAAACTATCTGCATTTTTGTAGTTCTTATTATATGTTGTTAAAGTAAGGAAGAGGAGGACATTTGGAACATAGATACTTTGTGGGGGAAGATCTTACAACTTTGCCTAAAGAAAAGAAGGTGAGTCAAATTGGTTTTAGGTTTGTTGAGAGACTGGCTATGGCAAGGAAATTTTCAAAACTTTGGTTATGGATTTATACTTACTCTTTCTCCAGAGATTAGTGCTTAAGTTTAACCTCTAGATTTTTAAAAAAAATTATTTATTTAAGTAATTTCATTCAACATGGGGCTCAAACTCATGACCCCGAGATCAAGAGTCTCACACTCCCCTGAGTGAGTCAGGCAGGCACCCCCAGATTTTTTTTTTAAGTTTTATTGTGGTTTAATACATATCGCGTAAAATTTACCATATTAACTATTTTTATTCTATTTTTTTATTTGAGAGAGAGAGAGTGAGCATGTGTGAGCAGGGGAGAGGGTCAAAGGGAGAGAATCCCAAGCAGGCTCCATACTCAGCACTAAGCCTGAATTTGGGCTTGATCCCATGACCCTGGGATCATGACCTGAGCCTAAATGAAAAGTCGATGCTCAACTGACTGAGCCACCCAGGCCCTTTATTTATTTATGTATTTATTTTTCTTTTTAATGTTTATTTTTGAGAGAGAGAGTGCAAGCAGGGGAGAGGAGAGAGAGAGAGAGACAATTCGAAGAGGCTCCACACTGTAGCGCAAAGCCCAACATGGGACTTGAACCCATGAACCCCAAGATCATGACCTGAGCCCATCAGACACTCAACCAACTGAGCCATCCAGGCACCCCTCCTTTAATTTTTTTACTAAAAATTTTTTTATTTTTATTTTTATTTTTATTTTTATTTTTTAACGTTTATTTATTTTTGAGACAGAGAGAGACAGAGCATGAACGGGGGAGGGGCAGAGAGAGAGGGAGACACAGAATCGGAAGCAGGGTCCAGGCTCCGAGCCATCAGCCCAGAGCCCGACGCGGGGCTCGAACTCACGGACCGCGAGATCGTGACCTGAGCTGAAGTCGGACGCTTAACCGACTGAGCCACCCAGGCGCCCCTATTTTTATTTTTTAAAGTAATCTCTACCCTCAGTGTGGGGCTCAAGCTCACCACTCTGAGATCTAGAGTCACATGTTCTCCAACTGAGCCAGCCAGGCGCTCCTAACCAATTTTTTTTTTAAGTGTACAATTTGGTGATATTAAGTACGTTTAGAATGTTGTACAGTCATCATCATCATACATAACTTTTCATCATGTTAAAGTAAAACTATACCCATTGAACAATAATTCATTCCCCCCAGCCCCTGGCAATCATAGTTCCACTTTTTGTCTCTGATTTTGACTACGTTAAGTATCTCATATAAGTGGATTCATACTGTATTTGTCTTTTTCTGACTGGCTTATTTCGATTAGGGTAATGTCCTCGAGGTTGATCCATGTTAAAATTTCCTTCCTTTTTGAGGCTGAATATTCCATTGTATGTATTATACCACATTTTGCTTGTTCATTCATCTGTCAATAGGCACTTGGGTGTTTTATCTGTTGTGAATAATGTTCTGAACATGGATGTACAAATATCTCAAGACCCTATTTTCAGTTCTTTTGAGCATATACCCAGAAGTGGAATTACTGAGTGTCATGGTAATTCTATTTTTAATTTTTTTAAGTTTATTATTATTTTTTTTATTTTTAGTAATGTCTACACCCAGTGTGGGTCTCAAATTCACAACCCCAAGATCAAGAGTTGCATGCTCTTCTGACTGAGCCAGTCAGGTGCCCCTCAATTTTTGATTTTTTGAGGAACCACCATACTGTTTTCCACAGCAGCTGTACCATTTTACATTCTTACCAACAGTGTACAAGGGTTTCCACTTTTTCCATGCCCTCACCAATGTCTCTTATCTTGATTTTTTGGTAATTGTTTTTTTTTGTTGTTTGTTTGTTTTGTTTTAAGTAGGCTTCGTGCCCAGTGCAGAGCCCAACACAGGACTTAAACTCACGACCCTGAGATAGAGACCTGAACCAAGATTAACAAACACTTAACTGACTGAGCCACTTGTTTTGTTTTTAATGTTTGTTTTTGGGAGAGAGAGAGGGAGAGTGTGTGTGTGCATGAGCACAAGCAGGGGAGGGGCGGGAGGATGGGGGACAGAGGATCCTAAGCAGGCTGTGCACTGACAGCAGAGAGCCCAGTGTGGGGTTTGAACTCCCGAACCATGAGATCATGACCTGAGCTGAACTCAGATGCTTAACTGGCTGGACTACCCAGGCGCCCTGTTATTTTGTGTTTTTTGATAGTAGCCATCCTAATTGATGGGAGGTAGTATCTTAAAATTTTGATTTGCATTTCTCTGATAATGATTAGAGACACTCAGCATCTTTTCATGTGTTTATTGGTCATTTGTATGTCTTTAGAAAAATGTCTATTCAAGTCCTTTGCCCATTTTTTAATTAATTACATTGTTTTTTGTTGTTGTTGACTTCCAAAGAGTTCTCTGTATATTCTGAATATTAATCCCTTATCAGATACATGATGTGCAAATATTTTCTCCCATTCTGTGGATTGTCTTCTTACCCTGGATACTGTCTTTCAATGCCTAAAATTTTTAAATTTTCATGATGTTCACTTTTTTTTCTTTTCTTGCCTGCGCCTTTGGTGTCATATCCAAGGTAATATTGCCGAATCCAGTATCATGCAGTTTGAGTCCTATGTTTTCTTTTAAGTGTTTTATAGTTTTAAGTCTTACATTTAAGTCTTCAATCCATTGTGAGTTAGTTTTTCCAACTTCATTCTTTTATGTGAATATCCAGTTTTCCCAGCACCATTTGTTGAAAAGACTGTCATTTAGGGGCGCCTGGGTGGCTCAGTCGGTTAAGCATCAGACTCTTGGTCTCTGATCAGGTCATGATCTCGCAGTTTATGAGACTGAGCTCCATGTAGGGCTCTGTGCTGATAGCGTGGAGCCTGCTTGGGATTCTCTCTCCCTCTCTCGCTCTCTGCCCCTCCCCAGCTCGCATGCTCTCTCTCTCAAAATACGTACATACATTAAAAAAAAAAAAAAAAAAAAGACTGCCCTTTCTCCATTAAAAGGACACCTTCGTCAAAAATCATTTGGTAATATATGTGAGGGTTTATTTGGTGGCTCTTTATTCTATCTCATTGGTTTCTATATCTGTCTTTTTTTTTAATCTTTTTTAATTTTCTTTTTTTTTTTTTTTTTTTTTTGAGAGAGAGAGAGATGGAGTGCAAGCATGGGAGGGGCAGAGAGAGAGAGAGAGAGAGAGAGAGAGAGAGAAACCAAAGCAGGCTCCAGGCTCACAGAGCCTGATGCGGGACTTGAACCCACAGGCTGCAAGATCATGACCTGAGCTGAAGCTGGACGCCCAACTGACTGAGCCACCCAGGTGCCCCTGTATAACTGTCTTTATGCCAGTACCACACTGTTTTGAGCTTTGTGGTAAATTTTGAAATTAGGCAGTGTGAGTCTTCTAGTTTTCTTCTTCCTTTTCTGAGCTGTTTTGGCTATTCAGGGTCCTTCAAGATTTCATATGAATTTTAGAATGGGTTTTTTTGGGGGCGCCTGGATGGCGCAGTCGGTTGAGCGTCCGACTTCAGCCAGGTCACGATCTCGCGGTCCCTGAGTTCGAGCCCCGCGTCAGGCTCTGGGCTGATGGCTCGGAGCCTGGAGCCTGTTTCCGATTCTGTGTCTCCCTCTCTCTCTGCCCCTCCCCCGTTCATGCTCTGTCTCTCTCTGTCCCAAAAATAAATAAAAAACGTTGAAAAAAAAAAGAATGGGTTTTTTGTTTGTTTGTTTGTTTCTGCAAAAAATACCATCAGGTTGTTGACAGGAATTACATTGAATCTGTAAATCACATTATATAGTATTGACATCTTAACAATCTTAAGTCTTCCAAGCAATGAACATGGGATATGTTTCCATTTATTTATGTCTTAATTTCTCTAATCAGGGGGCGCCTGGGTGGCTCAGTCGGTTGACCGACCGACTTCAGCTCGGTCATGATCTCACAGTTTGTGAGTTCGAGCCCCGCATCGGGCTCTGTGCTGACAGCTCAGAGCCAGAGCCTGCTTCGGATTCTGTGTCCCCCCTCTCTCTGCCCCTCCCCCACTCATGCTTTGTCTCTCTCTGTCTCAGAAATAAATAAACATTAAAAAAATTTTTTTTTAATTCTCTAATCAGTTGTAGTTTTCATTGTATAAAAGTATTTCACCTCCTTGGATAGGTTGATTTCTAAGTATTTTATGCCTTTTAATGCTATTGTAAATGCAACCGTTTTTGTAATTTTCTTTCAGATTGTTTATTATTATGTATGAAAATACAACTGATTTTTGTGTTTGTATCCTGACTTTGTATCCTGCTACTTTGCTGAATTAGAATATTAGTTGTAAAAGATTTTTTTGTAGACTCTTTAGAGTTTTCTACATGAAATATCCATTCTGTGAACAGAGATAATTTTACTTTTTTCTTTCCAATTTGGATGCCTTTTACACTTTCTTGACTAATTGCTCTGGTTAGAACTGCCAAGTACTATGTAAGTAACATAAAAGTGAAGAAAGTAGATATCTTTGTCTTGTACCTGATCTTAGGAGGAAAAGAGCTTTCAGTCTTTCACTATTGAGTATGATGTTTGCTGTGGGTTGTTTTGTTTTGTTTTTTTTTAGTATGGCTTTTATTATGTTGAGGTGATTTCCTTCTATTCCTAGTTTGTTGAATGTTTTTATAAGGAAAGGGTGTTGAATTTTGTCAAATGATTTTTCTATATGAATTGATATGATCATTTGAATTTTCTTTAAATGTTTATTTTTGAGAGAGAGTGAGGGAAGGGCAGAGAGAAAGAGGGAGAAACAGAATCTGAAACAGACTCCAGACTCTGAGCTATTAGCACAGAGCCTGATGTGGGCCTCGAACTCCTGTACTGCGAGATCATGACCTGAGCCAAAACTGGATGCTTAACTGACTGAGCCACCCAGGCACCCCTGAGATGATCATTTGGTTGTTGTTGTTGCTGTTGTTGTTTTTTACCTTCATATTGTTATGTGGTATATTACATCGATTGGTTTTTGTATATTAAACCACCCTTGCATTCCAGGAATAACCCCCACTTGGTCATGATGTATAATCCTTTTTAGTATGCTGCTGAATTTTGTTTGCTGGTATTTTATTGAGTATTTTTGCATTGGTATTCATAAGGGATAGTGGTCTATAGTCTCCAGTATCTTTGTCTAGCTTTGGTATCAGAATAATGCTGGCATTAGAATGAGTTAGGAAATGTTTCCTACCCTTCTAATTTTTTTCTGAAAATGTTTGAGAAGGATTGGTGTTAGTTCTTTAAATATCTGATTGAATTTACCAATGAAACCATTAGGTTCAGGAGTTTTCTTTGTTGGGAGATTTTTTAAATTACTGATTCAGTCTCCTTACCAGTTATAGGTCTATTAAGATTTTCTGTTTCTTCATGGTTTAATCTTGGTGGGTTTGTATTTCTAGGAATTTGTACATTTCATTCAGGTTATCCAATTTATTATAGTGGTTCATTTCTGTAGAATCAATAGTAATGTCTCCATTTCTGGTTTTTTTTTTTTTGTTCTTTTTTTAAGTTTATTTATTTTGAGAGAGAGAGTGTGGGAGGGGCAGAGAGAGATGGAGAGAGAGAATCCCAAGCAGGCTCTGCACCATCAGCACAGAGCCAGATGTGAGGCTTGAACTCACAAACTGTGAGATCATGACCTGAGCTGAAACCGAGTCAGACACTTAACCGACTGAGCCACCCAGGCGCCCCTCCATTTCTGTTTTTATAATTTGTGTCTTTTCTCTTTTGTTGTTAATCCATATAACTAAAAGTTTATCCATTTTGTTGATCTTTTCAGAGAACTAACTTTTGGTTTTGCTGATTTTCTCAGTTTTTTTTTCTGTACTCTTCATTTATCTCTGCTCTAATCTTTATTATTTCCTTCCTTCTGCTAGCTTTGGGTTTAGTTCCTTCTTTTCTTGTTCCTTAATTATAACGTTAGATTGTTGATTTGAGATTTAACATTGCTTTTAAGATTTTTTTTAATGTTTATTTATTTTAGAGCATAAGCAGAGGAGGGGCACAGAGACAGGGGGACAGGATTTGAAGTGGGTCTGTACTGACAGCAGCAGGTCTTGAACTCACAAACCCTGAGAACATGACCTGAGCAGAAGTTGGACGCTTGACCGACTTGAGCCACCCAGGCTCCCTGAGAGTTTTTTTATTATAAACATTTATACTTGTAAATTTCCTTCTTAACACTGCTTTCACTTCATCCCACAAGCTTTGGCACGTTGTGTTTTTGTTTTCATTCATCTCTGTTGTCTAATTTCCCTTGTGCTTTTGTCTTTGAGCCATTGTTGTTTAAGATTATATTGTTTAGGGGCACGTGGGTGGCTCAGTGGGTTGAGCATCCAATTTAGGCTTAGGTGGTGGTCTTGCAGTTCATGAGTTTGAGCCCCACATTGTGCTTGCTGCTGTCTGCACAGAGCCCCTTCGTATCCCCTGTCCCCCTCCCTCTGCCTCTCCCCCGCTTGTGCGCCCTCTCTCTCAAAAATAAACATTAAATATATAAAAAATTAAAGAAAATTTTTAAAAAAGATTATGTTAATTTCTACAGATTTGTGAATTTTCCAATTTTACTTCTGTTGTTGATTTCTGACTATCCTGTGTGTGAAAGAAAATATGTTGTGCACCTAAGAAGAATATGTGTGCTCTTGTTGGGTAGTGTGTTCTGTATATATCTGTTAGATCTAGTTATTGTGTTGTTTAAATATTATGTTTCCTTATGTATCTTCTGTCTGGTTGTTCTGTCCATCACTGAGGGTAGGGTATTGAAGTCTCCAAACTGTTACTGTAGAGCTGTCTGCTTTTCCCTTTACTTCTGTTTTTGCTTCATGTATTTTGCTGGTATGTTATTAGGTGCCTAAATATTTATAATTGTTATATCTACTTGCTGTGTTATACTTTTATTAATGTGTGTAATAATTTTTTTTTGTCTCCTGTAAACTTTTTTCATTTAATGTCCATTTCTCTGATATTAGTATACCTACCCTTTCTCTCTTTTTATTATTACTTGCATGGGCTATCTATTTCCATCCTTTTATATTCAATCTATTTGTGTTTTTGGATCTAAACTGAGTCTCTGGTAGACAGATATATTTTGGATCATGTGTTTTTATATGTACTGCTGATCTTTGTTTTTTAATTGGAGAGTTTAATCCATTTACATTTAATTACTGATAGGGATTTCTGTCATTTTGCTGTTTGTTTCTGTAGGCATTATAGCTTTTTTTGTCTCACATTGCCTGCATTACTGTCATTTGTATTTAGTTGATTTTTTTGTAGTGAAGTGTTTAAATTCTTTTCTCATTTTCTTTTGTGCATATTCTGTGGGGTTTTTTTTTGTGGTTACCATGGGGATTACACTGAATATCCTATTGTTGCAACATTCTAATTTGAATTTAACTAACTTAATTTCAATAACATACAAAAACTCTGCTCCTTTACAACTTTGTCCACACCCGTTTCAATTGTTAATATCATAAAATTGAATCTTTATACACTGTGTGCCCCCAGACATAAACTAGTAATTCTTTTAAATGCATTAGTCTCTTGGGGTGCCTGGGTGGCTCAGTCAGTTGAGGATCCGACTTCAGCTCAGGTCATGATCTCACAGTCCATGAGTTCAAGCCCCACATCGGGCTTTGTGCTGACAGCTCAGAGCCTGGAGCCTGCTTCAGATTCTGTGTCTCCCTCTCTCTCTGCCCCTCCCTTGCTCATGCTCTGTCTCCCTCTCTCTCTGTCAAAAATAAATAAACATTAAAAAATAAATAAATAAATAAATGCATTAGTCTCTTAAATTATATAGAAAACAACATATCGATTTATAAATCAAAATTACAAAAATACTAGTGTTTGGACTAATAATTTTTTAAAAATATATTAGTCTCTCTCTTAAAAACTGAGAACAAACTGAGGGTTGATGGGGGGTGGGAGAGAGGGGAGGGTGGGTGATGGGTATTGAGGAGGGCACCTTTTGGGATGAGCACTGGGTGTTGTATGGAAACCAATTTGACAATAAACCTCATATTTAAAAATATATATATATATTAGTCTCTTAGATCATGTAGAAAACAAAGTGGAGTTACAAACTTGTCAAAATAATACTAGCTTCCGGGGCACCTGGGTTGCTCCTTCGGTTAAGCATCTGACTTCGGCTCAGGTCATGATCTCACGGTACGTGAGTTCAAGCCCCACATTGGGCTCTGTGCTGACAGCTTGGAGCCTGGAGCCTGCTTCTGATTCTGTGTCTCCCTCTCTGTGACCCTCCCCCATTCATGCTCTCTCTCTCAAAAATAAATAAACATTTAAAAAATAATAATAAAAATAATACTAGCTTCCATAATTTTCCATGTATTTATTTTTATTGAGATCTGTATTTTTTCATATGGATTTGAGTTACTGCCTAGTGTTTCTTCATTTCACCCTTGAGCATATCTTTCAGGATAGGCCTAGTGATAAGAAATCTCTTAGCTTTTGTTTATCTAGAAATGTCTTAATTTCTCCCTCACTCTTGAAGGATAGTTTTGTCAGATATAGGAGTTTTGGTTGGCAGGTTTTTTTTCTTTTAAGACTTTGAATATGTCAGCCCACTACCATCAGGCTTCCAAAGTTTCTAAGGACTCTCCTTTTTTCTTTCTTTTTTTAAAATAGGCTTCACACTCAGCATGGAACCCAACACAGGGCTTGAACTCACACCCTGAGCTGAGCTGAGATCAAGAGTAGGACACTTAACCAGCTGAGCCACCCAGGTGCCCCTCTGCTCTTTTTCTTATTGAGGATCCCTTGTATGTGACAATTCACTTTCCTCTTGTTGCTTTCAAGATTCTCTTTAGCTTTTGAATGTTTGATTATAATGTATCTCAGGGTTGATCTCTGTGACTTCATCTTTATTGGAATTTGTTGAGCTTCTTGGGTATTTATTTTCATGTCTTTCATCAAATTGGTAACCTTTCAGCCATTACTTCTTCAAATAGTCTCTCTGCCCCTTTCTTCTCCTTCTGGGATTCCCACAATGTATATGTTGGTCCACTTAGTAGTGTCCCACAGGTTCCTCAGGTTCTGTTTTTATTCATTCTTTTTTCTTTCTGCTCCTCAGACTCAGTAGTTTCCATCGTCCTATCTCCAAGTTTTTTAATTCTTTGTTCTGCCTACTCAAATCTGCCTTTGAATCCCTCTAGTGAATTTTTCCTTTCAGTTATATTTTTAGCTCCATATTTCTTTTTGGTTTCCTTTTAGGTTTCCTACTGCTTTGTTCATACATCATTTTCTTGACTTTCTCCACATCTTTATTTAGTTCTTTGAGCATTGTTAATATTGCTTCAGCGTCTGGCTAGTAGATCTGTTATTAGGTCTTCTTCCAGGATAGCTTCTTTTGACTTAGTTTTTTCCCTTGAATGGGCCATGGTTTACTGGTTTTTCTGTGTGTGCTTTGTTATTTTTTTGTTGACAACTGCATATTTAAATCTAATAATGTTATCTCTAGAAATCAGGTTCTTCCCTTCCCCAGGGATTATTGTTTTTAAAGTTATTTTGATGGTTTGGGTTTTATGTTGTTTTGTTTTCATTGTTATGGGCGGTCTCTGTGCCAAGGATCAGCCTGAGGTGTAAACTTAAGGTCTTCTCAAGTTGAGATATAATGGCTGAAATTTTTCTAAATTTGATGACAACTATAAGCCCACAGATCCAAGAATCTCAATGTGTGCCAAACACACGAAACATGAAGGGAACTAAACCAAAGCACCTTTACTCAATTTCCTCAAGCCAGAGATAAAGAGAAAGTATTAAAACCAGTCAGATGAAAAGACACATCACAGAAAGAGAAACAAAGATAAGGATGACAGCATGTTTCTCATCAGATATGGTAGAAGTATGAAGACAGTGGAGTAACATCTCGAAAGTACTGAAAGAAAAGGGGCACCTGGGTGGCTCAGTCAGTTAAGCATCCAACTTCGGCTCAGGTCATGATCTTGTGGTTCATGAGTTCAAGCCTTGCATAGAGCTCTGTGCTGACAGTTCAGAGCCTGAAGCCTGCTTCAGATTCTGTGTCTCCCTCTCTCTTTGCACCCCCCTCTCAAAAATAAACATTTAAACAATTTTTTCGAAATAAAAAGTGCTCAAAAAAAAAGAAAACAAACTCAGATTCTATACCCAGCAAACATATCCTTCAAAAACACTGGTGAAATAAAGGCTGCTTCACATATGGAAAAGTTCAAGGGATTCACCACAAGACTAGTACTACTAGAAGTGTTGAAGAAGGTACTTAAGGGATAAGGGGAAGGATAACAAATAGAAATCTGGAGCCACACAAAAGAATGATGAGTAAAAGTTTTCTTTAAAAGATAATTGCTGGAGTGCATGAATGGCTCAGTTGGTGAAGTGTCCATGAGTTCACAGTCATGAGATTGAATCCTGCATCAGGCTCTGCACTGAGCATGGAACCTGTTTAAGATTCTCTCCCTCTCTCTCTCTGTGCCCTCCACTCATACAGGTGTGCACGCTCCCTCCCTCCCTTCCTCTCTCTCTCTCTCAAAAATAAACATTAAAAAAAATACTGCTTAAAGGAAAAAGTAGTAAATTAATCATGAGGTTTTTAATAGATGTAAAAACAGAACAGTAGGACAAAGGCCAGGAAGGGGTAAAGGGAATCACTGGTGTAAGATTCTTACCCTGTGCATAAAGTTGTATTTTACTTGAATGTAGAATGTAATAATTTAAAGATTGGTGTATTTGAAAGGCCTAAGGCAGTTACAAAAATGAAAAAACTGATAAGCCAACAGAAGATATAATAGAATCATAAAAAGTTCTCAGTCTAAAAGAAGACAAAAGAGGGAACAAAGAAGGGCTGGGACAAATTGAAGACATGGCAAGATGGTACATTTAAGGCCAATCATATCAATAATCATACTTCTTGAAAATTTTCCAAATACCTTAATATCAGATGAGATAAAAAAGCAAGATCCAATTATATGCTGCTTATAAGAAAACCACTTTAATAAGACATAAATAGGTTAAGTGTAAAAGGATGAAAAAAGAAGCCCTGTTACGTCTACTATAAAGAAGGCTGGAGAGGCTGTATAAATAACAGATGAGGTAGATTTCAGAACAAAGCCATTACCGGGGAAAAAATCATTTCGTAAAAGGCAGAGGGTCAACTCTGTAAGAGGTCATAACAATCTTATGTATTTATGTGCCTAACAGCTGCAAAATACATGAAGCAAAAACTGACAAAATTGTGAGAAGAAACCGACAATTTTCACAATTACAGTCAAAATTTCAGTACCTCTCAATAATAAAATGTAGAAAAGTAATACACCTGAAACTAATATATGTCAATTACATCCCAATTTTCTGAAAAAGAAAACAATAATATAAAAATTTTGGACTATACTATCAATCGATTTAATGTACTTGACATTTATATAGTACTCAACAACAGCAGAAAATACTTTTTTCAAGTGCACAAGGGAACTTTATCGAGATAGGTCATATTCTGGACAACAGGGCAAGTATCAATACATTTAAAAGGATTCAAAATCATGCAAAATATGTTCTTTGACAAAATAAAATTTTAAACTAAATTTGACATTTAGAAATTGGTAATAGAACAGTTTCTGGGAAACCTCCAAATATATGGGAACTAAATAACACATTTCTACACAGCTCATCAATCAACAAAGAAACCTAAAGGGAAATTACAACTTATTTTTTTAAGTGCAAAGTGAAAACAATATATCAGAATTTGGAGAATACAGCTAAAACAAAATTTAAATGACAATTTATAATATAAATGCCTGTGTTTGCAGTCAAATGCTCTGCCCCTGAGCTATCTCCACTACCTATGTTTGAAAAGAAGAAAAATCTCAAATCAATGACATAAGCTTCCACCTTAAACTAGAGAATAAAGAATAAATGAAACTCAAAGTAAGCAGAAGAAAGGAAATAGAAGTGTGGAGATCAGTGAAATTGGTAAACCTTTAGCTAGACTAATAGGAAAAAAGAGAAATGGCAAAAATTACTAATATCAGGAATGAGAAATGACTTAAGTGTAGATATGTATTAGAATATTGTGGACAATAAATTTAATAATTTAAATGAAAGGGACAAATACCTCTATAGAGAAACCTACCAAAGCTCACTCAAGAAGAAATAGGGGGCACCTGGGTGGCTCAGTCAGTTGTGTTGGTTCTTGATTTCTGCTCAGATCATTATCTCACAGTTCGTGGGATTGAGCCCCGCATCAGCTCTGCAGTGCAAAACCTGCTTGGGGTTCTCTCTCTCTCTCTCTCTCTCTCTCTCTCTCTCTCTCTCTCTCCCTTTCTCTCTCTCCCCTGCTCATGCACATGCTCTTTCTCTCTCAAAATAAATAAACTTAAAAAATAAAAAAGGATGAGTCAACTAGACTTGTTATGGTGATTATTTCACAATATATACAATTATCAAATCATGAAGTTTTTACTATAATGTTATATGTCAATTATATCTTATTTTTAAATGATAAAAAGTGAGAAATAAGTTTCTTCATTATCTGTGTAACTATTAGAGTTTGAAGTTATAATTAGAAACCCCACAAAGAAAACACCAGGCCCAGATGGCATTTCTAGTGAATTCTGCCATATATTTAAGGAAGGAAAAAAACCCATTCCTCACAAAGTCCCTTAGAAAATTGAAGACGATGGAACACTCCCTTACTCTAGGAAACCAATTAGTAAAATTGTCCACACTAACGGACTGTCAAAGAAAAAAACATTATCTTCTCAACACTTGCACAAAAAACATTGACAGACTTATAACATCCATTCTTGATAAACTCCCAACAAACTAGGAATCATCATTTATGAAAAGCCTACACCAAACACCATGTTTAATGTTGAAAGACTGCTTTCCCTGTACATTCAGAAAGAAGGCAATGCTCTCACCTCTGGCCTCTGCTGGCACCTCTTCTGTTCAATATAGTACTGAATGTTCTACCGGTGCAGTGAGGCAAGAGAAAGAAAGAATGAGCGAGGATAGAGTAATAGGAAATGGATTTTCCCTCTTACCTGCAACAACCGAAAAACAAGACTAAATATATGAAACGGTGGTTTTCAAGACATTAGGCATCAGACAACTATACAGCAATGTTTGGTTATTGGGAAACAAATACAGCCCTACTAGTTGGCCCAGCTTACTGCCTGAATATAGTTGCCAGGTTGCAGGGAGGGGGACCCCAGGTATAATCTGGACATCTCCCTGTATCAAAGAGAGGAAACTGGGTTAGTGGCAGGCCAAGGTGGTTGGAATTCTCAGGGTAAAATATCCAACAGGACAGAGACGCATAAAGAGTACTCTGGATTTGGCAGATTTCCTCAGCTGAGAACATGCATCTAAACAAAAAACCCGGGGCGCCTGGGTGGCTCAGTCGGTTAAGCGTCCGACTTCGGCTCAGGTCACCATCTTGCGGTATGTGAGTTCGAGCCCCGCGCCGGGCTCTGTGCTGACTGCTCAGAGCCTGGAGCCTGTTTCCGATTCTGTGTCTCCCTCTCTCTCTGACCCTCCCCTGTTCATGCTCTGTCTCTCTCTGTCTCAAAAATAAATTTAAAAAAAACGTTGAAAAAAAATTTTAAACAAAAAACCCAAAGACTTGGAAATAAGTCAAAGAAAGGAGGGCCTTGTCTTTTCAGTGTGTTCCCGGAGCATTGTTTAACAGACCCATCCAAAGTTTATGGACTTCATTTTTTCTTTTTTTATGTTTATTTATTTTGAGAGAGAGTGCACATGTGCTGGGAAAGGGCAGAGAAAGGGGGAATGAGAATCCCAAGCAGGCTCTGTACTATCAGCACAGAGCCCAGTGAGGGGCTCTATCTCACGAACAGAATCATGAGATCATGACCTGAGCTGAAGTCAAGAGTTAGACGCTTAACCAGCTGAGGCACCCAGGCACCCCTCAAGGTTTATGGACTTCTTTAGGATTACTGTACCTGTATCTGCTGTTACTGTTTACCATCTGTAGAGCCCAAACTGTGGAGCTCCATGTTAACTTGTAGGTTTCTATCCAGTAGAAAAAGGCTGTGGCTTTATTGCCCTGAAACTCATTTACCAGTTTTAGCACGTAACCTAGCAATCTTAATCTAGCAGTCTTTTTAAAAATAAAATATCTATATAAATACACAACTCCTCCAATACTCTTGGAACCAGTTTGGAACTATCTTGGGCGCATCATTAACTAGTTAATAAGTTTTTGACATGGCTTTATTTTATTATTTGTATGAAAGCCATATTTTCAACTTTTTGAATATTTTACTTTGATAGGTTCCACTGAGATGCCCAAGCGGACACTTACACCAGAGTCAGTTAAGGAGTGCTGCTAGAAGGGCATCTCATGGAATATTTAAGCCCTTACATACCTTTTTCTTCTTTTCTTTTTTCAAGTGTGTCTGTGTGTGTCTGTGTATATGCACACGTGTACCCTGAGAATAAATCCCAAAGGAAATAGAACTATTTATTTTTGATCTCTTTTTTTTATTCCTGGCCCTGTGGTTTTCTTTTTGTTTCTGGTTCTTGACCAAAGTTGGTTCTAGTTCTGACTTGCAACATAGTTGATAAACTATTTTCAATTGGTGACAGCAACAAGTGGGGATCTGATGTTATGGCCTGAAATTTTGGTCATCAATATCAGCATGGTATTTCATTAGCTAATGGATGGGAGACTATGGCTTGTTACTCTTTTTTTCTTTTTGAATGCGTTCCTATTAGTGAGGTCATATCAATTAAGAAGATAATTTGTGAACACTGGAAAATATCTCTTTGAGATCAGGACTGATGATATTTTGTGTTCTGTGTTTACTTTGACCCATAGCTGTAATTGTCGAACTAAAGCTTTCTGTGATTCTGTGTGCCTTTATGAGAAAATGCTTTGCCTCTCATATAAATTTGTAACATTTTCTTATCTCTGAGTATATTAATAAGTTATACTCTTCATTTACACAATACAAAGCCACCACATGTAATTCCTTTTTTTAATTTAAATTTTAATTTTTTTTAATTAACATCCAAATTAGTTAGCATATAGTGAAACAATGATTTCAGAAGTAGATTCCTTAATGCCCCTTACCCGTTTAGCCCATCACCCCTCCCACAACCCCCTCCAGCAACCCTCAGTTTGTTCTCCATATTTATGAGTCTCTTCTGTTTTGTCCCCCTCCCGGTTTTTATATTATTTTTGCTTCCCTTCTCTTATGTTCATCTGTTTTGTCTCTTAAAGCCCTCATATGAGTGAGGTCATGATTTTTGTCTTTCTCTAACTGACTAATTTCACTTAGCATAATAGCCTCCAGTTCCATCCACGTAGTTGCAAAGGGCAAGATTGCATTCTTTTTGATTGCCAAGTAATACTCCACTGCATATATATACCACATCTTCTTTATCTGTTCATCCACCGACGGACATTTGGGTTCTTTCCATACTTTGGCTATTGTCGATAGTGCTGCTATAAACATGGGAGTGCATGGGTCCCTTCGAAACAGCATCCCTGTATCCCTTGTATAAATACCTAGTAGTGCAATTGCTGGGTCGTAGGGTAGTTCTATTTTTAGTTTTTTGAAGAACCTCCATACTGTTTTCCAGAGTGGCTGCGCCAGCTTGCATTCCCAACATGTAATTCCTTTTTATCCTGTCACCTCTTGGATGCCTTTGTGAAGGTTGTATGTGTAGATGTGTATGCAGCTGCATATGGATATGTTTTGTATGTGTACAACATTTTGGGTTGTTTTTAGTGGGAGGGGTTGGGGTTGCCAAATAAAATTAGAGGGCAGCAGTTTAATTTGGATTTCAGATAAACAATATTTTTTCAGTATAAATATATCTGAAATTCACATTTAACTGGGCATCTTGTTTCTTTGCTACATCTGGCAACCCCGAGGGCAATGGGGATCAATTCAAATAATCTAGACTACCATCACTGGAAACAAACATCATTTCTTTTTTCAAATTCTTAATCTTTGGCTAGAAATTTCAAAGACATTTAAATAATTAATTTTTTAAAAGATTATTCTTGTTTGTTATTTTAGTTTTGAAGGGAATAGCTCTAGCTTTTATCCATTAAATAGAATACTGGCTCTTGAGTTGAAATACAGTTTTTTATACTACGGATTGTGTAATGAAGAATTACCCAAAGAGATGTCTAGCTTCTGCCCTTTGATACCAGAAGGTGATTTCTGGGATCTGATCGACAGGAATGTCCTGCCTGATGGGAATGTCTTTGTTAGCTGGGGGCTTAGAACAACAACAAAAAAGTTTAACACTGTGGTTTATGTGGTTATGTGGTTTATGGCTGTGGGCCATACCATATTAGTTCCAACTTCCAGAAGAATTGATGACTAAAAGGTATTATCTCAACCTTGGGAGGGAATGAAAATTAAGAATTAGCCAGGTGAGCTAAGCCTTAATAAAATCAAGCCTTAATAAAAATTCTGACACCAAAGGTTAATAAGCTAAGCTTCTCTGGTTGGCAGTATTGTGCGTACATGGTCACACATTGTGACAAGAAGGAGGTAACACCATGTATGATTCCATGGGGACAGATGAGTAGAAGCTCTGCATGTAACCTCCTCCTTGAGTCTGCCCTGTGCATCTCTTCCCTTGGCCGATTTTGATTTAAATCTTTAGGGGTGCCTGGGTGGCTCAGTTGGTTAAGCGTCCAACTCGTGACCTCCGTTCAGGTCATGATCTCACGGTTTGTGAGTTCGAGCCCTGCGTCAGGCTCTGCATTGATGGCACGGAGCCTGCTTGGGATTCTGTCTCTCCTCCTCTCTGCCTTTCCCCCACTTGTGTGTGTATGTGTGCATGTGTGCAGTCTCTCTCTCTCTCTCTCTCTCTCTCTCAAAATAAATAAATAAACTTTAAAAAATAAAATAAATCTTTACTCTGTAACAAACTGTAATTGTAAATATAAAAGCTTTCAGGGAGTTCTGTAAGTCCTTCTAGGGAATTACCAAAGCAGAAGATAGTTTTCAGAACCCCCCAAATTTACAATGGGTGTGAATTAGTAAGGCTAGTCTTGTGGGTACTGTTCCTTCAAACTACAGTTGGATTAACTCTGGATAGGATATATTTATACTGTTGATAAGAACATTAGTGAATTTTATTATGCCTTCTTTTCAAACTTCCATTGAAATAATTAGTAAACTTATCTTATCTGATGGAGTGTTTTTTAAACAATAAACTCTATGCCCATCCTGGGGCTCAAACTCATTACCTAGATTGAGTCGCATGCTCTACCAACTGAGCCAGTCAGGGGCCCCTAGAGCTTTTTTTAATATTAATCTGTCATAAGGATGGACGCAGGCTTTGTGGAACCTGAAACTTCTATAATTTGGGTGAATCTTTTTAAAAAGTATATAAAATTATAAATATGGAATCATACATAGAAATGAGAATTTATTTAGAATGAAAAAAGAAGTAAATTAAAATATTTTAACTTGACCACATAAAATCATGAAATCTATAAAACAACATAATATTTTTATTAACTAATGATTGAATCACTTCTATAATGCATTTTTCCTGCAACTCTTTGATTGCTTCTTAATATAAGCTTTTGTAATATTTTCTATTAAGTAAATAGACAAATCATTCTTTTCTCTTTCATGGTTGTTTGAAATTTATTTTGAGTGTTTAAAAAAGTTTCTTCAGCTTTGCAATTTGTCATTAATAATACCATATAGTTTCTTAAAATGTCAAGTTTGCTAAAATCTCTAGCAAGTTTCTTTCGTACATAATCTCCAGATTTCAGAGTGTTTCAAATTTTCTTGTGCAATAACTAATCCTAAAGTACTCTTTGTATTAATGACACTAATGCCATAGATATCTTCCTCTAGTGAGTATTATGAGTTATGTTCTCTTTGTAGTCAATTCAGCAACAAATTGAAAGCTAGTTCTAATATGTTTATATGATTCATTTCCCTTCATTGATTGGATTAATAAATAATCCAAGAAACTATTTACCTCTATTTGAAATTTAGCTCATACTCTTAAAAAATTAATGATTATAGCGGCACCTGGGTGGCTCAGTCGGTTAGGTGTCTGACTTCAGCTCAGGTCATGATCTCACGGATCGTGGGTTCGAGCCCCATGTCAGGCTCTGTGCTGACAGCTCAGAGCCCGGAGCCTGCTTCAGATTCTGTGTCTCCCTCTCTCTCTGCCCCTCCCCCACTTGCACTCTGTGTCTCTCTCAAAAATAAACATTTAAAAAAATTAATAATTTTGATATAATATAAACATGTTCCTGTTATAATTCACTTCTTAATTAAAAAAATACAAATTTGCTGATTCCATAGCTGCTCTTTATTGCTTTTATTTCCTAATCTGAATTTTCCTTTGATTTTTTTAATATATAAATTTAAAGATGACAAAATTCATCTTTATATAAATCCAGATTAGGAGGCTAACATTTTTCACTTTATTAAAATATTTCAAAATGTCTCTTCAAATTGCAATGGAAATGGTGTATTAAGCTTTATACCACAAGTCATTCCCATCAAAAAAGAGGAAAAAAAATCTATGGTACATTTGATATTGCATATGTTGCATTATCAGTATGTTTCTGACAGGAGTATCTTTGCTTTCAATTAGGTCTTCATGAGACTGGAATCCTCCATTGACAATTTTATGTGACCTTTAACATGTACCTTCCTGTGCCTATGCCAGGTATATTGGCATGGTAGGTTTTAGGAGTGTTCCTGGATGCGTTCCTTCACTGGGAGGGTTAGCAATAATTTAACTGTGTGCAAAAGCAACTCAACTGCATACAGTATCTCACCTAACTAAAGTATACCCCCGGCTCAACTTCTTAGCCACATCCAAAAATATCTGTGACCTGATACAAGGGGATATGTGATAAAGGGAACATCTAAGTGGAAAGAGACAATAATCTTAACCTTGATTTTTGCAAATTAAAAATATATTTGATCATGTAAAGATTGCTTGGGTCCCTCCTAGGACCTTGGAAGGGCCTGTATATGTGAGAAGGCCTGAAGCTTAAGCTTTATCTTCGTGTTGTTTTTTTTTTGTAATTTTAATTTAATTTGTTATTTTCAGAGAGAGAGCATGTGAGTGGGGGAGAGGGGCAGAGAGAGAGAGAGAATCCCAAGCAGAGAGAGAGAGAGAGAGAGAGAGAGAGAGAGAGAGAGAGAGAATCCCAAGCAGGCTCAATGCTTAGCATGGAGCCTGAGGCGGGGCTCGATTCCATGACCCTGGGATCATGACCTGAGCTGAAATCAAGAGTTGGACGCTCATTGATCTTCACTAATGGAGGCACCCCTTCATGGTTCTTAAAAAAAATTTTTAAGGGGCGCCTGGGTGGCTCAGTTGGTTAAGCGTGCAACTTCAGCTCAGGTCATGATCTCACGGTCTGTGAGTTCGAGCCCCATGTCGGGCTCTGTGCTGACAGCTTAGAGCCTGGAGCCTGCTTCAGATTCTGTGTCTCCCTCTCTCTCTGCCCCTCCCCCACTCATGCTGTGTCTCTCTCTCAAAAATGAATGAATGTTAAAAAAATAAATAAATAAAATAAAATAATTTAAAAAATTTTTAAGTAAGTCTCTACATCCAACGTAAGGCTTGAACTCATAGCCCTGAGTTCAAAAGTCATGTGCTCTATCAACTGAGCCAGCCAGGCACCCCTTTAAATGTTTTACTTTAAAAATTCATGTGAATTTTGCTTATATTTTATTCCATTTATGTTCATCACCATTTAACATGCAAAGAATGTTTTTAAAAACTTAACTCACGTTCAGTGGCCACTCTTTGAACGGGGGGGGGGGGGGTAGGAAACAGTAAAGCCAGTGTTTCAGTTTTGTCATTGCTTTGCATCCTTATAATTTCTTTTCCTGTCTTTTCTCCTTGGGTTTATCATTTGAGAATATGATATTTTCTGGAAATTTGCAAGGAACACAAAAACCAAGTCGCAGTAGCTTAAACAAATATAAATTTATTTATCCCACAACAAGAAATCTGAGATAGGTAGTCCAGTTATCGGCCATTCATTGGTATATAGCACTGAATAAATACTGATGATAGATATATGATGATGCCATTCAGATACCCAGGCTACCTTCATCTTTCCTGCTGCTTCCCTTGTCACATAGGGCATTATCCTTGTGCCTATCCCCTTGTGATCACAAGAAAGGAATGCTGGTCTGCTAGGAAAATGGAGGGAGTCTGAAGGAGCATACCTTCTGGGTCTGTCCTTTTTAAAAAAGCATTCTCAGGGGCGCCTGGCTGGCTCAGCCAGTTGAGCATCTGACTCTTGATTTCAGCTCAGGTCGTGATCTCACAGTTTGGTTTATGTGGTTGAGCCCTGCCTGGGGCTCTGTGCTGGCAGCAGTGGAGCCTGCTTGGGATTCTCTCTCCCTCTTTCTCTCTGCCCTTCCCCCGCTTACGCGTGCATGTGCGCTCTCTCTCAAAATAAATAAACATTGGAAGGGAAAAAAAAGGTCCTAGCATACATTTAAAACAATAATAAAAAAAATGAAAGATGAAAAGCATTCTCAAGAGTTTATACCCAAAGATTTCTTTATATGTTTTATTAGCCATAACCAAGTGTCATTTTCACTCCTAGATAAAAGGATGTCTGAGAAAGTAAGAGTATCAGGCTGTTTGGGCTGCCATAACAAAATACCACAAACTGGATGGCTTGAACAACAAATTTATTTTCTCACAGTTGCAGAGTCTAGATATCCCAGATCAAGATGCTAGCAGATTCTATTTCTGGTAACAGCTCTCTTCCTGGCTTTCAGGAGGCTGCCTTCTTATGTCCTCGCATGCCCTTTCTTCTGTGTGTGCAAGGAAAGAGAGAGCTGTCTGGTGTCTTATCCTCTTTTTATAAGGATACTAGTTCTATTGGATTAGAGCCCTCACCTTATGATCCCATCCTCACTATCTCCTTAAAGGCTCTACCTCGTTTTTCGTAATTTTGGAAGGCATTGTTACCGCGTTTCCCTGTGGCAGTGTTTGTTTGGATTAACCTATGTATTTGCCACTTTGTTCTTCCATTATTCTTTCATTTTAGACCATCTGTGATCACTTTCTTTCTGACTAAAGTGCACACTCTAGAATTTCCTGTAATGAAGATCTGTGGTGGCAAACTCTGTCTTTGTCTGAAAAATGTTTTCATTTAACCTTTGTGGCTTTTTAAAAAATGCTTATTTTTGAAAGAGAGCGAGCGCAAGCAGGGACGGTGCAGAGAGAGACGGGGGAACAGAGGGTCTGAAGTGGATTCTGCACTGACTGCAGAGAGCCCAACACGGGGCTCAAACTCATGAACTGTGAGATCATGACCTGAGCTAAAGTCAGATGCTCGACTGACTGAGCCACCCAGGCACCCCTAGCCTTTGTTTTTAAAGATATTTCCACAGGCCACAGAATTTTAGTAGTTACTTTTTTTTTTTAAGTTTATTTATTTTGAGAGAGTGTGTGTGTGCATGCTGGGGAGGGGCAGAGAGAGGGGGAGAGAAAGAATCCCAAGCAGTTAGTGCAGAGCCTGATGCAGGGCTCAAGCTCATGAACAGTGAGATCATGACCTGAGCCGAAATCAAGAGTCAGATGCTTAACCAACTGAACCACCCAGGCGCCCCTGAAAAGTAACAGTTGCTTTGTTCAGTGCATTAAACACTTTAGAAATATTACTTCATTAACTTCTAGCTTCCATTGTTACTATTGATAAGCCATCTGTCATTCTAATTGTGACATATTCGAAGCTAATCTCTCTTTTTTTAGCGGCTGCCTCCAGTGTAGTTTTGTTTATTTCTTTTTGTTTTTTACTGTTGTTCTGTCATTTCCCTGTTGTAGGTCTGGGTATAACTTTTTTACTTATTCTGCTTGAAATTCATTGGATTTCTTGCATCTGTGAATTGAATTCTTTCTTTAGTTCTAAAACATTGTTAGCCATTATTTCTTCAATTATTTCCTCTACCCCATTTTCTTAATATCCTCCTTGACTATTTTAAATAGTCATTTGTTAGACCCTTACACTATATCCTTCATTACCTTTTGCATATTTACCATCTTTTTTTTCTTTGTTCCGTACAATTTTTTCAGGTTTATCTTCTAGTTCATTATTTTTGTCTGTGTCTGAAAAGCTATTAGACCTATTCAGAAAACAATTTTTGTAATTTGTTACAGATTTTATTTTTAAGTGATCTCTATACCAACATGGGGCTTGAACCCCCAAACCCAAGATTAAGAGTCACACTCTCTACCAACTAAGCCAGCTAGGTGCCCCAGAACATTTTTAGTTTTAATTATTACTTTTTTTAGTTCTTGGTTTCTTTTTAGATATGTTGGTTTTTCCTGTTTGGTGCCTGATAATACTAATATCTGATGTCTTTGCAGTTCTGATTTTCCTGTCTTTCCTGCTGGCTCTTGCTCATGGTGCTTTCTTTCCTGGTTGTTTTGTGACTTGTGTTTGTTTCATTATATTGTTGTTTGACTGTGAACTGATTTAAAAAAATTTCTTTCTCCTTTGGGAAATCTTTAAGGCCTGGGATGAAGATGAGTTCCTTCCAGGAGATTTGCTTTTGCTTCTTTTGGGCACGTGAGGGCATCATTGTACTAAGACTACTATTAAACCTAATTTTTGGCTTAAGACTCTTTTCAGGTATCTGGGTTGTATGTGTTGGGCTACACACCTGCCCTGGAGTAGCTCGTGGTTACAGATTCTTGGGGGAGATAATCTCCTCCTCTTCCTGACCCAGCACCAAGTTTTGAGCAGTTTTTGTTGTAGACCTCTGGTGGTGATAGTTGGGCAGGGAATAGATGAATTCTAATTGGCTTCAATCTGAGAGTGTAACACTTTGAGGATTCAGCCTTATGGGAGGTGGGAGGAGAATCTCCTTTTAGAGTCCCTATTTTAGGCAGTCCTGGGCTTTTGTTTTTAACTCACATGGGACAAAGTTCTATCAAAAGTGAACTATAAGCTTTTCCAGTTTGGGTAGATTTCTTTCATGTCTTCATCCCTACTATAATTTATCTTATTTTATTAGCCAAAATATACCACCACCATCCCCCCCCCCACACACACACACATTTTAACATCTCTGAAATCTATATAGCTCTTAAACTGATGGCATCCTGGATTGACTGGCAGCCAAGGTCAGGCATAACATAGATGTATTGTTTATGTGTGTATGAATATCAAAAGCGAAGCATCAAATCTTGCAGAATAACCACCAGTGGCTTGGAAGAAAATCTTGAGGCAGATGGTGGAGCATTCTTTTAACTCCTAGGAATCAAATGTCTGTGGAGGGGAACTGTTCTTAGAGTGAATCAGACACATTCAGCAGCATTCCTGAAACATGAGTCAGAAGTTGGTTGGTGCTACATAACTGCAAAGTCAGGCTGGAGAGTCCAGTGCCACCTGGTTTTCATTTTTTTAAGGATTATTTTATGAAATAATAAATCGCTTGTGTTCTTGATGGCACAGAGCGTTGTGTGGAAGAGGAAGATTAAATGAGGAAGTTTTAGGCAAATGATTTTTTCACTTATATTTTACTGTTTATAAATACCTAAGAGTAATTTATACTTAAAGTAGATGACTAAGCCTAAAATATCTCTTTCTGTTCATGAGTTCGAGCCCTGCATTGGGCTCTGCTCTGTCAGCTTAGTCTCTTTCTCTCTCCCTCGCTCGCTGCCCCTCTTCAGCTCGCACACACTCTCTCCCTCTCAAAATAAATAACTAAACTTTAAAAAATTAAATATCTCTTTCAGTAAGTACAAAACAAGAGGTATTAATTATAAGAAAGCATTATGTTATAGTTTGACGGCTTGTATCCCTTTTTTAGTAGTGAATAAAGCAGTGGTATCTCTTTCAACCAATAATGGCTTAGAATAAAGGTAATAAAATTAAGGAATCTTTCATTTCTTGTCAGCTTCTGAGTACATTGGAGACTTTTTAAAAATCCAGTAATTTCAGATGGTAGCTGTACTTGTGGTGAGCGTAGCACAAGGTATAGACTTGTTAAATCACTATGTCGTACTCCTGAAACCAATGTAACATTGTGTGTGTGTTGACTGTACTTCAGTTTTCTAAAAAACCCACTGATTTTCGTTGCTTTTAGCAGGTGGGACCGTCTTCTTGTGTGTAATCTACTCTACTAACAGAAATGTAAGTCTTGTTTTACTCTTATCATCAGAAAACCTACAATATTTCCAAAAACATCATTTGTTTTTGAGAGGGTCTCTCAAAAGGAGAGGGAGAGAACTATAGTAAAAGAAAGGGTTTTTCTTTAGGATAGGGATAATTTTACCATGTTCATATATTACTTACCTCCTTATTTCTAACAATTTGTGTCTATTTCTCTCTCTCTCTTTTTAAGTTACATTGCCTTTTTTAAAAAAAACTTTTCAAATGCTTATTTATTTTTGAGACAGAGAGAGAGAGAGCATGAGTGGGGGAGGAACAGAGGCACAGGGAGATAACAGAATCTGAAGCAGGCTCCAGGCTCTAAGCTGTCAGCACAGTGCCTGATGCAGGGCTTGAACTCATGAACCGTGAGATCATGACCTGAGCTGAGCCACCCAGGCACCCCTATTTTTCTCTCTTCTTGATTACATTTGCTGGAGCCTTGTCTATTTCATAGTGTTTACAAAATCAAATTGCTTTTACTTCCAATTAACTTTATTTTGGTTTTAACTGGCCCCATTCTCTACTTTTGGGGATTTTGTTGCTTTTATATTCAATCTCTTTGCTGTCTTAAAAAATATGATATTTGAAACTATACATTTTCCTCCAAATACTGCTTTGACTTTCCCACAAAGATTTAGATAGGTTGATATTTTTATTATTTTTTTTAAAAGAAGTAACTAATCATAATTGCTGACATTTGCCATATACTTTTATGGCCTGCAAAAGCAGTCTGTTTACATTTCTCTTTCTTTTTGTCCAAGTTCTTATTTGTGGAAACTTTATTTTACAGATGACTGTGGACTCTTTATAAGAAAACATTAATGCAGTTAATGTTTAACTACAGATAAAAAAAATATAGCCTATTAAATATTTTGTTGTCTTTAATGTGATTTTTCTCAATAATCTAATATGTTCAATTTCTATATGTGAACATATATAGCCATTATTTGTAGAATATAAAATCTGCAATAATGTTCTTCATTATGAATTATAGTGTTTAGATCCTTTCCAGCTTTTTTTTTTCTTAATATTTATTTATTTTTGAGAGAGAGAGAAACAGAGTGCAAATGGGGAGGGGTTAGAGAAAGAGGGAGATACAGAATCTGAAGCAGGGTCCAGGCTCTAAGCTGTCAGTGCAGAGCCACAGGATCCTGACCTGAGCTGAAGTCAAACACTTAACCGACTGAGTCACACATGCCCCCCGATCCTTTATAGCTTTACATATATTATAGCCTTAATCTGTCATTGATATTGAAGAATTAAAATTTTCCATTGTAATTGTATTTTTATAATTTTCACATGACATGGGTATTAATCTACATGATATAATTAGCTGTCATGTTGGTCCATATAAATTCTTTATTATTTTATTCATTATTGACTACCTTTCATCATATGCAGTAACCACCTGACTTAAGTGCTTTTTTGCCCTAAATTCTGTTTCATCTGATATTAATATTGCTATTGCTGCTTTCCTTTTTTGTCAGTGTAGTTTATTTTTGCCCATTCTTTGATGTTTAGCTTTCCCAGGCCTCTTGGCTTCTACGTATCTATGTTAGTAATATATTATTTCATTGATTTTTAAATAATTGATGCTTTTTGCCCTTCTAATAGCAAGATTTCTACTATTTAGGATAATTTTAATTGTTATTCTTGGTTTATTTTACTTTCTATTTATGCTTCCTGACTTTTATTCTTGCTTCTTCAATTCTGCCTCTTCTATGAGTTTTACTTTGTTTCCTTTTGCCTTTTAAGTCAATCTGACAGGGAAACTTAATAGCTAAAACAACAAACATTTATTATCTCACCCAGTTTCTGAAAGTCAGGAATCTAGGAGGGGTTTAGCTGGGCAGGTCTGAATAGGATGTGCTTGAGATTACAGTCTACAAGTCACTTGATGCTTCAGTCCTCTGAAGACTTGATTGGATGCTGGGAAGTTTGCTTCTAAGCTCACTCAGATAGCTGTGCTCAAAGACCATAGTTCATTGGTGGCTATTAGCTGGAGGCCTTGTTCCTTCCCACGTGGCCTCTCCACAGGATTATTCGGGATCTAGCAGATGGCTTCCCCCAGAGCAAATGGTCCAAGAGAGCAAGAAGGATCAAGGTGGAAGCTCTAATATCTTTTATCACCTAACCTTCCAAATGATAACTGTCACTTTTGTTGTATCCTATTGGTCACACAGACCAATCCTGGTACTGTGGGAAGGGACAGCACAAGGACGTAAATACAGGAGGCAGGGAGATCGGGAGCTATCTTGGAAGCTGGCTACCACAAACACCCAATTTTTAACTCCACCAGTAAATATCTGGAGTCCAAAAACATTCTTAACTCTCTATTTGCCTGTTTATAGGTATCTAATAAAATATAACTCGGGCTATCATATTGTAAAATAAGCATTTGCTGCCTTCTCCTCCTCCTCCTCCTCCTCCTCCTCCTTCTTCTTCTTCTTCTTTAATTTTTAATTTTTTTAAATTTACATCCAAATTAGTTAGCATATAGTGAAACAATGATTTCAGGAGTAGATTCCTTAATGCCCCTTACCCGTTTAGCCCATCTTCCCCTCCCACACCCCCTCCAGTAAACCTCTGTTTGTTCTCCATTTGTAAGAGTCTCTTATGTTTCGTCCCCCTCCCTGTTTTTATATTATTTTTGTTTCCCTTCCCTTATGTTCATCTGTTTTGTCTCTTAAAGTCCTCATATGAGTGAAGTCATATGATTTTTGTCTTTCTCTGACTGACCACTTTCACTTAGCATAATACCTTCCAGTTCCATCCACGTAGTTGCAAAGGGCAAGATTGCATTCTTTTTGATTGCCGTGTAATACTCCACTGCATATATATACCACATCTTCTTTATCCGTTCATCCATCGACGGACATTTGGGCTCTTTCCATACTTTGGCTATTGTGGATAGTGCTGCTATAAACATGGGGGTGCATGTGTCCCTTCGAAACAGCACACCTGTATCCCTTGGATAAATACCTAGTAGTGCAATTGCTGGGTCGTAGGGTAGTTCTATTTTTAGTTTTTTGAAGAACCTCCATACTGTTTTCCAGAGTGGCTGCACCAGTTTGCATTCCCTTTTTTTTTTTTTTTTTTTTTTTTTTAATGAGAGAGAGAGAACCCCAAGCAGACTCCACACCCAGTGGAGTACCTGATGCAGGGCTTGATCCCCAGCCCCTGGGACTGTGACCTGAGCCAAAATCAAGAGTCAAACGCTCAACCCAGGCACCCCAACCATTTGGCTTCTTTATCTTTTGACTTTCTCATACTTTCTCATTCTTTTTTTTTCTTCTCATTCTTAATTAATTTGCTGTGAGTCTTTATAATTTAGGAAATCAATCTCTCTTCCATACCCTTTTTCTAATATTATATCAGTGAAGAAGACTTACCAACAACTGTAGTTAACGTCTCTGTGTCAAATTGCCACCAGAGAAAGAGGGCCAGTAGGAGATATATATTAATAGATTTATTACAAGGAATTGGCTTTTGCAGTTGTGAGGGCTGGCTAGAAAAGTCTGAAATCCATAAGGTAGGTCATCAGAGAGGCCACGCTGGAACTCTCCGGCAAGCCAAGGCTTTAATTCACAGGTGGAATTTCTTCCAAGCTTTGCTCTGAAGAGATTTCAACTGATGGAATCAGGCCCAGCCAGATAATCTAGGTAATCTCTTTTACTTAAAGTTAACTGATTATGAACTGAAGACACATCTACAAAATACCTTCACAGTAATACCTAATGTAGTATTTGAGTGAATAACTGGGGGTTATCCTAGCCAAGTTGGCATGTAACATACCACTTTTCTTCAAAATCACTTTTCTTCAAACAGTAGCTTCCAGAGGCCTTGGTGTTCTTGAAGATATCAAATATGAAAAGATATATGCCTCCATATGTCTCCTATTTTGCCAAACTAATGTTGGTTTCCTGGCCCATTTGTTTACTAATGAAACTTACGTTTGAATTAAGTGTGTTTTTTCAGTGATTCCTTTGGTTTCGTTTTAATGGCAAAATATAAAGCTGCTCTAACTTGAATAGAGCCTACTTTTTTTTCAGGTTGGAAGGCTTAGAATTATTTTTTTTACAGTAATTTAGTTTCTTTTCCCATAAGCCATGATCTTGGACTCTGCTAGTTAATTTTCATTTCCTCTCTGAGCTCTCTTTGTGTCCAGACTCAGTTCTTTATTTGGGTGAAAAAATATTCTTTTATACTTTTATTGATTACATATGTGCCCGTTTTTCTGCATTCTTTGAGATTTCTATCTTTCAAAGGTTGGTTCTGCCTTTCGTCTTTCATGTTCTTTTAAAATATATTTATATTTTTTCTTTCCTAATACATTTCTCTAAATTACTTTGCATTTCACTGTTGCTACTTTACCCTGCTGAGTCCATTTTGGTTTTTAGTGTTTTACAGAATGATCTCACTTGGTAGTGTGATAATCCTGACAAGGTGTTGCATAGCAAATACATACAAGGATCCTCTAGACTAGACGTTCCCTTGCATTTATCTTCTTTAGGGATTAGCTTTCACCTCCTCCCTAATGTATTTTTGTGGTTTCTTATGGTTTATCCATTTCATTGATTGGGTTAACTGCGAGCTAATATAGTATTGTTATTTCTACAGGCCCTGTATTACTTTTCTACGTATTTCCGCTGCCTTGAGTTTAATTCCTTAAATCTTACTGTTGATACTGATGTTTCTCCTTATTTCAATGATTCGTTTTTTAGAAATTTGGAGAGCAGGGAAAGCTTGGAGTCTGGGGCACAGTTACTCTTTGCCATCTTTCAGGAAGTCCTGAGGTATATACTTTTAATTGATCTTGTTAGTTTACTTGGTTTTGCTTTTGTTTTTGTTTTTAATATTATGACAGAGTGTTTGTAATAGAAGGTCAAGAATCAGGAGAATTCTAGGGGCCCCCGGGTGGCTCAGTCGGTTAAGCATCTGACTCTTGATTTCAGCTCAGGTCATGATTTCATGGTTTGTGAGTTTGAGCCCCACGTGAGTTGAGCCTGCTTGGGATTCTCTCTCTCTCTCTCTCTCTCTCTCTCTCTCTCTCTCTCTCTCTCTCTTTCTCTTTCTGTGTGTGTGTGTGTGTGTGTGTGTGTGTGTCTCAGAAACAAATAAAATAAAAAAAAAAAAAGAAGAAGAAGAAGAATCAGAAAAATTCTATTTCAATCCTAGCTATTTTCCTAAATACCCTGTGTAACTTTGGCTAAAGTCCCTTCATTTTTATGGGCTTTAATCTCTCCATCTACAAAGTATGGGAAAGAAAACTGTCCTTACCTTTTAGGAATGCCAAGAAAAATCTAAAAGTTTATGAGAAAGTCAAGAAAATTCAGGGCTTTTAGCCAAAAATAGTCTGAGGATCAGGCATTGGCAGTGGGAATGGAAGGGCAGGAACTTAGAAGTGAAGGAAACAGGGGCACCTGGCTAGCTCAGTCAGGAGAGCATGAGACTCTTGATCTCAGGGTAGTAAGTTTGAACCCCACATTGGATGTAGAGAGTACTTAAAAATAAAATCTTTAAAAAAAAAACACACAATATATCTATAACCCAGCTTGTCACTTCTTAACATTTGTTGCTTCAGATTTTTTTTTTTCTTTTAGAGAGGGAGCGAGCACAAGCTGGGGAGAGGGCCCGAGGGAGATGGAGAGAGAGAGAAAGAGAGAGAACCTCAAGCAGGCTCCACACTCAGCGTGCAGAGCCCAACACAGGGCTCTATCCCACAAACCTGGGATCATAACCTGAGCCAAAATCAAGGGCCGGATGCCCAACCAACTGAGCCACCCAGGCACCCCTCAGAATTTTTATTTGAGAAGTTGAACATTACATATATAGTTGAATCCACTTTGTACCCTTTATGATAAAATCTCTTTCTCTTTCTTCCCAGTGGTGTTCATTATGTTAATGTATATCATTTTTGTGTGTTTTTTATATTTACTGTATAATATAATATATGCTAGTGTTTTGCCTGTTTTTAAACTTTATATTATTATTATAATATATATTATAGAATATTATATTATTCTGCAAATTGCCTTTCCCTTTCGAGATTATTTTTTATATTTATCCATGGTAGTATATGTAATTCTAGTAGAGTCATTTTAACCATCAAATATCTTTATAGGACCAAATATCAAATATGCCTCAGTTTCTATTTTCTAACTACCTATTGATGGACATTTAGATTGCTGCCAATTTTCAGTGTTACATTAGTGCTGTAATGAATATTCTTGATAGTTCTCCTTGTACACACATGTAAGAGTTCTCTAGACTAGAGTGTCTTTTTAATGTTTATTTATTTGAGAGAATAATGTTTGTTTATTGATTTTGAGAGAGAGAGAGAGAGAAACAGAGCAAGTGGCAGGGGCAGAGGGAGAAGGAGAGAGAGAATCCCAAGAAGGCTCTGCCCTGTCAACATTGAGCCTGACACACGGCTCAATCTCATGAACTGTAAGATCATAACCTGAGCCAAAATTAAGGGTCAGAGGCTCAAATGACTGATCCACCCATGCACCCCTAGACTAGAATATTTCTACTCAACTAGAGTTGTTGGGTCATGTGTTATGTGCATCTTAAACTTTACTAGTTATTGCCAAATCATTTTCCAAAATAGTTGTACCAATTTACCTTTCACTAGCAGTGTGTAAGTTCCTGGTTCTTCACATTCTCACCAATACTGGTTTTTGTAGACTTCAAAATGTTTTTTGGTCTGATGAATATGAGTAAAAAAATCTATTTTAATTTGCATTTCTCTTATTAGTAGAGACATTGAGTTTCTTATGTTTATTGGCTACTTGGGTTTTCTCTTCTGCAAATTGCTTGTTCATATCTTTTGCCCATTTTTCTATTAAGTTGTTTTTTACTTTCTTATTGTGGTGTCGCATTTTTTAATATATTCTAAATATTAACTCCTTGTAGGTAATATTTATTGCAGTCATATTCTCTTAGCCTGTGGCTTGTTTTTCACTTTATCTATGGTCTCTTGTTTTACAAAAGTTTTAAGTTATAATACTATCCTTTTTTTTTTTTTTTAAGTAAGCTCTAGGCCCACCATGGGACTTGAACTCATGACCCCAAGATCAAGAGTTGCATGATCTACCAGTTTTTTCCTTAACGTTTATATCCAACGTCATAAAAAAAATTCTCCAATATTCTCCTAAAAATGTTTCAATTTTGTTTTTTGCATTTAGGTCTTTGTCTAGATTTTTACTTTGTTGTTGTTGTTGTTGTTAATGTTTATATATTTTTGAGAGAGAGAGAGCACAATCTGGGGAGAAGCAGAGAGAGAAAAGGACAGAGGACCTGAAGCAGGCTCTGTGCTGACAGCAGGGAGCCTGATGCAGGGCTCGAATCCACAAACATGACATCATGACCTGAGCCAAAGTTGAACAGTTAACCACCTGAGCCACCCAGGTGCCCCTAGAGTTTTCTTTTTTGTACATGATATAAAATAGGGATCTCATAATTTTTTAAATTATGAATTACTAATTATTCTAATATTATTTTTTCAGTAATCCTTTTTTTTCCTACAAAATTTGCAATGTCACCTTGATCATATTTGTATTTATCTGCACTTAGCTCTCTATTCTGGTTCACTGGCAGCCTTGACAATCCCTATACTATTACCCTGGTGTTCAATATTATGTCTTTATTATAGGTCTTTTTTTTTTTTTTTTTACATCCCCCTGACATTTATTTTATGGGTGGAAATTTTTACCATTTGACCCCTTCACTCATTTTGCCCATTCCTCCACCCCCTCCTCTGGCAACCACCTATTGGTCCTGGTAGAGTAAGTCTTACCTTGTTTTTTTTACAACTATCCTGGCTATTGTTGGCCCTTTAATCTTTTTTTTTTTTTTTTTAATATTTTATTTTTAAGTAATCTCTACGCTCAATATGGGGCTCTAATTCACAACCCTGAGATCAAGAGTTGCACGTTCCAGGGACTGAGCTAGCCAGGTGCCTGGCCCTTTCATCTTTCATGCGAAGTATAGGTTCTACAAAATAAGTCTACTGGGATTGTGCATGGAGTTTGATTGAATTTTGAGATTAATTGGGGCCTAACTTCCTATCTTATTAACTTTTAAAAAAAATTATTTTTAATGTTTACTTATTTTTTAGGAGAGACAGAGCATGAGCGGGGAGAGACAGAGAGAGACACACAGAATCTGAAGCAGGCTCTAGACTCTGAGTTGTCAGCACAGAGGCCAGCGTGAGACTTGAATCCACAAACTGTGAGATCATGACCTGAGCTGAAGTAGGATGCTTAACCAACTCAGCTACCCAGGCACCTCTCTTACTAACTTTTTAATGTTGAACATAGTATATTTTTATTTAGTTAGTTTTATTTTATGTCTTAATGTAAAGTTTTAGAATTTTATGTTAGGGTTTTAAATAATAATTTTTTCCTGTAGTTTTTTGTTTTTGTTTTCCTAGCCTGATAATAGAAACAAGTACAGTAGCAGAGAACACAGGAATGAATCCTTAAAAGGCTCTGAAGAGTAAGGGAGGAAATGTTTGGAAGGACTGTCCAGTTGTGCATTGATTCTGATGACAGCTTTGTACTGTGTCGATGGTAGCTAAGGTAGAACTATATTCCTCCTCGTATCCTTCCCTGCATGCTTCCTAGTTAGAATTGTCACAAGAGAGATTTGCATGAGATTTTGAAGGTAAGAGCAAAGTAGTAGCCAATTTTGTGCTCTAAAGGTCAGCGTAGGGCAGGTGCAGTTACGTAGGTTACATGTTGTCAGTTGTCTGCTGGTTCATTTTGTTGGTTTGGGGCAGGAGCCATATCCCACTGGATCTCCTCCTTCATCTTCTCCAAATTCTGGGCCATGTTCATGTCCTCTATGCTGAGGAACACCAACCTACCATATAGATCCCCTATTGCATTTAGAGCAGAAGAAGTGAGAAAGAGACACACACAGCTCATTTGTCCTCATGGGTTCCACTTTGTCCTCTGTCTCTCCGACATTGTGTCTATCTTCCTTTTGCAGCTGCTGGCCTTGCTGACTTCAGGGCCAACGCCAGATGTAGAAGCAACAGACTTACACAGACTGCTTAACTAGCTCCCATGATTGCAAAAGACCCGATCCCCATAATAAATCCTTTACTCTGTTTTACTCATAGTGGTCTGCTTCCTTGATCAAATCCTAATTGATGCAATTCACATTTTCCTAAAGGTCCTAGAGCAGACACTGGAAAAATAGAATGAAGAAAATGGGAGCTGTATATGGCCTCTGAGGGAATGAGAGAATATCAGAGAATTCAGGGACAAGACACTAGTGAATGAATTTAGTGAATTCAGGGACAAGACACTAGTGAATTGAAATTAGACCTGAGCATCTTATAAGACTCACCTTTGCTGAAATACTATTAATTAGGCCAAAGAGAAATAGTATTGCCCTGTCTTTGAGAAGAAAATGGGTACCTAAAGAGGTGGTACAATATTGTCTCTTTTCATGGAGAAGTATGAACTGGATGACAGAATCCTTGAATTTTGGAAATGGAGCCCTCCCATTTTCCAAATAAGTTCAAGAGAAGTTCGTTGACTTGTCAGTGGCAAAGTCTGTTTCAGAATCATGTTCATAGGAATCTCAGTCCTTTGCTCTATTTACTAAACTACAACCTCTTCCCTGCAAAACAGCCGAGTGAATTTCTTTATTGTGGATTTCAAAAGTTAAATCCAAGTACTGATAAGATCAATTTCAACTTGGAGAGAGATCACTGAAGTCCCAGGCCTTATCTCATTCAACATTTGATTCAACAACTTGGATAAAGACCCATGAGAAATAATTTTGAAATTTTCAGGTGACATAAACTGAAAGTAGTACCTATAACCTATTATATTGGTTTGGAGAGTTAGGATTTCAAATTCTAATTAATAGGCTAAAAGACAAAAATTTACAGGAATAATCAGAAAGTCCAGTATATACATTAAAATATATAGTTAGTACAGGAAGGGAAAAATTTGGTTTGGTACAAAGTCATGAGAAAAAGGCCTGAAATTTTGTAGGAGTTAGTGAATAAGCAAAGGAGCTTTTTAAAAAAAAATGTTTATTGGGGCGCCTGGGTGGCTCCGTCGGTTAAGCGGCCGACTTCGACTCAGGTCATGATCTCGCGCTCCGTGAGTTCGAGCCCCGCATCGGGCTCTGTGCTGACAGCTCAGAGCCTGGAGCCTGTTTCAGATTCTGTGTCTCCCTCTCTCTCTGACCCTCCCCCGTTCATGCTCTGTCTCTCTCTGTCTCAAAAATAAATAAACGTTAAAAAAAAAATAAAATAAAATAAAAAGTGTTTATTGCAGTCTTTGGATACCACCAAATGGAGGAAGCACGATGGGTCGTAGATGAAGCCATGAGGACAATTTGGAGCAAGTCCTAAGACGAAACTTTAAGCTGTGGTGTCTAAATCTTTTCTTAGAAATCAAGAGAAGCCAGTGCATAGCTTGTGGGTATCCCTGCTAGACTGGACTTTCTTACTCTTGATTATTCCACCTCCTCATCATGTGCCTGTTCTGCTCTTCCCTGTATAAAGAGACTGCAGACCACCTTTCCCCCCCTGCTCACCTAAATCCATCCTTCATTCAAATCTAGCTCCAGCCCGATTCACTTCTCAACATAATTCATGGTGAGCTTTCCCCTCCTCTGAAATTCTCTTTTAGCCTGCTGCTTTTATTTCATGATGATTATGGGAACAATATTGGTGGCAGTGCTGATAAATAGCATTGGCCACATAAGAATTATCTGAGTATAATAAAACTTTGGGGAGAGATGGCTCATTTTGAAGACGATATAAATGCTAATTGTAAAAGCTAAAGAATGATGTAGTTTGGAAAAATACCTATTCTATTTTCGCTTTGAAATTTGGCACTTTTTTTTCAATTTACTAGTTTTTAGGATTATTTTTATTTTTTTTTAAGTTTGTTTATTTATTTTGAGAAAGAGAGAGAGAGCATGAACCGAGGAGGGGCAGAGAGAGAGGGAGAGAGAGAATCCCAAGCAGGCTCCGCACTGTCAGTCCAGAGCCAGACGTGGGGCTCGATCTCACAAACCGCGATATCATGACCTGACCTGAACAAGAGTCAGATGCTCAACCAACTGAGCCACCCAGGCGCCCCTGAAGTTTGAATTTTTCAAAAAATTGTAAAATTATCTTAGAGCAAAGAGGGGCAACATAGAAATTAAGTCCCCAGGTGTTAAGTGACTTTGCTCAAAGTCACTAAAGGAGAGACGAATTTGATCCCCAGTGTACTGGGGCCTACACTGTGTCTATCAGAATAGGCTCTTAGGAGTTTACATTGTGAGAAATAGAAGTCAACTATGCCTGATTTATTTGATCAACAAGTCTATTTAATGTATATTTATTGAGTGCTTACTCTGTGCTGGACAGTCTTCTAGGCCTTGGGGATACAGCAGCAAAAAAACAAATTCCCTGTAGTAGGGGAGATAGACAATAAACAAACTCACAAATATATTGTATTTTGGATGCTAAAGAAGAAAAATAAAGAGGACTGAGTCAGATGTTAGAGAAGAGAAATGAAGAGGAAAGGAGTGCTTAGACAGGATGGGGTTAAGGCAGCCTGTTTAATAAAGTAACATTTGTGGAGGCCTGACTGGAGTGACCAAGCAAGTCAGATGGGCGTCTTGGGGAAGAGCGTTCCGAGAGTGTGCTCAGCATCTAGAAGACGAGCAGGGAGGCTAGTGTGGCCAGAGGAGAACAAGTGAGGAAGTGATAGGAAATGAGATTAGAAAGGCAGCAAACAAGGGGCCAATCCTATAGACCTCCATAAGTATTTTGGATTCTGAGTAAGATGAGAATCTCTGGGATGGTTCTGAGCAGAAGTGACAGGATCTGACTTACAGTTTTTAAAGAGCACTGGCACCTGGGTGGCTCAGTCAGTTAAGCGTCTGACTTTGGCTCAGGGCATAATCTCTTGGTTTGTGAGTTCAAGCCCCACATCGGGCTCTCTGCTGTCAGCAGGGAGACTGCTTGGGATCCTCTGTCCCACTCTCTCTCTGCCCCTCCCCCGCTGGTTCTCTCTCTATGTGTCTCAAAATAAATAAATAAATAAAATTATGGGGCACCTGGGTGGCTCAGTTGGTTGAGCATCTGACTTTGCCTAAGGTCATGATCTCATGGTTTGTGAGTTCGAGCCCTACATTGGGCTCACTGCTGTCAGCACAGAGCCTGCTTAGGATCCTCTGGCCCCCTGTCTCTCTACTCCTCCCTTACTCACACTCTCTCTGTCTAAAATAAATAAACATTTTTAAAAAAGAATTCTCTCCACAATCATTGATAATGAAATATATGACAAAAATTATTTTAAAAAACAAAAACAAAAAACCACTGACTACTGTGTAAAGACATGAAGGACTGCATGGGAACAAAGGTGAAACTAGGGAGATAAGAGACTCTTGCAGTGGGGCCCCTGGGTGGCTCAGTCAGTTGGGGGTCCGACTCTTGGTTTTGGGGCAGGTCATGATCTCGTGGTTCATGGGTTCAAGCTGAGCAGGACCCTGTCTCTCTCCCTCTCTGCCCCTCCCTCACGCATGCTCTCTCTCTCTCTCTCTCAAAAGAAATAAACTTAAAACAAAAAAGAGGCTACTGCAGTAATCTAGTAGTGAGGGGTCATGGTGAGTACCACCAGTGAGTACCAGTGGAGGAGAAGGCCACTTTCAGAATTTCCTCATGGATTAGATATAGGGTTACAAAAAAGACTCAGAGAGTCTCCAAAGTCTGGGCCTGAACAACCAGAAGGAGTTGGATATTCATGGGCCCTCCTGGTAACTCAAGCTCTAAAAATGGACATAAATGAAGAGGAGGAAGAGAGCCATAACCACTGTCAAAATCCTACCCCAGAGCCAGTATGATGAAGCCTTTGTCACTGCCAGCACTGGACACTGCACGCTACCCCTGGCCTAGATATTGCTGTTGCTAGAATAAATTCTGCTTCCTTGCTTCAGTCTCTGCATTACTATTGCCTGAGCCAACATTCCAGGTGGGCACAACCGATTGACCAAGTTCAGATCACATGCCTGCTCCCTAACTACAAGAGGTGCTGGGAAAGGAAGTGTATGCTCCTTCTACTTTTTTCCCCCTCCTTCTACTTTTAAAGTGGGATACTAGCCCTGCTTTTTACTCAAGTTCGAACGGTAGGGGATTCCTCAAAGACAAGAAGACCGTTCAGATGGGGGGGTAACCACAAAATCAAGGAATATACGTGACAGTCTGTCAGAGCGGTCACTGTAGAAATGTGTTGGACTGCTGATACAGAAAGCCACTGTAACTCGTTTAAAAGCTCATTGTTTAAGGGAATTTTAAACAAACAATCTGAGAGAATTTCATTCATAACTGGGAAAGCACTTCAAAGTATTCAACAGGAAGATGAACGTTGCATTATCACTCAATGGCACAGAGCATCAGTAACAGACTTCCTTTGGCTCTGCCCACTTCTCTCACCCCAGCCCCGCAAGGCTGGGATTCTTACAGAAGTGAGGCTTTCTTTCAAGGCACCCAGATCCTATCTGTGAACTACTTATCTGTTTTAATCATTGCAGCATCAGGGGAAAGTAAGGCCTAACCTTCTGAGGGTTACCGAGGGAACCAAATGTATTTCAAATCAAAGGGTGATACCAAAGTCAGGCATTACTGAGCAGTGGTCTAAAGTTTTTTGACTTGCTATAAGAATGTCCATAAAACCCCCCAAGTAGGGGTGCCTAAGTGGCTCAGTTGGTTAAGCATCCAACTCTTGATTTCAGCTCAGGTCACACGATCTTGTGGTTCGTAGGATTGAGCCCCGCAGCAGGCTCTGTGCTGACAGTGCGATGCCTGCTTGGGATTCTCTCTCTCCCTCTCTCTCTGCCTCTGGCCCCCTGCCCCCCGCATGCACACGTGTGCACACACACACACACACACACGCACTCTCCCTCTCTCTCTCTCTCAAAATAAATAAACTTAAAAAAACCCCACAAACAATCCATGAAATTGTTAAAGGCCTTGAAAAACAAAGTTTGAAAACCACTGGGCACTGCAGAGAATAACAGATGGAGTGTTTAAAGACCTGCATGGGGTTAACTACTTCTCTATAAGCTTTACTTTCTGTAAGCCGTAGTCTCCTCTAAAATGGAAAAAAACCAGCCATCTCACAGTGTTATTATGAGGATTAAATAAGAGAATATATATAAAACCTAGCTGACTGGCAAAGCGTCCTATGATGTTAGAATAACTTACTTCTCACAGGCACATGGGACCAAGAATTTTAAACCTAGAACACTTAGGTCCTGCATCTATATGCCTGAGAAACTTCTGCCATCTGGAAGATTTAAAGGCCCAGAGACGTTCACCGCGCCTTGCCCCAAGAATGTTAAAACAATAGTGATAGAACCAGGTTCCCGGCCTTTCCTGTCCCTATCACTTTAAACACATCACCTGAGCTCTGGCTTACCTTACTGCCTTGATTTGTTTTGTTACTGTGAACTGATGGCCACCAAAGTTCAGGTGTTAATTTATGCATCCCGCAGTTGTCTCCAGGCTCCACTCAGGGATGGCTTGCTTGTTCTCTCTGCATCTGGCCAACCCAGGTGCTGCTTTCCATCTTCCCCTATTTGGTTCCAGAGCCGCCTCCTCAGAGACTTTCTCCCACAGCCCTGGGGAAAAGCTGTCTGGCTGGACGATTCCACTTCACCAGCCTTGGTCCCTCCTGGCGTAGGAGCCATTCTGTGGTTTGTGATTGAGTTCCACTGGGAGACAGTCCTCTGGGTGGCTGCTTTTGTTTAAGATGCATGAACTTAACAGCCCACGAGTGGCTTTGAAGGCTTTTCCAAACTTCTCTTCTGTGGGTCAGGTAGGGAACATTTTCCAAACTTCCAGGGTACTTCCTACCTTTGAGAAATAGTCTCCCAGATCTGGCCACAACTAGAAAGATGAAACCAACAGGGCATCTGAGCTGTGTTAGAGCTGGGGGCAAAGGAAGAGTTAAGGGGACTTAGGCATTGTGTGTTCACCACGAGAAGAGTAGGGGAAGATGAGAACATACTGAGTGTATGGGGGGGCAGTGGCGCAGGGTCTGCGTTTTGGTATTGAACATGAAAAACATTCTTAAGTTAAAATATATAATAGGGGTGCCTGGGTGGCTCAGTCTTGATTTCAGCTCAGGTCACGATCTCATGGTTCAAGAGTTTGAGCCTCACATAGGGGCTGCACACTGACAATGCAGAGTCGACTTGGGATTCTTTCTCTCTCCCTCTTTCCACTCCTCTCCTGCTCAAGCTCACAGTTTCTCTCTCAAAATAAATAAATAAACTTTAAAGATATATATTATATATACATAATATAGGTATGTATATTATAAATATTTGTGAAATGACTTCTTATTTGTAAATCATTGGTTTGGAACCCTTGTGCTTCTGAGCATGTGAAATAGGGAAAAGAGAAGAAGGCAGGTCTTTTCCCTTATTGCATCTTTTTTTAAGTTTTTTTTTTTTTTTTAACGTTTATTTATTATTGAGAGGCAGAGCACGAGCAGGGGAGTGGCAGAGAGGGGAGAGACACAGAATCCGAAGCAGGCTCCAGGCTCCGAGCTGTCAGCACCGAGCTCGACGCGGGGCTCGAACTCACCAACCGTGAGATCATGACCCGAGCCGAAGCCGGACACCCAACCAGCTGAGCCACCCAGGCACCCCACACTTGTTGCATTTTAAAAACATACCCAGAAAACCTTTTGGAAGGGAATGGATGCCTTTCAATCCCTAAACTTGGTGACTCACGGAATCCCTTTTTAGAGGAGCTAGAGGAAGAGCCCGGAGCTGTGAACGTTTTGCATTAGATCTTAATTAGATCTTTGCATTAGATCATCTGTGTAATATGTTTTTTATTTTTAAAATAATGTGTTAGGGAGCCCCTGGGTGGCTCAGTCAGTGAAGCGTCCGACTAAGGGTTTCGGCTCAGGTCCTGATCTCCCACTTTGTGGGTTGGAGCAACCCATCAGGCTGTGTTGTGGCGGTGCAGAGCCTACTTGGGATTCTCTCTCTCTCCCTTTCTCTCTGCCCCTCCCCTGCTCACTCTCTCTCAAAACAAACAAACAAACAAACTGAAAAAAAAGAACGTTAAAACAATAAATAAATAAAAATAAAAATCACATGCTAGAGCCCCTGGCTGGCTCAGTCAGAAGAGCATCCAGCTCTTGATCTCGGGGTCATGAGTTCCAACCCCACGCTGGGTGTAAAGATTATTAAAAAATAATAATAATAAACTTAACAAAAAAAATCGCGTTCCTAGGTTCCACGGTATGAGATCAGAGCCAGTGTCTGTCTTTTGTGACATTAAAACTTGAGATAGGTGTGGGGCGCCTGGTGGCGCAGTCGGTTAAGCGTCCGACTTCAGCCAGGTCACGATCTCGCGGTCTGTGAGTTCGAGCCCCGCGTCGGGCTCTGGGCTGATGGCTCGGAGCCTGTTTCCGATTCTGTGCCTCCCTCTCTCTCTGCCCCTCCCCCGTTCATGCTCTATCTCTCTCTGTCCCAACAATAAATAAAAAACGTTGAAAAAAAAAAAAATTAAAAAACTTGAGATAGGTGTACTTGAGAAGATCCAACCTGCAGTACCAGAAAACTAAAACCAAAACAATAGTGACATAGGACTAAGATGTTTTCATGAAAAACTAGCAGATGGTAGAGTTGAGAATGAAGGAGAACTTGACAAAAAACAGTTCAGAGTTTGGTGTCCAGGAGGAATGTTCCGTAGGAGGTGTGCTAAAGAGAGGGAATAGGATGTTTGAATAAAATTAATTCTTTACACTCTCTAGACTATGGCTTGTGCGAAAGGGAGCCTCTTGACGGGGAGAGGTCAACGGCTTTCACAGCCCTGGCAGGACGAGTAACAACAGTTAGGTAAGCAGTTTTCTTCCACTTTGGCAAATCAGAGCAGTACCGGATTTGTGCGGTACTAGTGGGCTTGTAAGATGCTAACTTTCCGGAGGTGGTTGTTGCCATGCGCCCCATACCTGGGATCAGGCTACTTTGAAGGTTAATTGTCATGTCACTGATCTGCAGCTGAAAGAGGGCCCTTGCAGATCTGGGAAAAGAGATACCATCAACACCGGTTTCTGCAGAGCCCTGAGCACAGCACGTCAAGCAGGAGAGGAAGGCAAGTAGAGGGGGCTGCTGCAGGAAGTTTGCCCACCGTGAGCAGCTGGGAGATGGTGTTTTTATAGCTGGCGAACCTACATCTTTGTGTAGAACAGGGAGTGTAAGATTGATACCAGTTATTCAAACTGCAAACCATGCTGGAGACAAAAGCAGGACCTCAGTTGTCCTGGATTAAGACTTTACGAGGTGAACCCCCCCTGAACTTTGCCCATAACAAGGGAAAAGTCCTTGGGATCTGACCCGCTTTGGAACTAACAGAAACTTCTTCTGGACACTCCCTTTTGACTTGAATGCCTTTCCACTCCTTTGAACAATTTATTTTATTTATGGATCATATGTAATAACAAGAATAAACAAAAATTATTTATGAAACACCAGCAATATGTACAATGTTATGCTAGGCCTTGTAGGGGATGCAAAGAAAATTATGAAATGTACACTTTCATAAGTCTTAATGCTTTCCAAATTGCTTTCAGATCCTTGCATGATTTCACCCTTATAACATTACTCTGCTTAGCCTTTCCAGGAAGCTTTCTCCCATTAACTTTACTTTGCTATTTTTATTCGAATACCTATATGTATCAGTTTTTGAAGTTGCATGCATTTGTACTTGTCTTTTTAAAAAATGTTTATTTAAGAAAAAAATATTTTTAACGTTTTTTTTTATTTTTTGAGAGACAGAGAGAGACAGAGCATGAGCAGGGGAGGTTGCAGAAAGAGAGGGAATCACAGAATCCGAAGCAGGCTCCAAGCTCTGAGCTGTCAGCACAGAGGCCGATGCGGGGCTCAAACTCACTAGCAGTGAGATCATGACCTAAGCTGAAGTCGGATGCTTGACTGACTGAGCCAAGCAGGCGCCCCTAATGTTTATTTATTTTTGAGAGAGAGCACAAGCAGGGGAGGAGCAGAGAGAGAGGGAGACAGGATTCCCAAGCGGGCTCTTCTCTGACAGCAGAGAGCCCGATGTGGGGTTCAAACTCATCATCTGTGAGATCATGACCTGAGCTGAAGTTGGATGCCCAACCAACTGAGCCACCCAGACGTCCCTGTACTTGTCTATTTTTGATATATATCTAGAGGTGTACCCCTTATATTAGACTGTTTCTCAGAGCAGTCACTTTCATTTTACCAATTGCTCTAAAATTTCCCGGAGGGTTCAAACTCTGTTTCATCCAAAAGATTGTAGAGACAGAACTTTGTTTTTATTCACTTCAAAAAAATTTACATATAATAAAATTCACTTTTGGGAGTGCATATATGTCTGTGAGTTTTGACACATGCATAGTTATGTAAACACCGCCACCATTAAGATTATAGAAGTTTCATCTGCCCCTTCCCACAAATTCCTTCCTGCCGCCCTTTTGTGGTCCATCTGCCCTCTACCCCCACCCTCTCCCAGGTCCTGACAACCACCGATCTGTCTTATATCTCTATAACTTTGTCTTTTCCAGAATGTCATATAAGTGGAATCATACATATGTAGCCTTTCACATGTGACTTCTTTCACTTACCACAATGCACTTGAGATCCGTCCATGTCGTTGCATGTGTTGTAGTGTTTATTGCTGAGTGGTATTCCATTCCATAGAGGTACCACAGTTTGTTTATCCTTCCACCCACCGAAGGACATTCGGGCTGTTTCCAGTTTTTAGTTCTTATGAATAAAGCCACCCAAAACATTTATGTACAAGTTCTTGTGTGAATATAGATTTTCATCCCTCTTGGATAATTACCTACGAGGGAGGTTGCTGGATCATATGGTAACTGTATGTTCAACTTTAAAAGAAGCTGTCTGTGAACCTAAAACTGCTCTAAAAATAGTCTTTAATAAGAAAACAAAGCAAAACAAAACTGTCAAATTGTTTTCCAAAGCGGTTGCTCCATTTTGCATTCCCACTGGCATTGTGTGAGAATTCCATTTGCTATGCATCTGTGCCAACACTTAATCTTGCCAGATTTTTTATTATAGCCATTCTTTTTTTTTTAATGTTTATTTACTTATTTATATAATTTATGTATTTTTTAATTTATGTCCCAGTTAGTTAGCATATAGTTCAACAATGATTTCAGGAGTATATTCCCCCCTCCCACAACCCCTCCAGCAACCCTCTGTTTGTTCTCTGTATTTAAGAGTCTCTTATGTTTCATCCCCCTCCCTGTTCTTGTGTAATTTTTGCTTCGCTTCCCTTGTATTCATCTGTTTAGTACCTTAAATTCCTCATAAGAGTGTAGTCATATGATATTTGTCTTTCTCTGACTGACTGATTTTGCGTAGCATAATACCCTCCAGTTCCATCCACAGAGTTGCAAATGGCAAGAGTTCATTCTTTTTGATTGCCGAGTAATACTCCATTGTATATATATACCACATCTTCTTTATCCATTCATCCGTCGATGGACATTTGAGCTCTTTCCATACTTTGGCTGTTGTCAGTAGAGCTGCTATAAACATTGGGGTGCATGTGCTCCTTTGAAGCAGCACACCTGTATTCCTTGGATAAATCCTAGTAGTGCAATTGCTGGGTCATAGGGTAGTTCTATTTTTAGTTTTTTGAGGAAACTCCATACTGTTTTCCAGAGTGGCTTCACCAGTTTGCATTCCCACCAGCAGTGCAAAAGAGATCCTCTTTCTCCACATCCTTGCCAACATCTGTGGTTGTCTGAGTTGATAATGTTAGCCATTCTGACAGGTGTGAGGTGGTATCTCATTGTGGTTTTGATTTGTATTTCTTTGATGATGAGTGATGTTGGGCATTTGTTCATGTGTTGGTTGGCCATCTGGATGTCTTTGGAGAAGTGTATATTCATGTCTTTTTCCCATTTCTTCACTGGATTATTTGTTTTCTGGGTGTTGACTTTGATAAAGTCTTGATAGATATAAATCTAGATAGATATAGATATAAATTCTTGATAGATTTTGGATACTAACCCTTTATCTGATGTCATTTGCAAATGTCTTCTTCCATTCCGTTGGTTGCCTTTTAGTTTTGCTGATTGTTTCCTTTGCTGTGCAGAAGCTTTTTATTTTGATGAGGCCCCAGTAGTTCATTTTTGCTTTTGTTTCCCTTGCCTCCAGAGATGTGTTGAGCAAGAAGTTGCTGCAGCCGAGGTCAAAGAGGTTTTTGTTTGCTTTATCTAGGATTTTGATGGCTTCTTGTCTTACGTTTAGGTGTTTCATCCATTGTGAGTTTATTTTTATGTATGGTGTAAGAAAGTGGTCCAGGTTCATTCTTCTGCATGTCGCTGTCCAGTTTTCCCAGCACCATTTGCTGAAGAGACTGTCTTCATTCCATTGGATATTCTTTCCTGCTTTGTCAAAGATTCGCTGGTCATATGTCTGTGGGTCCATTTCTGGGTTCTGTCTTCTGTACCATTGATCTGAATGTCTGTTTTTGTGGCAGTACCATACTGTCTTGATGATTACAGCTTTGTAATACAGCTTGAAGTCCGGGACGGTGATGCCTCCTGCTTTGGTTTTCTTTTTCAGGATTGCTTTGACTATTCGGGGTCTTTTCTGGTTCCATACAAAGTTTAGGATTGTTTGTTCTAGCTCTGTGAAGACTGCTGGTGTTGTTTTGATAGGGATTGCTATTTTAGCCATTCTAATGGATGTGTAGTGATTTCCCACTGTGGTTTGAATTTGCTCCTGATAACTGGTGTTGATGGTCTTTTCTCATGCTTATTTGTCACCTGAATATTTTCCCTTGTGAAGTATCTCTTCAAATCTTTTGCCCATTTCCTTTTTTTTGTAAGTTTATTTATTTATTTTGAGAGAGAGAGAGAGAGAGGTGGGGGAGGGGCAGAGAGAGAGGGAGAGAGAGAAAGAATCCCAGCAGGCTCTGCACTGTCAGCACAGAGCCCAGTGTGGGGCTAGAACTCACGAACCATGAGATCATGACCTGAGCCGAAACCAAGAGTCAGACACTCAACCGACTGAGCCATCCAGGAGCCCCTCTTTTGCCCATTTTCTTAATTGGGTTATTAGCTATTTTATTGTTGAGTTTTGAGAGTTCTTCATATATTATGGGTATTAGCCCTTTGTCAGATATACATCTTTTTAGACACAAGAAAAACCTCAGACAGGCTGAAATGACAAAGGTGATTTATTGGCTCACATAATTACAAGATCCAGAGGTATAATGTGCAGTCTTTGGGGTTGGTGAAATTCATTTTCTCACTGTCTTCCCATATCTCCACTCTGCATCCTTCTGTGCTAGCCGTATCGAGGACATAGCTTTTCTCATAACGTCAGCGTTGCCGCAGTTAATTCCAAGCCTCGCCCATAAACTATATTGTCCAGAAAAACAGCTGCCTTCCAATACACCTTTAAAATGACAGATCTTCTCTTACAACAACTGTTGGAAATCTCCCCATTGGTGTGAAATGGGCCAGATGCCTATTGCAAAGCAACCTCAATGGCCAGGGGAATGCCACAAGCTGACTGGGTTAAGCCATGATGAGGGGACACCGTGCTTTGAGGTTTCTAGCATCTTTTGATCGCTCTTCCCTTGTGGGTTGTTTTTTGGGGGATTTTTGTTTTTGTTTTTTCTGCTGGCACTATGAGTCCCCCCTCACTGGAGTGTAGGAGCTGGCTTCAGTCTGTCTCCGTGACTCTTGTAGCTAAGGCACAGGCCTGAAAGTAGGCTCACCAATCAGATATTCCTGTGTGAGATTTTTGATGAGGAAAGAACAAGATGAAGAAGCAAGGGACAGGCAGGATCACGCTTTCTTACCAGAGTGGCGGCAGAGTCCCAACCATTGATTTGTTAAGTAAGTTTGGGCCCTACTGAAGTCATCCCCTGTAAAATTAAGTCAATATGGTCCTTGACACATATCACTACAAAACTATGACCTCTATTTCTACCCCCATTTGTTTTAAGCTCCTAGATATGTAAGGATTATCTCTTCGTGCTGTGTCTGGTAGCTCTTCTGCCAGGGAAGGCAGTGGAGCCTGTGGGTGAGGGACTTCCATAGCTCTCCATTTTGAGTACTTTACATAGGAGTTATCGTTTTACACAGGAAAGTGTAAAACCCTGAAGGCAGTGCCCTGAAGGCAGAGGTTTGAGAGGAAAGATGATGATGAGTTTGAGGTGCCTTTGAGATATCCTGTCAGTTAGGCAGTTGGATTTATGAATTTAGGTGCTCAGAGCCACAGGCAAATTGTACACATAAAAAGGTAGAGGCTGGGAGTTCCTGGGCCCTTTTCGTGGCTCGCTTCATATATACCTTATGGGAGTGCATATTGAGTTTTATTTTATTTATTTATTTTCAAATAGGCTCCATGCCCAACATGGGGCTTGAACTCATGACCCTGAGATCAAGAGTCATATGCTCTATGGACTGAGCCAGCCAAGGTGCCCCCATAATGAGTTTCAATAGACGGGCCTCTTGGTTACAAGAGACAGAAACCCAACTTAACTGGCTTGGATAAAACCAGGAATTTATTGGAAGGATATTGGTATAATTCTCCTGGTCAAGGAAGAATTGATGAACCAAACTGTAAGAAGGGCAAAAATGCAGTTGGGCTGAAGGAATAACTGAAAGGACTTCATATCAATAACACTTATCCTTTCTTCCCTTTCCCCTGTGTTCTCTTAGTGCATACTGACCTCTTCCCTATGGAAGAGGAAGCAATGAAACTCAATTGTAAAGAGACACACACAATTGCTGGGTGATGCTATACTCCACAGCTTGAAGTGCAGGTAACCAGGGAGACTGACTTTTTACAGTCCCAGTTCAGAAATCACAGGCAAGGAATTCTTGGCCTGACCTGGCCTGGGACAGTTGACTCTGGTGCTGGTAGTAGAGTGGTGGTGGTCTTGTATGCCCATGGCAGAATAAAACCTAAACCGTTTTTACCATGAAATTGGTCTGGCCATTGTGACTGAGATCCAAAATAACAATGGGTTAAACAAGATAGGAATTAATTTCTCTCATGTAATTACCCAGATATGAATACAGTATTGAAAATATATGTAACAAGACTGCTATGGTTCAAACCAAGGGTCAGTCTAGATTTTGTGAGGCTGAATACAAATTTTGGAATCCTCTTTAAGGAAAATAATACCAAGTTTCCAGTATAAAAATTAGGTACAAAAACATTTGTTAAGTGTGAGAAAATAAATTACGATAAATTGTTGGAGCTTTGGAGTTTCAGATCCCTTTCTTCTGAGATCTCTTTAGCCAATTCATCAGAAATGCTTCCTCATTTCAATCTGTTCCCCTCTCCATCTAGAACACTCCACAACTCCCAACAACTGTCAGGTGAGGCGCCCTGAAGCTTCAGTTTTATTGGTTTCCTGATACATCTGCCTCTGTGCTGAGGCAAAAAATTCTATACCTATGTAAATGAAGAAGAGGGGCACCTGGCTGACTCAGTCAGTAGAGCATGTGACTCTTGATCTCAGGGTCATGAGTTCAAGCCCACATTGGGCATGGGGGTACTTTAAATAAATAAATAAATAAATAAATAAATAAATAAATAAATAAATAAAACATTTAAATCAAGAAAAGAATTGATATCCCACTAACAGTCTCTCCCACTAGCTCATTATGCATAACTCCAAAGGGTATTATTAGGATTTAAGGGTAAGGGCTTGAGAAGAATTATGTCAGGTTAATATTCAGAAGAAACTTTTTAATGGAGTCAATGGATATAATGAACAGCATTAAAATACGTGGAATTCTTTGCCCCTGGGGGGGATTGGGCTGTTAACCATTCTTGGGGATGTCTTAATGAGGATTTAAACACCAGATTGGGCAGGGCTTTTTTTAGATTAGATGAACTTTAAGATAGTATAGTGAAATGCAAATGGATGAACTTCAAAGCAAAAAAGTTCTGGGTGTGTGGCCAAATTCTACCTCTAGCTCGTTGGATGATGATGGGCAAGTGGTTTAATCTCTCTGAACTTTGATTTCTAAAGTGTATAAAATGGGGTAGCAAAACGTAGTCTCTGTTTTCTGTAAGCATTAAATGTGAGTGAATTTTGAACATCCAGACAGGTACATAATAACAGATCTCAATATAAATTATTTTCCTCTCTCTTGCTCCTTTCCAGTACTGAGCTTCTCTGATTCTATGCAGGATCTGAGCTTTATCTTGAAATATAAATGGGATTTAGATGAGCACATTAGAAGGTGGGCATTCTAAACAGAAGGACTTCCATAAGGTGATGCACTGATTCCTAGTTTTTGGCTTGTCTAACATCCCTTCCCCCTTTTGAAGGACTGCTCCCTTCTAACAATAGTACATATAATTTGGAGACAATTTATAATTCACAAAACAATCCTTTTATCACCCAATTTCTCCATTCTTGTGGTCATAATTCTTCCCATATTGAATGGCAGAAGTAAATCCTCAGTTTCTTTTAAAAAGGGCAGGTAGGTCTATTTACTGAGCCCTTACATATCTAAGAATACTTTTGTCTTCCCTCAGAAACATTCATTTGGTTGGTTATAAAATACTGTTTTGCAAATATGTTTAATGTCTGGCTTAATAGAAGCTCATACATTTCTGCGTTCAGTCTGTCTTAATCTGTTGTTTTAGTTGGAATACATGAAGGAAATCTGGCTTCATACCGATATGTAATTGTAAAAGGGAAAAGTATTTGGGGGAGTATTTTAATAATCTTTTCAGATAATTCTGGATATTCTTCTTTGATACCAGAATTCAGCAAATAGTAGTTTCCTAAAGATTAATTGCAATGTGGAACTCAAAACGTATCAGTGAATATTCATACTCTGTTAAATTAGAATCTATTGATCTATCTTTTTACTTTGAATGGATTTTTTACCCAGGCATAATTTTGTATCATCATGTATTTGATCATTTGAAAATTATTGACTCACTGAGTTATGCCCGTCTTCCAAATGTTAACATATATTGCTAATCAATATTTTTAAAAATCACTTTCATTCACATTACCACTGATCTTATCAGAAAAATCTTTAAGTATTAGGTACCTGAGTAGCAAATGCAACTTTTGTAATATTTTAATTTTCATTTGAAATCTCAAAAAAAAAATTTTTTTTTTTTTTTTTTTTTTTTTTTTAGAGAGAAAGAGCTCAGGGGGAAGGGGCAGAGAGAGAGGGAGAAAATCTTTTTTTTTTAATTTATTTTTTATTTTTTTAATTATTTTTGAGACAGAGAGAGACAGAGCATGAACAGGGGAGGGGCAGAGAGAGAGGGAGACACAGAATCTGAAGCAGGCTCTAGGCTCTGACTCAAGAATCACAAGAGCATGACCTGAGCCTGAGTTGAACCCTCAACCAAGCCACCCAGGTGCCCCTTATATTTATTTCTGAGAGAGAAAGAGAGAGGCACAGAGAGAGGGGGACAGAGGATCCAAACCGGACTCTGTGCTGACAGCAGAGAGCCCGATGTAGGGCTCAATCTCATGAACCATGAGATCATGACCTGAGCTGAAGTTGGACACTTAGCCCACTGAGTCACCCAGATGGCCTGTGAGAGAGAGAGTGAGAAAGAGAGAGAGGGAGAGAATCTTAAGCAGGCTTCATGCCCAGTGGGGAGCCCAATATGGGGCTGGATCTCACAAGCTGGACATCATGACATTTGCTGAAATCAAGAGTCAGACAGACGTTCAACCAGCTGAGCCGCCCAGACACCTTTCAAATGTTCTTAATGGCAACAGATGTTGTCAATTGTTTTCTTTGAAGAAATAGGGTCATTTTGTTCATTTTCAAGAAAATTTCTGCCAGTACCTAAGTCTCGATAACAATGGATTGTCTATCAGTCCTTCTTTCAAGTAAAAATGGTGGTGCATGAGAAAAGTAGCTAGTTCAGCCTGTGACCCAATTCCACAAATGCATTTCCTCAAGACAACCATCATACTTCACGAAACAGCAGAAGTGCAATATGTATACTTCCTATTTGCTGCACAGAATATTAAAAAAATGTACACTTAAGATTCAAGATTTAGTAAAATTAGTATTTTTTATTGTTTCATCAAGGACACTTGGGAGTGGTGGTGAAGAACATAATTACTACTACAGTTGGTACCAAGGCACTAATTTGTCCTAAGCTGGCAGCAGTCTTACCCGCTTTTGCTTTTGCATCAACAGTGCAAATATTAACAAAGTGAAAAGGACAAATAATGTCTTAGTATTATTACAAAAATAGCTTTGATCTTATAGATACCCTGAAAAGATTTCTAAAACCCCAAGGAGTCCAAGGACTACACTTTGAAAATATCTGTTTAGTACATGCTTTTTGCTGACCTATGGCTATGTCAGATAATTTCCCCCTAAAAATTCTGTAGCTATTGTTCCATTATATTTAGTATTCCAGAAAAAATCAAAATCAAACATAATTATTTTTCTTTATAGCTAACCTATTTATTCTCTTTAGGTTGTAGCAATTTTTTTTTTGTAATTAAAAAAATTTTTGCCAGAGCATGTCTATATAGATCTATTTGTTCATTTTCATTCAACATGCTCCTCTTTAATCTTAATACTTAGGTTTTTTTCTAGCTCTAAAACCTTTCAATTTTAACTTCTTTTTCATTTTTCCTCCCTTAGGAGCAGCAGTAATTCTTTTTTTTTTTTTTTCTTCTTTTTTTTAAAAGATTTTATTTTAAGTAATCTCTACACCCATCATGGAGCTCAAACTCACAACCCCAAGATCAAAAGTTGCCCACCCCACCAACTGAGCCAGCCAGGCACCCCAGGAACAACAATAATTCTTGCTTCAAATCTGTCCTTTGTCAGGGTGACTGGCTAGCTCAGTCTGTAGACCATATGACTCTTGATCCTGGGGTCATGACTTCGTTATTGTTTTGTTTTTGTTTTTTACAAATGTTTATTTTTAAGAAAGAGGGAGTGTAAGTGGAGGAGGGGCAGAGAGAGAGGGAGAGAGAAGATCCAAAGCAAGGTCCCTGCCATCAGTGCAGGGCCTGATGTGAGGCTCAAACTCAGGAACCGTGAGATTATGACCTGAGCCAAAGTCAGATGCTTAACTGACTGAGCCACTCAGCTGTCCCACCAAGGTCATCAGTTAAAGCCCCATGTTGGGTACAGTGCATACTAAAAATCAGTCAATATATCTATTCTTTGTCCTCTATTGCTGTCATCTTTTCTTTTATTATTTGACCCTTTCTCCTTTTCCTCCACATTTTAGGGAACTTTCTCATATTTGTTCTCTACACCATTTATTCCATTGTCTATAATACTGAGTTCTTTGCATCTTTTTTGTTGTATATTAAAGTGTAGATTTCCTGTAGTTCTCTCATATCTTACCCAACTCTCTTTTCATCTCTCTTGTGGCTTTTGTGTTTCATGCACTGTCCTTTCATCTCCTTTGTTTCCTCTTTATGACTTTTTGTTCCTTTTTTGTAGAGAACATGGCTTTTTTTTTTTAATGTTTATTCATTTTTGAGAGAGAGACAGAGCATGAGCAGGGGGAGGGGCAGAGAGATGGAGTCACAGAACCAAGGCAAGCTCCAGATTCTGAGCTGTCAGCACAGAGCCCCATGTGGGGCTCAAACCCATGAACCATAAGATATGACCTGAGCTGAAATCAGATGCTTAACCAACTGAGCCACCCAGGTGCCCCGAGAACATGATTTCTTATATCCTAATAAAGACCTACTTATTTTCAGAGTAGGAAGTGTGGATTTTCCTTGGCTCCATTACTGCTTGCTTTTAGATTTTCTGAGCACCTTGTCAAAGCTCTAGCTTTTTGACAAGTTGTATGCATAAATCCTGACTCCCTTCCCTGGGTCTGGTACACGTTCTCCTAGAGAAATTTTGGCATGCTAAGATGAGATCTTCTTCTTTCCTGTGCATGGTTTTCTGATGCTTTGAACCGATTGGTTTGGGGAGAGTACATTCTCCATCACTTGGTATTTCCTTCACAGTGAGGAGAGGTTCACTAGGATAATTTTCCTGGCCTCTCTCTTTTCCTTCATTCTTAGCTTCCCGTGGAGGAGTGGGGGTTACCTAAGAGATAAGTTTGAGGAAATGGGCATAGGTAGCTTAATCCCTTCATCTAGGAAGCTGCTTTGCCTATAAAGAGTAGAATCTTCTAGGGCACCTGGGTGGCTCTGTTGGTTAAGCAACCGACTGTGGCTCAGGTCAGGATCTTGCGGTTCATGGATTCGAGCCCGGCGTCAGGCTCTGTGCTGACAGCTTGGAGCCTGGAGCCTGCTTTGGATTTTGTGTCTCTGTCTCTCTGCCCCTCCCCGACTTATGCCCTGTCTTTCTCTCTCAGAAATAAATATTTAAAAAAAAAAAAGAGTAGAATCTTCTGATTATTGTCTTCCATGCCTTAAGAGATGTACGGGCAGGCCTTCCCCCTGGAGTAAACCCACCGGCATTTTAGATGTGTAACCTCAAACACCCCAACATCTGAAGTGTTGGGTGTGAACACTGGTAAATAAATAGGGAGTTAAATTCTGGGTGACAAAATATATACAGAAAAAGGTTTTTGATGAAGTAGGGTATGTAGCTTTGAGCTTCAGACTTTGGAGTATACTTAGTAGGTTTAGACTTGGGCAATTTAAGGGGTTATTTTAAGCCAGGTGGGTTTTTACAGTTGCGTAGCTCTAGCTTTTAACTTCTGCAAGAGGCTTTAAGTCTTAAGCCACCTCATATTTTGACCTTGGCAGGTGACTACAGCTTATGTCAAGATATTGCAGCTTATACTTTTACAGAGCAAAGCTACACACATTAGACCTTAAGCAAAGATGTGGTCCCTGGCAAGACAACACACCCCTTGGCAAAGCTGCTGCATGGGCCTCAGGTGGTCTCAGGGTATACACTACTGGTGCATCCCAGAACTTTAACTATGGCATTGGCCTCCACATGTGGACCTCTCGGAAACCTCAGCACACACCGGTGGATTTAGAGAACATAGTTAGCAGGCATAGCTGAGGCAAGAAGGTGAACTCTAGGGGCAAACAAACATTTCAGTTTGTAGCTCTTTTAATACTTGGTGGGCAGAAGAATGTTTGTGCTTTTAAAATACAAGCCAGCTCAATCTATATGGACTAAAAGAATTTGTGAGGGTTAAGCTTTAAATTATAACTGCCTGCCACAAGGAGGCTTCTGTTTTATGGTAATGCTTCATGTTTTGATCTTGGTGCTGGTTACTTGGAGTGTTTACTTTGTGAAAAAATTCTATTGAGATATATACTTGATTTGTGTACTTTTCTGCATATAAACATTTTTCTTTTTAAAAAAGGATACGGAAATAGTTCAAGCCTATGTAAAAAGCATTAGGCCGTCTACCCCAGACCCATTTATATTTTAATTAAATGTCTTACTGCTGAAACAACTGTTAATCAGGTATTCTCTTACATGAAGTCAAATATATCCTAGTACACTATTTCATTTAAGTTTACTAATTCATTGACATAAAGTTCATTAATAGTTTCCTATAATATTTAAAGACTTAATTGTAAGAGAATGAGGTCCCCCTTTACATTCCTGATATTACCCATATGTTAGTTATCTATCAATCTTGTTGTTTGTCTGTTTTAATACCTGCTTTGTCTTTATAGATCATCTACAATGTCATTTTGTCTCTGTTCCATTAATTTTTGTTTTTACTTGTGTTATTTCTTTTGTTATGCTTTCTTTAACCTTACTCTGCTTTTTAAGATCGTTTATTCTTTTCTGATTTGCAGTTACATTGTGATAGGTTTCTGTTGAATTTCATTTTATTTATTCTCCCTGAATTTGGGGGGGGGGCTTCTGGATCTGAAGATTGGTCTGTCTCAACAACCCTGAAAAATTCCAATCATTTTATCTTTAAATATTGCTTCACCCCTACTCTCTCTATTCTCTCCTTCTGGAACTCCACTAAGCTATCTGTTAGACTTTTTCATTCTGTCTTCCATTTCTCTCAACCTTTCATTCATATTTTCTGTCTGAATCCATGGACAGCATACTGGCAAAAGTCTTTGGGTTCATTTTTCAGTGCATTCATTTTCATTCATTATGGTTTCTCATTTCCTGCTCATAGTTTATTTATTTCCTGCATTTATTTCTTTTTAAATTTTTTTTAAGTTTATTTATTTATTTTGAGAGAGAGAGAGCACAAGCTGGGAGAGAGAGGAGAGACAGAATCCCATGCAGGCCCCATGCCATCAGCACAGAGCCCAATGCAGGGCTCGAACTTCACAAACTATGAGATCACAACCCTGAGCCAAGATCAAGAGTCAGACACTTCACCGACTGTGTCACCCAGGCATCCCTTCCTGCTTTTATTTCTTGAAGCATGTTAAACATAATCATTTTAGATTCTTTCATTGATAAAAATTTATTATGGAGTTTTTGCATTTCTGCTTCTGCTGTTTATTGTTTTTCTGGCTCTCACTCAAGGTATCTTTTCCTTGTAGGTATTTTGTATTTCTCAATGTGAACTACTATTTTCCTTGAAATTTACTCTCAGTAATTCTTTGAGGCCTGGATTGAAAATAAGCTCTTCCTAAGAAAGTTTGTTTCTGCTGGTTGTCAAATTTCTACTTAAAATTTTTCTAACCACACAGGCAACAGAAATTCTGACCAAAAACCTCATGAGGACTGGTGTATTAGTTATCTATTGCATAACAAATTACATAACTTAGTAGCTGAAAGCAATAAGCATTTATTATCTTTATGTGGTCTTTGTAGACTCTGGGAGTACCTTACATGGGTGGTTCTAGGTCAGGGTCTCACTTGAGGCTGCTTTTAAGATGTCAGCAAAGACTGCAGACATCTAAAGCCTTAGCTTCCCTGGAACTGGAGGATATACTTCGAAGATGGCTCACTCAGAGGCCTGACAAGTTAGTGCTGGTTGCTAGGAGGAAGTCTCTGTTCCTTGCCTCTTCATAGGACCGTTTAAGAGTCTTTGTGACATAGCAGCTGATTTCTCCTAGAATGAGTGTTCCAAGAGAGAGAAACTAGAAGCCTCAATATCTTCTGTGATCTAGCCATGGAAATCACACAAAGACATTTCTTCAGTATCCTATTAGCTATATAAATAAGCCCTATTCAATGTAGGAAGTGACTATATATAAGAATGTGAATACAGGAAGGCAGAAATCACTGGGGCCATCTTAGATACTGGCTACCTTACATGGTTTATTGTAAATTATCCAGGGAGACTTTCTTTTCATTCTGTCCAATACTAAAGTCAAGCCAGGTATGTTTCCTTGTCACATGATTTTGTTTTTACGACAGGATTTGATTTTTTGTTTATTCTTACACTGAGGGTACTCTTCTTTGGGTCCTAACTATTAATAGCCACCTCCAGTTAAATTCTGTACGTAGTAGATTCTGTGATCCTTGTAGCCATTAAAATAGAGGACAAGGCTTCAGTGTTGGTCAAAAAGCTCAGAGTGGATACTAGAGCATTGAACTGCCAGAATGCTTCTTGTTTGTTGCTGTTGTTGTTGTTGTTTTAACTAATTAATTTATTTATTATTTAATTTACATCCAAGTTATTTAGCATATAGTTCAACAATGATTTCAGGAGTAGATTCCTTAATGCCCCTTAACCATTTAGCCAATCCCCCATCCCACGACCCCTCCATCAATCCTCTGTTTGTTCTTTAAATTTAAGAGTCTCTTATGTTTTGTCCCCCTCCCTATTTTTGTATAATTTTTGCTTCCCTTCCCTTGTGCTCATCTGTTTAATATATTTGTCTTTCTCTGACTGACTAATTTCGCTTAGCGTAATACCTTCCAGTTCCATCCACGGAGTTGCAAATGGCAAGATTTCATTCTTATTTCATTCACATACCACATATTCTTTATCCATTCATCTGTTGATGGGCATTTGGGCTCTTTCCATACTTTGGTTATTGTCAATAGCGCTGCTATGAATACTGGGGTGCATGTGTCCCTTCGAAACAGCACACCTGTATCCATCCCTTGGGTAAATACCTAGTAGTGCAATTCCTGGGTCGTTCTATTTTTAATTTTTTGAGGAAACTCCATACTGTTTTCCAGAGTGGCCTCACCAATTTGGATTCCCACCACCAGTGCAAAAGAGATCCTCTTTCTCCACATCCTCACCAACATCTGTTGTTGCCTGAGTTGTTAATGTTAGCCATTCTGACAGGTGTGAGGTGGTATCTCATTGTAGTTTTGATTTGTATTTCCCTGATGATGAGTGATGTTGGGCATTTGTTCATGCGTTAGTTGGCCATCTGGAGGTCTTCTTTGAAGAAGTGTCTATTCATGTGTTTTGCCCATTTCTTCACTGGATTATTTGTTTTTTTTGGGTGTTGACTTTGATAAGTTCTTTATAGATTTTGGATAATAACCTTTATCTGATATGTCATTTACAAATATCTTCCCCCATTCCGTTGGTTGCCTTTTAGTTTTGCTGATCGTTTCCTTCATTGTGCAGAAGCTTTTTATTTTGGTGAGGTCCCAATAGTTCATTTTTGTCCAGAACTCCTCCTGTAACTCATAATGGGAATTTGGAGATGTCTTTTATGCTAGCCTAGTAACACACTAAAAGATTTTTTACAAAATAATATTTTATTCAGAATTTTAATTGAAACAGAAGATTTGCCCAAATTAACTCTATATAATTTCATTATGTAGTCAGAAATAGGATTCAATTAAAACATTTCCTTGAATTTTCACTATATTTTATTTCTCGTTTTTAAAAGGGAATTCTTGCCACTTTAACCTCCATCTATCTTCTGCTCTACTCAATGCATTTAAGACTATTAATATTTGGGGCGCCCGGGTGGCTCAGTTGGTTGAGCGACCAACTTCGACTCAGGTCACTATCTCATGGTTTGTGAGTCTGAGCCCTGCATCAGGCTCTGTGCTGACAGCTCAGAGCCTAGAGACTGCTCCAGATTCTGTGTCTCCCTCTTTGTCTGCTCCTCCCCCACTCATGCTCTGTCTCTCTCTGTCTCAGAAATAAATAAACATTAAAAAAAAAAAAAAGACTATTAATGTTCTTCTTGGTACCATTTCAGCCACTTATAGATTTTGAAATGTAAGTATTTTATTGTCATGGGAATTCTAAATATATTCTAAGCCTTCATTATATTTTCTTCTTTGGCTCACGATTTGTTAAAATGTATTTTATAAATAATTTTAACCACTTAATTTTTGGTTAGTTAATATTTTCATAGAAATCAAAGATGAAAAATATGAAATGGTGTTCAGTGAACTTTACATCCTACTACTGATCCCATCCACCTGGTTTAAATTTTTTTTTAGTGTTTATTTTTTTATTTTTGAGACAGAGAGAGACAGCATGAACGGGGGAGGGTCAGAGAGAGAGGGAGACACAGAACCCGAAGCAGGCTCCAGGCTCCAAGCTGTCAGCACAGAGCCTGATGCAGGGCTTGAACTCGCAGACTGAGAGATAATGACCTGAGCCGAAGTTGGACACTTAACCGACTGAGCCACCCAGGTGCCCCCCATCCACATGGTTTAAATACCCAATACAAGTGGCCAGTGTTAAATTTGGGGGATATATTTCCAAATGATTTTTTATATATACCTGCAAATATATATGCACAAATGTAATATATGGTTGCATATATAGTAATCATATTATTAATCAGATATTATACAATAGTCAGTGTCTTGAATTATTTACTTCAACTATATATCTTGTACTTTCCATAGAAATCCATAGAGATGTATTTTAAGTTTTCCAAACGTGTGCATTTAAAAGTTATGTTTTTATTTTGATTTCTTTTTTTTAATATTAAAAGAATATTTTTGTTAATGTTTATTATTTTTGAGAGAGAGAGACAGAGACCAAGCAGGGGAGGGGCAGAGAGAGAGGGAGGCATAGAATCTGAAGCAGGCTCCAGGCTCTGAGCTGTCAGCACAGAGCCCAACACGGGGCTTGAACTCACCTCAAGATCATGACCTGAGCCGCAGTCTGCCGCCCAACCGGCTGAGCCACCCAGGTGCCCCTTTATTATTGATTTCTAATTGTATCTCATTATGATCAGAAAATGGCCAACATAATATTAAAGGCTTTTTTTGTATTTTTTGATCCTTTCTTCCTAGCTTGCTATGTGCAGGGGTGTTGATATCTAAAATATCATTCAACTCACCTTTTTAACTTGTGATCTTGGAGAATGACTGTGGGTCATGAAATTTATCAGATAGTGATTCCATTTACAGCTATTGTTCCAGAAATGGTATATTGCCTGGAACAAATCAAAATAGCTGTTATGCACATACTGATCTTGCAAAACATTTTTTTTTTAAATCTATATCCGTTTGTAAGGATCACCCGATGGTAATTGCTTTGACCTAGAAGCCTACAATACACCTTCCTGGATTTGCTCAAGTTTCTTTTATTTTTTTTAAAGTGTATTTATTTATCTTGAGAGAGACAGAGACAGCACCAGTGAGAGAGGGGTAGAGAGAGAGAGGAAAGAGAATCCCAAGTAGGCTCTGTGCTGTGGGGCTCGAACCCATGACGCCATGAGATCATGACCTAAACAGAAACCAAGAGTCAGATGCTAACTGACTGAGCCACCCAGGCACCCCTATTTTCTTTAAAATATAATGTAATCCAAAGAAATTTTCATGGTGCTGACATTTCAAGATTGTCACGCTAGTCACCCATGTATACTGTATTGCTGTTTGTATCTGTTCAGCCGGAAGGACCAAGTACTTAAACACTTTTAAGGAGACTTCCACTTCTGAACATGGAAATAGTGGGGATCAGATGTACCCCACCACCTCAAATTAACTAAAAACACAGACAAGAGGTATGTGACTGGTTCAGTCAATAGAGCGTACAACTCGCAACCTCAGGGTTGTAAGTTCAAGTCCCACATTGGTCACAGAGATTACTTAAAAATAAAATCTTTTTTAAAAAGGGACACCAGTCTGGCTCAGTCAGTAGAGCATGCAATTCTTCTTTTTCTTCTTTTTTTAATGTTTATTTTTGAGAGAAAGAGTGAGCAGGGGAGGGGCAGAGACAGAAGGGGATAGAGGATCCAAAGTGGGCTCTGTACTGACAGCAGCAGTTTGAATGGGCTCGAACTCACAAACCATGAGATTATGATGACCTGAGCAGAAGTTGGACACTTAACGGACTGAACCACCCAGGTGCCCCAGGGCATCCAATTCTTTTTTTTTTTTTTTTAATGTTTATTCATTTTTGAGAGACAGAGACAGAGTGCAAGCAGGACAGGGGCAGAGAGAGACACAGAATCCAAAGCAGGCTCCAGGCTCCAAGCTGTCAGCAGAGAGCCCACTGTGGGCCCACAAACCACAAGATCGTGACCTCAGCCAAAGTCAGATGCTTAACTGACTGAGCCACCCAGGTGCCCCCAGGGCATCCAATTCACAACCCCCAGGGTTGTGAGTTCAAGACCAACGTTGTGCATGGGGCCTACAAAAAATATAGATACAAATAAAAAAAATTTTTTTTTTAAAAAGCAGAAAAAGACCCATAAATATAGAGAACAAACTGGAGGTTGCCAGAAGGGATGGGCAAAATAGGTGAAGGAGAGTGAGAGGTAAAAGTTTCCAGTTATGGAATGCGTAAGTTGTGGGGACAAAAGGTAAAACATAGGAATGTAGTCAATGATATTGTAATAGCGTTGTATGGTGACAGATGGTAACTAAACTTGTGGTGAGCATAGCATAACATATAGACTTGTTGAATCACTATGTTGTACACCTGAAGCCAGTTAATATTGTGTGTCAATGACACTTCAATTTTAAAAAAAAAAAATTTAAGTTTATTTATTTTGAGAGACAGAGAGAACAGAGGAGGGGCAGAGAGAGAGAGGGAGGGAGAGAGAGAATCCCAGGCAGGCTCCATGCTGTCAGAGCAGAGCCCGATGTGGGGCTTGAACTCACGAACCGTGAGATCATGACCTGAGCCGAAACCAAGAGTCAGAGGCTTAACCAACTGAGCCGCCCAGGTGCCCCAATGATACTTCAGTTTAAAAAATGTTTTGGGGTACCTGGGTGGCTCCGTCGGTTAAGCCTCTGACTCTTGATTTTGGCTCAGGTCATGATCTCACAGTCTTGAGATCGAGCTCCACATCTAGCTCAGCGCAGAATGTGGAACCTACCTGGGATTCTCCCTCTCTCCACCCCTCTCCACTCATGCTGTCTCTCTCAAAATAAATAAATAAACTGAAAAAAAAATTTTTTTTTCCTAAAGTGGACATGAGACAATACAGAAGAGTGGTCCCAGGGAGAAGAGGAAAAGAAAATGAATCACCCAACCACATAGCTGGTATTTTCTGGATTTCAGTACACTGAACAGAAACAGAGCCCAGGCTCTGGGCATCTATAATTTACAAGGCAAAGTATTGGAGAGGAGAAAGCTGCAGAGATATAGGGAGGATTTCCCTTTAGTCTTCAGTTGAATATTCATCAACACAAGGGTGTGAGAAAACTGCCATAGACCAGTGGAAGAACCACTAGGTAGAAGATGTAGAATAATTCCCAGAAAATATACCAGTTTGAAAATAGTTCATATTTCCAGCAATCAGAATGGAGCAGCCTTGTAATACATAGGGCTAAGGGTCAAATTCTGAGGATTGCCTCATTGGTGGGGCCAATATAACCCTTGAATAAAGACAGCTCTGAATTTACCTAACAAAGCTGATAAGCAACACTTGAAAGGACCAAACTGTTTGCAAGTAATTTAACAGCATCCCAGAATAAACATAATAAACTCTGAAAGACTACCAAGATAAAAAATCACCCAAGAATGTGAAATTCACAATGTCTGTCATCCAATAAAAAATTATGAGGCAGACTGGGCGCCTGGGTGGCACAGTCAGTTAAGCATCCGACTTCGGCTCAGGTCATGATCTAGCAGTCCGGGAGTTTGAGCCCCACGTCAGGCTCTGTGCTGACAGCTCAGAGCCTGGAGCCTGCTTCAAATACTGTGTCTCGTTCTCTCTCTGCCCCTCCCCTGCTCACACTCTATTTCTCTCTCTCTCTTCCTCAAAAATAAATAAACATTATAAAAAATTTTTTTAAAAACTATTAGGCAGAAGCATCTGGGTAGCTCAGTTGTTTAAGTGTTCAACTCTTGATTTTGGCTCAGGTCATGATCTCACAGTTCATGAGTTTGAGCCCTGCACTGTCAGCGAAGGGCCTGCTTGGGATTCTCTCTCTCTCTCTCTCTCTCTCTGTCTCTCTCTCTCTCTCCCCCCTCTCCCTCTGCCCCTTCCCCTCTCCTGCTTTCTCTCTCTCTCTCTCTCTCTGTCCAAATAAATAAATAAAAACTTCTAAAAAAATTATTAGGCAGCAAATATACAGGAAAATACAACCAATAATGAAAAAAATCAAATGATAGAAATAGATTCAGAGGGACATCTGGGTGGCTCCTTTGGTTAAGCAACCTGCTTCGGCTCAGGTCATGATCTCACATTTTGGGAGTTCAAGCTCCGCATTGGGCTCTCTGCTATCAGCACAGAGCCTGCATCAGATCCTCTCCCTCCCTCTCTCTCTGCCCCTCCCTCGCTCACTCACGCTCTCTCTCAAAAATAAACATTAAAAAAATAGATTCAGAAATGACAAAAATGATAGACATATATTCCATAATTTCAAAAAATTACAGGAAATTATGAGCATGTTGAAAGATATGGAAGATATTTCTTTAATTCACATAGAACTTTGTTATTATTATTATTATAATTCCTATTATTTTAAGTAAGCTCTACACCCAAAGTGGGGCTTGAATTCATGACCCCGAGATTAAGAGTTGCATGTTTTACCAACTGAGCTAGCCAGGTGCCTCCACATAGAACTTTTAGAGATGAAAAATATACTGGGTGGAATTTGTATTAGTGTGTTAGGACCTCCATAACAGAACCACAGGCTTCTGTTATGGCTTAAACGACAGATGTTTCTTTTCTCATATTTTGGAAGCTAATGGTCAAGATCAAGTTTGCGGCAGAGTTTGCTTCTGATAAGGGCTCTTCCTTTGGCTTATAGATGGCCACCTTCTTGCTGTGTCCTCACATGACCTTTTCTCTGTATGCATGCACTTATGGTTTCTCTTCCTCTGATAAGGACATCAGTCCTATTAGGTTAGAGCCCCACCCTTATGGTTTCATTTAACCTTAATTACTTCCTTAAAGTCCCTATCTCCAAATAAAGTAACATTGGGGGTTGGGGCTTCAACATATGAAGTCTGAGGGGGACACAATTCAGTTGATAACAGAATTTTTGGCAGGTTAGATACAACAGAAAGATGATTAGAGAACTGGAAGGTATAGCAATGGAAACTGTACAAAATGAAACACACAAAGGGAAAAAGAATACTGAAAAATATAAGCAGAACATAGTGAGATGTGGGACAACTTCAAGTGGCCTAAAATGCACAGTCCCTGAAGGAGGGAAGTGTTCAGCAAAAGAAATATTTGAAAGACTAAGAGATAAAAACTTTCCAAGTTGATGAAAACTATAAATCCACAGATCCCAGAATGTCAACAGCCTCAATCCCAAGATACAGAAATAAAAGTTTCACAAAACGTCACAGCCAAATTGCTTAAAACTACTGATAAGGAGAAAATCTTAAATCTTAAAAACAGCAATGTTTTTAAAAAGGCACCTTATTTACAGACTATAAAGATAATGCAGCAAATTTCTTGTTGGAAATAATGCAAGTCAGAAGAGAGTAAAACAATATATTTAAACTACTGAAAGAAAAAATTATCAACTTAGAATACTGTACCCAGAGAAAAATTTACAAAACAATGGCCCAATAAAGATGTTTTCAGCTTACAAAATCTGAAGAAATTCACATAAGCACACGTGAACTACAAGAATGTTAAAGGATGCCATCAGGAAGAAGGAGAATATGATCAAATGGAAAGCCGAATCTACACCAAAAAAATGAAGAGCACTGGAAATGATAAATATGTGGGTGAATATAAAAGCACTTTTAAAATTATTTAAATTAAAAAAAATTTTTTTAAAGAAAATTGATGGGGTGCCTGTCTGGCTCAGTTGGTAGAGCATGGGACTCTTGATCTTATGGTTGTGAGTTTGAGCCCCACTTTGGGGGTAGAGATTATTTAAAAATAAAAATTTTTTAAAAATTTTTTCTTAATGTTTATTTATTTTTGAGAGAGACAGAGACAGAATGCAAGTGGGTTAGGGGCAGAGAGAGAGGGAGACACAGAAGCAGAAGTAGGCTCCAGGCTCTGAGCTGTCAGCACAGAGCCCAACGCGGGGCTCGAACTCACAGACCATGAGATCATGACCTGAGCCGAAGTCGGACGTTCAGCCGACTGAGCCATCCAGGTGCCCCTAAAAATAAAATCTTAAAAAAATTAAAAGAAAACTGACTACTAAAGCAAAATAAACAAATGTGATGTGAGATTTATTACATATGTAGAAATAAATTATATGCTGTAATAGGACAAAGACCAGTAGTGGAGAAATGAAAGTATATTGTTGTGGGTTCTTAAACAATTTGTGAAGCAGTATAATGTTACTTCAAAGTAGGCCACGATAAGTTAAACATGTTTACTATAGACCATAAAGCAATTACTCAAAACAAAACAAAATCCAAAGCATTAGAGCTAATAAGACAATGAAAAAGATAAAATAGAATCATAAAAAATCCTCCGTCCAAAAGAATTTTAAAAAAGAGAGAGAGAGAGAGGTGCCTAGCTGGCTAAGTCAGTAGAGCATGTAACTCTTGATCTTAGGGTCATGCATTTGAGCCCCACATTGTGCATAGAGATTACTTAAATACTTTTGAAATTTATTTATTTATTTATTTATTTATTTATTTATTTATTTATTTATTTATTTTAGAGAGAGAGAGAAAGCACAAGCAGGGAAGAGGGGCAGAGGGCGAGAGAGAGACAGAGAGAGAGGGAGGGAGGGAGGGAGAGAATCTTAAGCAGGCTCCTTTCTGAGTGTAGAGCCTGATGTGGTACTCAATCCCATAACCCTGGGATCATGACCTGAGCTGAAATCAAGAGTTGGATTTTTTTTTTTTTAACGTTTATTTATTTATTTTTTTTTTTTTGAGAGACAGAGTAGGAGCAGGAGAGGGGCAGAAAGAGAGAGAGGCAGAGAAAACAAAGCAGGCTCCAGGCTCTGAGCTGGCAGCACAGAGCCTGACCTGGGGCTTGAACTCATGAATTCTGAGATCATGACCTGAGCTGAAGTCAGACGCTTAACAGACTGAGTCACCCAGGCGCCCTTCAAGAGTCAGCTTCTTAATCAGCTGAGCCACCCAGGTACCCAGAAATCATTAAATAAGTAAAAGTTTTTTTAAAAAGATACTAAAAAAAAAAAAAAAAGAGGGGCACCTGGGTGGCTCAGTCGGTTAAGCGTCTGACTTCAGCTCAGGTCATGATCTCACGGTTTGTGGCTTTAAGCCCTGTGTAGAGCTCTGTGCTGACAGCTCAGAGCCTGGAGCCTGCTTCCGATTCTGTGTCTCCCTCTCTCTCTCTGCTCCTCCTCCATTCATGCTCTTTCTCTCTCTCTGTCTCTCAAAAATGAACAGTCGTTAAAAAAATGTTTTAAATAAAATAAAAAGAGAGAACAATGAGCAGATGGGGCAAATAGAAAGAAAATAGCAAATAAATTTAAGTTCAACAATATTATTAAACAATTTTATTTATTTATTTATTTTTAATTTACATCCAAGTTAGTTAGCATATAGTGCAATAATGATTTCAGGAGTAGATTCCAGTGATTTATCCCCTACGTATAACACCCAGTACTCACCCCTACAAATGTCTTCCTTAATGTCCCTTACCCATTTAGCCCATCCCCCCACCCACAACCCCTCCAGCAACCCTCAGTTTGTTCTCTGTATGTAAGAGTCTCTTATGTTTTATCCCCCTCCCTGTTTTTATATTGTTTTTGCTTCCATTCTCTTATGTTCATCTGTTATTAAACAATTTTAAGTTAGGTCTTCTTAGCATCCCAATTAACTGTATTTTTAAAAAGCAATATTCAACTATATACAACCATCAAAAAACTAATTTATTATTTATTTCTTGTAAAGATTTTATTTTTAATAAATCTCTACACCCAATGTAGGGCTTGAACTCACAGCCCCAAGATCAAGAGTCACATGCTCCACCAACTGAACCAGTCAGGCTTCCCCCAAAACTCCTTTTTTTAAGTAGGGTCCATGTCCAGTGCAGAGCCCAATACTGGGCTTGAACTCACAATGCTGAGATCAAGACCTGAGCTAAGATCAAGAGTCAGATGCTCAATTCACTGAGCCATCCAGGCACCCCAGGAAACTCATTTTAAAATATAAAACAAATAGGGGGTGCCTGGGCCTCTCAGTCAGTTGAGCATCCAACTTCGGCTCAGATCATGATCTCACAATTTGTGGGTTCAAGCCTTGCATCAGGCTCTGTGCTGACAGCTTGCTCAGAGCCTGCAGCCTGCTTCAGATTCTGTGTCTCCTTATCTCTCTCTGCCCCTCCCCCACTCATGCTGTGTGTGTGTGTGTGTGTGTGTGTGTGTGTGTGTGTGTGTCTCTCTCTCTCTCAAAAATAAATAAATGCTAAAAAAAAATTTTTTTTTTTTAATTAAAAAAAAACACAAATAGGGGCACTGGCTGGGTGAGTTGGTAGAGTGTGTGACTCTTGGACATGAGCTCACTTAAAAAATAATCAACTGGAGGGGCACCTGGCTGGCTCAGAAGAGCACACAACTCTTGGTCTGAGGGTCATGAATTCAAGCCCCATTTTGGGTTCAGAGATGACTAAAAAATAAACTCTTAAAAAAATAATCAACTGAATTTAATAAAATATGTATGCATAGGCATATATATATATATATATATTTAAGCTTTTATTAAATCCAGTTGAATATATATATGTATATATGTATGTACATACCTAAAATAAAGACAGAATAAAAGAGGATGTAAAATGATGTACCATGCTAAGACAAAAGAAAAGAAAGATGGAGAGCTATCTAACTTCCAGAATGGTATTAAGGAACTCCAAACATTTGCTCCTCCATAAAGGCAATGAGAAACCTAGGGAAAACAAAAACAAAAAACTGCCCAACTCAACTTTTTCAAACCCTTGAAATTAAACAAAGGCTTTTGATAATCTGAGAGTGTTTCTTCACAAAAACTAGCTGACTCTCAGTAAAGCAATGAGCTTTGGGGCATCTTAACTTTCCCTAATACAATACCCCTTTTCCCAGCTTCAAACTGGCATTAAAAAAATTTTTTTTAATGTTTATTTATTTTTGAGAGAGAGAGAGAGAGACAAAGCATGAGTGGGAGAGGGGCAGAGAGAGAGGGAGACACAGAATCCGAAGCAGGCTACAGGCTCTGAGCTGTCAGCACAGAGCCCGACATGGGGCTTGAACTCACGGACCGCGAGATCATGACCTGAGTGAAGTTGGATGCTCAACTGACTGAGCCACCCAGATGCCCCCAAAGTACCATTTAAAGTGAATAACCTCACAACTACAGTAGCTGTGAAAAACAGCAAACTAGTAGCTATTGGAGGGGGAGCATGGATTTAGAGTTCCCCAAAAGTCCCAGTCCCCAGAGAATTGTCATTATTTGAATTGTCTGGCAGCTCATTGAAAAGTGCCATTCTCAGAGCTTGTCTTTATTTGACCAGAGTAGGATATCAATCTAAGAATAGTCCTATCCGCAGGGCATTTGTAAAACACAACCAGTGGCAATTGTTTAACATTGCTGCCAGAGGTGTTGTTAACAGTTTGGGCTAAAAATAGGCAGATGAAAAATCTTAAAAGGAGAAGTTGGAGAATTAAGATGTCCACAGAGAGATTTGTGAAGATCTGACACAGTCCTGGGAATTTATAAGGCCACATGCATGGAATGTGCACACCCAAGAAAGGCCTGAGAAGACTGTAATGTCTCACTCCTGACTGACTTTAAGGCTTTGATCAAGCAAGTGAAGGCTAATAAGAGGTGTAAACTGCCTGACAAATCACTGAAACCATATCCCAATACACATAAAGAGTCATTTAACAAAACCTGGGAGACTGATTAATTTAGGATATTTGAGGAAATCTCTGTCCAATCATTAGCTGACTACTAAGCTAACTGAACAGAGATTTCATATAATAAAGAATACACACTTGAAAGACTTAGTCCAGGAAACTCACTAACCAAACCCTGAGGAGGGAGTGAGTATCCGATTTACAAAGTTGCCACAATGCTTGATTTAAAATGTCCAGTTTCAACAAAACATTATGAGATGTGTAAAGAAACTGAAAACTGTGTCTCGCTAGATGGACTCAACATAGATTTCAACAGACAAAAGAAAGAATCAGAGAACATAGAGAAAGGTCAATTGAGATTTTCCATTCTGAAAAATTGAAATAAAAAAGAATGAAGAAAATGAACTGAGCCTCAGAGACCTGTGGAATGCCATCAAGTGAACCAACATGAGCACAACTAAAGTCTCAGAAAGAGAGAAGAGGGAAAATGGGCAGAAAGAATATTCAAAGAAATAACAGCCACAAATTGATGGAAAACATTAGTTGGCACACGCAAAAAGCTCAATGAATTCTCAAGATAAACTAAATATCATTCACACTTTGGTATGTCATAGAAAACCTATCAAAGACAAAGAGAGAGAATTTTGAAAGCAGCAAGAGAAATGTGACTCCTCATATACAAGAGATCTTCAATAAGTAACAACTGGTTTCTCGCCAGAAAGAAGTGGGATGACATATTCAAAGTGCTGTTGTCAACCAAGAATTCTATATCCAGCACAACTATCCTTCAAAAAAACTGAAGAAATTAGGACATTCCCATATAAACAAAAAGTGATATAATTTGTCACTAGCATACCTGCTTTATAAGAAATACTAAAGGGGGACACTTAAGTAGGTTAAGTGTCCCAACTCTTGATTTCAGCTCAAGCCCTGTGTCAGGTACTGTGCTGACAGCATGGAGCCTGCTTGAGATTCTCTCTCCCCCTTGGTGCCCCTCCCCCCTCTCAAAATAAATAAACACATTTAAGAAAAAAAATTAAAGAAAAAAGAAATACTAAAGGGAGTCCTTTGGGCAAAAAGGCAGACATAAATCCTCCCTCATCAATTACTACACTAAATATACATGGACTTAATACTCCCATGAAAAGGATATATTGGCAGGAGGTGTTAAAAAGAGAAATGATGCAACTATAACCTGTCTATGAGAGATATATTCAAGATTCCAAGACACACAAAGGTTAAACTTAAAAGGATGGAAAGAGATATACCATGGTAACTGAAAGATAACTAGAGTAACTATGCTAATACCAGACAAAACAGACTTTAGGGGAAAAAAAAAACAACCCACCTGTTACTGGAGATTTAAAAGGACATTTTATAATGGTAAGATAGTTAATCCATCAGGAATACATAATAACTATAAATATAGGTACATAACAATCAAGACTCAAAATACATAAAGCAAAAGAAGGGTGCCTGGGTGACTCAGTCAGTTAAGTATCCAACTCTTAATGTCCAGTTCAGGTCATGATCTCACTATTCATGAGATCCAAGCCCTGCATTGGGCTCTGCATTGACAGCATGGAGCCTGCTTAGGATTCGCTCTCTCTCCTCTCTCTCTGCCCCTTCCTGGTTCTCTCTCTCTCTCTCTCTCAAAAAATAAATAAATTTTTTTTTAATTTACAAAATTGAATGGAGATATTCACAATTCAGCAATAATAGAAATTTTAATACCCCATTTTCAATAATGGATAGAACAGCTAGGCAAAAGATCAACAAGGAAATTGAAGACTTGAACAAAACTATAAAGCAACTAGACACAACACACTATAAAACACTCTACCCAACAACAATAGCATACACATTCTTCTCAAGAGCACATGAAACATTCTCTAGAATAGACTATATGTTAAAGTATAAACCCAGCCTCACTAAACTGAAAAGTATTGAAATCATACAAAATATACTATCCAACCACAATGGAATGAAACTAAAAATTAATAATAGAAGGAAATTTAGGAAACTCCTATATATGGACAAATTAAATAACACACTGATGAATAACTAATGAATCATAAACAAGACATGATGTCTTCTCTGACCACCACTCTACAAATAGTAGAGTTACTACTATTTGACATATAAGAGGATCTAGCCGGGACAATTAGGCATAAATAAATAAATAAATAAATAAATAAATAAATGGCATCTGTACTACAAAGTAAAACTATCTCTATTCAAAGATGATATTATTTTATATATAGAAAATACTTCTTAACTATAAAAACAAACTGAGGGTTACTAGAGGGAGGTGGATGGGGGATGGGTTAAATTGGTGATGGGTATTAGGAAGGGCACTTGTGATGAGCACTGGGTATTGTATATAAGTGATAAATCACTAAATTCTACACCTGAAACTAACATTGCACTTTATGTTAACAAACTGGAATTTAAATAAAAGCTTGAAAAAAATTTTAAAAAGAAAATACTAAGAAATTCTCACACACACACACACACACACACACACACACACACACACCTATTCAAACTAATAAAGAAAAGTTCCACAAAATTGTGTGTTGATACAAGGTCAATATAGAAAAATCAGTTGTGTTTTTACTCCAGCAGTGAAAAATCCAAAAACAAAATTAAGGAAACACTTCCATTTACAATAGCATCGAAAAGAATAAAATACAAAGAATAACAAAGAATGTCTGACTTGTACACTGAAAACTACAAAACATCAATGAAAGAAATTAGAGAAGACTTAAGTAAATGGAAAGATATTCCTTGTCAATAGACTGGACATTTAATATTGTTAGATGGCAATACTACCCAAATTGATCTATAGATTGAATGCAATTCCTATCAAAACCCCAACCACCTTTTGTGCAGACATTCACAAGGTGGTCCTAAAATACAAAAGGAAATACAAAGGACTAAAATCGCCAAATCAATCTTGAAAAAGAAGAACGAAGTTAGAAGACCACTTCACAATTTCAAAACTTGCTACAAAGCTAAAGTTATTAAGGCTGTGGTACACATATTGATCAGTGGAATAGAATTGAGAATCCAGAAATAAGTCCATACATCTACAACCAACTAAGTTATTTCTTTATTCTGAGGGTGGGGGCAGAGAGAGAGGGGGGAGAGAGAATCACAAGCAGGCTCCGTACTGTGAGTGTGGAGCCCAACACAGGGCTTGAATTCATGAACCATGAGATCATAACCTGACCAAAAATCAAGAGTCAATGCTTAACCAACTGAGATACCCATGCACCCCACCAATTGGTTTGTAATAAACGTACCAAGATCATTCAGTGGAAAAAGAATAATGTCTTCGACAAATGCTCTCTGTCAGTCTTAGCCTATTGACATTGATGTGATTGGCTAGGAATGCCTAAACCACTTGTCTGAACCCATATTACTCAAAGCAAGTCCCCACAGAAGGGGGGACCAATGTGTGGCTCCCACTGGACCAATGTGTGGCTTAAATGGCCCTTGGCGTTCTTATGATTGTAGGTACCACTTTAGCAAAAACTATCAGGGAATTTGGGGAACAAGAATTATTATTCACAGGTCCTACAGGGTACATAGCATGCTCAAGGGGCACACAGGTTGCAGGTAGAGAGAGAGAGGATCTGGGCTTCTGTCATTATTAGGTACCAAGGGTGGGGTGTCTAGGGTTTTGTAGGTTCGATCTTTATTGGTTAATTTAAAGAACGGGAATTAAGCATGGGAGGGGGGAAGCAAGGTCACTCAAATGGTCAGTTATCTTGGTTACCCAGAGCTTTCTGGAAGAGGGAACTTGATGGGTGGAGGCAGTCTAATTCCTTGTCTGGTTGTTTTGTTAGTAACTTTGGCATACAGCTGGCAATATGCTTATTCAAAATGGATGTCTTTTGATGTGGATGCCTCAGCAATCAAAAGATTGTCAGGCACTTCCATTATAATGGTGTTGGGACGACTAGATAGCTACATGCAGAAGAATGAATTTGGACCCTTACCTCACACCATATACAAAAATTAAATAGAGGGATCATAGCCAAATCTAAGAACTAAAATTATAAAATTCTTGGAAGAAAACATAGATAAATCTTGACATTGGATTAGACAATGGGTTATTAGTGACAAAGGAAATAATATAAGTGACAAAGGAAAAAATAGATAATTGGAATTCATCAAATTAGAACCTTTTGTGCTTCAGAGAATATCATCAAGGAAATGAAAAGGTAAAGCATGGAATGTGAGAAAATATTTGCAACTCATGTATCTGATGAAGGACCTGTATCCAGAATATATAAAGAACTTTTATACCTCACTAATAAAAGACAAATAACCCAATTAAAAATGGTAAAGGGAAAAATAAATAAACAAAATTAAAAAAAATAAAAATGGAAAAGATTGGGGAGCCTGGGTGGCTCAGTCTGTTAAGCGTCTGACTTCAGCTCATGTCATGATCTCACCATTCATGAATTTGAGACCCACATTGGGCTCTGTGCTGACAGCTCAGAGCCTGGAGCTTGCTTCAGATTCTGTGTCTCCCTCTCTCTCTTCCCCTCCCCCCCCACTCATGTTCTGTCTCTGTCTCTGTCTCTCTCTTTCAAAAATAAACATTTTAAAAAAATGGCAGGGGCGCCTGGGTGGCTCAGTCAGTTAGGTGTCCAACAACTTCGGTTCAGGTCATGGTTTCGAGCCCATGTCAGGTTCTGTCTGACAGCTCAGAGCCTGGAGCCTGCTTCTGATTCTGTGTCTCCCTCTCTCCCTGCCCCTCCCACGCTCGCACTCTCTCTCAAAAATAAACATTAAAAAAAAAATCTTTACAAAAATGGCAAAGGATTGGGGCACCTAGCTGGCTTAGTCAGTAGAGCATGTGACTCTTCATCTTGGGGTCATGAGTTAAAGCCTCACATAGGGCATAGAGCTTACTTAAAAAAAAAAAAATGGTGGGGCACCTGGGTGACCCATTCAGCTGAACATCTGATTCCTGGTTTTGGTTCAGATCATGGTCCCAGGGTCATGGGATAGAGCCCCACATCAACATGGAGCCCGATTAAGAATCTCTCTCATTCCCTCTGCCCTTCTCTCCAGCTCATGTGCTCTTTCTCTCTCCCTAAATTTTTTTTTGAAAGGATCTGAATAGACATTTTTTCCAAAGAAGATACACAAGTGGCTAATAAGCACATGAAAAGATGCTTAACATCACTATAGTCATTGAGGAAATATAAATTAAAACCACACTGAGATACCTCTACAATGAATTGTACACTTTATTTATTTATTTATTTATTTATTTATTTATTTATTTATATTTGAGAGAGAGAGTGCACACAAGCAGGGGAGAGGGCCGGGGTGGGGGGTGGGGAGGAGGAGGGAGGGAGAGAGAGAGAGAGAGAGAGAGAGAGAGAGAGAGAGAGAGAGAGAGAGAGAGAATGAATCCCAAGCAGGCTCCATGCTCAGTGCAAAGCCCAACATGGGATTTGATCCCACAACCCCGGGATCATGACCCAAGCCAAAATGAAGAGCCAGACACTCAGCCAACTGAGCCACCCAGCCACCCTTGTTTATTTATTTTTTAAACTAAACTTTATGCCTAATGTGGGGCTTGAACTCACAACTGTGTGATCAAGAGTCACATGCTCTACTGACTGAGCCAACCGGGTGCCCCCAAAGATAGAAAGATTTTGAGAAGTTTTTTAAGTTACAGAATGCAGTCTCTACAGACTGTTCAGGGTAAGAGCTCAGGTATTTCTGCTCTTATCATAAGAATATATAAAGGATGGGGCGCCTGGGTGGCGCAGTCGGTTAAGCGTCCGACTTCAGCCAGGTCACGATCTCGCGGTCCGTGAGTTCGAGCCCCGCGTCAGGCTATGGGCTGATGGCTCGGAGCCTGGAGCCTGTTTCCGATTCTGTGTCTCCCTCTCTCTCTGCCCCTCCCCCGTTCATGCTCTGTCTCTCTCTGTCCCAAAAATAAATAAAAAACGTTGAAAAAAAAAATTAAAAAAAAAAAAAAGAATATATAAAGGAAAAGCCAATTCTGAAAAATTAGAAATCCATTTTCTAGAGTATCCCGTGAGACTGAGAAATCTTTGACATTATCATTTGGTATTGGGTGAGGGCAAGTCCCAAATAACTTCCGATACATGAGGAGAAAGAGACTTTTCACTCTGTGTGATGTTATGGCCTAAATAATGCTCTTGGATCCGATCAAATTGGAGTTTATTCTTGGAGACATTGTGTCCCCTGTACATCAACACTGTCTGCAGATGGAGGGAATCAATTTTACAAGGCTCTCCTTTGGGAGAAGTTCATCATGTTGTGTAAGAACGGATTCCTAGGAAAATTGGATCTCTCTCAGGTTATGGTCGAGTATTTGGAAAAAATAAGAGGGCATGAGTCCTTGGGGCATAATTGTTCGCGTGTTTTGTTGGTTTTCCCAAATGAATACAAATAAATACAGTGTTTGGTTGTTAAGTGTTGTAAAGAATGTGAGATACAGATTTACCCCTGCGGAGTAAGAAGCTGTCTTGGATTGAGGATAAAATGGACTTGCGGTTGAGGATTATAGGAAATGAGGAAGCACAATCTTGTTAGTGGCTATTGTGTCTTGTACATATTGGCCATGAGCCTATTGGCCTTTTAGGTGGGCAGAATGGGGATAAAACAAGAACTGGCACAAAGAATAATGTACCTTTTCTGGAGGCATATAGAATATTATGTTCTAGGGGCGCCTGGGTGGCTCAGTCGGTTAGGCGTCCGACTTCAGCCCGGGTCAGGATCTCGCGGTCCCTGAGTTCGAGCCCCGCGTCCGGCTCTGCGCTGATGGCTCGGAGCCTGGAGCCTGCTTCCGATTCTGTCTCCCTCTCTCTCTGCCCCTGCCCCGTTCATGCTCTGTCTCTTTCTGTCTCAAAAATAAATAAACGTTAAAAAAAAAATTAAAAAAAAAATTATGTTCTAAAGACCGCTAATATCCTTATTTTTGTAGTAGGTTTTGGGTTAATTCTGGAAGAACGTAGCTGGGTCAATTGAAACCTTTAAGAATTCAGCCTTCTTTATGTGTTCCACACTCGAATTATCTTTGGCCTGGAGGCTATCAGGGCTTGGTTCAAGGTCTGACATGTTAGTAGAGGAGGCGTCAGGCAGTTGATAATTAATCTTTGCCATCGTAAAGTTATTGGCCACAGTCTAAGGTGTATTTGAGTTTCCTACCACTGAAAACTTTTTGTTACTCCAAGGAAGGGAATTATAGAAAAGTTGTAGGGTTTATGGTAGAAATAAAACATTCTGGTTTTGCAGCTACATGGAAATCTCTCTCTCTTTTGTGTTAAGGGCAATTGCGGGCAGGGATTCTCTTTCTCCCTCTCCCTCTGCCCCTTCCCCATTCATGCTCTCTCTCTAAAAAAAAGTGGGGGGTGGGGCACCTGGGTGGCTCAGTGCATTAAGGGACCGACTCTTGATTTCAGCTCAGGTCATGATCTCATGGTTCATGGGTTCGAGCCCCTCGTAGGGCTTTGTGCTGACATCGCAGAGCCTGCTTGGGACTTTCTTTCTCTCCCTTTCTCTCTGCCTTTCTCCCACTCATGCATGCTCCCTCTCTCTCAAAATAAATAAATAAATAAATAAATTTCTTTCTCTCCCTTTCTCTCTGCCTTTCTCCCACTCATGCATGCTCCCTCTCTCTCAAAATAAATAAATAAATAAATAAATAAATAAACAAACAAACAAACAAACAAACGTTAAAAAAAATGGGCAGTTGTGGGCAGACCAGAGCAGCTACTCAATAGAGAGATGCCATTTTGTCAGCCAAACTCTGTCCATTGTCCTTTAGATCCTATCTTCCAAGCTAAAGCAGAGCAGTTGTCCTTCCACTGACCCCTTTCCTTGCAATATCGACAGGTGTCTTTGTCTGGACCGAACATAAAGGTGTCCTTGTTCTAGTTCTATCTAGTTACTTAATCTAAAGAGCTATTAATTTGATATGTATACATATATATATATTTTTCTCAAGTCAAAGTATCTTCATAGGGGTCTAAAAGATCTTGTCATTTAGAGAAGGGTGATGCTATCATCATCATCATCTTCTTCTTCTTCTTCTTCTTCTTCTTCTTCTTCTTCTTCTTCTTCTTTTTCTTCTTCTTTTGTAACTAAACTGTACCCCCCGTGTGGGGCTTGAACTCACGACCCTGAGATAGTCATATGCCTTACCAACTGAGTCAGCCAGGTGCCCCCTATCTTCTGTTTTTGAAACTAAATTTGCCTCCTTAGCTTATGCCGTCAACAAAGAAATTACACAAGGCAGCTGTGATATCATTAGGCTTATCAGGACTACGACGTTCCTGGAAGGTGATGGTTAAGCGGTTTCTGAAATTAGGATGGATTTATTCTTTTTCTGTTTACACACTTGACTTTTGACCAATTTTTTACTTTACCCTCTTACAGGAAAGACTTCATGGAAAGTCACTAAGATATTTCATCTTATTTTTATATGTTTAAATATCCATCTATGCTTAAATTTTGATGTGTATAGTATTTAACATAATTCGGTTGTGAGTCCAGCCTGCATTTTCTATCCAACTTTTTCATCTCTAGGTTCCAGAACAATATGGTTTAACCAGACTATAAATTTTTTTGAATAATCCTAAAATGTTTGGTAATTTTTTATTTTTTATTTTATTTATTTATTTTTTTTGGTGAAAGTTAGTCCAGTCTTTTTTTTTTTTTTTTTTTTATGTTTATTTTTGAGAGAGATAGACGGAGACAGAGCATGAGCAGGGGAAGGGCAGAGAGTGAGAGAGAAGGACACACAGATTTCGAAGCAGGCTGTAGGCTCTGAGCTGTCAGCACAGAGCCCGACGTGGGACTCAAACTCGCGAACCGTGAGGTCATGACCTGAGCCAAAGTTGGACGCTTAACCAACTGAGCCACCCAGGCGCCCCAGTTAGTCCAGTCTTTAACTAGATTTGATGTAAATTTGACTTTGGCCAAGGTTTAGGTGTGTAAATCCACTGATATGGGGGATGATTTTCAGTCATACTTTATTATGAGCCAGCATGAGGAGATACTGTCAGTGAGAGGAATGTGTTTAGAAAAGAGCAGTAAAGGAAAGAGAGGGGGTCCCAGGGATGGTACAGAAGGAAGATAGGGAAGGCAGAGCAAAGAGAAGGGGGTAAAGGTACAGGAAGGTGATCAAAAGAGAGGCCTGTCTGGAGTTGGTCAGAAGAGTCTGGATTCTTAGATACTAGACTTTTAGGTACTCTGGATTTTTATTAGCCTTTTTCTAAAAGTCTTTAAGGGAACTAATTTGGTGCTATTGGCACTATAATGACTGTACATGTAAGAAGTAGGACAATGACCTGGTAGTTCACTGAATAACTGATTGCCCATATTCAAATGATGAGAACAAACAAACAAGAGACAATAATCAGCCCAGAGAATCCCAGTCATACCTTGTCTGTAAGAGCCCTGAATGATGCAAAACAATTCAAATCTAGAAGCTTATATCAAGGACAATAAAGAGGTGATGCTCGGGGTGCTGGGTGGCTCAGTAGTTTAAGTGTCCAACTTCGGCTCAGGTCATGATCTCACAGTTTGTGGGATCAAGCCCCGCGTTGGGCTCCGTGCTGACAGCTCGGAGCCTGGCGCCTGCTTCGGGTTCTGTGTCTCCCTCCCTCTCTGCCCCTCCCCTGCTCGCACTCTGTCTCTCTCTAAAAATAAATAAACATTAAAAAAATAAAAAAAAAAAAAAAAGAGAGAGGTGATGCTCAAGAGAAGAGAGTGATGCATTTATCAGGAGCAGGACATACTCAGCTGTGCAGTCACTGAGACTCCCAGGAGGGGAGATAGCAAAAGTTTCTACTTTATTGATCAGGCTGAGTAGCAGAGGGTCCCAGTCCCAGCACCAGAAATCGGAAGAAGATTAATCAAAACACTGAATGAAGCACAAGACATCCTTCACAGTGCTGCAGCATGAGAACCATTCCGAAAGGATGTTCTGTCTTGAGGAAGAAACGTGGAGATTTTGTCGAGATTTAGCCTAACCTAAGAAGTCAGCCTGAAGTTTGACTAGCTTTGGGAATAGTTGGTCAAAAGTGGTTCTTGGAAGAAGGAGGTATTGTTTTTGCAGTTTGGGAGCCATTGGCTGGACACTACCATCCAAAAGCTAGTAATATGTATAGGTAGCAGGTCACCAAGTATGGCCTACAGAGAATGGGAGAAAGTGTAGTCTCTCAGAGAACAGAATTTGTGGCAATTTAATTATTTGACCAGGAAACTCAAACCCAATTTCGAATCAAGGAAGCAAATACTTGACCTAATACCACTGAGATTGTAGATGATACCTTTCACCTCAGTATCCCTGTCCAGCAGGACCTGGCATATGCTTGACTGGTGACCCATGTCTGAAGCTGTTGTGGAAGTTTCCTTCATTGTCCTTTCCTAAGGGGAAATCTTGATTGTCCCTTCACTGTTTTCTTCCATTACTGTAACGCACAACTGCTTCAGGTGCTCAATTTGACCGCTTAATCCTTTGGGAGTCCTGGCTCAACCACTTTGTAGCTGTGTGACCCACTTCTTAGTTACCCTTGACCCACAGTTGAAAGTTTAAACCTTGTCTTTCAGCGTGTACGTATGTTTATATGACCGTAATTCAGGAAACTTCACCTCTCATTGTGTGAATGTGTAATGTTTCCCTACCTTCAGGTGGTATTACCAAATTAGATGATAAAATCTGTTAGAGGAGTGCCATTTTGATTGGCTTAGAGATCAGTACGCACTTGCATAAATGAAGCATTAAAAAAATTCCCAGAAAGTAATACTTTTTTGAATTTGTTTAAGATTTTATTTTCAAGTACTCTCTATACCCAACATGGGACTCACTCAAACTTACAACCAGGAGGTCAAGAGTGAAATGCTGTACTCACTGAGCCAGGCATCCTGAGCCTCTAATACTTTCAATGTGAGAAAAAAAGGGCATTTTTATAGAAACTAAACCATTTTAAGAATTCAAGCTAACATAATTGAAATAAATCTCTGACAAACAAAACTAGTTTAATAATTTTGGTTTAATAAAAATACCTTTCTTTCTCCGAGTTATAGACATTAAGTAAAATATTAGTGTGCATTTTTATTCTACTTAGATATGTTCTTAAACTTAATTGGTTTACTGATCCAATAAGCTAGCATTACTTCTACTTAATGTTTAAGATTACATTTTACTTGTAAAAGTGTAAATTTGTGTTTAACTAAATAGAATAATTATCCTAACAAACTTTATTTTAGCAATAATTAATTTGAAGTTAATTTTCAAGATCTTCAGGAAATTAAAACCTTGAACAGTAAATTGAGTTACTTAATGGATATTCATTAGACATCTAGATCATTTCCAAGATAAAATACTGAAATAATGATTACTAAGTATAATTTAAGTTCATACGCTTCTTGTTTTTATATGCTACAGAAAGACTTTATCTTTGGGTCGAGAAGTGTATAAATGCTGCTGTGTGACCAATAGTACATAATTATCCACCTCCTACTTTTCTCTGTCAAATAGAAATTACTTTGGTTAATTGTCCAGTGCATTTTGTTCTTTATACTCCAGAATATCTAATATCTCTTGAATCCATTGATGTCTTTTTATTTCTATCACAGTCATCACTGCAGCTGTTTAAGCTGTGATAATCTTTCACCTGAACTATTGAGCTAGTTTTTTAAATTACCTCTACAATTTATAGTACTATTCATAAAATTAAAATCAGAATATAATATTCACTCCTTTATAACTGTTGGTGTCTGTTCACTGCACGGTCTGACCTCATCCGTATCTTTTCTTTCCTTTCCTTTTCTTTTCTTTTCTTTTCTTTTCTTTTCTTTTCTTTTCTTTTCTTTTCTTTTTTTTAACTTTTTTTTAACGTTTATTTATCTTTGGGAGACAGAAAGAGACAGAGAACGACCAGGGGAGGAACAGAGAGATGGGGGAGACACAGAATCCGGAAGCAGGCTCCAGGCTCTGAGCTGTCAGCACAGAGCCAGCCCGACAAGGGGCTCGAACTCACAAACCGTGAGATCATGACCTGAGCCCAATCAGTCGCTCAACCGACTGAGTCACTCAGGCGCCCCCGTATCTTTTCAGCTTCATCTTCTATTCCTTTTCTACTCACTCTCACTACTCTTGAGTCACACAGGCTTCCTCTGCTCATCCTTTCCAACCCAGGGCCTTGGTCGGTGCTTGCCTGAATGTTCTTTGCATGACTGACTCCTTTTCATCATCCAGCTCTCAGATAAAATCTTACCTTCTTGAGGCCCCTGGGTGGCTCCTTTGGTTACGCGCGTCCGACTTGGGCTCAGGTCATGAACTCACTGTGAGTTCAAGCCCCCGGGTCGAGCTCTGTACTGACAGCTCAGAGCCTGGTGCCTGCTTCAGGTTCTGTCTCCGGCTCTCTGCTCCTCCTCTATTCTCTCTCACTCGCTCTCAAATATAAAATAAAACATTAAAAACAATTTTTTAAATCTTACCTTCTCTGAGAGGTCTTTACTGACCGCCCTGTCTAACGCAGCCCAGTCCCCACCGCATTTCCATTTTTATTTTCTTCTTAGTGCCTACCCAGTACCATGATCTGAAATTATCTTAGTTGTTTTTCACTTGATTATTTTCTATTTCCCCGACCAGAACATAAGCTCGATGAAAACAGAGACCTTATATTAATCACCACTGTTTCCTCAAGGCCAAGAATGTGTCTGATACATGAAAGGAACTCAATAAATATTTGTTTATGGATGAAGGAATGTCCACAACATTGCTGAGTCTTGCCGTGTCAACCTCCATCCCTATTGAACTGAAAAATCAGGCCTGGGCCAGGACTGCTGGTCTTCCATTTCTTCGCATCCCCAATTGTTTTCTGCTTTAATGGCCTTAGCCTCCAGGCATAGACCCAAAACAAAGAGGTAGAAAGGAGTCGCAATGAACCTATCTTCTCTAATCTCCCAAAGAATGTTGCCCATGCTCCCCAACTACATTCCATCTTCAGTCTTGGAATGGCAGCCCTCTTTCAGCAAAGATATGCATGAAAAGAGGCTATTTGCAGGGCAGGGTCAGGGTTCCAGGAATTCTCAATGTTTTCCCTATATTCCTAGTGAGATTCTCAAGATTCCACTCTTTCCCAAGCAAGTGTATCGTCCTCTCCCAGTCTGTGCATTTGGTTGGCTGCTTTGGGGCCTGGCGAGTCAATGATGTATCGATCTGAATTTCAGAATCTGATCTGTGGTTTTGCTTTTCTTTCCAAGCTTCCAGCTTGGCCACCCTGAACTGGAATTTGTCTCATTGTATCAGCCTACTCTGATCAGCTCAACATTCATTCAACATATATGTATTGAGTGTCTACTGTGGGCCACTGTTGTGAGCAGAATGCATTAGGAAACACAGGAGAACAAGTTCCTTGCCGCAGAGGAGCTTCCACCCTAGTGGTATGGATGGTGGGTGAGATCACATTAAACGTAATAAATAGGCAAATTGTATAGGATATTGCAACGTGATAAGTAAGTACTTTGGAGAAAAGTAAAAGTAAATGGGAGTAAGGAGAAGGGGAGGTAGAGACTGCAGTTTTAAACAGAGAAGGAACCTTTATTTTTTTATTTTTATTTTTTTTAATTTTTTTTTTAACGTTTATTTATTTTTGAGACAGAGAGAGGCAGAGCATGAACAGGGGAGGGGCAGAGAGAGAGGGAGACACAGAATCTGAAACAGGCTCCAGGCTCTGAGCTGTCAGCACAGAGCCCGACGCGGGGCTCGAACTCACGGAGTGTGAGATCATGACCTGAGCCGAAGTCGGACGCTTAACCGACCGAGCCACCCAGGCGCCCCGAGAAGGAACCTTTAGCATGTGACATCCGAACAACAGTGGAAGGCAGGAATTGTATATTCAGTCATGTGAATATCTAAGAGCAGGGCATTCCGGGCAGAGGAAGCAACTAATTCTAAGGTCTTAAGGCAGGAACCTGCCTGGCATCTTAAGAATAGCCGTGTGGCTGGAGGAGGGTGAATGGGAGTAAGTAGGAGGTAAAGCCAGAGATGTGTTGGGGGGTCAGAACAAGTAGGGAGGGCCTTTAGCCATTGTGAAGACTTTGGTTTTTGCTCTGAGTAACATGGCAGGACTTTTAACAGAGGAGCACTGATTTAAGGTTTGAAAGGATTCCTCAGACACTGTTGAGAACAGACTCTACCAACACAGAGGTAGAAGCTAAGAGACCTATTAGCATCCAATAGGGAGACCTGTTCCTTCCTGTGCCAGTAATCCAGGCCAGAGATAATAGTGATAGAAGGGAATACAGTTGGAGGGGAGGAAACGTTTTCCTTGACTTTCTCGAGGTCCCTGGTTGAGTCTGAAAATTAAACTGATAAAGATTAACAGGAGAAAAGCATTATATATTTATTTTACGTGACACAAGACCCTTCGTAAGGAAATGAAGACACCCCCAAAATGGTTAAACCCGAGGGTTTTTAGTGCTAGGTTTGATGCAGTGAAGAGTCATGGAAAGATACAATAGGAGAAAGAGTATGAACTAAAAGTAGTAAAGTGGGGGAAACAGCAAGGCTTGTTAATTTGGTTGGAGATGGGGTTATTCTTTTCCTCTGGTTATAGGGAGGGCACCTCTCACATGAGGGTCTTGTGACCTGCTAAAAGCAAGAGGGCAGGGGGAAGGTCAATAATCTTCCTCCTTCTGCCGTTTCCTTAGACTCCTTCAGCTTGAAATATTCAGTATGCCAAGGAGCATATTTTAGGATAGCATGTCCTGAACCCCATTATAGTGAAAAATAGATTCCTGATATACTTTGAATATAAGCCCACAGGAAGAAATGGCTATGTCATTTGAAAGAAAAGAGTAAAGATGAGTCCAAGATTTTCTCCTGAACAATAGAGTTGCCATCCACGGAGATGGGGAAGGCCAGGGGTGGAGGCAGCTTGAGATGTGTATCAGACTACTAAGTGGGGAATGTGAGCAGACAGTTGGATACACAGGTCTGTGAGTTGCTGGCTTGTATAAAGTATTTAAAGTTGTAAAACTGAATGAGAGAGTGAGAGTAGAGAAAGAATAAACGATGGAATGCCTGACTGGCTCAGTTGGTGGACCCTGCGATTCAACCTCGGGGTTGTAAGTTCGAACCCCATGTTGGGTGTAGAGATTGCTAAAAAATAAAATCTTTAGGGGTGCCTGGATGCGTTAGTCAGTTAGACACATGACTTCGGCTCAGGTTATGATCTCATGGTTTGTGAGTTTGATCCTTGCATCAGGCTCTGTGCTGACAGCCAGAGATAAATAAATAAACTTAAAAAAAATAAAATCTTAAAAAAAAAAAAAAGACCATCAAAGGCTGAGCTCTAGGGCACTCCAACATTTAGAGTAGTGAATAGAAATATCATGTGAGTCTTGGGGCACCTAAGTGGCTCAGTCAGTTAAGCCAGACTTCCACTCAGGTCATGATCTCACGTTTGTGAGTTCGAGCCCCACATCAGGCTCTCTGCTGTCAGCACAGAGCCCGCTTCAGATCTTCTGTCCCCCTTTCTCATTGCCCCTCCCCTGCCCATTCTCTCTCTCTCTCTCTCTCAAAAATAAACTTAAACAAAAAGGGAATATCATGTGAGCCACATTAATTTTAAGTTATAGCCACATTAAAAAAAAGAGACAAAAAAGAAATAGGTGAAATTAATTTGAAACAACATTTTATTTAACCTAAGATATCCAAAATGTTATCATTTCAGCGTGCAATCGCTATAAAAATTATTAACGAAATATTTTATATTCCTTTTTTCCTCGTAAGTCTTTGAAACCTTGTATGTGTTGAACACATTTCAATTCAGGCTCGCCACATTTCTAGTATGCTATGGCCACCTGAGGCTAGCTGCTGATGTGTTGGATAACACAGATGGAGTGGTCTAGAAGAGAGTGTCTGGCAAAGGTGATGGGGAAGGAGGAATATGTGAGGTTGAAAGGAAACAAAGACTTCATGGCACCCTGGAAGCTGTTTGGGTGGGAGTCGTGAGAATCTGTAGTTTTCTTATAACAGTTTCAGTTTTCTCAGTGAGGAGAAAGCCAGGTTTATTGCTGGGTGAGGATGTGGGAGGAGGTATGGGCAGGGGTATGAGGACAGAAGAGAGACCGGGAGAAGGAGCAGAGGAGGAAGATAAAGGATGAATGCTGGACAGCATGAAAACTCAGAGAATGACCACCCCAAACTTAAAGTGAGAACAGGTCAGTGAGGCTGGGTGAGAATGTGGGAGGAGGTATGGGCAGGGGTATGAGGACAGAAGAGAGACCGGGAGAAGGAGCAGAGGAGGAAGATAAAGGATGAATGCTGGACAGCATGAAAACTCAGAGAATGACCACCCCAAACTTAAAGTGAGAACAGGTCAGTGAGGCTGGGTGTTTTTCTCTAGACAGGATAGACAGAGACTTGGATTTAACCAGGGTAATGGTTTTATGCTCTCCTTCTTTTTTTTTTTTTTTTTTTTTTTTTTTTTTTTGGTTTTGTTTTTTTTAATAATATGTCTAGGAATATTTTTAAAAATTTTTAATGTTTATTTTTGAGAGACAGCATGAGCAGGAGAGGGCGGGGGCGGGGGCGGGGGGGAGACCCAGAATATGAAGCAGGCTCCAGGCTCTGAGCTGTCAGCACAGAGCCTAACACGGGGCTCGAACTCATGAACCGTGAGATCATGACCTGAGCCAAAGTCGGACGCTCAACCAATTGAGCCACACAGGCACCCCTCTATTTTTGTTTTTAAGTTAATTTCTTTATTTTGAAAGAGTGAAAGAGACAGCACGAATCAGGGAGGGGCAGAGAGAGAAAGAGAAAGAGAATCCCAAGCCTGTCATGGGGCTTGATCCATGAACCATGAGATCGTGACCTGAACCAAGATCAAGAGTTAAATAAACACTTAACCAACTGAGCCATCCAGGTGCCCCTACACTCTCCTTCTTGACGTCACTTTCTTTTGATTAAAGTTGTCTGCTCATATGAGGTAAATCAAAAAAGGGAATTTATTGGAAGAATTCTGGATAATTTTTAGAAATCAAAAGTTGCTGAAAGAGTCAGGAAGCAGGCAGCAGCCAGGAACCAAAGCTGTGGGCCCTCTGCACGTCTGCCTCCTCCTTCTCCTCCAGCATGCCTTGTCTCCTGGGTTTCCATCCACAGTCCTACAAAAGACAGTGGTCCCACTGTCCCAGAACATATTTGGGTCAAACAAGATATGAGTCAAGGAAAAAATCATGTATTCAAAATATTGTCTTATAACATATGTTTGCAAGAACGTATGGCATCAGAGGCTGATGCCCAGCAAGTGTTCCACTGAAGTTTTGTGGAAGGGGCGCCTGGGTGGCTCAGTCGGTTAAGCGTCCGACTTCGGCTCAGGTCGTGATCTCGCGGTCTGTGAGTTCAAGCCCTGCGTCAGGCTCTGGGCTGACTGCTCAGAGCCTGGAGCCTGTTTCGGATTCTGTGTCTCCCTCTCTCTCTGACCCTCCCCCATTCATGCTCTGTCTCTCTCTGTCTCAAAAATAAATAAACGTTAAAAAAAAAAATTTTTTTTAAAAGTTTTGTGGAATATTCGTGTGAACGTGTAATTTAAAAAAAAAAAAAGATCATGATATGATGCCCATACGGATATAAAATGAACACATCAAAGATATTTGACTCATTAATTAATGAGGGAATAAGTAAGATGTTTCAACCAGTTCAAAAGAGAATTCAAAGACAATACATATATGTAGTCATAAAATCAATCTACAAATAGTTGCAAAATCAGTTGTTGTTGTTGTTTGGTGAAGAGTGTGAAGGGAAAGAAATCAGTTGTCTTTTTCCTGAGTATACAGGATTCATTTTGCAGGTGTATAAAACAGAATTATTTGCATTGCTATGTTATCTACAACTTACAGTATTGTAAAATAGCTCAAAGATGATGGAAAGTGAAAATCCCCATAGAACCAGGTAATTTAGAATGGTGCACTGTATACAATGCATAGATTTCCATTGAAGACCTCCAGCAAATTTTTTGATCCATTTCAAAATCTTTCACAATTTTTTTTCTGATAACTAAAAAAACCTTGAGTTGTTGGAAAGCACATTTCTTTATGATTCTCTCATTGTCCAGTATTTTTATGTGCTCAGTATTTTGTGCCTTTTCGTTTTTTTAAAATGAGGTTTTAGGGGCGCCTGGGTGGCTCAGTCAGTTAAGCGTCCGACTTCGGCTCAGGTCATGATCTCACGGTTTGTGGGTTCGAGCCCCGCATTGGGCTCTGTGCTGACAGCTCAGAGCCTGGAGCCTGCTTCAGATTCTGTGCCTGTCTCTCTCTCTCTCTGCTCCTCCCCCACTCACACTGTCTCTCTCTCTCCTTCAAAAATAAACATTAAAAAAATAAAAAAATAAGAAAAAAATAAATAAAATGAGGTTTTATATTTAATTATTTAGTTATATGGCACTCAGAGACATAGTCACACACAATAAAGCACCAGATATCTGGATTCCTTGGGACATGTGCATAAGTTTTATTTCTTTGAGCCCCAAAGTTCTGTCATCTCATCCATTTTGGTTTTTCTAAACCATATTAGATCTTGGGGCGGGGGGGGGGGGCGGGGGGGAGGGTACTACCAGTGATATGAGTAAATTGCTCCTGTAAAGGATTAGAATATGCCACCCCAAAATATGCCATTTTGGCATAAGAATGATTTAGAGCTGGAGGCAGATGAGAATCAATAGTTATAGAAAGAAGCCTTCTCATAGCCTTCCCTATCTCACTGAAGGCAGAAACTTCTGGGAAATGAGGATTGCTATAAAGAGAAGTTTTCTAGGCGAGTTCTATGGCCATGAAGAAGAAGGAAAGTCAGCACTGGCATGGGTCTGCAAACAAAACTTACTGATACAAAACATTATCTTCTACTTTTTTACTCCCCTATAGTCACCTTTCCAGTTTGCCACCCCGTAAAAACTTAAACTCATTTTCCTTTATCTTGTCACTTCTCTACAATTTTATTGTTCTTTGTTGAGATGCTAACATGTTGAGATGAGTTCCAAGTTCTAACCATCCCTTTAATAATTCTACATATCCCCTCCCATTGCCATGTGATTTTCAGGACACATCCCATTGATGGCAGGCTTAGCCACCTGACATGTTTTGTGAGTCAAGACTATTTGCTACTTCCTAACTGATGCTTCAAGAGCCATGGCTTTCCACTTTTCTTTTCCTTCTGCGAGGAAAACAGCTTCTTCCCAAAAGAAGTTTTTGCATCCACTTAAATCCAAGAATAAGAAGACATACATATAGAGCAGAATATTGGCCAACCCACAACTGAGCTGACAGAAGCAAGAAACACACCTTTGTGATGATAAGCTTTTGGGGGTTGAGTCTGTTGTTTGTTACCATAGCATCACTTACTTATGCACTTCCCTTTTATTACACAGGGGATATATGTAAGATCTTCTGTTGAACTTTGCATCCCACATCGTGTCTTGATTCACTTTTCTCCTTGTTGAAACAGTTCTTTCAGTGAAAGTCTGTGATTACTACAATTTCTGAGTCCTTGCATGCCTGAAGATGTCTTTGTTTTACCCTTACTCTGGAATACTAGTCTCGCTGGGCATAGAATTTTACATTTACCATTATTTTATTTCACCATTTTGGAGATTTTATTCCCTTATCTTTTGGCATCTGCTGTTACATAAGAGAAAGTCTGATATCAATCTGATTCTTGTTTCTTGGTACATAATCTGTCTTCCCTCTTTGGTAGCTTTTAATGTTTCTCCTTCTTGTTTTCAAGTGTGGCTGTGAGTTTTTAAATCTATTTTCTCCCGCATTTTATGTATTCAGAGAAGGAGGAGGCTTCCATGCCTGCTCCACCTGCTGTCTTGACCCAGAAATTGGCTCCTGCATTACTAAATGGAGAGGACTTGCTTTGACGAGACGTACTTGTCACTTTGAGTTGTCCATTTTTGTATAATGCTGCAAAAGCCTGGTGCCCCTCAGGCATCTGATGCAGCTTACAGAACTATTTGGATTTACCCTGGGAATCATTAATAAACTTCTGTGGTTTTTTTTTTTAGTTCTGTGTCCTTTTTGAGGGTCTCCAACTCCCTCTTCTCTTCTTTCTGGCTATCAGATCCCACTTCATTCTAGTGTCCGTATATGCATCCATAACAATCTTCTGCATGTTGCTTGACCTCTTACCTGCTCCTCAGCTACCTCAGATTTATTCCTCCTGCTTTCTTGTGCAGAGCAATTGTGTTCTCTCTAGCTCCTGCCTCCAAACTCAGCTTGCAACTCCACTTTGAAAATCCACAGGATTATTCATGCGCTCTAGTACACAGTGGGAGATATCTTCTGACTCCTTTTCTTTTTTCTACCCGTTCGGCAACGGAAAGAAATGGTATAGACGTTTATTTCTTTATTGCTATAAATCATGCTTCTGTATTAATGGGAATTATGTCTGACTCCTAATAATAAAGACGCGGGGCGCCTGGGTGGCTCAGTCGGTTAAGCGTCCGACTTCAGCTCAGGTCACGATCTCGCGGTCCGTGGGTTCGAGCCCCGCGTCGGGCTCTGGGCTGATGATGGCCCAGAGCCTGGAGCCTGCTTCCGATTCTGTGTCTCCCTCTCTCTCTGACCCTCCCCCGTTCATGCTCTGCCTCTCTCTGTCTCAAAAATAAATAAACGTTAAAAAAAATATTAAAATAATAATAATAATAATAAAGACTCATATTAAATGGCTTAATGTAATAAAAATTTTTTTACTCCATGTAATCAAACTTGGTAGGTTAACCTTCATAAGCGGTTCGAGGCTAGTATGGTAGCTCGTTGGTCGTCAGAGACCCAAACACTTTTTCTTTTTCTCTTCGGCCTTCCTTAACCTTCAAGCTTTCAAACCCAGTGTCCCTTTGTGGTCTCAAGATTGTTGCCAGATCTCCAGCCATCACAACCACATTCCAACCAAGACAAAGAGTGAGATGAGAAGGGCAAACACGTATTACATACCCTCCACCTGAGTCAACTGCCCTTTAGAAGTTTTCACACACTGTACCTCTTCCGTTTATATTTCACTGGCCCTTCCTAGCTGCAAGAAAAAGATTTTGTTGTCTCAGATAAATTGAATACATTTTGCCTTTATGCCATCACTTTTGGTTGCCCTACAATGTACATTAGCTTGCCTCCTGATTCTCAGTTATATTCTAGTTAGATGCAATATGACTCAATATTTAAAATAAATATGCATGTTTTGATTTTGATGGCCCCTGGCTATTTCCAAAGATCAAGTCAATAGCTATAAAATGGATAAAACATTAAGTGTCAAAATCATCGACTGTACCAACCTTGAAATACCATCCAGGGAGCACTGTAGAATTGGCAAAATTAACTCACACAATTGCCAGTTAATTGAATTCTGTGTTCCCTGAGCAGCTTTAGTGCTGGCTAGGTGCCAGTTACCTGTGGTGGGTACTGGGAACGCTCACCATGCCCCTGTCTTTGAAGGGTTCCAATTTCCATGACTCACAGGTGCCTGGAGGTGGGGGGGAAGCCACCAAATGGTTTTACACAGAGGAAAGATGTGATCCCGTCTGTATTTCTGAAAGATACAGACTAGGTATCTAGACAAGGTAGGGTGAACTGGAAGAGAAAAGACACTTGGACCAGGGGATTTCGTTCTGGGGGCTAAATATCATTTTGTGTTGCTGTGCCCTTTTTGTCCAATAACCACACCTTGCCCTCTGTGCCATCCATGTGCCCGGTCTATCCCCAAATCCTCACTACCCCTCATCTTTAGATTTTTCTCACCTTAAACTTTCAATCCCATGCCTACTCTCCTGGAGGTCCAGCGATAGTCAATGTGACTTTCTGGGGGTGAGGAGTCAACACTTCTTCATTTATTATTCACACATTTCCTGAGCTTGTACGTTGTTCTGGGCTTGGGGCTATGGGCTAGGGTTGCAAAGATGGGTCAGACTCAATTGTTACACTCAATGCGGGAACAAATTATTTTGACTTCTATTTATGCTCAGGAGTGTTAAGAATCTAGGGCTAATTTTGGCAGGAAAGGGGGGTAGGTAAGAAGGGCGGAGGCAAGAATCAGAACAAAATGAGCAGTCTGAGGGGCGCCTGGGTTAAGCGGTTGGGCGACCGACTTTGGCTCAGGTGGTGATCTCGCGGTCTGTGAGTTCGAGCCCCACATCGGGCTCTTCTGTGCCGACAGCTCAGAGCCTGGAGCCTGCTCCGAATCCTGCGTCTCCCCCTCTTTCTGCCCCTCCTCCGCTTGCGCTCTGTCTCTCTTTCTCTCAAAAATAAATAAACATTAAAAAAAAATTTTTCTAAAGCGAGCAGTCTGGGATTGAGAGCAGTGAAATCAGGAGGGCAAATTTTTCCTCAGGGCCTAGTGGTAGTTTCCCCTAACCCCAGACTGCCCCCTCCCCTTCCTTTTCCCCTTCCTCCTCCTCTTCCTCCTACTCCTGTCTCCTCGCTTCGCAGCCAAGCTTGGCTTCCAGTCAAACTTTCCGGAAATCCCCTACCCAATTTCCAGCTTTTGAAACAAAGACTCTCTGGAGACTATTCCCATTGTCCTTGGAACTAGAACAATGTGCGGTAGAGCCTCCTCCTTGGCTTCAGGCTACATCCCTGCTCCCAGCCTCCTCGGCCAAAGTAAAAGCTTCCCCGACTCTCCAATCACTGGCCCCATCTGTCTAGAGGCAGGAAGTTGGGGGAGGTAGGAGGAAAAAGCACTTTCTATTAACTGCTCCTGAAACCCAAAGTCATCAGTCCTACCTGGGCCTGCCTTCTCCGGGCCAGAACTAAGAAGGAATCTGTCCACAGGACAGCAGTTGGACACCTGAATATGCTGGGAGTGGGCAGACAAGCTCAGGGCTTGATTCCTGTAGTTTCTAAACCTCTTTTGATGCCTTAGTTTCCCCCTGCCATCGAGGTGAGAGGACCAGAGATCATTCTAAAGGCATTGGCCGGTCTGGTTTTTTTCTCACTGCACAGCTCCTCTTCCACTCCCAACTCTGACCCCAGGAGACCCCTGTCCCATTCCTTGTCCACTTCTGCCAAAAGGGCTGTTAGATGGGGGAGGGGGTGCAGGCGGGCTTTTCTTGCACCATCCTGGCGCCTCACTGGATCGGGTTACTGGAGGCAGTCTGGATTTGAATGTGCAAATAAACAGAAGTCGCTTTGATCCGCCAGGCTGAGAGGGAGGGAGAAGAAGACCGAGTGCCCTGGTCGGAGAAGTGCATGCTGGGCACTTGAAAGAGGGTTTGGGGGATGTGGAGCGTGAGCTGTCCTTATTCCTTTGACAGGACAGAAAACCTATTTAAAAAAAAAAAAAAAAAAAAAAGAGATCTAGAAAGAGGCAGAAACACACTTCAGGCGTTTCAGACTTCCCGTGCAGTCCAAATATTCCTTGGGCCCTTTCTTGCTGTTACCAGGAGGGGAGTGGTACCTTGGACCTCACCCTCCCTCAGGGCTATCCCACCTTTGGGACTTCTCGGGTGCTCCTGGGAGAGGGAGAGAAGGAATGGAGCTGTGGTTGTATGAGGTTCAGGGTGGGACCATGGGTCGAGAGGGGGTAGGGCCTATTGTCTCCCTGGGCACCAATCCACAGCCACAGGCAGGCTTAGAGAGGGAGAGACAAAGGAGGGGATGGGAGAGCACAAAGGGAGCGAGGAATGAAATGGTAAGTAAAGGCAAACAAAAGTGAACCGGGGGAGACAAAAGCTGGGAACAATATTCCCCAGGCAATAGGCTCAGGAACAATAGGGACACTGACAGCCCCACAAAGACACCAGTGTCTCCAAGTAGACGTTATCTCAGGCAGTGTTTGGCAGCCCTGCTCTGGCTGCAGCTATTTTCAGTGCCGCTTTTGTGCCATGCTGAACAATATTCCTTGCATGGCTGCTGATAGAAAGATGAGAAGGTTTCTGTTTGATTCTCCTCTTCCTTCCCTCCCCCTTCCCCCTTTTCCAACCCCCACCAGCTCCAGCCATTCTGAGCTCAAGTCACTGGGCTGGTTAGGGGTGTGTGTGTGTGTGTGTGTGTGTGTGTGTGTGTGTGTGTTGGAAGGGGACCAAGTGGACCAAGGCAGGGAAGGTCTCAATCAGGCCTTCTAGTTGCCCTCAACCTTACTAGGACCTCCATGGAGGGGAAAAAGAAGCTAGGACTGGGCAAGTAGGGGCTACAGAACTAGGGTGTATGAGGAGGATTGTTCAGGGAAGTGGATTCTGTCTTCACCAATGGTCACAAGACTAGCCCAAGCTATTCACTGTAAAAAGGCCTGCTCAGCAAGTGTTTCCCTGTTGTGGGTGGCTCTTCATTTAATAGCCAAGGCCAAAAGGGGTCCTAGCCAGCCTTCTGCCCCTCTCTTTCTTTGTGCCAGCAAGTGTTCTTTGCCCTACCTCCCAAGAGCCATTGCTTTCTTCCATCTACGTATATAGTATTAGCAGTTCCTCGATCAGCTCCCAACATCCCCCCGCCCTACGTCTGCTGCTCCAGGTTGAACCTAAAGATCAGGGTCACTAGTCCTAGTTTGGGAAGAGACTATTGAGTAGCACGGACCCTTGTATAGACCCGACGGCCATTCCCGTGAGGGCACACATGACCCCAATCTACAGTGGTAGCCCTTCCCCATTAAGTATCTCCCCCGTGTTCCGTCCTAGAAGAGCTCTGATCCTGGACTATTTGGTCACAGGTGTCCTTTCTCAGGCCTCCTTGTACACAAGCCTGTTTCACTCTTCATTTTCTCAGGGTTGTAACGCACTGCAGCTGCCCCCATGGGCTGAAGAAGAGCCTTACACTTTTTCATCTAACTGATTTTTTGTTGTTCTTATTCTTCTGTTCAGGTTAATTTTTTAGGCAGCTGAACTACTGCACTTCAGGGCTCTGGCTTCTACAAAAAAAAAAAAAAAAAAAAAAACAAATTGAGACCAAACTTCTTGGGGGAAAGCACTGATATAAAAATTTCAAGGAGAATGCCTTCCTAAGAAACTAGACACTCAGAGGTTGACCCAGAAGGTTGAGCCATTGCTGAACTTATGGGACTTGTGGCTTTTGTCCACCTTCCTCAATTAGCTCGTTAAAGGACGGAAGCACATTTCATGCCTTGATTGGCTCCCTCATGGTATCATGGCACATAATTGGCTCTCAATGAACACTTGCTGAATTGGACCAAATTTAAAGGCTCTGAAGGGAACTTACAGATCATCTAGTACCTTGCTACTCAAAGTGTGGTCCCTGGGCCAGCAGCATTAACATCACTTGGGAATTTGTTAGAAATGCAAAATCTCCAGGCTCTGCCTCAAAGCTACTGGATCAGAATCAGAATTTTTTTTTTTTTTTTTAGTTTTTTAATTTATTTTGAGAGAATGAGAGAGAGAGAGAGCTCACACATGGAGGAGGGACAGAGAGAGAAGGAGGGAGAGAATCCCGAGCAGGCCCCACACTGTCAGCACAGAGCCCCACGTGGGGCTCAAACCCACACATGAAGAGATCAATGATCTGAGCCAAAATCAAGAGTTTGGATGCTCTACTAACTAAGCCATCCAGGTGCCCCCAGAATTTGCATTTTAACAAGCTCCCAAGTAATTCATATACTCCTTGAGAAGTGCTGATCTACAATAGCTTCTTCTTTTCTGCCTCCCCACGGTCCTACCCATGTCTTGACGGTATTGCTATCCATAGCCTAGCATGTATGAGCTAAACCAGGCCATTCAGTGGGCATCTACAAGATCTCTGTAGAAGCAAGCTCACCATCTGTGGTAACAGTCTGTGCCACAATTGGCACCAAATAATACTGAACAGAATTAAACTGACATTCAAAGAACTTAAGAGTGGGACCTTGTACTTAGCATATGCTTATTCAAAGCTTATTGAGAGAAAGGTTTAAATCACCTATTATAACCTCCCTGGATGATCACTGTGATGGGTAACTTATGGGTCAACTTGACTGGGACAAGGAGACCCAGACATTAGGTCAAACATGAATCTGGATGTGTCTGCGATAGTGTTTCTGAATGAGATTAATATTTGAGTTGGTAGACTGAGTAAAGAAGTTTGCTTTCCTTAAAGTGGGTGAGCCTCATCCAATCATCTGAAGACCCAAACAGAACAAAAAAGTCTGGGTAAGAGGGAATTTCGCCTGCCGGACTGATGAGCTGAGACATTGGTCTTCTGTCTTTGGAGTCTAACTGAAACATCAGCTCTTCTTGGGTCTCAAGCTTCCTAGCTTTTGGACTGAAACTTACAGCATTGGCTCTCCCAGTCCTCAGGCCTTGAGACTTGGCTGGTACTACATCATCAGCCCTCCTGGGTCTCTAGCTTGCTGACTTGCTCTTGGGACTTATAATCATGTGAGCCAATTCCTTACGATAAATTTCTTTAAAATATGGTTCTGTTTCTCTAGAGAACCCTAGAAGTGGGAGTGCTTCTCTAACAAATACCTAAATATGTGGAAGTGGCTTTAGAAATGGGAACTGGGTAGAGGCTGGAAGATTTTTGACATGCATGCTCGAAATATGGATGTCAAGGGCGATTCTGGTGAGGTCTCAGATGGAAATGAGGAACACGTTACTATAAACTGGAAGAAAAGTGATCTTTGTTATAAAGTGGAAAGAATTTGGCTGAACTATGTTCTAGTGTTTTGTGGAAGATGGAACTTTCAAGCAATGAAATCGGATATTTAACTGAGAGGATTTCCAAGCATAGTATTGAAGGAATGGCTTGGTTCATTCCAAATGGTTGGCTCTTATAGTAAAATATGAACGGAGAAAGATGGATTGAAGAAGGAATTATTAGGCAAAAAGGAACCAGAACTTGAAGATTGGGAAAATTATCAGCCTGTCCATACTGTAAAAAAAAAAAATGAGAAAACTTGATCTGAAGAGAACACTAAGGGTGTGGCTAAACAGCCATTTGATAAAGAGATCTTAGATGGGGGCACCTGGGTGGCTCAGTTGGTTAAGAGTTTGGCTCTTGATCTTGGCTGAGGTCATGATCTCACGTTTTATGAGTTCAAGCTCTGCATCAGGCTCTGCACCATCAGTGTAGAGCCTGCTTGGGATTCTGCTTGGGATTCTGTATCTCCTTCTCTCTGCCCCTCACCTGCTTATTCTCTCTCTCTCTCTCTCTCTCTCTCTCTCTCTCTCTCTCCCTCTCAAAATAAATAAACTTAAAGGGAGAGAGTGAGATCCTAGTTGTAACTCATGGACTTAATCAGCCACTTCAGCAGAAGCCAGGCATAGAGATGTGATTATACTAGCAAAGACACTGCCAGCGTGAACTAAGGAGGACAGAGAAAACAAAATGAAGGAAAGCTGTTGGACTTTTTAGATACTACAGAACAGGACCATAGAGATATTTATCAAATGTGTGATATTCTTTAAGAAAAGGGAAAAACAACCCCTCAAGTAATTGAGATTATCAGGGCTGCTTTCTTGGTTTCAAAAGGTGGGTCCATTGCATTGGTTTCAACAGGCCAGAGAGCTTCTGACTAAAGCCTGGGGTGTGGGAGTCCAGAAGGCACGGCATTGACCCAAAGATTATTCTCAAGTTAACATCTAATGGAATTTGGCTTGCTAGGTTTTGGACTTGCTTAGGACTTATCACCCATTCCTTCCTTTGGATTTCTCCCAATTATTTATTTAAAAAAATTCTTTTAAATGTTTTTATTTATTTTTGAGACAGAGAGAGACAGAGCATGAGCAGGGGAGGGGGAGAGAGAGAGAGAGAGAGACACAGAATCCGAAGCAGGCTCCAGGCTCCAAGCTGTCAGCACAGAGCCCGACGTGGGGCTCGAACTCACAGACTGTGAGATCATGACCTGAGCTGAAGTCAGACGCTCAACTGACTAAGCCACCCAGGTGCCCCGAATTTCTCCTACTTATAATGCCTATGCCTGTCCCTCATTGTATTTGGGAAGTACACAATTTGTCTGATGTCACAGGTTCACAGCTGAAGAGGAATTTTGTCTCAGGATGAATATACCTCAAACATGTATACCTGATTTAGATGATATTTAGATGAGACTTTAGACTTCAGGGTTAATACTAGAATGAGGTAAGACTTTTGGGGTCATTGGTATAGAATCAATGTATTTTGCATGCAGTAAGCCATGAATTTGGTGGGGAGCAAGCATGGAATGCTATGGACCAAACTGTGTCCACCGCCCAAATTAATATGCTGAAGCCCCAGCTCCCAATGTGACTGTATTTGGAGTAGGGAAGTAATCAAGGTGAAATGAGGTCATAACGGGAGGCCCTCACAGGTTTAGTGCCCTGTAAGAGGAGACACCAGAACTCTCTTTCTCCCCATGGTGTGAGGAAACAATGGGAAGGCAGCCATCTATAATGCAGGAAGAGAGCTCTTACCAGAAACCGACCCTATTGGACCTTGATCTGGAACATCCCAGCCTCCAGAACTGTGAGAAATAAATTTCTAGTATTTAAGCCACCCCATCTATGGTATTTTGTTATGGCAGCCCAAGCTAACACAGTCTTTGTTATGGTAACCTGAGCTGACTAACACAATCTCTAATGATAGGAGATGAGGAGAGGTCTCTAGGCCTCCACAGGGTGGACTGAAGGGCTCTGGAAGGGCCTCAGAGCCCAGGACACAGAATCTCATTATTCTTCTGATGTCCTTCGTGCAAACCAGGGAGCTGCTGCCTGCCCTAGAACTCCAAGCCATTCCCAGGTAGAAATGGGCACTCGACACCATCATGGTTATACCAATTCAAAACTCTTTTCTTGGACTGAAAGGTTTTGGTACTGTTGTTGAGACATCTTCCCAGTTGTAGGGGGGAATGTTATAAATGAAGAGTCAACATTTTACAATTACAATTATAAAATTGTTTCCCAGAGGTTAGGAAAAAAACCAAAATACCTTTGTTGGAGCTTACTTATAAAAAGCATTATTCACGTGGCTGTTTTCATCCTAATATGTTCAATTTCATCATCTTCTATAAAGATCATCATGACTCCCAAGTATTCAACCAATCTATACATATTTATAAACCATTGCAGGGTTTATTTGACTGTCTTTCGTTATCAAACCTGTCAATTCCCTTCAGTGAAATGAACAGCGGTGTAATTTCTGATCTGTGGGCAGTGTCTGGGAGGAGGGTAGGGTGTCTGTGGCTGGCAACCTACTGGCCAGCCAAACTGGAAAATCAGCTTTTCAGAAGTTTCCTCCTGACTCCTCCCAGGCCATTTATCTCAGATTATCCTCCACCTGCACTCCCCAGGTTAGGGGAGGGCAGAGGAGAGAAAAAATATTAAGGTTTGGGATGGACTACCATTGAGCATATTTGTAATTAGTTCCGAGTTCTGGCAACAGAGGACAGGGACAGAGGCATTATTGTGTTTCTTCAGCACCCAGTGAGCCATAGTAGCCACAGCAGCAGCCATGTTCATAGCTCTCCTGATCCACATGGCACAGCCATGACTTGACTTGTCCCACAGACAAGACTTGGGACAACGAGAGCCTTACATGCTGCCTCACCCCTCTGGCATGTTCATGTGTGCCTCCTGACATGACCTAATCGTCCTCCACCAGCTGCCTCTGATATATGGGAAGGTCCCCTGGCCAATACAAGGTGTGGGCACAAAGGGTGGCACTGTTTCCCAGAATCTGAGAATAATCCTATTGGATCCAGGCAGCTAGTGCTGGGCAATGGCTCAGAGTTCCCAAGGAAGTTCAATAAAGTAGAAATTAAGTTATTGCAGACATGAGCTAGGATGGGGACTTGGGGAGCCTACTCACAGAATGTTAATGAAGGTAGGTAGCAGAATATGCTACCCTAAAATATGGCATGTTGGCAAAGGATTACACTGAGCTGAAGGCAATTGAGAAGAAGCAGACACGAGAAAAGCTCCGACTTCCCCTTGTTTGCCTAAAAGCAGGACATAAATTTGTAAAGGTGTCCCCCCTCCCTGCTCTACCAGGAAGAACAGAGGTCAATGACTGGAGACAACTCTAGACCCTTATCAGCCCAGAGATGGCACCAGAGCAACCTATTTAACAAACTTTACTGAAACTTTATCAGCCATTAGTTCTCTCATATATTGACCTTCCCACCAACTGCTGCCTTAGAAACTCAAAGTCCTTTTCTTTTCTCTCGGCACTTCCCTAAAAATTTATTTTTACGCTGCTGTATAAACCCAAGTCCTAACCACCTCTTTGAATTATTCATCATTGGGTACTCCTGTGCGTATGCTCAATGCACATGTTAATAAACTTCCGTTTTTGTTTTGTTAATCTGTCTTTTACCAGCCTAATTTACAGGGCCCCTACAGTAAACCTAACAGTTTTCCTCCTCCACTTTAGGGAAATGCAAGGGCCCCTGGGCTCCTTAAGAAGACGAGGGGAGGTTGACCCCCTGAGAAAGAGCCTTCTGAGTTGTAGAGGTGAAGGAGAGATTTCAGCTTCTGCTGATGAATAGGTAAGGCACATATAAAATAACTGTAAGCTTGAGATCTTAATTTTGAGTTAATAATGCAGGGTTTTGATTGTTTGGGCCATATACCCTACTTAGACCCCTAGAATGAGTTCTAGCATTATGCACTATCTGTACCACTCCCTGTCCTCATAGCCTCCCCTATCCTGAGGCATACTTGGATGCAGGTGGATTGTCAGTCTCCCTTTGAAAGACTCATTTCCAGTTGGCATAGAGAAAGTTCACAGAGGGGTGCCTGGCTGCCTCCATCAGAAAAGCATGCGGACTCTTGATCTCAGAGTTGTGAGTTCGAACCACACGTTGGATGTAGAGACTACTTGAATAAACTAAAAAAGAAAAGAAAAGAAAGAACGTTCCCAGAAACTGCCATCTGAATGATGCCTCTAGAATGAGCAATGATGTGGCCTGACCCATTTTTGCTTCTTAAGTCTGTGCCCCGTCAGTGAAGCACCAAAGTCACCCCACTCCCTTCCCCAAGGCCTAATCTTTGATACCTAGATCACCCTCATCACCCATTCTGGGGCCTTGCCTGCTATCTTTGGAGAGAAATGTAATCTCAACCCATCCTTCACTTTTCGGGAGGTATTAATTTAGGTATCCAGTATCAAGGACTCCTTTCCTTCTAGGTAAGACATTTTATTTTATTTTATTTTTAATTTTTTTTTTAACGTTTATTTATTTTTGAGACAGAGAGAGACAGAGCATGAACGGGGGAGGGTCAGAGAGAGGGAGACACAGAATCTGAAACAGGCTCCAGGCTCTGAGCCGTCAGCACAGAGCCCGACGCGGGGCTCGAACCCACGGACAGTGAGATTGTGACCTGAGCCGAAGTCGGAGGCTTAGCCGACTGAGCCACCCAGGCGCCCCATAGGTAAGACATTTTAAATTCGGAGTCAAAATTATCTTTCTTTTCTTCAAAATTCTGTCAAAGACTCGGGCATTCTAGGATTAAATCCCTGATCAAACCAGCCAAGTGGTAGTCATTGAACACTGCCCCTTTCTTGGGATTCGCTACCGACTTAACACATTCATCTTTGATCTTAGGCTTTGGTTTCTCGTACTCAATCTTGGTTTGAGTTTCTCCGGAAGTGACTGTACTGCTTTCATTAGGTATCAAGCTATGAGATGGAAAAGGCCTCATGTAGTCCTGCCTTGAGATCAAACCAACAGAGTTTTCCAACGTCCATTGTACGCAAGACGCGGTCCTAGGATGAGTACTGGAAGATGAGCAAACGGACACAGTGAGTTGGAGGCTACCCCTGCCCTCAAGTAGTTTATAGCTAGCTGGAGAGAGAGACACGATCAAGTGTAGAGTGAACTGATAAGATATCAAGATGGCAATAAGATAGAATTGAGAAGGAAGCCTGAGAATGTTCAAAGACGATAAAGTCAATACAGGTAATAACAGAGGCAAGGGAAAATAAACCTTGCAGCGAAGGCAGAATTGGCCAGGCAAAAAGGAGAAAGAATGACCTTAGACCATGTTATAAACAAAGATACAGTCGGTTCTGCTGTCAGGCTTGTTTTGAAAACATGAATTTGTTCCAATCTGATTCATATATTAGGGAGCAATTTGAACATGATGTGATTTTTGCATTTGCTTATGCTTGATTTTGCCCTGGAAAACATTAGGCAGAGAAAAACGCACCCAGCTGAACCAAGCAGGGTGGGAATACATAAGATGTAGACAAGCACACCCCTCGAATGTCTGCCCCCACCTAAGTTCACGGTGTTATAAACCATACCCTTTGGTATCTGGTGTTATCATTTTCTTTCCAATCTCAGATAACCCCCCTTTAGCACTTCACAGTAACCCAGAAGTTTGTGCCCCGTCCAACATCCACTTCCATATGCAAAGTTCAAATCTGCGTTGAGGTATAATGCTATATTTATTGTAGCGTTTACGTATTTCTCAACTGTTTAACATGTATAGACCGTACTACCATTTCATTAGGCCCCTGTCTTTCATTGTTGTTAGTAACAGAGCGTTTGGGTATTGTGCCTTCTAACCTCACTTTTCCCTCAAGCCCGTGGTTTTCATCGCACAGCATTTGTATAGCGTGGTTATTTTTAGTAGCATACGTTGCGTTGCGGCACAACTGGCCATACAGGTTTGGGTACTAAAAATAATACTGGGAAAACTGTGGGTAAATGATTAGGGTTATAACTGAATTTATGTAGGAGAATTGAAGACTAAAAGCTGATGTCAGATCCATTCATTCTTTTGTGCATTCATTTGACAAAAATTTGTTGGGTGCCTACTACGTGCCAGACTTTGTTGTAGGCACTGGAGTTTGGCAGTGAACAGAAGGGGCAAAAATCCCTGCCGGTTTACATCCTAGCTGCAGAGAGGGACAAACACAAGGTAAATAAAAATATATATATCATATGTTAGATAATAATGGATGCTGGGGCACCTGGGTGGCTCAGTTGGTTGAGTGTCCGACTTCAGCTCAGGTCATGATCTCATGGTTTGTGAGTTCAAGCCCCATGTCAGGCTAGCTACTGTCAGCCTGTCAGCGCAGAGCCCACTTCAGATCCTCTGTCCCCCTCTCCCTCTGCCCCTTCCCCACTTGCACCCTCTCTCTTAAAAAATAAACAAAAACATTAAAAAAGAGAGAGAGATCCTAGATAGTAATCAATGCTAAGAAGAAAAAAAATAAAACAGGAAAGTCCATATAATATCTCAGGGGCTGGGTTTGGACATGTTGTCAATATTATTTATTGCCGTCTCACAAATTATCTCCAAACTCTACAGCCAAAGACAATAAACATTTACTGTCTCACACAGCTTCTGAGGGTAAGAAAGACAAGAGGAGCTTAAGTAGTGATTCTGGCTCAGGGTCTTTCATGAAATCACAGTCAAGGCATGGGCTATCAGTTTCCATGCTCAACCTACATGGCTCTTGGCAAGAGACCTCAGTTCCTCGCCTGTCTGCACAGGACTGCTCATGACATGGCAGCTCGCTTTACCTAGAGAGAATGGCTCGAGAAAAAGAGATGGCATGCCCAAGGTGCAAGTTGCAGGCTTTTATAACGTGACCTCAGAAGCGGCATACCATCACTGCTGCTGCCACACAAACCAGCCCTAGTACGACATGGGAAGGGATGACGGGAGAACATGGGAGTATGGGGATCAAGAGGCAATCATTAGGGGACATTTTGGATGCTGACTCTGATAGTGACCAAGGAAGTCTTCATTAAGAAAATGACCTTTGGGGGCGCCTGGGTGGCTCAGTCGGTTGAGCGTCTGACTTCAGCTCAGGTCACGATCTCACGGTCCGTGAGTTCGAGCCCCGCGTCGGGCTCTGGGCCGATGGCTCAGAGCCTGGAGCCTGCTTCCGATTCTGTGTCTTCCTCTCTCTCTGCCCCTCCCCCGTTCATGCTCTGTCTCTCTCTGTCTCAAAAATAAATAAACGTTAAAAAAAAAAAATTAAAAAAAAAAAAAAAAAGAAAATGACCTTTGGATTAACCCTTGAAGGAAATGAGGGAGGTAGCCATAAGGATATCTGGGGGAAGGTCGTCCTATGTGGGCGAAACAGCATCAACAAAAACACAGGCCTGGTGTGTTGGAAGGACAGCAGGGTTCAACGAGCTACAGCGGAGCGAACGAGAGGGAAAGGAAGAGAAGAGGTCAAAGAGGTGACAGGGAAGGGGAATGCTTTCCTCTTCACCCTGAGTGAAATCCGACTTTTGAGGAGAGAAGTGACGTGATCTGGCTTAGGATTTAACGGATGAGAATAGACAAGACGAGAGGGAAGCCGGAGCAGGAGCAGGAAGGTAAGTTGGGAGGTGAGAGACAGTGGTAAGAGGCGATGGTTAGGAGGTGAGAGATGATGGCGGTCTGAATCTGGAAACATTTGGAAGGTAGAATACTCCGGACTTGCTCGTGGGTTGGCTGTGGGGCATAAGAGGAAGAGGAGTCAAAGATAACACTAAAGTTTTTTGTTCGCGTAGCTGGAAGAATGGAGTTGCCATCTGTCTATGTTTGGTGAGACCGAAGAAGGAGCACCGTTAAGGCGAACACAGGCATTCAATTTTGGACACGTTAAATTTGAAATGCCTGTTAGACATCCAGGTGGAGATGTTGGATGGACGATTGGGTGATCAAGGTTAGAGGTACGCGTTGAAGAATCACCAGAGAAAGATAGGACGGAAAGCTGTGAGGCTGAATAAAATCCCCGAAGGAGTGAATACGGATGGAAAACTGAGTATCTCAGAGCACCCCAACGTTTAGGATGGGGGTGTAGCAAAGAAGACTATGAGAGAGTGGCCAGAGAGGCGGGAATCAGGCCAGGTAAGCGTAGTGCCCTATAAGCCAAGGGAAAACGTCTTTCAAGGAAGTCTTAGAAGATGCTCTTTGTCAGATGCTGCTGACAGGATGAGAACTGTCCCCTGATGTGGCATGTGGAGCTCATTTGCTACATGGCCAGAACGGTTTTGGTGCAGTGGTGGAGGCAAAACCCTCACGGGGGTGGACTGAAGGTCGTACGAAAGGAGATAAATTGGAGACTGAGTATTCTTTCAAATAATCTTGTGTGAGGGGAGGGAATGAGTTGGGGTCATAACTGGAGGGGAAAATGGAATCAAGAGAGGGTTTTTACTTTATTAATTATTATTATTATTATTATTTATTATTTTGTGTCCAAAACCAGTTTATTGGGATAGTTTCCCACTCATGTTGATTTAGGTTACTTTTACTGCTGCTCCTGTCTGAAGGAGCATCCTTGTGTAAGCCTTGCTTTTCCTCCTTTCAGTTGGCACAGGACAGTGGAGCAGCCCACACACAAAACCACCGTTTGTGCGTGGCTGAAGACAGTGGTGATTTTGTCGCACGCTGAGTACTTCATGTCCATGAAGGAGGAGTTGGGGCTCTGGACCAGGCACTTCTTGTGCTTCCTCTTCTCCTCTTCTGGGGATGGGCGCAGGAGGTCCTTTGTGAGGGGTATGTTCTTGGGGGCAGGACATCACTGCCAGAAAGGCAAGAGAGGGTTTTTTAAAGACGGGAGATAGTGGCACCCGGGTGGCTCAGTTGGTTAAACACGGGACTCTTGATTTCATCTCACGGTTTGTGAGATCGAGCCCTGAATTGGACCCCATGCTGACAGCCTGACAGCATGGAGCTTGCTTGAGATTCTCTCTCCCTCCCTCTCTCTGCCCCTCCCCTGCTCGCTCTCTCTCTCTCAAAAATAAATAAATAAACCTAAAAAACATCAAAACAGGATATACAGCAGCATGTTCCTCCTAAGGGAAACACTGATGAAACAGGAGAGACAGAGGAGAACTGTGGGCGCAGAATCCTGAGTGGGTGAGAGGAGATAAGACCTAGTGTATGAGCAGAGGGGTTTTCCTCATCCTGGAGCACAGACAGCGTATCCACACAGCACGGAGGAGGCAGAGCGTATGGGCACAGGAGCAGAGAGGTGGATGGAGTAGGGCCCTTGACTCAGAGCGAGGATGAAGGAGGACGCGTTGGAGTTTGGGAGGAAGGAGAGAGAGAGGTGAAAGCGTTGTCCAGGAGAGCGGGAAACGTGGCATGTTTGCTATGTAGCACCAAGAGTCACGTGTGGTAAATGGGCATGGGTTCAGAGCTGAGCAGTCAGCATAGCTGTGTATGGTTCCCAGCCATGTTCAGCTGCTGGGAACAGGTGCAGAGCGGGAGAAGAGGTTGGGTTTAACCAAAGTTATGGTTTGACAAGGAGTAAGAGCTCTCATGGCTCTCCCGAAGTACGTTCCTGTGGCTCTGAGGACCACATGTTCTGGTTTGCCCAGGATAGTGCCAGTTTATGCCTGGTTTCCCAAGGTGATTAGTAATAGTGTTCCCTTTCACTTTCAAAACTGTTAGATTTGGGTAACAAATGAAATGATCGTTCTACTTTGAGCAACATAGTGCCCCGGAGGTTTTCTCAACAGAGACTGCATCGTTGTTTTTAATGTTTATTTATTTTTGGCAGAGAGAGAGAGAGAGAGAGAGAGAGAGACAGAGCATGAGCGGGGGGAGGGGCAGAGGGAGAGGGAGATACAGAATCCGAAGCAGGTTCCAGACTCCAAGCTGTCAGCACAGAGCCTGACGTGGGGCTCTAACCCACAGACCATGAGATCATGACTCAAGCGCAAGTCGGACGCTCAACCGACTGAGCCACCCAGGCACTCCTGTTTGACTTTTAAAAAACACTAAATAGATTGTAAATTCCTTGAGGTCAGTGTCCTGTTTTTATGCCTTCTGTGCCCCATCTCGAGCATAACTTTTAACTGTGGTCTTCTTGTGTCTTGGTTAATCCAGCAAAAACACAGGTGACTCAAGACTAGAGGATAATCCCAATTTTAGGCAAATTCTCCTCAATCTCAAAACAAAGTAAGGGGATTGAGGCAATTTACACACCAAGGAGACCTTTCATAATTCTGCTCAGGGTTATGGGGCAGAGTAGGTAAGAGTAGAAGGGAGGCCAGTCAAGACTCAGAACTATGCAGGGGGCAGATTGACCTAAGGAAGGATTTGAAACTAAAATGCCCCTGGTTATCTGTTGCTGCCTAACAAAGTAACAAATCACCCTAAAATTTAATGACATAAAACATCAGCAATAGCTTCGCTCTCTCTCACTGTTTCTGTGGGTCAGGAATTTGCAAGGGGTTGGTGTGAGAAGTAAGGGAAATGATTCATTTTCAGAAATACTAAATAAAACGGTACTGTCCAGTTAACAGTACGTTTACAACCTGCTGGAAATATGTAAACCCCCCACCCCGACAGTGGAGTCCCAAACCTTTAGACACTTCACTTCCTGGTTCTTCTTCTTCCCCTCTCCTTTACGCGGGCTTATTTTCGTGGGCTTTGCAATGAGCTTGCGTCGTAGAAGAAAGGGAGGAGGGACTGAAAGTTTCTGCGTCACCTCAGGGAATGTATGTTTGTTCCAATCAGACTCCTTTTTGCCTGATGGGCATAGGCGACTTCCCGATAAGGCTGTAACCTCTGTAGTACTAAGCCAATGAGAAACCAGGGAGGGACTTGCCTCTGTAGTACTTAGCCAATGAGGAGCCAGGGAGGGACTTGCACACCAGGAGATAAATTGTCTGCTGTAACTTCTCCCAGTGTGTCTGTCCATCAGACACCCGCTCTTGCAAAAACATCAATTAAAGCCTCGCTTCAATGTGCTCTGAGTCTCTGCCTCCCTCCTTTGATTGGGTCAGTGGGCTTATTTTTCCCAGTTGTTGGGCACTTGTGGCTTGGGGTCTTTTCTATGGTTGTAGTCAACTGGCTAGAGCCGGAAAAGCAGGGGATCTGAAGAGTTTGGGGCTGGTGAAGCACCTCACTCTCTTCATGTAGTCACAGTGCCTTTCCATGTGGTCTCCTGCTTGGGCTGATGTCAGGGAGCTCCAAGCATGGTGGCCTCAGGGTAATCAGACTGCTTCCTTGGTGGCTGAAAACTTCCAGGATGGATGTTCTGGTGACTTAGCTTGGAAGTCACAGTGGTACTACTGTCCTACGTCTGCCCAGTGTCAAAGGAAGAGGACGTAGACTCACTTCTCAACGGGAGGAGTGTCAAAGCCACTTTATGAGATCACATGGGAAGGGCAATGTTGTTTGACCCATTTTTGGAAGATATAATTGTGACACAAAGTAGGGGTCCTTCTACCTTCCTTCCTTCCAAGGAGTCTTGTTGGAAGGCTGAAGACCCCATACTTTTATTTGTTAACCTTAACCATTTTTATGTTAAAAATCCTTCTGCAAATGGAACTTGGCACGTAGTTCCCCCCCCCCTTTTTAAAAAATGTTTTATTTATTTTTGAGAGAGTGACAGAGGGTGAGGGAGGGAGGGGCGGAGAGAGAGGGGGAGACACAGAATCCGAAGCAGGTTCCAGGCTCTGAGCTCTCAGCACGGAGCCCGACAGTGGGCTCGAACTCACAAATTGCGAGATCACGGCCTGAACCAGAGTCAGGCGCTTAAGCGACTGTAGCTCCCCTTCCTGATAGGTGGTGGTGAGTGCAGAGAGTTTGCTCAGTGTCCACAGGGTTTAGCGGAGGATAGAAATGGTAGGCTGTACCTCCTCAGTGAGAACCTTGACGTTACGATGGGAACAAACTGCTCCATTTCAGCAGTTCCGGAAGGTTAGCAGTATGATATCACGTGACACATTAGGTTTTACCCACGTGGAACAAATGACCACACGCCTAGTGGCTTAAGACAACACACAGTTGCTATCGTACAGCTTCCACGGGTCAGGAGTCTGGCATGTTTTAGATCCTCTGCTCATGGGGCCACAACACAGAAATCAAAGGGTCAGCTGGTTTGTTTTCATGGGGAGGCTCGCCTGCAGAAAGGCCCATTTCCAAGTTCACTTGGGTTGTTGGCCGAGTCCACTTCCTTGCACTTGTAGGACTGGCGTCCCCGTGTCCTGGCTGGGTGTTAGCTGGGGACTCCTGTCAGCAGCTAGGTCTCAGGCCCTTTGCCGTGTGGCCTTCACAGGCCACTTGAACAAAGTAGCCTACCCCGTGAGCGCGGAGAGCAAACTGGTGGTTGCGGAGGGGAGTAGGGGAGATGGGCAACATGGGAGGAGGGGAGTGGGAGGTACAGGCTTCCAGTTACGGAATGAGCAAGCCCACTGGGCTGAAAGGTCCAGCACAGGGAATGACACTGCACTAGCCTTGCACGGTGACAGATGGTAGCTGCACTCGTGGTGAGCCCAGTGTGACGCGTGCAGTTGGGGAACCACGATGTCGTACAGCTGGAACCAGTGGGACATCGTGTGTCAACTATACTCATATATAGGTCAGTGAAAAAAAACTTGGACTGATGCTGGCACACTGTAAAATTTCAGTGAACATCAGATGTCACTAAAAAAGTGAAAAAAGAAAAGTTATGGCCACAAGAAACGAACAAGAAACATAGCAGCCGACCTCCTCAAGGCCGGCAGTGGAATCTGTTTCATACATCCAATCTCTGACTCTAGGACAGGCCCTGTATCTTTTAATGGCTCGCCTAAGGGCACCTGGGTGGCTCGGTCAACGCCCAACCTCAGCTCAGGGCGTGATCTCAGGGTTTATGGGTTTGAGCCGCCCAGCAGGCTCCCTGCTGACGGGGGCCTCCTTGGGATTCTCTCTCTGTCTCTCTCCCCTTCCCCCACATACACACCTTGTCTCAAAATAAATAAATAAACTAAAAAAAGGCGGGGGCTGGGGGGGCTCACTTAATTAGGTCACGCCCATCCAGAATAATCTCCCTTTTGATGAACTCAAAGTCATCAGCTGATCCGGAACCTTAAATACATAGGCAGAATCCCTTCACCTTTGTCAGATAACATAACCTAATCTTGAAAGTGAAATCCAGCCTATGCTTGGGTCCCACCTCACTTAAGCACAGAGGATTGATTATAGGGACATGTACTCTGGGGGATGGAAATGTCAGCGGCCATCGCACTTGATCTTGGGGGATCTTCTGGATGCTGGGTCTCCCATATCAATCAGGTTACAACTTTTTGAAACAGGAAGGGAATGTGGTGTCCTTAAAGGGACCTAGAAAGGTGACCTAGAGGGAAGAATCCTCTGTCCTCCTTAGCTTCTGGTATGGATCACATATAGCATGGCTCACCCTAGCATGGCTTATGACTCCCAATTAGTAAACTAACAGAAAAGAAATTATTTTTTAAAAAGCAATTAATAAAGATGGGGCACCTGGGTGGCTCAGTCAGTTAAGCGTCCGACTTCAGCTCAGGTCATGATCTCACGGTTCATGGGGTCAAGCCCGGTGTCGGGCTCTGCTCTGTGGTGACAGCTCAGAGCCTGGAGCCTGTTTCGGATTCTGTGTCTCCTCCTCTCTCTGCCCCTCCCCTGCTCATGCTCTGTCTCTCTGTCTCTCAATAATAAATAAGTATTAAAAAAAAAATTTAAAAAAACAATCACGGAGAACAAGCACTTTAAATGAAAAAAAAAAAAAGAGGTATAAAATAGTAAGAAAAGACAAAGCACATTACGAACAATTGAATTGTGCCAAATCACTTCAAATCGAAGACTGAATGATTAAAGGGACCAAAAGCTAAAATGATAAAAGTGAATAAAACATAAGAAACAAGTAAACAAGCCACCATAGTAAGTGTCTAAATATGGAGCAGCCTATTCAGGAGCTCAGTGGCCTCATGCTGAGTTAGCCAGAATTCTTCAAGCTGAAGCAACCCTGAAATCCAACACATGCTTGTGAGTGTCTTTCTCAACGAGGGTTCCTCCTCTGAGCCGCAGAACACCGGAAGTTATCTGAGTTACTGTTTTCTCAATTCTGCCCCAAAATGGTACATAACTAGTACCCAGCAGTTGCACTACAAGGCATTTATCCACGGGAACCAGTGTGCTGTTTCGAAGGGACACATGCACCCCCGTGTTTATAGCAGCACTATCAACAACAGCCAAAGTATGGAAAGAGCCCACATGTCCATCGATGGATGAATGGATAAAGAAGATGTGGTATAGATATACAATAGAGTATTACTCGGCAATCAAAAAAGAATGAAATCTTGCCATTTGCGACTCTGTGGATGGAACTGGAGGGTATTATGCTAAGCGAAATTAGTCAGAGAAAGACAAACATCATATGACTTCACTCATCCGAGGACTTTAAGAGACAAAACAGATGCACATAAGGCAAGGGGAGCAAAAATAATATAAAAACAGGGAGGGGGACAAACCATAAGAGACTCTTAAATATGGAGAACAAACTGAGGGTTCCTGGAGGGGTTGTGGGAGGGGGGATGGGCTAAATGGGCAAGGGGGATTAAGGAATCTCCTCCGGAAATCATTGTTGCACTATATGTTAACCAATTTGGATATAAATTTTTAAAAATAAAAATAAATAAATAAATAAATAAATAAATAAAATGAAACATACATGCATAGAAAAGGCCAGTCTTGAGAATGCATAAGAAAAAAAAAAAAAAAGATGGCTTAATAAAATATACCTAGGTTGAGAATTATTAAAAAAAAAAAAAAAAAAACAAGCAAAGAAGTTAATTCATTGTATACAGCTTCATTCTCTCACCAAACTAGCTGATCTATGTCAAAAAGTATGCAACCAAGAAAGGGTTGGTCGATCTGGCACATGGTTCTGTGATATTTTTGAGAGACGAGTTTTAGGTGAGAAGTGGAAACTGAAGTCAGATTCCTGGGACATTTTCCCCCTCAAGAGTTGTGTGGTCAGGTGATTATGGACTGAAGCACACGAATCACTTTTGATCACTTACTAAATATAAGAAAGGCATCAACAGATGTCCTGACTTCAGAGGAATTCAGAGAAGTAGCAGAGAATATTCGTTTATTTGATTTTCTCCATAAGCCTTCTGGCCAAAGGCCCAGGAAGGACTTGTAATTAGTGCCTTTCTAGAAACATAAGCCTCCTTGGGAATGCAAGCTGGTGCAGCCACTCTGGAAAACAGTATGGAGGTTCTCAAAAAACTAAAAATAGAACTACCCTGCGACCCAGCAATTGCACTACTAGGCATCTATCCACGGGATACAGATGTGCTGTTTCTAAGGGACACATGCACCCCCATGTTTACAGCAGCACTATCAACAGTAGCCAAAGTATGAAAAGAGCCCAAATGTCCATCGATGGATGAATGGATAAAGAAGAAGTGGTATATATATACAATGAGTATTACTCGGCAATCAAAAAGAATGAAATCTTGCCATTTGCAAGTCTGTGGATGAAACTGGAGGGTATTATGCTAAGTGAAATTAGTCAGAGAAAGACAAACATCATATGAGTTCACTCATATGAGGACTTTAAGAGACAAAACAGATGAACATAAGGCAAGGGAAGCAAAAATAATATAAAAACAGGGAGGGTGACAAACATGAGACTCATAAATATGGAGAACAAACAGAGAGTTACTGGAGGGGGTGTGGGGGGGGGATGGGCTAAATGGGTAAGGGGCACTAAGGAATCTGAAATCGTTGTATTATATGCTAACTAATTTGGATATAAATTTTAAAAAATTAAATTAAAAAAAGAACACCTAAGGCTCTTGGGGCACCTGGGTGGCTCAGTCGGTTGAACGTCCAACTCTTGATTTCAGCTCAGGTCATGATCTCATGGTTTGGTTCACGGGGTCGAGCCCCACCTCAGGCTCTATGCTGGCAGCATGGAAACTGCTTGGGATTCTCTCTCTGTGCTTCCCCTGATTGCTCTCTCTCTTTCAAAATAAATAAATAAACATTAAAAAAAAAAAATAAGGCTTTTCCAACTTCACACTGGTATGGGCCAAAATTGTCTAAAAAGGGAGGACTGATTCTAGAGAAGCCCCACATGCCCCTTTCTTTTCTTCCCCTCCAGCATTTCATATGTGAGAAAACAAATGATGGCCAGCTTCATTTGTCCTCATCCTGGCCAAGGAGCTCCTACAAAAGTTTTGTTAGACTTCATCAACTCTGGAACAGTCCCACAGGACTCAGCACACCCCAGAAGGTAACCACGGACACACTCTGCTAAATTCCATTCGACTTCTAAGCTGCATGGCCATTGATCACGCTTTCCTTGAAACACTTAATTTCCTTGTTGTATTAGTTATACCTGTCGTATAACAAATTACACCAAAACTTTAGTCACCTGAGACAACAAATATTTATGATCTCAAGGTTTCTTAGGTCAAGAATTCCAGAACGTCTGAGCTGGGTGGATTTGTCCAGAAGCTCTCATGTAGTTGCAGTCGGGACGCTGGCCAAGCTGTGGTCATCTGAAGGCTTGCGTAGTGCTGGGGATTTACCAAGATGGCTCATTCAGATGGCTTTTGGCAGGTGGCCGAAGTTCCTCTCTGGTTCTCAGCTGGAAGCCTCAACCACTCATCATGTGGATGTCTCTGTAGGCTGTTTGTGTGTTCCCACAATATGGCATAACTTCCTTCCTTTATTATTTTCAGAAAGTGGAGGAATGTATAGTCCTTTTATGACCTAAAATATGACCTTTTATGACTAAATTTACACATTACCACTTTGGTTGATTCCATTTCTGAGAATAGAGTCATTAAGGCTAGCCCACCATCAAGGGTAGGAGTATCGAGGAGTACTGTAGACGAGGAAAAAACCTTTTCCCTCTACCCTCTTAGATTCATTACCTGGGGCCCTGCAAATTAGACCGACAAAAGACAGATTAACAAGAGAAAAACAAATAGAGTTTATTAACACGGTGTAGAAGCTCATACAGGAGGGAGAAAGAGTGAACAGTGAAGAGTCATTCAGAAGGGTGGTTAGAATTTAGGCTTGTAGCATCTTAACAAAAACCAATAAATTTGTAGAGAAATGGCAAGCCAAAGGAAAAGGGTTTTAGGCTTCTGAGAGTGGCAAACCATGGGAAGGAAAATATATAGGGAAAGCTAATGGAAGATAAGGGTTATTTCAGTGAGGTTTGTTATGTAGATTCCTCTCTGTGCTGTCTCTGGGCTGATAAGAGTCTCTGGTGATTAAGAACCTAAGCCTGCTTCTAGGCAAATAGTTGGGGAGGGCAGAGAGGTTTTTGTTTGTTTGTTTTTGGGTGGTTTTTGTTTTGTTGTTTTTTTGTTTTGGTTTGGTTTGGTTTTTTGTGGTGTTTGCTGTTTCTCAGTTGTCTTCAGCTCAAAATAACCCTTATGCCAAAGTGGCATATTTTGGGGTGGCAGATTCTGATCCCCTTCAGTGTCAGAGAGCTTGTGGACATATTTTAAAGCTGCCACATATTTTTTTGTCTTCTGTAGCTTTAGCTCTCCTGGTTGTCTCCCTATGTCTCTGGCCACTAGCTCTCAATGTCTATCTATGGTTCTTTGTATTATTCCTGTTTCTTGAATGCTGGGTTTCTTGGGCCTCTGGGCTTCTCCCTCCACATATTTGCCCTGGGTCACCCTACACTCCTATGTACCACCTTTGGGCTGGTGATTCTCCAACCCAAGTGTTGCCATACGTCTTGTGAAAGGGCCATATGGTTTAGTAGGCCAAACGTTCTGTATTGCAAATATTCAGCTTTGCTTCTGTAGTGCAAAAGCACCCACAGACAATGCGGATGTGAATGAGCCTGGCTGTGTTCTGGTAATACTTTTATTTGTACAACAGTCTGCTGGCCATAATTTGTTGACTCTTTTTTCTAACTTCTGTGGCCCTCGCAGACCCTTCTTCTGGGCTCCGGAAGAAGATAAATGCCCAGCTGCCTTCTGGGCATTTCTTCTTGGATGCCTCAGAGGTAGTTCAAACTCCTCTCTTCCTGTATTTATTGTACTCCCTGTATTGAACACGGTATTGTCTCGTGTCCTCTGTCTGGTAAACAGCATTGCCATTTGGTCAGTTGCTGTAGCCTGAGAGCTAGAAGGGCTCCCTGCTCATCCCTCTCCCTCGTCTCCCATCTCCAATCAGTCAACAATTAGTCTACTTCCTAAAGTTATCTCAGATCTATCCCTTGGTTCCACCTCTACTGCTACTACTCAGTTTAAGCTATCATTGTGTCCATCCTGAAATACCACAATAGCCTCCGGTGCTAGGCCCCCAAAGATGTCCACATCCTACTTCCCAGAACCTGTGAACATGCCACCATCTGTGGCATAAGGGACTTTGCAGATGTAGCCAAATTAAGGCTCTTGAGATGGGAAGATTATCCTGAATTATCCAGGTTGGCCTGATAGAATCACAAAGTTCCATATAACAGGCAGGAAGGTCAGATGAGGGAGAGAACGTGACAGCGGAAGATTTGCAAGATGGCCTTTGAAGGTGGCAGAAGGGGCTATGATCTGCAAGAATGCAGGTGGCCTCTGGAAGTTGGAAAAGACAAGGAAAGTGATTTTCTACTTGAACCTCCGGAAGGTTCCAGCTCTGCCGGAATCTTAGCTGTAGCCCACGAGTCCGACTTTGGACCTCTGACCTCCAGAACTATCACATGATACAGTCGTGTTGTTTTAAGCCACTGAATTTGTGGGAATCTATTATGGCGGCAATAGAGACTGAATAACCTCCTCACCCTCCCTCCAGTCGTGCTCTGTTCTCCACCCCACCCCGAACACAAACAGGATCCGTCACATCCCCGTTGAAAACACTCCCATGACTTGCCCACATCCTCAGAATAAAGTCCAGGCTCCTTGCAAGACTTCATCACGGGTCCCCAGCAGTTTATGCCCCGCAAATTCATGCAGGGAATTTCACATCATGTCGTCTCTCCATGAGACAAATGTCCTGTCTGTCCGGGACCTGTTTACCTTCCGTCTCCCACCTGACTAACTCCTGCAAGTTAGTTATCCAGACGCCAGTTCCTCAGAGACAGTCCCTGCCCCCACGCTGAGTTCAGGTCCTCTGTTTGGAGACATTAAAGTAACTGCCCTATCAGACTCCTGGCCCGCTTTATTGCTAGGACTTGTGAACTCAGAGACCGCCCAACTGTCTTGGCCACCACTCGGCGCCGAGCACCTTCCATGATGGCTGACACACACCAGTACGCGGTGAAAACAGACATGGACCAGCGATGGTCTAGGGAGACTTGGTGGAGGCGGTGGTGAGGGGCTCCCCTCGAGAAAGCTGGGGAAGAAGAGCCCGTGGGGGAGAGAGACCCGAGCTGACTCGGGGAGCAGGTGGGAGTCTGAATTGCCCTCATTTCCCTTCCTGCTCGGCCTGGTGGGGAAGACGCCGGGAGGGGAAAAGGGGCGTCGCTGCCCTCCCGCTACAATTAGCCGAGACTTTCATTCTTCTACAAAGAGGAGAGAGCAAATCAAAGGGAGATAAAAGTACATGTCCCACAAAGGACATCGAGACGAGGGGGAAGGAAGGGAGGGTGGTGGGACAGAGAGGCAGAGGCAGAGAGAAAGCCCTGCGGCCCAAACAAAAGCCCAGAGCCAGCTGATCCCCAGGATCAGACGGTGGAGACGCAAGGACAGGAAGAGAGCAGACCGCGTGGGGATCAGCAGCCCCGTCAGCCAAGGAGGAGAGGGAATGAAGGAAGATAAAACACTGATGTGAATGGCCGGGGAAGAGGGTGGAGAGGGACCCCAAATGGAGTTGGGACAAAAGCATGAAAAGACAAGATTGCCACCATCCCATGAGCACTCCACCCAGGGAAAGCAAAGAGGGGCTGGAGACAAAGGCGGAGAGAGGAAGGTGGAAAGGGAGGGAGCACAGCCGACTGGCCCTGAGCCGGTGACAGGGCTGTGAGCACAGGGGGTCAGCCGAGGCCCCGAAGGGGGAGCGGCAATCAGGGTACTGGCCTATATTTGATGAGAGAATCCTACCTGAGTAGCTTTCTTGTCTTTGAACTTTATATAAATAGAATTTAAGAGATGGACACACAAAAATAATGTGGTCGTGAGCCTTCCAACACAGATGCTTCTGTGTCTGGCTTCTTTCTCTCCACATTATGCTGCACATAGTGTGGATCAGTCATTGTCATTGCTGTATAATATTCCACCGTGTGTGTGTGTGTGTGTGTGTGTGTGTGTGTATATATATATATATATATATATATATATATATATATATATATACTTGTGCATATCCATTCTTGTATCTAGTGGAAAATTTTCATTCAAGTCCACAATCTCTCTCTCTCTTTTTTTTAAGTTTATTTATTTATTTTGAGAGAGAGAGAGAGAGAGAGTGAGCAACAAGGGAGGGGCAGAGAGAGGGAGACAGAGAATCCCAAGCAGGCTCTGCACTGTCAGTGTGGGGCTCGAACTCATAAACTGTGAGATCATGACTGAGCCGAAATCAAGAGTCAGACGCCTACCGGACCGAGCCACCCAGGCACCCCAGGTCCGCAATCTCTTATCTGAAACCTTGAGGCCTGATGTGTTTTAGAATTTTAGAAAGGTGGTTAAAAAAAAAAAAAGATGTAAGGCACCAACGCTCCGTATCACACAACTCCCAGTGCTGGGTGTATGGAAGTGCCCTGTAACCAGACACATGGATGTTTCTGAAAGGAAATGGACGAACACTCATCCTAGGAATAGCTTCACTTCAGTTCAGGTCAGGTTTTGCCACCAAATGGGTTCCGGCCACATTGGGTTGTGCCTCCAAATAAAAGATGACGTTTTTGATTTTCAGGGCTTTTGGAGTTCCGGAACTCAGAACTTGGCATTGTGGAACTTTGGTATACTAGTTCCCAATAAAATTTGCTTCGGGAACCCCTGGCAGAAAGATGAGTTGAAGACCATGTTACGAGTTTCGGCAAAAGTCAGAAACAAAGGTCCAACAACGTTTGAGAGGCGAGACGTGGTCCAGAAGGGATGTCGGAGTCGGCTAAATCGGGCTCAAATCCTGACTCTGGATGAGACAGAGAAGAACCCCGTGTACTGCTGGCCTCTTTAGTTCCCTGATCGCTCGTCCCATCTGACCAGGGTAAACCTTTGTTTTTATAACTTCAGCCCCTAATCTTGTAAATTGTTGATTATATGTTTTGTATCATTTTAAAGCTCATTTCTTTCTTTTATCCCTTAATCTGCTGGTCCTCTACTTCTGTGTTGCTTATCTTGATGATTCCTTATCTCTATTTTGTTCTTTATAATTTTATATTATGTTCCTCTTATCTCATCTTCTCGTTTTTATTGTTATCGTGCTATTTTGTAGTGACTGAGGAAAGACCCCTGCGGTTTGGGGGAGCAAGGGGTGATCATTTACCCCCGCCCCTCCCTCAGAGCCAGATTGCTCTGTACTTGGGAGCGTTTCTTTCCCCGAGGAGATTTCTGGGTGGTGGGGGAGGTGGTGGGGAGCCCTCAAAATTTAAGCTCGAGCCTTAACCAAGAATTGGTCCCGGGGCTTTTGAAGCCTTGGAAAACACCCAGTCTCAAAGCAGAAGGCTGTGCTCCGTGGTGGAGATTTATTTCCGGTTAAGTGTTTCTTTGTTCTGGGAGACCAGACCCTCGGCGTCAATAACCTGGCACAGACACCCTTCCCTGTCCCCACATGCAGATACCGCTCATCCTCTCACACACTCAAGAATATTCCACGGCGAGGATGCAGCAACGTGTGTTTAAGCTTTCCACTCGCTGCAGAGGCTTCTTTTCTATATGGAAGGAGAAGGCGTTGTTCTTGCAAGTCAGACAGAGGAGTGAGGATGAGGCCCTGTTCTCGCTGTTGCTGCAGGGGCCACAGAGAGGAAGCTGCCAGAAGGAGAGCCAGGCATTCTGTTCTCCCCCACCTAGCAGAGAGGCCTTTGACAGCCAGACTGACATAATCTTAGTGGGGAAGGTTGAGGTCTCCTCATGGGATTTCGCTAGAGCCCCGACTTTGGGCAACATACTGCACACGGAGAGGGGCTTGTCAAGCCCTCTCCTCAGAGCTAGGCCAAGTCCTAGACTATCCCTTGTGTCCTAAAAGGTACACGTTCTGTCAGTTGCCCTGGGAAGGGGAAGACTCCCAGAGAGACCAAGGAGAGGTGGGCTTGAGAGGGCTTTGGCGGGGCGCCTGGGTGGCTCAGTCGGTTAAGCGTCTGACTTCAGCTCAGGTCACGATCTCATGGTCCGTGAGTTCGAGTCCCGCGTTGGGCTCTGTGCTGTCAGTTCAGAGCCTGGAGCTTGCTTCGGATTCTGTGTCTCCTTCTCTGTCTCTGCCCCTCCCCCACTCATGCTCTGTCTCTATCAAAAAATGAATAAATGTTAACATTAAAAAAAAAGAGAGAGAGGGCTTTGGGACCCCAAGGACTCCCTGGAAGAAAGCTTGGACACCCCCTTCTTTGAGGAAGAGAAAGGCAGGCCTGAGAAGCAGGAAACGGGCGAGAATGGGGCTGTGGGGGGCTCAGGGTCTGTAGCTCGGTGACAGTCCCGTTTCCCCACATCCCGGTGCTCCTCCCAGGGTCCCAAGCCTTCCCGCTTTTGTCTGAAGGGTCCCACCAGATTCCAGTTCTGCCGTGAGCATTTAGGGAGCAGCCCGTGCGCTGCTCCCCAGCACAGAGCAGCAGATGGGGAGACCACCCCTGCCGGCCTCCCAGGTCAGTGCAGTTGGGACACCGGGGGCCCTCGAGGGGTAGTGTCTGTGCTCAGCAACCCCAGGGCGGTACAGCTACAGGAGAGCTGGGGGCCGAGCTGGGGGCTATTTTAGTTCCTTCCCTCAGTTAACTGCATACTGCTTTTTATATCACTTTAATTATCTTTTTATTTCTTTTAATTTACTTTATCTTTTTTTATGGGCGGCTATATATTTTTTTTCTCTTCCTGTTTGCTATTTCTTCACCTTAATAAACTGGGTGCTGGGGCTCAGGCTCAGGGGAGAGCCCTGAGGCAGCCCAAGCAGAAAAGGCTGGACACTGCCCTCTCTGACTGTGCCCCCAAGTCCCCTTGCCGGTTGCATCTTGTCCCCTGTGACCCTCCAGACTCTCAAAAACTTCTACGTGTGGGGGGGCCTAGTTGGCTCAGCCGTTTAAGCGTCCGACTCTTGATTTCGGTTTAGGTCATGATCTCATGGTTGTGAGATCGAGCCCGGTGTGGGGCTCTGCACTGACAGCTTGGAGCCTGTTCGGGATTGTCTGTCTCCCTCTCTCTCTCTGCTCCTCCCCCTCAATCTCACACTCTCTCTCAAAAACAAAAACAAAAACAAAAACCCAAAAACTCCTACCTGTGCAACTCAGGAGCCCCCAGGCCAGAATTCTCCCCCAGGGTGATAATGTATTTATCTACACTGATCACACATTTGAACTGGGAAGATGGCGGTGATGCTATTTTCATAATTAGCAAGGTAGGTAATACGTGCTCATCGGCAAGAAATGCACATCCGGAGGTGCAGGAAGTAAAAAGTGTACATCCCTCAACTCCCGCAAATCATGCTCCAGATTCAGAGTAACCTCGTTCAGCTACCATGTGTGTGTAAATATTCTCTGTAGCATACATATCACGCGGGCACATTTAAAATCGGGTAGGTAAGGCCAAATGCTAAGCCAATTTGTATTCCCACCCACAGCTCCCAAGAGGGTCGCTTTCCCCCTCTGCCTACACCCTTACCAGCACAGCAGAGGGTCTAAGGCAGAACTTTGGAAGTTCTTCCTGTATCAGCCTTCCGCTGCCCTGCACCCCTCCCCCATTCCTGGGCTGTTTGGATTCAGGAAATGGGGTCGATGTGAGCGACCCGTGTCCATTAATCACTAGGAGATGCGGTGACCTTGCTGGACACAGCTCCTGCTCTGGCTCCACCCCCAGGCAGGCTGGGTGCTGTTTCTGCGAAGGTCCAGCTTCCAAAGCATGAGCCAAGGAGCTCGCTTTAGCACAGCAGAAGCAGCAGGAGACCGGCCCCCCTCCCCCCAGGCACACTTGACAATGGGGGTGGGGGGGTGCCTACCTTCTTGTTCCTGTGGGCAGACACCCACTGAGCACCAAGTGTGAGTCATGCCTGAAGGTCCTTCTGGATTTTTCCCAAATCCTGATCCTCTCCCAGAGGGAGTGGGCAGAGCCTTCCCCTCCACACCCTCCCACCACATCTAATAGCTTCCATCGCTCTGGGGAATGTTCGCAGGATCATGTGTGCGCCTGGTGCGGGGCTGCGGTTAGGAAGGTGGATCTCCCCACCAGCCTGCCGCAGTGGGGTGGGCAGTACGTGGGTGGGCAGGGAGGGGGTGGGTGTCAACACAGCTTCAGACACGGTCCATCTGCAGGTGAGAGAGATGGGAGGGCCGCCCAAACTAAGGATAAACAGGCGGGACCGGGTGAAAACAAGCCCCCAGGGTGAAGGCAGAAGGAAAGGGGCAGAGCTGGCTTCAAGGGGATCCTCATGTACCCCCCCCCGCACCCTCCCCCCCGCCCCAGCCAGCCGGGGTGCCAGCTGCCTCGCCAAGGCCTAGCAGCTGGTTGAAAGGTGAGAACTAGTCACCATCCCCAATGGTTGGACTTCTTCTTTGAGTTAACTGAACAGTTATCCGTGGCCTCAAAAATAACAGCCCTAGGTTTTATGGCTTAAAAGTTAAGACAGACACCGTCTTCTCTTTCTCCTTCAATGGTGTGGCCCTATGGGACAGAAACCCCCCGAGAGGGAGGTGTGAGTGGGCTGCGGCCTGTGGTGCCAAGTGCCTGGTCACCTGGGGTCGGCCTGGTGGTGGTGTGTGTGGCATCCCTTATACCCCAGCTGCGCTCAAATGGAACCCAACGTCTCCTTTAAGGAGAGGCAACAAGCATCCCGTTAGTTATACAGTGGCTTACCCCCACCCATTCCAAACCTCTTTTCCGGAGCAGTCTCTGCTCTAGAGACTGGAAAAACTAAACCACTCTTTGTCTTCTCTAGCCCTAGGTGATTCTTGACAATGTCCTGGCTGGTTAGACGTAAGCAAAACCCTGCTTGGCTTTTAGGAAACCCTTGATTTTTTTTTTTTTTTTAATAAATGGAACAGATGCATCTGGCACCATCCCTTCCCCCTGTTGTCTACCTGGAATGAGGATGAGATGCCTGGAGCTATGGCATCCACAGTGTGACTATGAGTGAAAGGCAAAGAAAAACATAAGATGTTATCCCTGATATTATGGTGCCCTAAACCAATGCCAGCTATTGACAACCTCCAGACTTCCTGTTATGGAAGGAAAATAAATCCCAATTCATGTAAGCCCTTGTTAGCTGGCTTTTCTGTTTCTTGTCATTGAAAAGCCTTCCTAAGTGATAAACATGCTTACGGATGTTTTCGAAGCAAGGAGGCTTCAAGGAGCCCTTTAGCCTTTCCAGTCAAATGGGAGATACGTCGTCAGGGCCCTCCACTTAGGAAAGGAAACATCCAGAAGGACGTCTCTCCTTCCCCAGCACGACCTAGACCTAGTTCTGCGCACGTGGCCCCATATGGGCCTCATCTGGCCCCCAAAGGAAGCACCCTGGATTGTTCGCTCCACTCAGGATAAAACTAGGCCCCTGGGTGGAGTAGCAAAGAAGTAAAAAAGACAGCATTGCTCTGATGGTCCCTCTGCCGCTCTGTTCCCTGAAGATCTTGAAGTGTGCTCCTGAGACACGGGCCAGGTCTTGGGCCTCACTCCCAGGATGAGGGTAGGGCCACCGCAGAGGCAAGCTTTTTCTGCTGCTCCCCCATCCTTCTTCCCTGGGATCCTGGGAGCTACAAGACCCCGTCCCATGAGGTTTTCCAGACCAACTCTCCTGATTCAGACACGCGGAAAATAAAGAGCAGACCCCAGGGAATAAGCAAAAGGAAACTAGAGTCTTTGCTGCGTTGTTATCTCGTTACCACCTTGGAAGGGGATGCTAATCTCCTAGTTAATCCTTGCTAAGTGCTCCTTCTCTCCCTCCTTCAAGGGCTCCTCTGCTTTTCCTCCTTGGTCTGCCCTCCAGGCATCCTCCATTCTTCACCTATTCATGCTCACATCCTTCATTCATTTCTGTGGCTTCCATATCTCCTGAAACCCTGGTCTCTTTGCTCAGCCCACACCTGCTCCTGGGCCCCAGCCTCAAATATGCAGCTCGTCCTTACACATCTGCACCTGGGCTCTATAAACTTAACATGTCCCTAACATAAATCTTTTCCCCCAGTCTGTTCCTACCCCTTCCTATCTTCCATGGCACCATTGCCCCCTCTGTTACCTTCCCATTGCTGCTATAACAAATTACCACAAACCAAGTGGCTTATAACATCACACATTTATTATCTTATACTTCTGGAGACCAGAAATCCAAAATGGCTCTTGCTAGGCTACAACCAAGGTGTTGGCAGGGCTGCATGCCTTCTAGAAGCTCTAGGGAAAAGTCCATGCCCTTGTCTTTTCCAGCCCCCCAAGGCCACCTGCATTCCTTGGCTTATGGCCTCTTGTGGCCAACAATTATGTCCCTCCAAGCTCTGCAGTGTCCTTCCATTTTCTTCTGGAAAGGTTGTGCCTCCTTCTTTCTTTACCTTTTTAAAATTTTTATTTATGTATTATGTATGTATGTATGTATGCATTTATGTAATCTTTACATCCAACGTGGGGCTCAAACCCTCAACCCCAAGATCAAGAGTCACACATTCTACCAACTGAGCCACGCTGGTGACCCCTCCTTCTTTCACTTCTAAGAATCATTATGATTATATTATCCACCTGGATAATCCAAGATCATCTCCCCACCTCAAGGTCCTTACTTTAGTCACATCTGCAAAGTCCCTTTTGCCACATAGGTAACTTAGTCATAGTTTCCAGGGATTAGGACTCAACATCCTTAGGGGTCATTGTTCTACCTTTCATACCTCCTTTTAATAACAATTGCTCCCATGGGGTACCTGGACAGTGCAGCCAGTTGGGCAGTTGGGCATCTGGCTCTTGATTTCGACTCAGGTCGTAATCTCACCGTGAGATTGAGCCCCTTGGTGAGATCGAGCCCCATGTCAGGCTCTGCACTGATGCTTGGAAGTCTGTCTTTCTCTCTCTTTCTGCCCCTCCACTCCTTGTGCTCTGTGTCTCTCAAAATAAAGAAATGAACTGTAAAATAATAATAATAATAATTGCTACCGTTCCTAGCAATTTTGTAGTCTGGGCTCTGGGCTGATTTTTTTTTTTTTTTCCTAATTATTTTCATGCACAATCGAGATGATGCAAAACGAAAAGAGGCCTTTGGTACTCCCGAAAATCTACTGGCAAGAGAAAACCACTCATCTGCAGACGCAGGCTAACTTTCATGAAAAGGGAGGGATGACACAGAGGTCAGAACAAGAGTTCAGAGGGGAGAGCCAAAAGCCGTGAAGGATTAGTCCATATGGATTTAGTCCATATGAAATCCAACCAAAGCTGGTTGGATTTCAGAATTGTTATGGACCACTTTTTCCCTTTTGAACAGGAATGTACCTAGCAGCTATCTTATGCCCCTCCTACCTTGTATAGAGGGTGTGGTGGGAGCAGATAACTTATCTCTTTGTTTAACTGGTCAACAGGAAACTTTCATGGGAACCTGTTTAAGAAACTACACCTGAGGAGTCTTATCTGCACGAGGACTTGATGTAGATGATGAGATAGATACAGCTCGTGCTGGAGTGAGGGGAGACTTTGGGTTTTTGTGGGGAGAGGGGCAGGGGAAGAGTATATTTTGCATGCCAGAGGGGTGTGAACATTAAGGGCCAGAGGGCAGAGGCGGCCATCTTCCAAGATGGCCCCCATTGTTCACAAGTCCCAACAATCACAATTTTGCAAAGCCCCTTGCACACTGCACCAGTAGCACATGGCAAAAGTGATGCTACACAACTTCTCAGGTAGCTCATCAAAGACTGTGGCCATTATTTGGGGTATGTTGTCTCTCTGTTTCTGTCTGACTCCATCTTTCTCTCAGATTACTCACTGTGGGGACAAGCTGTTGTGTTGTGAGTAACCCCATAGGGAAGCCCACCTGGTGAGGAAGAGAGACCCTGAGACAGAAACACCCGACCGAGCTGCCTCCAGAATCCTGAGCCTCAGAAACCTCGTGAGATATATTCATTGTTTTGTGTTAACTAACTTTTGGGGTAATTTGTTATGTAGTGATATCTGTTTCAAGGGGCTGGAGAGGTATGCTTTAAGAGGTATGATCTCTTGAAGCAATCCCACTGTTCAAATGTCCTTAAGCAGCTCTGTTGAGTGGGGCCTCTCTGGTAGCTGTTTCCTCTGCCTGGGATGCCTGATTTTCATAGAGCCAACTTTCTTATCCAGCTCTCTCCAGAAAGTTTCTCCTGGCTGCCCAACCCAAAGGAGTGCCTCTATGACTCCTGCAGTAATTCTCTACTTAGCATTTCTCACTCTGTTATGTTTGTTTGGTTTTTGTTATCCGTCTCTCCCACTAGAATAGAAGTTCCATGAGAGAGGGAGCTTGTCTCTTGCTCGGCACCTAAAACCGTGCTTGGCATAAATAAATGAGCCCAAAGAGCTCTCACTTCCTGCTGTCACTTCCCTACAGCTGTCCCTCCTGTCTTACCAAACTACTTGAAGTTTCTTTTCAGTCATCCTATTTCACACATTGTTCTTTTTCCTGGATGCCTTTCCCTTCTTCTGCTTTTGGTGAAAACCCATACATCTTTTAAGGATCCAGAATTTCTCCCGCCATAACATTTGCCATCCATTGGTGTGACTGATCGTCTCAGTGTCTATGCCCCGCCAGATGCTGGACTCTGGGGGGCCCGGACTGTGCTTCTTCACCATTGCATCTCCAAAGATCTAGCTGGCCCTGTGGCCCTCAGCGAGATGAGTCACAAGAGAGGGAGGCCCTGTGACAGGTGGCTGGGACTGGCCTGTAGCCACACTGTGTCCTTGTCCCTAGGGCCTTGCTCCCTACTAGCTGAGGAAGGGGTGGGATTCATCCTGTACCCCGTATACATTAGTGTTTGCTCCTAAGTAAAACCCAATGTGTGAATTGATCTTTGAGAGAGCCTGGTGAATTGCGGGCACCTGGAAATAGGCTTGGGATGGAAAGAGGGACCTTAGCTGTCACGCACTTGAACCCCAGAACAAATTTCTGTTCATCTCAAGGTGGGACACTGGAACAAATGGGTTCTGTGGGGCTTCCAATGTACCGGGACCTCTGCTCCCCCTCGTTAGTCTGTAATGCCCACTAGCAAGCTGCATTACTGTCTGCCTTGTTCTCCTACCATACAGCGGCTGGAAGGCCAAGTTGTGGCGGGTTGGGGGGTGGGATCACATTGGCAACAGGAGGGAATATGTGAATTAGGAGGCAGAAACAAAGGGGAGGAGAAGAGAAAGAAGAGGGGGCCACTGCTGGCTCGAGACTCTCCTTTGAAACTCCCAACACATCCCCCCCCCCCACCCGGACGCACAACACCCTCCTACCCCCACCGTAAAAAGCTCTTTCTCAGAACAAAAGCCCTGTCACTGAAAGCACTTATTTAACAACAACAACAGCAAGATACACTAGGTATAAAAACATCTTTCTCAAAAATTTTTCTACTTCAATTCAACAAATATTTATTTTCCCGAAAAAGCAGAGATCTATAAAAAAAATAGAAGCGTGTGGATTTGTTGTTTGGTTTTGATTGAAAAGCCTATCGGCGCAACCAGGAGAACAGCATTGCCCCAGTGAGCCAAAGCACAATGGGGAAGCGCTTTTAAAATAGAAAAGAACACTAATATATAAATCCACCAAGGTGATTTTAAAACACAGCAGCACCTCCGTGCTAGAGTGGGGGATGGGTCTCATTCTCACAGGCAGCTTGTCTTCTGTCTTCTCTTCCCAGCGGGCTGCTTGGGCACACAACTTAACCCAGGGTGAGCCTCCGTCATGGCGGTGATAGGATACGGGGACACATGTAAAACCGTCATTAATAAAGGCATACCCGGGGTACCTGGGTGGCTCAGTCGCTCGAGCTTCCGACTCTTGGCTCTCGGCTCAGGTCTTGATCTCAGGGTTGTGAGTTCAAGCCTCACCCTGGGCTCCACGCTGGCATGAAGCCTAGTTAAAAACCAAAACGAAAGGTATACGCCCCCCCCTCCCCCAAAAAGGTACACCCAACTAGCAAAAAAAAAACCAATGTGAAAATTCATTTAGAAAGCACACGGGAGTCCAAAGAGCCACCTCTGGATAGAAAACGAACACTCACATGCCCCATCTCTAAAATGGTGGCTTCCATTGTCCTCTCAGGAGCTGTGATGCCGAAGGGGCTGGTCAAGAATCCAGGGGCCAACACGGTGGAAGAGAGATGCAGATCCCATCGGTGATGTGTGTCATGCGGCATGTGGAGCTGGGCACGTTGTGTCAGCTGGTCCCAAGCAGGGTACAGCCGTAATGCCAGGTAGAGCTTTGCCAGGCTGGCGTCAGAGAGAGACAGCTGTACCCCAAGGCTGACAAGTCAGGGCGAGTGGGCGACAAGGGCAGGTGCTTTCTTGGACCCCGCGTCTTTGTGTACTGCAGCGGTTGAGTGCGACAACCACGCTGGCTTGGTTAGTGTTGTTCTGAGTCGTTTCAGTCCCTTCAAGGATACTGCCAACCGTTCTAGCATTTGCAGATGTGCCATGAACACTGGAGGGGACTCCCGGGTGAGAGGGGTCCTCAGAGGGCGGCTTCCCCGTGTTCCTGCCTCACGGGGCGGAGAATGCCTCTCAGGCTCACTCGGGTTTCCTTCCTGACCTCGGAGCTCTCTGCCTCACTGCCTCCCTTCTTCTGCTTCTGTTCTCCGTCCCCACCCCATGCCCGCCCCACACACCTGCACCCAGGAGGGACCTACCATGCCCTCTGCCCGCTGCCCCATGCCCACAGACACTTCTTTGGTGAAGGCCATTCCCTGGCTTAATTATTGCAGATCTTCTTTGGCTTTTGGGTCTCCCAAAGTCCAAAGACTCTTCAGGTAATTAAACCTGGAGGGACAGGCCGAAAGAGACCCACCCCCCGGGCCTTTGGAACTGGGCTGGGCGATTAGGTCATAATTGATCTTTATTGTTGCAGCTGAAGATTATTTATCCTGTTGTCGAGGAGTCTTGTCACTGCTGCCCCACCCCAGGCTGGCCGGAGCCGAAGCTGACCCGCCCCAGAGCCCCGGAGCCCTGCCTTCAGCCTCAGCAAGGTGGACCTGGGGACAGTGGCTGGGCTGTTTACTCCCCGTCTCTCTGTGGGGGCCCCCAACCCCACCCCACCACTGACCTTACTGCATTTCTCACCCTCCTTGTCACTGCCACACCTTTTGTCTGTCTGGGCCATCTCAGCCCCTGGGCCTCCGGACTGTGATCAGCCCTCCTGGGGACCAAAGCCCAGGGTCAGAGAGGAGAAGCACTCAGGCACGTCCCTACAGCAGCCTTGACTCCCAAGTTCTGAGAGCTTTCCCAGGCCTGCCCTGGAAAGGAAACCAGGGCGGGAGGAATGAGGTTCCCTAGAAATATATTTAGATTTCCCAGTGGAGGGACGAGTGGGAGGGTGGAAGGCAGGACTGTGAACTACACTGGACATTCCGCTCCACTCTGTCCCCAAGGCACGGAGGCTCCTGCTGGAAAACAAAAAATCCTCCCTGGAAAAGAATGGGAAAAAGAAAATTCTTTTACCCACCAGTAAATCTCCCAGGGCTGTCCTGGGCCATGGAGATTAATTATATTACTATTTGTGATAATAATACATCTTATAGCATACTCTAAAACATTTTTCCTGATTTCATTTTGCTCATCCGCATGACCTCATTTGTCCGGAGCGATGAGGAAGGGCAGAGATGAGCTCTGTGTCGTAAACAAGAGGGCTGGGGACAAGTCAAAGAGTGCCCTGCCTCTCCACCTCAGATCAATTATGCATTTCCTTATGACAATGTGGGGGTCTCCTCTGGGAGATTGTGACTTTCACTTGCTGGGTTGAAATCCCCTGGTAAGACTTCAGGGTGATGCATCGATACCCCGACAGGGGATTCAAGGTTTCCTACCTCTTTTAAGCGGCAGGCCCCTCCTGGGCTTGCCAGTGTCTTGCTCTAGAGAGCAGTACCCGCTCAGCGTGACCACGGCTACCATTATTTCACGCCCACTGTGTGCCAGGGTGTGTGGCCAGAGTTTACGTGAATTACCCTATTGGATTCCCTCAATAAGTCTCAGTGGAAGCCTCTCTGATGACTCTTATCTCTCAGATGAGGTGATAGGATCAGAGAAGAATCTGCCCTAAGGTCACACAGCTAGCGAGAGGCCAGAGCCAAGATTTAGACCCAGGACCTCCCAGACTCTGGAGCAAATGCCTGAACTGAAAGACATCCTATGGCACATCCTGTGGCAGAAGACTATTCCCCTGAGCTAATGTGCCACCTGGTTAGAGGGGAGACATTGAGAAGAGAAACCAAAGGTCAGCAAAGATGAACTCAGCGTCAGAGAACGTGCAGCTGGGGTCCCTCCCAGAGGGCCTACTGATGACGACAGACTACAGGCGAGGAAATGGGGGCCCACAGAGACCCGAGTGATTTGCCCTAGACCAAATGGCAGAGCTAGAACGAGAGCCCGGGTATCCTGGCTTGCAGGTTCCGAGCTGTCCCCTCAGCCCCCACAGCCTGCCGTGTCAGAGGCCGTCAGCAGGATCTCTGGTCATCACCCCTCTTCAGCCTGGAAAGAAACTTCTTGGATTAAAAATAAGCCCCCCAAAACACAAGCAAAGAAACAAGCAACTCCTCAAGTAATTGATGAGATCTCTGAGTTATGCTCCTATGAGTATCCTCATAAATGCCTGATACGTTCAACTCATGTGGTCCCCTAACCACAGCCCTCCATCCCCACCCCTGCTGTGTTGGAACTAGAGCAAAGAAACACCCAGACTGGCAGCGGGCCTCAGCACCCAAATGGAGCTTTGGTTTGCGATCTCAATCTGGTACTGAAGAGACGACTGTCCTAGCCGTAGCCCTGGAGTCCAGTGACCTCCATCTCACTGGTCACCCCTGCCCCGCTGCTGCCTGCACGTGCACCGGGGCCATTTGCTTAACTACGCAGGTCTCCAGTCCCGGGGGTCTGTGTCCGGAGAGCAAAGAAGCCACACCCGCTTGGCGAGACCTGGGTGGGGGTTTTAGCGGGGGCGCCGCAATTCTGAGTGAGCCGTCTGCAGACTCTGGCTGGAAAACTAGCTCTCAAGAAAAAAAGGTCCTGATGTGTAGAGACTACTAATTTTTATGGTGTAAAAACTGCTACAGTGGCTGATTGCAAGTTACCAATGGATTTAACATTCCTGAACATTCAGCACCTGGCCTTCGTGAACGGGCATGAGCTGGCCCCAGCATACCATTGCCCCTTGCTATGCTGCCCACCTTTGGCTCCCAGATGTCCTTGATGCGGGGGCAGATTTTAGTTCCGCCTCAGTCCCTGGCAGGTGTCTGACAAACAGTCTAGGAAAACCAAATCCCAGACAGTACATCTCCCCAAGCTCCCAGGTTCCAGCCACAGGGGAAAGAAGCAAACAGTGTAAAGCCTTGATGTCTGAAAGGGTTTTTCTTCCAAGAAGTTCAAAGCAGTTGCTGTGTCTGATCTTACCTTATCCTCTCAACACCCTGGGAAAGTGGGGAGATGGCAGGAATGATTTTGGTATCCCTTCCTGAAAGATGGGGACACTGAGGCCCAGAAAGCTTTGACAGCTTGGTCAAGGTCACCAGCAGTTTGGAGCAGAGGCTGGAATGGGAAGCTCCATCCTGCCTTTCCTTCTCAACCTCGTGGCCCCTTCCCCCACTCTGTTGTCTCCTGACCCCGCAGAGCAGGCAGATGCGGATGGAGAGGCATAAGATCTCTCTGTGGTTTTCCCAGACGGATCCCAGGCCATACTTTCCAGCTCTCCCAGTCTCAGACCACACACCCTTAGCACCTCCAGGGGAGCTGGCCCGACAGGCTTCCCTTGGGGTTGTGCCAGCTCTGTCTCCGCTCATTAGCAGGTCTGTTTCCAGGTGGATCCACCATGGGGTCATTAAGGCAATAAACAAGTTCCCGATTGTCGGTGGGCTGGACCTGGCACACCCCCCTCACCCCCCCCTCCCCGTTCCCTGCATTGTGTGGAGTTCCAGCGGGCCCACACAACCCCCGAAACAATGCCTCACTTCCTCCCAGGAAGCTGCAGACCCGAGCCAGTCTCCTGGGCTCGCCCACGTGCTCTGGCCAAGCCATTGTGTCCAAGACGGCCGGGTCCAGCCATTCCCATGACCAGGGTAATTACATCCTCTCTGCCGTCCAAAAGTAGGAGGGCAAGGGGTCGGGGGCCAAGGAGCCATAGCTCCCCATGGCTCCCAAACCTCCCAGTCCCTGGCCGGCAGGCCTGTGGTCCCCGATGACCATTTGGATTCCATACCTCAGCCTCTCCCCAGATCAGGGGTACAAAGACCCTGGAAACACATGCAGGCTGGAGCCCTAACCAAGCTTCTCAGCCCTCCCGGCACCCCTTTCTCTCTCTGTTTGGCTAGGATTGTTCCCTGTGTCCCCAAAGTGTTCTTGTATATATCCCCAGGGAGGGGCTGAGTGGTGGCACAGAATAGGGCCCATCAATAATGTGACCAACAAGGCCATCCGGCTTTGCAGACGTTTGTCTGGTGGAGAGGAACACTGACCAGCCCAGGGTGTTCTTTCTCAAGGGAGTCCAATGGGTCCTCAGTGGGGCCTATGCCACAGTCACGGCCAATTTGGATTTCTTTCTTTTAAACAGCTCTGTTTAGGAATGATGCTTAGGGAGAGGAAGGGACCTGGGACAGGTGGAGGTAGGATCTGAAAGGGAGATGAAACTCGCGGTGGGGACAAGACCAAGAAGCCTAGGTCAGGTCTGTGAAACTTCATGGGCAGCCCGGAGAGCCTGCCCCTGGGAGTCCACGGGAGAAGAAGTGTTGAGGTCGGAAGGCAAAGGTGCCAGAAGCTCTGTGTGTAGTCTCTTGCCTTTGCCAAGACCCAGCAAGAGCCGGTGAGGCTGATGTGTTTAGTTGAGAGCCAACTCTGCATCCGCTGAACACAGTCTGCGCAGGCTGCTGGGCTTTGGCCCAAAGCCCTTACCTGAGGGAGCATCGACAGCTCATCCTCGAGCCAGCTGGTAGCAGGTACGGAAGGCTCTGGATTGTGGAGGCTGATGAAGAAAGGTCTTGGCTGGGGGTGGCAGGTGGGAAGGACATGCTGGGAAAGCAGCTTTTCAGAGCGCGGAGCCTCTGCTGTAGGATGGCTTTGGGGTATGTTGGAAATATGTTGGAGGGGTGGGAAGATGGAGACGGAGACTGGCTTCTAACGTGGAACACAGCAATGTTGCCTTTTGGTTTTCTTTTCTTTCTTTCTTTCTTTCTTTCTTTCTTTCTTTCAAGTTTATTTATTTATTTTGAGAGAGAGAGAGAGAATGAGAGAGTGTGAGCGAGGGAGGGGTAGGGACAGAGAGAGGGGGACCGAGCACCCCAAGCAGCCCCCACACTGTCATTGCAGAGCCCGACACGGGGGCTCGAACTCACGAACTGCGAGATCATGACCTGAGCCGAAATCAAGAGTCAGACGCCTAACCGACTGAGCCACCCCAGTGCCCCATCTTTTTAAATTAACTTCATTGGGATATAACTTGCTTAAAATGAAATACAACATTCCTAAGGGTACAGTTCAATAAGGTTTGACAAATATTTAAACCTATGTAATCACCACGACAATCAAGGTAAAGAACAGTTTCACCACCCCCAGCAAGCTCCCCGGTGCCTCTTTGCCGCCAACCTCCCTCCAGCTACTGCTGTGGTTTCTGTCACTATAGAATAGTTTTGCAAGTTCAAGATTTTCATATCAACAGAACCATAGAGTTTGGACCCTTTTGTATCAGGCTTCACCCAGTTGTTCCATGTAGAAGTAGTTTGTTTCCTGTCATTGCTGAGTAGTAGTCTACTCAGCTTTAGCACACTTTGTTGATCCATTCACATATTAATAGACATTTGGGTTATATCCAGTTGGGGACTGTTATGAATACAACTTCTGACGACATTAGTGTAAAAGTCTTTGTGGATATAAATTTTCTTTTCTTTAGCTTTATTTATCTATTTTGAGAGAGAAAGAGAGAGCACATGCAGGGGAGGGGCAGAGAGAGAGAGAATCCCAAGCAGGCTCCTCACTGTCAGTGCAGAGCTGGAGGCGGGGCTCGAACCCACGAACTGGGAGATCAAGAGTTGGACGCTTAACTGACTGAGCCATCCAGGCACCCCATGTGGATATATATTTTCATTTCTCTTGGCTGTTCTATTTAGTAGGGGAATTATTAGGTTATACGTAGGTGTATGTTAACTTTATAAGAAATTGCCAAACTATTTTCCAAAGTGGGTGTAGCCTTTTACACACCCACCAACATTACAGGGGAGTTCTGGTTCCTCTGCACCCTTGCTCACACTTGTATTGTCCATCTTTTTTCCTTTTAGCCATTCCAGTAGGAGCGTAGTAACATCTCACTGTGTATTTAATTTGCATTTCGTTGATAACTAACGCTGTTGAATGTGGCTGTTGGCCATTTATATATTTTCTTGGTGAAGGGATTGTTCACAACCTTTGTCCATTTAAAAAACTGTATTCAGTTGTTTGTCTTCTTATTATTGAATTGTAAGAATATATACATTAGGGGTGCCTGGGTGGCTCAGTCGGTTAAGCGTCCGACTTCAGCTCAGGTCACGATCTTGCGGTCCACGAGTTCGAGCCCCGCGTCGGGCTCTGGGCTGATGGCTCAGAGCCTGGAGCCTGCTTCCGATTCTGTGTCTCCCTCTCTCTCTGTCCCTCCCCCGTTCATGCTGTGTCTCTCTCTGTCTCAAAAATAAATAAAAACGTTAAAAAAAAATAAAAAATAAAAAAGAATATATACATTATACTTTAATTATATATTCTGGGAGCACCTGGGTGGTTTAGTCTAGAGCGTGCGACTCTTGATCTCAGGGTTGTGGGTTCAAGCCCCACACTGGGTGTGGAGATTACTTAAAAATAAAATATTTTTTAAAAATTATATATTCTTACTATATCTTTATATATTCTGAATACAAGTCTTTTGTAAGATGCATGTTTGTAAATACACAGGTTATGACTGGTGACTTCCTTTTTTTTTGTTTTCCAAAAGCGTCCTTTGAAGAGCAGAAATTTCTAATTTCAGTGGAGTCAATTTTATCGTTTCTTTCCTGGTGTCCTTAGACATCTTTCTTATCCCAAGGTCACAAAGATTTTCTCCTGTGTTTTCTTTTAGAATTTTATCATCTTAGCTGTTCTGTTTAGGTCTATGATCCATTTCTAGTTTATTTGGCATGTGTTGTGAGGTTGGGGTCAAGGTATATTTTTTTCCGTAAGACTCTACAGTTCTTCCAGCATCATTTGTTCAAAAGATATCCTTTCTTCTTTAAGTTACTGTGGCACGCTTGTCGACAATCAATTGACGAAACACGTGTAGGCCTATTTCTGGACTATTTTGTGTCACGCGTGTATATGTCCGTCCTTATACCGATGCCACACTGACTTGACTGCTACAGCTTTATAGTAGGCCTTGAAGAAATAAATGTAAATATAAATAAACATAAATATAAATATATACATATATTTATATATTTATAGGCCTTGAAGAAATAAAGATAAATAAAATAAAGCCTACCTTGCTCCTCTTTTTCAAGATTGCTTTGGCTATTCTAGGGCCTTTGAATTTCTACAGAAATTTTATTTTTTAATTAAAAAATATTTATTTTGAGAGAGAGAGACAGAGAGAGGAGGGGTGGGGCAGAGAGAGAGGGAGAGAGAGAGAATCCCAAGTGGGCTCTGTGCTGTTAGCGCAGAGCCCCGTGCAGGGCTCGATCTCATGAACCATGAGATCATGACCGGAGCTGAAATCAAGAGTTGGATGCTTAACTGACTCAGCCACCCAGGTGCCCCTCCACATAAATTTTAGAGAAAGCTTGTCAATTTCTGCAAATATTGCAAAAAGTTGTCTTATTCTGTTGGGGCTGCTGTCACAGAATTCTAGGCTTACCATTGACTTAAACAACGGAAATGTACTTCTCACACTTCTGGATGCCGGGAAGTCCAAGATCAAGGGACTGGCAGATTTGGTGTCCGGTAAGAGCCTGCTTCCTGGTTCATAGCTGACTGTCTTCTCATTGTGTCCTCACAGGGAAGAAGGTGTAAGGAATCTCTCTGGGGACTTTTTTTTTTTTTTTTTTTATAAGGGTACTAATCCTATTTGTGAGGGCTCTGTCTCCATGACCTAATCACCCTCCAAAGGCCCCATTTCCTAATATAATCACACTGGGAATAGGGTTTCAGCGTATGAACTTGGGGGTGGGAGGGGGGACACAAACTTTCAGTCTATAGCAGTTATTATGATTGGGATTACAGTGAATCTGTAAATCAATTTTAGGAAACTTAACGTTTTAACAATATTGAGTCTTCATATCCATGAACATGGCATATCTCTTCATTCATTTAAGATCTTTAAGTGCTCTGATCAATATGTTATAGTTTTCCATGTAAGTGTCTTACATACCTTTATTAAATTTATCTCTAAGTATTTCATATTTGTTGATGTTACTGTAAATGACACCTTTTAATTTTCCAATAGTTTGTTCTAAGTATATACAAATACGAGTAATTTTTTTTTTTTTGGTATATTGATCTTGTATTCTGCAGCTTTGCCCAACTGATTTATTAGCTATCGTAGGTTTTGTTGTTGTTGTTGTTGTTGTAAATTACCTAGAGCTTTCTGCATTCATATCATTTTAGCCATGAATAAAGACCATTTTATTTCTTCCTATACTGACTGTACGCCCTGGATTCGTGGATTATCCCACTTTGTATATTAGTGGGTTCTACTTGCAAAAATTTTGTTAAGGCATTGTGTCTATTGTTCAGGAGGGTTAATAATCTGTAGGTTTTTTTCCTTGTAATATCTTTGGCTGTGGCATCTGGGTAACGCTGGACTCATAAAATGAGTTGGGAAATATTCCTCCCTCCTCTGTGTTCTGAAACAATTAATATATAGTTGGTATTATTTCATCTTTATTTTTTCCTGAGTTTATGACTTTATTTACTTTTTATGAATATCATTTATTGTCAAGTTGGCTTACATACAACACCTAGTGCTCATCTCAACAAGTGACTTCCTCAATGCCCATCACCCATCTTCCCCTCTCCTCCACCCCTATTATTTCATCTTTATTTTATTTTTTTTAATATATGAAATTTATTGTCAAATTGGTTTCCATACAACACCCAGTGCTCATCCCAAAAAGTGCCCTCCTCAATACCCATCACCCACCCTCCCCTCCCTCCCACCCCCTATTAGTTCATCTTTAAATGATTGATAGAATTTTGCCAATTTTTTTTTAACTTATGAATTCACATCTTTAATAGATAAAGAGCTATTGAAATTTTCTATTTTTTCTTGGGCCAGTTCTTCTAACAGGTGTTTTTCAAGTAATTTGTCCATTTCAGGTAGTTGCCAAATTTATTGTATACAATTGTTTATAATACCCCCTTCTTATCTTTTTAATGTCTGTAGGATCTGAAGTGATGCTCCCTCCCTTTCATTCTTGATATTGGTAATTTGTATCTTTACTCTTTGGTTGTTAATCAATGTAGCTAGAGGTTTATCAATTTTATTGATCTTTTTGGAGAACCAGTCTTTGCTTTCATTGATTTTCTTCATTGTTGGTCTGTTTCCTATTTCACTGATTTCTAGTCTTATCTTTATTATTTTCTTCCTAACATTGCCTTTTGAAGGTTATAGAAGGGCAGAGGTTCCTACACCCACCTTCAATCATAGATCATGGAGGGTCCGAAGGGAAAAGGGTCTTCGAGGTAATTTTGTCCAAGCCTTTCATTTTATAGGCAAACAGAAATCCAAGGGGGACAAGTTTTTCCTCAGGCCACTTAGTTTTCTTTCAAGGCCGGCTCATTTATTAATTTACTTATTCTTTCTTCATTAATATGGTCTTACTCATTCATGTAAGGCATAATCGTTGAACTTACACTATGGGCCAGACATGGTGTTCTGTTCTAAGAAGATGAATAAGTCATAGTCTCTGTCTTCAAAAATCTCCCAGCCTGGTGAGGGAGATAGCAAGTAATCGGACAAGGACAGTGCAGGACCGATGCATAACAGAGGTGTTCGTAGGGTGCCATGAATGCACCGAGGAGAGAATGACAAAGTCTAATCACTGGTGTGAAGATGAGGGTGGAGGTTGGTCAGGGCAGAATTGAGAAAAGACTTTGAAAATGGATTGAGCAAGCAAAGCAACTCCTCTTCACTCCAGAAAGAGCTCTGTGAATCTACTAAATATTTGTTTCAATGAAGCAAATAGAGGGACACCTGGGTGGCTCAGTCAATTAAGCGTCCAACTTCGGCTCAGGTCGTGATCTCACGGTTCGTGGGTTCGAGCCCCGCGTCGGGCTCTGTGCTGACAGCTTCGAGCCTGGAGCCTGCTTCGGAGTCTGTGTCTCCCTCTCTCTCTCTCTCTCTCTCTCTGCCCCTTCCCTGCTCACATTCTGTCTCTGTCTCGCTCTCTCTCTCTCAAAGAAATAAACATTTAAAGACTAAAATAAATAAAGCAAATAGAAAGCAAGGCAAGTTTCGATGAGAAGCCATCAGTTAATCAATTAGCTAATTTTGTGTCCAGCATCATGCTAAGAGGTTTGGGAGAACACAGATTATGCAGATGATTCAATCCTGTTTTCTAGAGAATAAGTGTTCTCTCAGATTCCCACTTACTAATTTTCTTTTTTGCAGATGGCTGATCCCATCCATAGAAGGTAAATATATTTAGAAGGTGTAGAGTGATCTTACTGATACTGACGTCCTTCTCTATTATCTGCTTACCTATTGCTGCATAACAAATTACCCTGAAACTTAGCAACTTAAAACAATAAGCATTTATCATCTCACACAGTTTCTGAGGGTCAGGAATCCGGCCGTGGTTTAGCTGAGTGTCTCTGGCTCCAGGTCTGATAGCAGGTCTTTCATGAAAGTGGCTGGGGCTACAGTCTCTAAAGATTTGACGAGGGCTCGAGGCTCCCTTTCCAAGCTTGCTGGCTGTGGGCAGGAGGCCTCACCATGTGGGCCTTTCCATAGACGCCGCTTGACGTGTGGGTGTCTTCCCCCAGGAATGAATAATCTAGATGCCACTCTGCCTTTTATGAGCTGGTCTCCAAATCACACACCTTTGCCTTATTCTGTCCATTAGAAGTGTCATTGAGTCCAAGGGTACCTGGATGGCTCAGCCAGAAGAGCATAAGACTCTTGATCTTAGGGTTGTAAGTTTGAGCCCCACAGTGGGTGTAGAGATTACTAAAAAATAAACAAACAAACAAAAAAAAATTGTCACTAAGTCTAGCCCACACTCAGTGAGAGGAAATTACATTAGGGCAAAGACATGCACACCAAAAAGTGGGGATAATTTGGGGCCATTTTAGAGACTTACTACCACAGATACCCTCATACGCTGACTAAAATATTAATCTGGGGGCGCCTAGGTGGCTCAGTCAGTTAAGTGGCCGACTTCGGCTCAGGTCATGATCTCGCGGTCCGTGAGTTCGAGCCCCGCGTCGGGCCCTGTGCTGACAGCTCAGAGCCTGGAGCCTGCTTCAGATTCTGTGTCTCCCTCTCTCTGACCCTCCCCCGTTCATGCTCTGTCTCTCTGTCTCAAAAATAAATAAACGTTAAAAAAAATTTTTTTAAATATTAACAATCTGGAAGCTTAGTGACACTAAGATTGAAATGGCCAAGTCACCTTTGCCTCTCTTTCTTTCTTTCTTTCTTTCTTTCTTTCTTTCTTTCTTTCGATTTTATTTTTAAGTAATCTCTACTCCCAACGTGGGGCTCAAACTCACAATCCCAAGATCAAGGGTCACATGCACCACCGACTGAGCCAGCCAGCTGCCCTTACACATGGAACTTTAAAGGGCTTACTTCTTTTGTTTTAAACATAATGTATTGACACGTTGGTTTCCATACAACACCCAGGGCTCATCCCAACGAGTTAAAGGGCCTACTGCTCAGAAGTTAAAGTATTTTGTAGAATCTAATCCTCTTTATAGATATTATACTATTACATCCTCAAATAAGATGTAATAGTTTTACTGAGAACTGTATCCAGCCCCATACTGGGAGAAATACCTTAGATACAGGAGGCAATTTCAAGGAATCTTCTAGAAGGATATAATCATTATCCTTTGGCAGTTTAGAATTATGCAGAATTATGACTTTATTTATTCTAGGGACTGATGCAGCAGTTAATAAGACAGAAGGGGGTGGGGATGATATTATGGACTGAATGTTTGTATTTCCCCCAAATTCATACGTTGAAGCCCAAACCCCCAATGTGGTGATGTTTGGAGATGGGGCCATTGGTAGTGAATTAGATTTAGATGAGATCATGAGGGAGGGGCCCCCATGATGGGATTAGTTCTTATAAGAAGAGGAAGAGAGATGAGAGCTGTCTCCTCACCAAGTGAGGAGACAGGCAGAAGGCGGCCATCTGTAAGATAGGAAGAGACTTGTCATCAGGAACCCAAATAGCTGGCACTTTGATCTTGGAATTCCAGCCTCTAGAGCTGTGAAAAATGAATTTCTGTTATTTAAGACACCTACCCTGTGACATCTTGTCATAGTGGCCTGAACAGACTAATTTAATTTTTTTCTTTTAATTTTTATTTATTTTTGACAGAGAAAAAGACAGAGCATGAGTGGGGGAGGGGCAGAGAGAGAGGGAGACAGACTCTGAAGTAGGCTCCAGGCTCTGCACTGTCAGCACAGAGCCCGATGTGGGGCTCAAACCCACAGACCTCGAGATCATGACCTGAGCTGAAGTCAGACGCTAAACCGACTGAGCCACCCAGGCGCCCCTTGAACACACTCATTTAAAGGGCGACTGCCACCTGACTGAGTAGAAGCAAGACTGAATTCACAGTGTTAGCATTCTACAGGGTGTTCAGTGGTAGAGAAACCTACAGGCTTTCAAGACGGTGTCGGTCTGCAGAGGGGCAGGGCTGAAGGAAGGGAACTCCGACAGCTGAAGAAGTTACTGAAAATGTGACTGGGGAATATGGAAGTAAACATCTAGAGGGCCAATTTGGAGTGCTAAGCCAATAGTAGAATATTTGGAAAGAATCACACTGTTGGAGGAGGGGTAGGGTCACTCTGGTCATTGGTGTAGATTGCACTGATGAAGGAGTGTTTTTAAGAGAATATTCTCCCGTTTGCATATAGGTTGTCATGAAAAAGATATTTAAAGTGGGAACAAGTGCTAAGACCTAGTTTGCTTTTCTGAGACTCAACAGAACAGAACACAGCAAGGAGGCTTGTGTAGAATCAGAGTCCAGCCACAAAATGCAGAGTCCAGCCACAAAGTGACGGTGCCCACCCTTGTGCACTCTGGTGACAAGGAAGGGTTCTCTCTCTCCCTTGCCTAAAGGAGTAACCCAGCTAGTGTATATCTAATTCTTCTCTAAAAGTTCTCAGAAAGATATGATTCCACGCTTGTGTCAAAATCAGAGAAAGTTTTGGGGGAGACCTACATGCTGAAGAGAGCTGATTCAGCTGCCATAACAAAGGTCAATGTCACCGTGGCTTATACCAGATAGCAATTTATTAGTCTCTCCTGTAATTGTCCAAGAATGGGCAGTACAGAACGGTATAGGGGCTCCGTGGTATTAGAGACCCATACTCCTTTTTCTTCTTTTTTTAAAGTTTATTTACTTATTTTGAAAGAGAGAGAGCACGTGTGAGTGGGGAAAGGGCAGAGAGAATCCCAAGGAGCCTCTGCACTGTCAGCATTATGCGAGATGGGGGACTCAAACCCACCAACAGTGAGATCATGACCTGAGCTGAAATCGAGAGTTGGCCGCTTAATCGACTGAGCCACCCAGGCACCCCCAAACTCCTTTTTCAATGCCCTTCATTCATCTCATGGCCTTCTAGGCTATCCCACAACTGCCAAGAACTCCTGTCCCCATATCCACATTCCAGCCGGCAGAAGGGAGAAAGAGAGAATGGAAAGAATACACTTTTTTGTTAAAGATATGACCAGGAAGTTGCATGTACCATTCTGCTTAGGTCCTATGAGGCAGAACCAGCATGTTGTAGGTTTCACTTCTGTCTAGGTTCTATTGGGCAGAACCCAGGTGCCTGGCTGTATTTCACGGCAAGGGAGCCTGGGAAATGCAGTCTTTTGATTGGTAGTCATTTTATCAGCCTAAACTTGTATTATTCTAGAAGGGAAAAACACACTGGGGGAACAACTGGCAGTCTTGGCCATAACAACCTCCTATAATCTTGTCTGCAAGGAAGGCAGGTCAGGTCGATCAGAGCCAGGTAAATATCATATCTTTTTACCAGACTATAAACTGTAAGAGAGCAAGGGCCCTAGCTCTCTTTGCTCTTCACTCGATCCTCATTTCTTAGCCTAATTCCTGGCACAGAGTAGCTTCTCAATACAGACATTAAATAAATGGGGGCGCCTGGGTGGCTCAGTCGGTTAGGCGGCCGACTTCAGCTCAGGTCACAATCTCGCGGTCCGTGAGTTGGAGCCCCGCGTCGGGCTCTGGGCTGATGGCTCAGAGCCTGGAGCCTGCTTCCGATTCTGTGTGTCCCTCGCTCTCTGCCCCTCCCCCGTTCATGCTCTGTCTCTCTCTGTCTCAAAAATAAATAAAACGTTAAAAAAAAATTAAAAAAAAAATAAAATGAATGAATGAAAGACAGCTAGACGGAAGAATTCAGAGACCCTTCATTGTGCCTTTCCCCCAGGACTTTTGTGGCATGAATCAAGACCACTTGGTTTCTTGTTAAAATGCAACCTGAGGAGGTCTGTTGAGAGATTTTCACAAAGTGAAATTTCCTACCCACCAGATCCACTCTGACAAGTGGTGTGGTTTCTTTAGACGCTTGCTCTGATGTCTACTGATGGTGAACTTTAGGTGACTGAGTCCACAGAGAGCAGTTTGATGGCGTGTGATAGGAGAAAGCTGGGCTTCTCCATAACTCAAATGTGTTATTATTGTAAGCAAACCTGGTATCTTCCCGGGAGAATTTTATCCCAAGGTCTCCCATGTTATACAGATTGATTCTTAGAGATAGGAGGGGCCCACTTTGGAGCAAATGGGGCATCTGTTGGGAGTTGCTGGGCGGGCTCGAGGAGCCAGAACATCTAGCCTCCTCAGCTTGGGGTCCGGGTTAGCCTGGCAGCTCTCCCCTGAGGGCTGTGTTTCCAGCCTCCGCATTTAATAAGCTGAGAGAATTGAAAACAGTAAAATATGGAAGATAATACACGAGTCAATAAAAAGATAAAGTAAACTAAGAAGAAATAAAAAGATGGTAAAAACGGTAAAAAAAAAAAAAAAAAAAGGCAGCGGGCAAAGTGATAATATGAACTAAAAATAAACCAAACAAACTAAAAAGAAATGAAAAGATAGAACAAAGACACGATAAGGCAAAGGTTAGAAATAAAAGATGGAGAATAAAAAGATAATACAATAACAATAAATCTAGAAGATAAGATGAGATAAAAGCAAATAGTATGAAATGGCTAGAACAAAGACGAAAAAGAGATTAAAAATGACAGAGATAAGTAAAATCATTAAAACCAGAAAAATAAAAGACTAAAGGGATTAAAACAATAAAATGTGTTAAAGCAATACCAAAAGAAATAAAAAATTTAAAAGACTAGGCTATGGGGGAAGAGAGTAATAGATCAATTTTGTTTCAAATTAAAATAATGCAACCATGCTAGTACAAAAGCCTACCCCCCTTTCACAGACACACTCTGTGAGTCCAGGCAGCCTCAAGGTTGTGCAGACCTCCCAACCTTTAAGCATCCATGTCAATTTGCTACCCTTACAAAGCACCATGGACTGGGGGGCTCGCACAGCAGAAATGTATCTGCTCAGAGTTCTGAAGGCTAGCAGTCTGTGAGGGGTGGTTTCTTCGGAGGGCCCGAGGGAAGGATCTGTCCCAGGCCTCTCTCCGTGGCTTGTAGACGGCCATCTTCTCCCTGTGTGTCTGTGTAGAGATGTCTTCTTATAAGGACACCAGTCCTGTGGATTTACAACCCACCCTAATGACCTCATTTTAACTCAGTTACCTCTGCAAAGACCCTGTCTCCAAGTAGAGTCACCTTCTGAGGTACTGGGGGCTTGGACAGATGAATTTGGCGACACAGTTCAGCCCATAATAGCATCCATGCAAGGAGTGCCTGACAGGATACCCTCCAGGCAGAGAGCAGGACCTTTGACCTCTTGCTTGGTTTAGGGCCTCTGACAGAACGGATTTTTTTTTTCTCCTTGATTTTAGTTTCTGATTAATATTCTTCATTTCACTTGGACCCACAGGGCGATAAGGCTGAGTCCTAGAAAGATAAGGTTCTGGAGTCCATAGCCTATTTTCTCTCATGATGTTAGGGTTGCTGGGAACAAGAAATAGCCTGGCAGGCAATCTCCTATGGCTAATGGAGAGGCCCATCCATGAGGCGGGGCTGGTGCGCCTGGCTTCTCCTGCCAAAAAGCTTCTGCTCTGGCTAGAAGCACTCGCGAGATGGAGGGTGATTTCCAATTCCCCTAAGCCAACGGCATGATCTCTAGTGGGGTTTTGGAGCTTATATTTCATTGTCTTCTGCCTTTTCCAAACAGGGAAGCCTGGGAGAGCTGGACCCCAGAGCACTTGGGGATGAGTTTTCTATACTTGGTTTCTCTCTTGCTCCGAGGTAGAGTTCAGAACTGTGTGCAGTAGAGACAAGCCTGAAAAATCCTCCTCTTATCCTGGAGAAGAGAAAACACAGACCCGTGGAACAGGCAAGCCAAAGATCACCTAGTTCAATATCCTCGTTAATAGTTGAGGAAACAGAAATCCAGGAAGGAAAGATTTGCCCCAAAGCATTCTCTCTCTCCCTCTTGCACACACACACATGCACATTCATGCACACTGGGCAGGCGCACAGAGCCCAGGCCCAGCTTCATGGGTATTCACCCTGTGCAGTTGCATAGGGCCCCGTGCTCAGGAGGGCCCTGCGCTTGATTTAATGCTCTGCTACCACCATCCTGAATTCTTAATAACTTTGCAACAGGGTCGCAACCTAACATTTTGCAGTGGGCCCTGCAAGTCTCAGAGGCAGCCCTACCCCCTGACTCTGATCAGGAAGGAAGCACCAGCCACTCAAGCTCTTTTTGACCACAAGCTGTCCAAAGCAGAGACTTGCTTACAGTTCTTGGCACAAGATAAGCCCTTCAGAAAAGAAGGAAGGGGAGGATGCCTTTGCTTCAGGCCCAGAGGCGCTCTCTCTAGCCAGAGTGAGTTCTTAGCTAGGGCGTGAACCTTACAGTCACCCACCTTGAATCTCCAGCCTGCAGACTGGGCCTGTCCCAGTCCTGTGTTCTTCAAGATCCCTTGTCTCCCTGGCAGAAACCCAAGGGGGCGGGACAGGGGAGGGATGAAAGGAAAGTGAAAGTATCAGCCTCTCTGGATGGCCTCTCCTCCTCCTCCTCCTCCTTCCTCCCTCCCCCCCCTCCGTTGCCATGGTGACCAGAACAAAGCCTCTCTTTCCCCTCTTTTCTGGATTGTTAATTGTCTTTACTCCATGGTGCCTTTGTTAATTGTTGCCAGTCCCTCCCAGGATGGGGATCTAGGTCTCCTCGAGACAGGAAAGAGGGTTAAAAAAAGTTAGGTGATGGGGGTGGGGCATTATAAACCGGTGGGGGGGCGGGTGGAGGAGAATGAGGAGGCAACCCCAGGATTTCCTAAATTCCCCCGGGCTCCTGGGAAGGGAATACCCTCTTCATTTCTTTCCCTCTCTCCCTCAATCAGCTGCCGGTTCAGGTGGGGCCCAAGCCCCCGCCCTGTGGGAAGGAACAGGAGTGAACCAGAGGAGGAGAGAAGACAACAGCCATTGTGCGGTGACCAACGGTGTGTGGACACCCCCCGCGGGCGGTAGCCCTGCCTTTGCCCCCATTCCAAATCGATCAGTAAGACACGGGGCCTGATTTTTGCCCCCAGTATTTAGGACTACTAATAGTTAAATTTACTGGGAGAGAATGTTTGCTAGCTCTGGAGGTGAGAAGTGTTACTTCATCCCTCTTCCCCAAGCTCAATTCCTCATGGTAGCTAAACATGGGAAGAATGGAGTGGAGAAGTTTTGGAAGAGAGAGAGAGAGAGAGAGAGTGTGTGTGTGTGTGTGTATGTGTGTGTAAAAAGGACTCAAGTCACTGGCATTAGGGGAGCATGCACACTGAGTGAGGTCCCTGTGTGTGTGCGCACAAGTGTGTTGGTCAGTCTCCCGTCCTTGGAGACAGTCCTCCATTTGGGGGACAGGGAGCCAACTGTCACATAAGAGGAGAGAGCTGTTTCTAGTCCTAGGGCCTGGGCCAAAATCTAGGCTGTTGAATAATATTCCAGTGCTAATTTATATGGTTCAGATTCTAAGGACCCCAAAACCCCGTAAGAAGCAAAACAGGATGGTATAGCAGACAAAGCCTGGCTTTGAGAGCCAGAAAACCTGGGTTCAAATGTTGGCCCTTCCCAGTCTTCACTGTGTAGTTCTTGGAAACTTTCCTTCCCATCTTGGGGTGTCGTTTTCCTCCTCTGTAGAATGGAACAGTCCCCATCTTCACAGAGCTGTTGATAGCTTAAAGGAGATCATGTGTGTTAAGTGCCAGCCTTGGGCAAGATACCTCTTCTTTCTGTGCACAAAGAGGGGAGACGGAGAAGGTGGTTCTGGAAGGCTGATTCCTTCCAGATTTTATATTTTCAGGTTCTGTGGCAAATGATTCACATTCTGTGAATCCACCTGTTATCACCTTGATTTGCTTCCATATCCAAGTGGGGACTCTTTGGGGAAATTCAAGTAGAACTGAGTAGAGCCCCACTAAGCTCAGCCTGAAGGGAGTGCCTGACTCTGAAAGATGGCTCCTGGAGCACCCACAAAGGCCATCAGATCTCAGAGCTTCTGCCTGGCAAGTCTGGCTATAAAGAAAAAAAAAAAAGCACTTCCTCCGTAGGATGAAGAGTTGGTGCTCAGACAAGCTCCACTAGGCTGGGCCTACCCTGAGCTGACCCAGCTGACAAGCATCCTCCTCTTCACAGAGAAAATGGAAAATGTTAGGTGCCGCGGCCTGGGGAAAAGCAGGAGAGACCTTGAGGCAAAGCGAGACAGGGATTTCGCGGCTCTTTCCTTCTTCCAGCTCCTCAGCTCACTTTCTCTCTGGAGCTTTCTCCCCCTCACCTGTTCCTGTAACACTGAGGAAAGCAATTCACACCATTCCGTGAATTTAATCCTCTTAATCTTTCTCCCATGGGCATTTGCATTGGCCCCTTTGTCTCTAACCTTGGAGGTTAAAGGGAGCAGTGGGGAACCCCGGCACCCCTGGGCTCCACAGCCCCCACCGCAGGCGTCTCAGGAGGGCTTGGCAGCCACATGAAGTGGATTGGAGATCACACTGGCTGCAGCCAAAGTCATTCCTTCAGCAAATATTTTTTGAGCATCTACAAGGGGCTCTGGAAATTAAATGGAAAATAGAGCAGACGAGGTTCTTCCCTCACAGAGCCCACAGTCTAGAAGGGAAACAGGAAAAAAGAAAACCACACGGAAGCAGAAAACAGATAAAATAAGTACCAAGCGTGGTGAGTGCTATGAAGGAGGCAAATGGGCCGTGAGCAGGAGAATAAAGTGTGGAGGATGATCTTGGCGGGGTGGGAGGAGGTGGGGAAGGGAAGATAAAGAGAGGAACATTTGTGTTGAGACCAGAGGATGAAAGGGAGGTTGCTCTGGGAAGAGCAGTGTTTGGGGAAGTGCTTTCCAGGTAAAGAGATATTTATAGGGCTTGAAGTCTGGGTAAAGGCAGATCTTTCAATATAGAGATCTGATTGGGATTGGGCAAAGTTTGTAAGATAACAGTTCAGGATTGGAGGATACGGCGAGGGGAGGGTCTTGCAAAATAAACAATTGTTTGATAAGCTAGTGGTTTGCCAGGTTAAGCAAACTATTGTCCCGAGAAGGGGGCCGTTTGAGCAGTCTATTGTTCAGATAAATTGATTTTCAGGAAGTTCCTGGAGCAAATAATAAAATTATTTACCGGTTTACGGGCTTATCTTCCTGGGCAAGAAATTTCTGGAACAAATATTAAAGTCATGTCGATGTAAGCAGCCTTCGTAAAATTATGTGACTGCAGGTGGTCTCAGTTCTCCGAAGCAGTGAGGCTTTGGTGGTCTAGCTGAGAGATGAGGACAATCTGGGCCAGGGTGGGGACAGGGAAGACAGAGAAGGGGAGGACTGGGACATATTTGTGGAGACAGATCAACAGCACTCACTAATTTGGGTGGATGGAAAGAAAGAATCAAGGATGACTCCTAGATTTTTGGCTCAAACCTCGGGGTGGTACCATTTCCTGAGATGGGAAAAATTTTACAGGGTATATACATAGGCTTGGGGGTGACGGTTAGAAGTCCACTTTGGAACCTGTTAGGGTTAGGATGTCTGTGAGATCCTTGGGTAGAAACATCAAGTGGGTGGTCAGATACAGGAGTCTGAGGTGCCCTAAGGCGTCTTGGAGATTTACATAAAAAATTGGGAGACTCATCAGTACATAGCTGGTATTTAAAGCTATGGAAACATGAAATTTCACCTATGGAGAGAAGGTAGAGAGGAAAATGAGATACAGAAGGGAGACAATGGGAAACACTGATGCAGAGATGAGGAGGAGGAAGGAATATAGATAAGGGAGGGTGAGAAAGGGCAACCAGTAAGGTCAGAAGAAATTTAGGGGGTGTAGAGTCATGAAGTGAGTGTTTCAAGGAGGGAGTGGTCAGCTAGGTCAAATAGTGTCATTTTGATGGGTGTTCCCAGGAAATGAGGTAGTAATATAGAAAGACCTAGAATCTTCAAACAACTTCCTCCCATCACTGACTGGCCATGACCTTGAGCTTCATTCTTCTTACCTCTAAAATGATGGGGCACCTGAGTGCCTCAGTCAGTTAAGCATGCAACTCTTGGTTTCTGCTCAGGTCATGATCTCACGGTTCATGAATTTGAGCCCTAAGTTGGGTTCTTTGCTGACAGCACAGAGTCTGCTTGGGATTCTCTCTCTCTCTCTCTCTCTCTCTTTCTCTTTCTCTCTCAAATAAATAAACTTTAAAAAAAAGGGGGGGGCAATAATGATACCAACCTCATAGAACTGGGATAAGGTACAAATAGATACTGTATATGAAAACAGAATTATATATGTATATTATCTTACTGTGTGTAAGATGTAGTAGGCAGATACTTAAAAATATTTCAGGGGCACCTGGCAGGCTCAGTCAGAAGAGCATGCAACTCTTGATCTCGGGTCATGAGTTCCAGCCCCATGTTGGGTGCAGAGATTACTAAAAACAAAAACAAAAAAGATTTTTTTTTTAATTTTTAAAACTTCTTTTAAATTAAAATTTTTTTTAAAGAAAAAAGAAAAAAATACACTTCTTTGACAAGTGAAAAAAAGATTTATTGATGTACTAAAAATTAACAGAAAGTAAGACAAAAACCAAAAAAAAGAAATTTCAATTTGGCGGCTGTGATGGGGAAGGGTGGTCGCCAGATACAGTGGATGGCGGCTGTTGAAAAGAGGAGAGCCCATAGCCCATCTCTCTGTCTTCCTCTCTCACTCTGCTGTGGCAAAGGAAAGGGGAGGGACCCACAATGAAGGTGCCCGTTGACACGGATAAGGGGCCAGAGGAAAACAACCAGGTATATGGAAAACACAAGCATGCTGGCTGGGAAGAGGAAGGACTGGTGGCACTTGGGTGACCCCTGGTTTCCGAAATGGCTTCATCCAGTCATCCAAAAGCCATACACTTTGACCTGTTCCACCTCCATCCCCCCACTCCCTTCTTTCCACCCTCCCTATCCCTAGCTTACCTCAGGCCTGTGACTTTTTTACCCTGGTCACTGCCACTGTCTGGTCACCGGCCTCCCTGCCTCCAGCTAGACTGATCTCATTAGAGGCCCTCCTCAGAATCCCTCAGTGACTTCCCATTCCCTTCCATCAACCAATTGATCAACAGCTTTTTATCAAGGTCCGGCTCTTTGCCAAGCCCTCACTAGGCACCAGGGATGTAACAGTGAGCCAGCCAGACATCTCCGCTCTTAGGGAGTTGGCAGTCCGATGGGGGAAGCCACACACTGAACAATGACCACACTATCTACAACCTGGGGTGGGGGGTGGGGCTTCCGGAGCCCATACTTAGATGGGGCACCTGACCCAGATTGGGCTGTCGAGACATCCTGCTGGAAGAAGTGATATCTGGGCTGAGACCTAAAAGGTGAAGAAAGGGAGTTAGGTCAGGAAGGCTGCGGGAAATGATGAGATCCAAAGCCCTCAGGAGGCCTTATGAACCTGGCTGACCAGCACCTGCTGAAAAGCCGCTGGCCAGCACGTTCTCTGCGGTTTCGTGATTGCTACTCCTTTCATCTGCTCCACTTTCTGAGCCCCAGTTCAGAGACCACCTCCCCAAGAAGACTCTGACGCTTGTCCCCCCCCCACCTGAGTGCCCTTGGTGGTCCCCAGGCCCCCTGTGCTGGTCTGATCTTGGCCCTCTCCCACTTCTCTGGAATTCCGCGTTCACTCATCTGCCTCCTTCACAAAATGGGAATCCAGAAAGGGCAGGGCACCCTCTCATTCATCCTGGTGTCCCCAGCACCCTTCTGGGCCAGGCATATTGTAGGTATTTGATAAATACTTTGAATTACTCCTTTATAAATATACTCCTTTATACAAAATATATAAATCTAAATACTCCTTTATACAAAATATATAAATATAAATACTCCTTTATGCAAAACAGCTCAAGGGGGGAAAAAGAGAGAGAGAGAACTTGTGAGAGTGCCAGATGCCAGGACTAGAGAATGGTCTGAGGCATTAGGAAGCAGTGTAGCCGCAGGTGGGATGAGGGTCCTAAGGGAGGTTCAGAAACAGGGTCTGAAACCCTGAATCCTGGCTGGCCGGAGGGTGAGGGGGGCCGGGAGTTGGATGGACAACTTCTTGGGTCTTGCTCTAAGGAGCGAAGATTCTTGGTCAGCGACCCTCATACCTGAGCAGTGGGAGGGGGCGGAACCCACCTCTTTCTTCTCTTCTCACCCACCCCCGCCGCTCTCCCCTTTCCGACAGAGGTTTCCAGCTGCGGATGCCTGGATGGACCTGGCTGCAGGGAGGAGGAGGGAACTCTCTGTCCCTCCCTCCTTCTCCATCTCCCCACCCTTCCTCCTTCCTCCTCCCCCTGCCCGCTCTCTGTCTCCCTCCCTCTTTCTCCTCTGAGGCTGTGGAGTCGCCTCGCAGCAGCGAGCTGCGAGCGCCCAGCTCCCAGTCCCGGCTTGAACTGAACTGTGCAAGTGGCGGGTCCTGGAACCCCGGCCCGGGAGCGGCGAGCCCAGGTCTGAGCCCGGGCCCAGCGGCCAGCCGCCGAGAGGCCCTGGTTCGGGACCGAGCCCGGGCGCAGAGCGGGAGAGCCGGAGAGCCGGGCGGGCGGGCCGGCGCAGCGTCCCGGCGAGTCAGGGAGCAGGACCGCGGAAGGCAGGGAGACGGCCGCGAGCAGAGGGCAGAGGGCAGAGTGCAGAGAGAGGCCTGGCTCGGCGGAGGGCGCCGCCCGGCCGGAACCGAGCTCTCCGCCCGGGACGGCGGCCCGCGGTGGGGCGCGGACCCAGGGTGGCCACGAGTCCGGAGCGACTCCCCGGCCCACGGCGGGGGGCGTGCCTCCTCCCAGCCCGGCCGCCCCAGCCCCGCGCGCCGGTCAGCTGCGTCGCCGGGGCATGTGAGCGGGAAGCCCAGGCTGCCAGCCGCGAGGACCCGTTCGGAGGAGGAGCAGGAGCGCGGAGCCCCGAGCCCGGCGCCTGGCCGAGTAGTAAGTGCGCCCCCTCCGCGCCCGCAGCACGCCGCTGCGCCCCTCTCCCCAGGCCTCCGAAGTTTGACACTCGCGCCCCCGCGTTTCTGGGCACACGTCGGCTCTCGTCTCTGCGAGTTTCCATCTTTTGCAAAGTTTTTCGAGAAGGAACGGACCCCCACCTACCCCCAGCAACGCCGGCCAGTGGCGGCTCCTCTCGAGCAGACCCGGGTCCCTGTGCAGGGGGTGGGGGGGGGAGGCAGCCTGGTAAGGCCGTTGGGGGGGGGAGCTGTGTGGGAGGGGGACCGTGCGCACCACGCTTAGCCAGCCTTGGGGTGCCCGCCCCCCCCACCTCGCCGACCGGCCGGGGGCACGGGCACTGGGGCTTTCTCACCAGCCTGTCTAGGCGCCCAGTTCAAGGATTTCCCAGAGGGAAGCTGAGGCGACCTGTGCGCGCCCCGCGTGGGGCTCGGGAGCGGGCGCCCAGAGGCGGATCCACCCCCGCCCTGGTTGGTGCGGTGCGTGGGGCCGGCCACGCAGTCCTTCCCACCCCTCAGGTTCGCACCCCAGCGGACCCGCCGGGCGCTGCATCCTGTTTGTTTTCTGCTCCGGCCGCTCCTGTTTCACCCCTTCCCACCTCCCACCCTGGCCTCCTTCTTCCCACCCCCCACCTCCCGCCTTTGCTGTCGGAGGTGAATCTCCGCATCCTGATTTCCCCGCAAAGCGAATCTTGCCTGGGGGGAGGGAGGCGGGGATGTGGGGAGGGGGCCCGTCGCTCTGTTCCCAGCGGCTCGCCATTGTTTTCCCACCCCGCGCGTTCCGTACGTAAACACACACACACACACACACACACACACACACACACACACACACACGTGCGCGCCGGCGGCTGTGACACACGCACACACTAGCGGGCGCGCCCACACACACGTGTGTGTGTGTGTACGCGCGTGTGCGCGCGCGCCGGCTGCTGCGAGTCCCCGGACGCGCAGGAATCGCCCGCGGGATTTTCCCAGCCGCCCGCCTGGCCTTGCAGGCTGGAGGAGCTCCATGACTTCTCTGGGGCTGGGGAGGGCGAGAGACGTGGGGGCTGTCGGAGAGTCCCGGGCGGGGCCGCGAGCCGGGCCTGGGCGGGAAGTGAATTTTGAACTTCAGCCCTGGACCTTTCCGGGAGGACCCCGAGCGCACGAGCGGCGGCTCCCGCCCCGGGAGGGCCGACGGCAGCTGCAAGGACTCCAGCGGCGCTCTTGGCTGCCACCTCCGTGACAGGGGCTAGGAGGAAGCCGAGGAGTTTTCCTGGGAAGTTCGCTGTGACTCTGTGGGAATTTCCGGGCAGGGCGCCTCGGCGCTGGCGAAGGGGTCTGGCCAAAGCCAGGGGAGATGCTGCGGTTCTGGGCGGAGTTTCGAGATCCGGGTTTCCAGAGTGCTCCCTTAGGAAGTGGTGCTCCAGATGCTGGGTTGAGCACACTTTGGTTTGAATTCCTCTCCGACGGGCAGCATGAGCTCAGGCGAGTCCTTTAACTTTTACAGAATTTCCCCTCTGCAGAATGGGCAGAATTATGCACACATCTTTGAAACTGGCCTCTAACAATCAATTAAGCGGTATCGGTTTGGAAGGCATGAACTCCAAAAGGATAGCCCTCCCCCCTCCAGGGGGCCACATACAGCTCAGTGGTTGAGTCAGGGGCTCTGGAGTTAGAAGCTGGATCTTCGATCCTGCCACTGGCGATTTGATCTTGAGCAATTTAATCTTCCTGCTCTGTGCCTCAGTTTGTTCGTCTGAATCTCCTAGAACAGTACCTGGCAAGTAGTAAGTGCTGGAGAAATGTTAGCTATTGTTGCCATTATTACTTAACTGACCTTGTAAAGAAACCAGAAGGGCGTTTTGAGATTGTGCTCCTGTAATCAATTATAACAGCTGTCCACTTCTGGAAGGGAAGAAGCCTCCCACTTCTTTACTTCTCTGATTCTTCCTAGTCCTTGTCTAGTTGGGTCTTAAGTCTATTATCATCTCCCCTCATGCCCCCCCCCCCAATTATTTCACAGTGTTTATGAAAAGCAGTTATTCCCTCCTTTTCCTCATTCTTAAAAATTAATCTTGGCCCACCTGCAGTCTTCTCTCCATGGAAATCAGGCCCCAGGAAGGAAGCGGCTGCACAAGGGTGTCCCCTGAGTATCCTGGCTTTGGCTGCCGGCACAGGATTGGATGTGCATTTGTGTCTCTGGAGCTGGGTGAATTTCTGGAGAGAGGAGCCCAGGTGTCTGGGGCCCTGGGGAGGGGTGGGGGAGAGGCGGGGGTGGGAGGGGTAGTCAGGTGGGATTGGGCTAGGCTGTTCCTGGGGGAGCTCTGCTCCCCGGGCAGCGTCTGAGTCACCTGCTGCTGGGGCTCACTTGGGAACCTGGTATATCCCAGCTGCCTGGGGGGATCGGAGGCGAAGTTTCATCTTCAACTTTGTACTTGCAGTTAGAGTATTTTCTAGCACTTTGGGTTGGTCACAGGCTCCTTGTCTGATTCTGGACTCTGCGAATGCACAGCACCAGTAAGGGATGAGCTGGGTGACAGGAGGGAAGGGCGGGTGGATGCCACCTCGGACAATGGGCTCCTCTTTACTTTCTCTGATACCCTAGCCCCCACCCCAGGCATGGGGGGTGGTGGCCAGGCCGGTGCTTGGAGAGCCTGCTGGTGGGCTGGTTTTTCAGAGTCAGTACCTCAGTACCCCCCATTCATTCCTTCAACAGAAATTTGTTGAAAACCTGTTATGTGCCAGGCCCTGTGCTAGGCAGTGTGGCTTTAGGGGTGAGCAAGACAGGTAGTGTGCCTGTCCTCACGGAGCCTTCGTTCTGGTGGGAGGAAGCAGGCAATAAATAACTTGAAATAAGTAACCAAGACAACATTAGACCCTATGTGGCTTGGAAGAAATACAACAGGGTCATGTGCTAGAGAATGTCTGCCTGCGAGGAGAAAGGCAAGGGTGGCCCTGGATTGGAAGCCAGTGAAAGCCGCCCTGGGGGGAGGCTGGCTCAGCGGAGCCCTGAGGGATAAGGAGCCAGCGGGCTCAAAGACCTGAAGGAAGGATTCCAGGCTGAGGGAACAGCAAATGAAAAATCCCTGAGGCCAGATCAGGTTTTGCAACAGCAGTGTGGCTGGAGGAGGAGAACTCAGAGGAAGACAAGATCCTGGTCACAGAGGAGCCTGGATTTTATGGCCAGGGCGATGGGAAGACATTGGAGAGTTTTAAGTTGGGGAGTGACACGATCTGATTTGTGATTTTAACAGCTTATTGAGTATAACAAGACACAGGTAATCAGAGTTGCCCCAGGGGAGGGAAATGAGGGCCGAGGGGTGGGATGAGATGGAGGAAAGATGGTGTTTTGGCTCTCGATCCTTTTGTCCTCGCGGAGTGTAGGACACCGATCAACTATACCGTACAAACCAAACCCCAAAAAGCATAGGTAAAAAAGAGTAGCTGATCATTTGGAAGATGTATATCATCAAAAGTGTAAGAAAACCTATATAAAGCTCTGTAGGACAAACCTACTTCTGCGCAGATAATTGTACATATACACATGTACATCCTGCACACATACATAAAAAGATTCAAAGGCTGCCTCGAGATGTTTACAGAGCTAATTCCAGATGCGGAACAACGGGTGATTTTTATTTCCGTGATCTTCTGTTGATTCTTCCAATCTTCTACAATGGCCATGAATTACTCTTGTAAGTGGGAAAAAATGTAAAAGAGAGAGGTCGCTCCGGCTGCTAATAGAGGATAGTTTGGAGGGGAGCCGGAATGGAAGAGGCTAACTAGGAGGCTGGATCGGAATCGAGGTGGGGGGGGGGGGATTGAGGAAGGGTGGGCCAAGGGGAGATGGGTCTGGGGGTGGAGACAGCAGGTCTCACTAACTATTCTTTGCTCTTGCCCAGAGAGGGCATTCTGTCCCCCAGCTCAGATGTCATGATCAGGAGTGTCGGGGTCAGTGGCGGTGAAGGGCGATTTCCAAAGCTGCCTTGGCTTGAGAAGCGTCTCACATTCCAGCTTCCTCCTCACCCCGTCGTTCCTTAGTGGGGAGAGCCCCGTTCTGAACATGCTGCTCCTCTCATAATGGGCAGATTTAGGGCCACGTGATGTGCCCGGGAAAGATTTAGAGCTGGGAGAGGTGTTCATCACTGAACACCTCTGAGCCTCTCTTCTCCCATCTGTGAACTGGGACAATAACAGCAACAGTGCTTACCTCTGACAGCTCGGGAGGCTCACCTCTGGTTAAGCCTTCAGTGGCACTGCATGAATGGCATGGGCCTGGGGTGTGCTGTTGCCCGACACATGTTTGCTTGAGAGGCCTGTTCCTCCAGAGGATCTAACATTCCTGCCCTTGAGGAGCTGACATTCTACACGGGTTTACTCCTCTCTGGGGGTGCTTTGAGACTGGCCTTTATTGGGCAGCTCCCTGTAGGTTGCCAGGAAGCCTCTGGGAAAGAGTGGAATTCAAATGCCACCATGCCTGCGCGCCCCTCCCCCCAGCCACATTCAGAGGTAAAGGGGAGCCTTTGAAAAGGGCTCTGTGCTGGGAAGGCCCAGCCAGGCCCACAGTAAATCGTGCTTTGAATGGGAATTATTTTTGTGCTCAGTGTTTGCTTAAGAGGCCTCGCTCCTGTCCAAACTCGCTGAAGTCCTCACCCTTTGCTAGTCCCCTTTCTGGAACCTGGCTATGTCAGCCAGGAAGGCTGTCACAAGGCCCGTGGAAGATTGCTTTCACCTTTCCTGTCATCTCCTCCCGGTCTCCTTGCTCCCAAGCAGGAAGGCATGCTCTGGATGGGGTCTTTGCTTGGGGTCACCCCCATTTTGGCTGCCTCTTCCTTGGAGTCCCCCTTCCAGCTCCTTGGGAAGCCTCGATTAGGAGATTTGTTACAGGCCAGTTCGGCAAGGCTGCCTCTGACCTCTGCTTGCTTCTCTGGTCGGGTGACTCTGTTTCTTTGCAAAATTCAAATACTCTTTCTGAGCAGCAGTGACATCGTGGTTTCTTCCTGAGCGTGGGTGCAGTGGAGTAGGGTGTCCAGTTGGGCCCGAGTGCCTGTTCTATCTCCTGGACCTAGCCAGAGACCCCTGAGGTCATTCCTGCCCAAGCCTGAGGGTGGTGAAGGCCCTTGGGGCTCCCCTAGGAAAAGGTTATTGTCTCCCCTGTGTGGCCCACAGCATAGAACCTCGAGGTTACCACCTGCTACTCCAGACATGTTCTTAGCTCTCCTGCCCCTCCTTTATTTAAGAGGACCCTCTGTTCCTGGGACCTGCCTCCCTTCCCCTCTGACCCACTAGGTGCTGTGGTGGGGCGGGGGCGGGGATTGGCGGGGGGGATCTAGAAGGACCCAGACATGGAACACTGACAGTGGTCAGACCTCCAAGAGGCCGTGTGGTGAGGAGGAAGTGTCTGGGGTTCCCCTACCTCCTCCCAAGGTCATCCGCAGGCAAATCCAAGACCTGGGCATGGCCCGGGATGTGCCGCCTGTGTGGCTCAGCATCCCAGCACTAAGTGTGCGCGTGGGAGTGAGCCAGGAGAGCAAGCAGCCGGGGCTGAGAGGTGTGCCCAAAGGTTGCCGTGTCCAGTCAGGAGTGTGTTTTCGGGGGGAGAGGTGTATATGGGCTGGTAGAGGAAGAGGTGCGGACAGTGTCTCCGGCTTCCACGTTTTTCCTAAAGAGCATCCTCTACCCAGGCCCTTTCGGTCTCTCTGGGAAGCCTGACACACCCTGTCAAGCCTGCGTTCAGTTCCCTGGACACACACAGTCTTCGGACTCCCCCCCCACCCAGTACTCTAACATTTAAGCATCCCAGAGGATTGTGGCCAGGTTGAGAGTGGGGAGATGTTTAGTGTTCCCCCCACATTGTCCCCTGTATCTTCTGGGGACATGTCGAGGGTAGGGTTTCAGTGTTTTGGTTTGAGGAGAGAACAAGAAGGGGCCCGCAGACCAGGCAGGAACACTCTGGCCCCCCCCGCCACTGGTCTGCTCCCTGCCAGGCCTGGAGCTCCCTGGGGGATCCGCCCCAGAGGAGGCCAGACTGTTCTCCTCCCCTCGGCCTTACCTCCCCCAGTCACCGCCCCCTGCTTGAATCAGAATGGAATGTGCAGCCTGTGGAACAGGATGGGGTGAAAACTAGTTCCCAGAGGGCCTTGGTCCAGGCCTTCTCCCATCCCCCCTCCAAGGGAGCGGGGGAACCTTGGGGCTGGGTCCTGCTCCGTGGCACGCTGGAGGCACCCCGCTGCCGATTCGATTCCAGGGGGGCTCAGGTCCCGCCATTTGAAGGATCCCCCCAGGGTGGGGAGAGGGCAGGTTGGCCATTCAGAGGGCAGGGGGCTAGCGGGCTAAGGGGGACCCATCCCAGCTCTAGGAGCTAGACCTCTCCCCTTTGCTGACTTCTTTTTTTTTTTAATTATGGCTCATATATTTATTCTTATGTCTGTGTTTCTGTAGTTTCCGAAAGTAGTCCCACAACGTGCGTTACCTTTGTAATCAGAGGGAGAAGGATTTAAAATATATCCAGAACCTGCCACACGCTGTAACAGAAAAGTAGTCAGTGTTTCTTCTCTGGAAGACACACGGGTTCCTGGCGGGAGGGGTGATAGTGGGAAAGTGGGAAGCAGCCTGAAGACTGGACCGGTGGTACCCTTTCAGGATGACAGGCGAGTGGGCCCATGCACCCCGGCCCATGCCCTCCTTTTGGCCCTGGCACCTGGCAGGAGGCAGCAAAGGGAGTAAATCTTGCCTTAAGCTGCCCTCACACTGACTCAAAAGAGTTAACTCTTGCCTGGCCCGCACAGGCTGAGCCAGGCAGGCCCTGTGCACTCCTCAGAGGGGAGAAAGAGGGGAGTTTTCTGACTGCGGGGTGTGAAGTTCTAGAAACCTGCCCCCAGCCCTGTTGAAGGAGCTGAAGTCATTCCTTTATCCTGGTGAGGCTTCGATGCCAGGCCTGTCCCCGGAGGGGTGGGTGCGGTGGGGAAGGAAGGGAGAATAAAAGGTTAGTGGGGAGGGGCTGGAAGGAGGCCTGGCTGCAGGTATGACTGGGTTCTCAGAGGCAGGTGGGGCGAGGGGAGTGGAGAATGAATAGGGAGCTGTTGAAAACAGAGGGAGTGGCCCCTCCAGCCCTTGCTGTTTCTCTGGCTGACCTGGCTCCCCCTTTTCCTGGCTGGTTGGCCAGGGCGCGTGAGCGTGTGCGTGTATGCGTGCGTGCATAGGCAACCCGGGTAGGGGTGCTGCATTCTAGACCCTGGTTAGCCCCTCTGGCCTCTGGGAGATCAGGAAGTGCCTCTGAGAGCCCCAGGGAGACCGGCCTCAAGAAGGAAAGGAGAGAATGGACTGTGAGGCCAAGGAGAGCCAGAGGGAGGCCCTCCTCTTGTCCCTTCTCTGTGACCTTCAGTATTCTCCAGGGCCTCAGGTTCCTGACAAACCCCAAAAGGATTGGGGTTTCAGTCCCATTCTTCCTGGGGAGGGGCAGGGCAGCGAGTAGCGACCCTCCTTCCCTGCTTTCCTCTCTGTAAATTCAGTTGCCTCCTGCTATGTCCTTTTGAGCCTGGAACCACAGCCATACCCTCTCCCCGGGAGTGGAGGATGTCTGGGAGTCTGGCCAGGGTGAGGGGCTAGAGAAAGAGCAGAGTATGGAGGCAAAGGGTTAGTGGTGGAATCATGGGGACCCCTAGCTGGAGCTGGTGGGGCAGAGAGGGGGAGGCCTCTCTTAGTTGGGGTGAAGGTGCCCTAGCCAGGACACAGGCCAAAGAACAGAGGAAGGGGATCTGTGGCACATCTTGCCTGGAAAAGAGGTGTGGGTAGCAGGAGAACTTTCTCTTTGGTATCTGAGGACGTCAAGGGATGAGCTTGACTGCCATGTAGGTTGTGATAAGTATACAAGTCTGGGTGGATGGGGCTCTAAGGTACATGATGGCCTTACTGGAACTGGGCAGCACATCAGGGACCCGTGGTTTCCAGAATGTAAGTTCGCGTCTCTCCTGGCAGCTTTGCCTGGCCTCAGATCCATCCTCCTCATCATGACACCCCAAGTTTGGAGGTGATTTGGCTCTTTGGTACCCCTTTCTGGGCACTGATTGACTTGGAGTTTGGGGAACCAGAATTGAGGGGAGGGTCAGTTGTGAGCGGGGGTGTGCGTGGGGGGGGTGCGGTTTAGTGAGGGTCTGTGTAGCTACCACCCTCCTCGCAGAGCCCGAGTCCTGTTGGGACCTTTGGCCGTAGAAGCCAGGTGGCCATAGCAGCGAGGCACCTCCTGATTCCCGAGTCAAGGCTGGATGGATGTGGGAGCCCCAGGGGGGAAGGGGCAGGGAAGACTGAAGAGGGGGGTGCATAAGAGGAGAGGGGAGTTCCTGTCTGGCCCGACAGCAACCTCTACTGGACCCTTTTGCTGGCCTCCGACCCACAGGATCTTCCTTGAGTCCTTGCCCTCCTGTCTCCCTGTCTCATGCTCAAAACTCACCCATCCCTGTCCTTCAATATCTTGTTCTTTGATCTCTGAGGAGATAACTGGCTAAGCGGATTTACCAATCTAAGTTCATGTGCTGGTGGGTAATTCTCGAAGCCTTTTAACCGGCCACAGGGCCTTATTAATCCAGGAGGTGACTGTCAGAGAGGGAACTTGGGGTGGAGGTGTAGTGGATGTTCGGGCCTGTGGGGGCCTGCTCCGTTCATGCAGCCACTCAGCGGGTCCGCAGGGAGTGCCTGCCTCACGGCTGTGCCCTACTACGCTGGGGCTAGGAGACCAGCACGGCCCTGTTCTACTTAGTGAGGAAGGGAAAGAGAAGGAAGTCATTGTCAGATACTGACTGACAAAGCGAGGGTGGGGAGGTGCAGGGCGGAGTGCTACAGGGGCACCCAGGAGGGCACTGCCATCAGAGTTGGGCAATCAGGGAAGGCTCCCTGTAAGAGGAAACCTAGAGACCTGGAGGGTGAGGAGGAGATCGCTTGGCAAGAACAACTCAGAAGAGAAGGTTGTAAGGACAGATCCTTTCTGGTCAACCAGGGGCCCTACCTGGCTCCCCAAGGGCATGGCAGCTGGTCCTGTCCCTTACCAGGGCCCGAGGGGGCATCAGGACTTTGGAGGGAGGGGGAGTGCTAGGCATTTGAAGACAGGGTGGCTAGAGGCTCCTGGAGCCCAGAGGCCTTGTTCTGCTCCGAGTTGTGTGTGTGTGGGGGGCTGAGTTGTGTGTGGGGGCTGCCCGTGGTGTGACGCTGCGGATTTAGGCGGGACTCGGGTGTGTGGCCCAGGCGGCCGGGGATTGGAAACCAAACTCTCTCCCAGGCCGCTGGGGCGGGAGAGGATTGCTGGGACCAACTGCAAATTAGCCAGGCTGGCGTTAAATGCCTTCGCCGCTTCTCTCCTTCTCTCCCGTCCCTCCCTGCCCTCCTGAAAATCAACAACTGTGTCAACAGCAGGGTGATTGTGCTTGGCCCGCAGCCCCCGGGGCTGCCAGGACCAGGCAGGTGCTGGCAGGGGCTGCCGGAGCCCCACGCTGGGAGCAGGCTGGGCCTGGCTGCCAGGGCTGTAGGATAAACAAGGCCGCACACAGCCCGGCCAGGAGGGAGGGAGGCCACAGGCAGGCAGGAGGGAGAACAGGTGTCTCAGGAGCTCTGCAGACACAAAGGGCCTCTTGTCTCCTCCTCCCTAGCCCCGGGGAGCAGCCCCCCTCCTCGGCTCTCAGGCCCAGCCAGAGACCAGTGGTCAGGTCAGCCAGGGGGTGCTGGCAGCGAGGAAAGGGCAGGTGCTGACCTCCACACTGCCCCTGCAACTTGCTTGTTTTTTCTTGCTGGAGGCAGAGGTAAAACCAGTCCGAACGAGGCGCCAGCCCCATGGGCAGGAGACTTGCCTCTGAACAGATCCGCTGGCCATGAGGCCTCTGTGGGTCTCAGTTTCCCACTGGAAAGACAGCAGGACCCCTCACCCCTGCTGGGACACTCAAGGAAGAAATGGATGGGAGATAGGAAAAGCACCTGGAGGTTTGGGGAAGAAAGCAGCGCTGGATGTCAGAAGGTGGGACCAGAAGTAGGGATATCCGGGGCCGAGGAATTTCAGGTGGGATTTGGAGCCGGAGGTGGCCGGGGTGAGGCAATACCTTCCTCCTTCTCTACCCTTTTATGCCACAAACCTTTACTGAACACCTAGCATGTGCCAGGCACTGCATTAGGGATGGGGAGGCAAGACAGTACCAGCCTGGGCAGGCAGACTCTGGAGCCAGACTGCCTGTGTGGTCTTGGGTAAGTAGCTTAACCTGTCTGAGTCTCAGTTTCCCCATCTGTAACGTGGGAGTGATAATAGGGGCTGCTGTGATTGTTACATGTGAAGAGGTGCTCGGTGTGGTATCTTGAATAGTAAGGGTTGTATTAGAGAAGGCTATTACTGTCCCTGTCCCTGGGGCTCGGAGCTAGCCGGAACCTGAATACATAATTGCAGTCCAGTCAAGGAGTAGAGACCAGGGATCTCAAAAGACTCTGGGATGCCCTGGAGGCGCCATCAACTTTTCTAGGGTTATTAGGGAATGATTTTTTTTTTAATGTTTATTATTTTTGAGAGAGAGACAGAGTGTGAGTGGAGGAGGGGCAGAGAGAGAGGGAGACACAGAATCCGAAGCAGGTTCCAGGCTCTGAGCTGTCAGCACAGCCCCGACGGGGAGCTTGAACTCACGAACTGTGAGATCATGACCTTAGCTGAAGTCGGATGGTTAACCGATTGACCCACTCAGGCACCCCGGGAATGATTTTTAATTTTTTAAATTTTTTTAACTTACATCCAAATTACTTAGCATATAGTGTAACAATGATTTCAGGAGTAGATTCCTCAGTGCTCCTGACCCATTTAGCCCATCACCCCTCCCACAACCCCCTCCAGCAACCCTCAGTTTGTTCTCCATATTTAAGAGTCTCTTCTGTTTTGTCCCCCTCCCTGTTTTTATATCATTTTTGCTTCCCTTCCCTTATGTGCATCTGTTTTGTCTCTTAAAGTCCTCCTATGAGTGAAGTCATATGATGTTTGTCTTTCTCTGACTGACTAATTTCGCTTAGCATGATACCCTCCAGTTCCATCCACATCGTTGCAAAGGGCAAGGTTTCATTCTTTTTGATTGCCGAGTAATACTCCACTGCATATCTATACCACATCTTCTTTATCCGTTCATCCATCGACGGACATTTGGGCTCTTTCATACTTTGGCTATTGTGGATAGTGCTGCTATCAACATGGGGGTGCATGTGTCCCTTTGAAACAGCACACCTGTATCCCTTGGATAAATACCCCAGGAATGGTTTTTAAAGAAAGGGCAGCATTTGAGCTGGGCTTTGAGTGAGGTGTAGGAGTTTTCTGGTCAAGAATGTACGAAGGGCGTTCTAGGCAGGGGCAGAGCCAGAGCCCCGTGGTGTGTGAAAGTACATGCCTGCACTACAGGATGGTGAGGATGACTGGGGTGGGTCCGGGGTGGCCTGGGTCAGACTGAAAAAAGGGTCTGCATGGCCGGTGAAGTTCAGGCTCATCCCTAGCTTGCTCCAGGGTTGGGTGCCAATTTTGGTCATCATTTTGTACCTTTCTTCTTCCTCCTCTCCACGCCGATACATTGTGAATAACTCCGTCTCGCTCTGGAATAGTCTTCATTTTAGGAGAAGGATAATTCAATGAAAACACCCTGGAGCTGTGTAGTCAGAAACTTCCGGATTTGCAGCTTTTGGATTTTGAGTCTCCATATTGGGCATTTTGCCTAATTTCTTTTTCTTTTTCTTTTTCTTTTTTTATTTTTAACATTTATTCATTTTTGAGAGACAGAGGCAGAGCGTGAGTTGGGGGGGGGGGGTGGGCAGAGAGAGGGAGGCACAGAATCCAAAGCAGGCTCCAGGCTCTGAGCTGTTAACATAGAACCAGATGTGGGCTCGAACCCACGAACTGCGAGATGGTGACCTGAGCCGAAGTCAGACACTTAACTGACTGAGCCACCCAGGTGCCCCTTGCCTAGTTTCTTTGAGCTGCGTTTTTCTTATCCATATAATGGGGCCATGGTGTCTCCCCTGTGGCAACTTATTGTGAGGATTCTAGAAAAAGGTGTGCCATGGGCTGATGCACAGCAATTGCACAGTAAAGGGAACTGTCGGGATTATTCTCTGTCTTGTCCATGTCATAAGCCTTTTTGGAACTTGGTTTCCGTTATCTGTCTCATGGAAATGGTGGTCTGTCTTCTTCCCATCATTGTCAAGTTGGAAATGGCCAGGCTGCCCCTTTCCTGGGCAGGTCAGTCAGGCCGGGAGGCCCAGGATCCGAAGGACCAGCGGCGGCCTTCCTGGGGCACCGCCTAGACCTGCCAGACTGAAGGGGGGACTGGCTGACCCCAGAATTGTAGCCGGTGTGCCCAGCCCAGCTGTCGCTCCCTGCGCATCAGGCACTGGGGCCCCTGTCCTGCCTTTCTTTCCCACGGGGGTGAAACCCTCCGGGAGCCGCTAACATCTTCCTCTGACTGCTGTGCTGGTGTTTGAGGGTCAGTGGGCAGCTGGGGCCGAGGCCCTGGTCCAGCCTGCGTGCCCTCAGGCTTGTCCCTTCATCTCTTGGGGCCTCACTTTCCCCATCTGCAATTTGGCAAGGGTGGTTTTGACCCCTCCTAGGAGAAGACGAGAATGCTGTGATGCTGTGACCGTAGAGTCAGATGAGGGCAATGACGGCCACCCTGGTAATGTTTGCTGCGGTTTCAAATCCAGATGTGGAGTCAGACACTTTGTCACAGCCCGGCATCTGCCGTCTCCACCGTGGGCCTCTTTCCGGGCGGCTTGTCTTCGGGTGCCTGAGAAACCCTGTGAGTCAGGGAGGGCAGAGGGTATCTGACCCCTCATTTTGTGGATGAGGACTCTGGGATTCGCCTCCGAGTGGCGGGGCTTCCTAGTCCCATGCCGGCAGGGACAAGGCTGGTCTGTGTGGCATGTCTGACCCCGTGCAGACCAAGTGGAAACCCACTCTGGGATCTGGCCGCAGAACCCTCTGGCCTCCTGCCACTGGTTTTGAGCAATTGGTGATGGGAAGGGTTGAGGCGTTGACAACTGGAGCCCAAGGGGTCTCCTGACAGTCCCATGGAGCCCAACCCGAGACTAGATGGGGAAGGATGTTCACCTTGGCTGAGGCTGCCCTTCTCCCCCTTTCCTCCCTCGCCTGCCAGCTTGACTGTGCCCGGTGTGGGCACGGCCCTGTTGTCTCTAAATCCTCTGCACGCCTGTTTTCTCAGGTGGTTGCAAGGTGAGGGGAGGCTAAAGAGGGACAAAGCTCTGGAATGTCCCGGTGAGGTGGTCAGGTAGCTTTCTAGGTGCATTGCAGACTGCCTGAGTAAGAGCAGGGCAGAGAGAGCAGCAGTGACAAGTGGGTTTGTCCAAGGGCCACGTACATATTTACGTGCAATTTGCATATAACCTATACCCTGAACACAATTTTTATAATCTATCCCTGGGAACATTCAGATTTGTCTTCTACTATTGTTCTTTCCAAAGATGGCGGCTTCTGGCTTTGACTCCTCTCTTTGCCTCCCCACTCCTGTCCCATTTCCCCCCAGATGGCTCTTGCACAGGGTAGGTGACTGGGAACAGAGTCCGGCTATGGGTGTGAGCCCAAGAGGGCTGGGCCAGCCTCAGCACCACTGTTCTTTAGCACCACCCACGCCCCCACTGCTCCCTGGCGGCCACCTGTCATCTGTGAATGGGGATTGGGGCACCCCCGGCAGCCACCTCTCCTCTGTGAATGGGGATTGGGGTACTACCATCCTACCTGGTGCACAGTGCTTGGCACTTAGTAGATGCTCAGCGAATCTAAGGATAAAGTGAAGTTAGAGATGAGGGGACAGACACAAGGAAACAAAGACATTCACAGAAGAGCCTCCTCTGGGCCTGGCTTTTGTGCCTGTGAGGGGCAAGGCTGGGGGGGGGGGTGGGGGTGGGGAGACTGATCCCTTGGGAGTCCTGGGGAGGGGAGGAGTTGATTTCCCACTCTGTGGCCAAAGGAGGCATTTCTTTCTCTTCTTGGCCTTGCAGGAAGCAGTGTTGAGGATGAGAGGAGCAGAAAGGAAGGGCCAAGCCTTCTATTATTTTGTTTTTCAGATTGGGAATCTGTTATTAGCAACTTAAGACGCCCAGGTCTCTAGCCAAGCACATTCTGTTCTCCAGTCTTCTTGGGGGAAGACTCTTAGGGGCCACGGTGGGGGCTAAACGGGAAAGGGGAGCAGGTCAACAATTTATGAGGGACTGTGTGGTGTCCTGGCCTGTGCTAGGGAATAACTTTAGCATGGGGCCAACTTGAGCCCAGCCCCGTGTGGGGAGAAGCCCTTCTGGATGGCACGGCATCCCCATGTGATCCCTAATGGTTCTTGTACCTGGGGTGAGTGGGCTTCCCTCCCACGTGCATGCTCACCGGGCCTTGGGCTCCAGATTTCTCCCTGTGAAGTGGGGTCAGGGCTGTGATGCTCGGAACAGAGCCACCGTAGACTTTCTCAAGAGAGCAGATCTGGGAAGACACCTACAAGGGAAGAAGAGTGTGTGAGCAGATCCCGGAAGAGGGCGAGCGGGCAAAATGGCCGCCCCTGTGGAAAGAATGGCGCACAAGCAAAACAACCCCCTTTCTGCAAAAGTGCTGAGCGGATGGAATTGAGCTTGGCGACCACGAGATCGGGCCACAGATAGAGCTCTGTGGGTGCCTGGGCTTTGTGGTGCAGGTTGTTGTGGGGGGTCCTGGAAGATGATGCAGAGGGCAGGAACAGTGCCCGTGGCGCCTTCTCCCCCGGGCTGGCCTCCACGACCCCCTGGACTCATCACCGGTCCCTATTCCTGGAAGCAAGTCCCCTTCCTGTGTCCACTCACGTAAGTCGACTTCATTGACTTCTCCTCAGTCTCCTCCCAACTGGCTTTGACGAGAAATAGCCGCATTGGCCGTTCTTCAAAGGGTCAGCGTCCTCCAGGCATCCCTGGTGCCAAAGGGCAGAGAACCCTGCAGTGGCGGGGGAGCTTCTTAGAGTCAGGGACAGTGGTGCCGGATGCCCTCACCTCTGCCTCATGGCCGGGAGGAGCCCAGGCCGCTTTGGAGAGAGCAAACCACTCAAGTGAGTTACTTGCATCCCAGCCGGGTGCTTGGTTGGTGCCCTTGGGTGGTTGGATCAAGGGCAGATTTGCTGGGAGGATCGAAGCTTCTGTGGAACTGTGGAAAGAGCCGGGGCTGAGAATGTGTGCATGGGGGGTGTTGGGGGAAAGGGGTGTTGGGCGGTGAGAGAACGGGCCTGGTTTCTAGCTGTGAGATTTGGACTATTATTATTTTCCTCACACAGCTGATGGCCACTCAGTCCCCAGATGGGTTACTTGTCCTGTGTTCTCTGAGTTGACATCCTTTTCCTCAGCTAGCTCAAGGCTCTTTCCAGGGGTTCATGAAAGGATGAATTACAAGATCCGATTTCTTGTAGTTACGTTCAGTAAGTGTGTATAGAGCTCGTACTCTGGGTCCGCTACCGGGCTTGGGGTTCATTAGCCACCCCTGGGTCCTGCTAAGATGACTGTTAGTGGGGCACCTCTGTGCCAGGAGCTTTAAGGAGCAATGGTGGCTGAGCTACCAGCCCTGAGCCTTGCACAGTAGAAAAAAGGGGCATTAGCTTAGATTGCAGTTAGGAAAAGACCACCAAGGTCAGAGCAGGTCAATGGGGAACCAGAGAGTGTTTTCAGAGAACTTTTAGAATGGCTAGCTCATTCATTCAGACTGAAACGTCTCTCATTGTTCTATGAAAAATTCCAACAGAACCCTGTTCTTTTCCTTTCCATTCAAAGACATTTTTGCTGCCTCACATCATGGTGAACCATCTGGTAATTGAGACAACTTTCGCTTCCCTGCCAGGGCTAGTGGGCTCCCAGGGTGTGGGGCTGGCAGTCCTGGAGGAGTGAGGGGGGAGGGATATTGCGTTTCCCTGTCTGCCCGGACCCATGCCACCCTCGGCTTTGGTCCTGCCAGGGCCCAAGTAAGTACGGATGGCCAACTTTCCTGGGAAAGCCAGCGGGTGCCATTTCTTGACAAATGGGCAAATTTACGTTGTACAGGATTGAGAATTATTAATCTCTAGATGCCTTTTTTTTTAAGTGTTTATTTATTTACATTTATTTAGAGAGTGGGGGAGGGACAGAGAGAGAGGGAGAGAGAGAATTCCATGCAGGCTCCTCGCTGTCAGCCCTGAGCCTGACAGGGGGCTCCATGCCACAAACCGTGAGATCTTGACCTGAGCCACAGTCGAGTCGGCCGCTTAACCGACTGAGCCACCCAGGCACCCCCGGGGTGTGATGTATTTTTGAACAAATATGATACTCGGGGAATGGATAAGTGTTACCAAGCCCTCATGATATGAGGGAATCAGGTGAGGTGGGGGGGAGAGGAGACCAGACTGTGCCCACAGGGAGGCTGACATCTGTCCGGGGAGGTGAGGCAGAACCCTAGGCAACAGAGCTACGCCACAGGAGCAACCCGGTTCAGCCGAGTTGGCCGGGGCGCCAGGACTGATGGAGCCCTTTTCCACCTCCACAGCCTTCGGTTGGAAGGCTGGGTGCATGGGGGAGTCAGAAAGACCCAGGTTTGAGGGCTGGCTCTGCTGCTTCAGAGCTGTGTGATTTCTGGTAAAATACTAGAATGTTCTTAGAGCCTGGTTTTCTCACCTACAAAGTGGGAAGAGAATAAAATACCTACTTCACAAGGTGAAAAGGCTTCCATGAGGTGATGTACATATTACAGGGCCAGTTTGGTTCTGCACCTGGCTTGGTATAGGGCCAGTTTGGAGAAGGTTCTGGTGAGTGGAAGCTGCTACTCATATGGTAGCCAATGAGGCGGTGCTTGTTGGGGCTTGTGCTGCGGTGGGAGAGGTGCGGCTTTCCCGGCCCGCCTGGATGTGCCGACAGCCCTCCCTTGGGTCTCCCTTGGGTCTTGGCCTCTGGGATCTGGGAAAGGGAGAGGAGCACCTCTCCAGAGGGGCGGGGCGGGGGTGTGGGGGGAGATGGGGTGTTGGCTCTGACACCTCCCTCAGCCTTCCAGAGTTTTCCTTCTTCACATGCCACAGGCAGAGGCGCTCGCCGCAAAGCCCTCAACTGTAAAATGCTGCTGCGTTGGAAGGATAGCTTGTGTGTTAGAAGGATTCAGTTAAAAGGACTGATTAGGTGGAAAGTGTTCAGAGCAGCGTCCAGCGGGCGGGAATCTTATCCAGGTGTTTGCTGCGGTTTGTGTTGCTGCGGTCATTCTGTTACCAGCGTGACCCATTCACTCCAAGAAGCAGGGGTGAGAGTGGCTGCCCCAAGTGTTCCAGAAGCTTGGAGCAGGGGCTGGGCGTGGGCCCCCGTGTGTGGACCCCGCCATGCTGGTGCTGGGGAGCAGCCCAGGAAAGCGAATGAACTTGTTTGTCACGCACTTGTGCAGACGGGGCGTTGCCGGGTGTGACAGAAATGACCGTCCGGCCCTGAACATCTTTGTCCTTTGCCCAGTGTCGTCCCTTAAACTGGTCACTAAGGGCGGGGGCGGGGGTAGGATAGATTGTTGTAAAACCTATGAAATTCACATGCAGTTGGGAGTGCTTTGAGGCACGAAACCAGCAGGTTCGCAAAACCCAGCTGGCAGTGAGTTGTAACGATTCATTGTAATAAACAGCCTTTAACCAACCTTTGGACTCCGGGCAGCTCAGGAGCTGTCGGCAAGGACCCGGCAGGAGGTGGAGGCTGCCCCTCGGCACCCAGCCCTCCCGGTGGAGAGGGTTCATTGGGCTTGGCTGGCCTGTGGGAAGCAACCTCTTCTCCAGGTCCCTTGTGCTCTGGTTTTGGACTTGGAGTCAAGCAGATCTGAAATAGGATTCTGCCTCCATCCCTTGGCTTCAGGTGCCTCGTCTGTAAAATGGGTCTTGTTGCTGCTGAAAATATCTGTGAAGTGCTCAGCTTGTTGTGATCACTCAGTAGGTGCCGTGGCGATCTTTCTGCCGATTTGGGCGGCAGCCTGAAGGTGGAAACCAGGGGCTTGGTGGCTCTTGTGTTTCCACCGCATCCAAAGACCTTGGAGCCCTTTCCCACTTAAAATTTTATCTCTGGGAGAAGTAATAATTCACTCCCTGTGCAAATGGAAGATCGGAGACCTTGGAGGTCGGGTGATGCCTCCTGGGCCCCACGGTGAATTAAAGGCATCCAGATCCCTTTCCCTGGTATGGAGCTTTATAAACCATCAAGCATATGAAGTGCTTTGACATTTTTAAAAAATCACTGTGCTGAGGCTCCTAGCAATCTGGTATTTTGACCCCCAATGTACAGATAAGAAAACTGAGGCTGAGAATTAGGGCTTGCTCAGGACTGCATACTGAGTTTGTTTCAGAGCTTGGGGCTCAAACTCAGAACTTCTGCTTCCACATCCAGTGCTGTTTCCAGAGCAGACTCAGAATTCTCACCCGGGCCTGTGTGGACCCCGTCTGCAATTATTTTTCCCTCTTTTCAGGTAGTTCTGTTAGGGTGGATAGTCATGCGCTGGCAGGGAGAGGGTTAAATTCTCTAAGCGCCAGAGCTGGTTTTGAGCTAGGCGCCTGCAGTGACCCCAGCGTTGACCCCCACCCCCACCCTATCTCCCGGGTCAGGGCAGCAGGCTGTGGGGGAAGGGAAACAGAGTGGCTCTAATGGTCCAGTGGGGGCAGAGGAAGGGCTTGGGGAGGCAGGGGCAGGGAGGAGAAGCTCCTCTCCCACCCTCTTTGGACAAAGATGGACAAAGATGCCAGTGACCTTTTGGTTTCCATAGAAAGTGCTTAAGGGTCCCTTGTGGTAGACCGCCGTCCGCCTGGCCACAGAGCACAGGCAGCTCTTAGAGATACTGGGACCCTGTGATGTGTTCTTGCTTAAGTGGAAACTGGGGCAACCTTTACGAGTAAAGGCACCGCTGACAGAAAATGGAAATAGCAAATGAATCTTAGGGCTGGATGGGACTTTGGTCCCAGTCTGCCATTCATCGAGGAGGAAAAGGACAATTCGGGTGGCCCTCGGAAGCCAGCATCTGTGGAATAAGTGGATGAGTCCCTGATCGTTTCCCTTCTCTCCCAGGTCCATCTGTCCCATCCTCCACCCTGTCCCCTGCCTCTGTTAGCTCAGACCTTCTGGTTTGGAGCTTCCATTTGGACCACTGTCGCTATGTATTCTCCTCACGGACTTTGAGAGAGGCCCAGAGCAGTAGGATGCCTGGCCCCGGTGTGCACAGCAAGTTGGGGCAGATCTGTTCTGGAAACTAGATGTCAGCCCAGTGCTTTCCTTGAAACTGCCACCCTAAGAAGGACATCGGAGAAAAGGAGTTCCAGGAAGGCCAAGGAACCGACTGTAAGGGAACCTAATCTCTTCTTCTCTCCCCTCTTCGTGCCCCCAGATCCCTTTCCCTCCCTGCTGAGGAATCCCAAATACACCTGTCTCTGCATGGCAGGTGGAAGCCTTTAATTGTTCCTAGAGGCGAGGGAAGCATGGAGGGGACAGCCTTCTAGCTGGTGGGGCAGGTCTGGCACTGTCTGGCTCTGGCCTTTTCTAGACACTTCAATTAGTGATGTTAATTATGGCTTTGTGAGCATGGGGTTCTCCAAAGGTAGCCAGTCTCCAGCCCGCCGCTCTCCCTGATGCCCGTCTGACATTGGTCCCCAGTCTGTGAGGCCGTGTTTGTGCTCTTGCCTCTGCCCATCTGCAAGATTAAAGGTGCCATGAAAGTGTAAATAAATTATTAGCAGCTTCATGGTCTCCGTCTTTTTTTTTTTTTTTAATGTTTGTTTATTTTTTAGAGAGAGACACACAGAGCACAAGCAGGGGGAGGGGCAGAGAGAGAGAGGGAGACACAGAATCTGAAGGAGGCTCCAGGCTCTGAGCCGTCAGCACAGAGCCCTACACAGGGCTCAAACTCAGACTGTGAGATCATGACCTGAGCCCAAGCGGGATGCTCAACCGACTGAGCCAGCCAGGCGCCCCATTATTTTAACCGTTTCTGATTATACAGTTTGGGGGCAGCGAGTACATTTCACATTGTGTAATCATCACCAACCATCTCCAGACTTTTGCGTCCTCCTGAACTGAAATTTGTACCCAGTGAACAACTCCCCCTTCCCCCTCTCCTTGCCCTTGGTAACCTCTATTTTACTTTCTGTCTCTATGAATTTAACTCCTCCTACCTCATATAAGCAGAACCAAATATTAGTCCTTTTGTGTCTAGCTTATTTCCCTTAGCATAATGTTTTCAAGGCTCATCCACATTGTAGCGGGTGTCAGAATTACCTTCCTTTTAAGGCTGATAACAGTCTGTTTTATTATATACATATATTATACACACACACACACACACACACACACACACCACATTTCGTCTGTTCAGCCTTCCATAGACACTTGGGTTGTTTTTCCACCTTTTGGATGTTGTGAGTAATGCTGTGATGAGCGTGGGTGTACAATATTTCTTCATGGACCCTGCTTTCACATCTTTTGGGTGTATCTTTTGGGTATATTCCAGAAGTGAAATTGCTGGATGGATATGGTTCTGTTTAATTGGAGGGTGGGGGGGTTCTGCCATATTGTTTTCCACAGCGGCCACACCATTTTACATCCCCATCAACAACTGCCCACATTCTTGCCAATACTTCTTTTAAAAAAAAAAAAAAAATCCATTGGGGCGCCTGGGTGGCTCAGTCAGTTGAGCGTCTGACTCTTGGTTTTGGCTCAAGTCGTGATCTCGCAACTTGTGAGTTCGAGCCCCACGTCGGGCTCTGCGCTGACAATGCAGAGCCTGCTTGGGATTCCCGTCTCATTCCCTCTCTCTCTCTGGCCCTTCCCTGCTCGCACGCGCTCTCTCTCTGTCTCTCTCAAAAATAAATAAACATTAAAAAAAAATAGAAAAATAATCCATCCTAGTGGGTGTGAAGTGGTATCTCATGGTAGTTCTCCATCTTTTTTGGGGAAGTCAAGGCCCTGAGAAATGCTGCGGCAGGCCTTCCCCAAAGTCAAAGCCGTCAGACCCTGGGCCCGAGCTTCCGGGCCCCCATCTTTCCACCCTCCATCTTGTACTCCCTTTGCTACTCTGTCCCCAGCCTACCAGGAGGGGGCAGGTGACGTCCTTCCGCTGCCTTGCCCTGTCCGTCCTCAGATTGTCAGGGTGCTCTCCTTCCCATCTGTCGCGGGAGCCGAATGGCCGTGACCCACCAGAGGTGTCCAGGGAGTGCGTGACTTTGAGGGCGGAGAGGTTTAAGTAACAGAAAATTTCAAGAGTTGATCCATTTCAACCCTGTGCTTTGGTTAAAAAGAAATTGTGATGCAGCCATAGAGGGGAGGATGTGCAAACATTACAGTCGACTTTGTAAAGAATTAAAAAAAATTTTTTTTCAGTAATTTCTGATGTTTTAGGAACATGAAGACTCCCCCTGAAAGACTGTTTTTTATTTTTTAAGTGTATTTATTTTGAGAGAGAGAGAGAGAGAGAGAGAGAGAGAGCGCGCACGCAATTCGGGGAGGGGCAGAGAGAAAGGGAGACAGAGAATCCCAAGCAGGCTCCCCACTGTTCGCACAGAGCCTGCTGTGGACTCTTCCGAACCACGCGATCATAACCTGAGCCAAAATCTAGAGTTGGATGCTTGACCGACTGAGCCATCCAGGCGCCCCATGACAGACTATTAAGTGAGGGGAAAGGTAGTATAAAACTTGCTTATGAGCTCAATAGGGGAAAAGAATACTGCATAGAAAAAAAGATTTGATGGAAACCTGCCAAATTCTGTTCAGTGGCCACCTCCAGATTGGTGGGAAATGGGTGACTTTCAAATTTCTCTGTTACCCTAAATTTTGCAGATTTTCTACAATGAGCACATATCCTTTGTATTCAGGAAAAAGGATGGTAAGAAAATAAGAATGAGTGCAACCATTCATTAGGCATGTGTGTTGCAAGGGACTATGAAGCAGTCAGTTCTGCGCGATGCCGTTGAGCACGGCATGGGTGGGAAGCTAAGGCAGCAGGTGTGGAGGCGTGGGGACAGGTGGCACGGAAAGAAGGCCAGAAAACAAAGAAGCTGTAACCGGAAGGGAGGTTACACAGCAGCCCTGTGCCTTCCGGAATGCTGCCTCTCATGCACCCGGAAGATACCGTGGTAGGGACGCTGGCTTTGGATCGCTTTATCTCTGCAAGTGGTGCGACTATTCCCAGGACTGTTGAAAGAATTAAAAGAGCTCATCCCTAAACGTGACACTTAGCATATTGTGTGCTCCGTTCCTGGTGTTTGAGAGCTGGGTTCTGATACTTGGCTGCTGGGCTCAAAATCACCTCTAGGCCTCGGTTTCTCCACCTAAGATGGAGGTAATAATACCATCTACCCCTGATTATTATGAAACCTAAATAAATTAATATGTGAAAGGTGCCTGGCACATAGTAAATGCTCAGTTAACGTTAGCTACGATCAGAGGGGGTCTTCAGCTGATACACACCAGCGTGTCAACCAGTTGTTTGTGGTCAGCATCTGCCACCTCATCTGATTGTCCCATCTAATTGGTCAGTGCCCATCACTAGTCCGTTATTTTGACTGTCCCCCTTACTATCTTATTATTAGCATTGTGAGCTCCAGATATCAGGGTCCTTCCCAGAATCACCTCATCCTACCGCTTTGCCAGTATGACTTCCGTTGAAGTGGTCCTGCTTCCGTTTCCAAAGGGTGCTGGTGATGCAGGCAGACTGGGGTGCAGGCGGCTGCACGGGGGGGCCGTTTGATGAGCATTTGGGGTGAAATCAGAGATTCCCTATCATGCTGCTCTCCTCCCCTTGCTTCCCTGCCCTTCTGAAAAGGAGCCAAAGCCAAGAAAAAACAGCCACCCATAAATAAAAGAGACCACGAAAATAACAAAAAGAAAGAAGAAATCTTGCTTTTGTGGCAGGCTTGGCTGCCGATGGGGTAGATAATGGGGGAGGAAACACGGCCTTTGCGGAGAAAAAGAACGGAACACTTTGTTCGCCTGCAGAATGAATGCTGCTTGAGCAAGAGCCGCTGAATCGGGGTTTCCGATGAGTGAGCTTGTCTTGGGGGAGATGGTGGTGATTAGGCTTACACAAGGCACAGGTGGCATCCCACCCAGAAGCCGTGGGACAGGGGAAGGGGAGGCGACGGGGGAAGCCGCAGACCTGAGCCGGTGCCTAACGGTGAGGCCAGGGTGCCCAGGTCCAGCCCAGGGGCCCCGCCCCCATGACCTCAGTGCCGCTGGTCACCTGGTTCCTCGACCGTCTGCCCAAGCTGGGGAGCTAGATGCTTGAATTGCTCGGGAAACCCCCAGACCTTCTCTCGCTGTCTTTCTCCGTTCTCTCTTGTGGCTCCTTGCAGGGGAGGTACATCCCAGGGAGGAGAGAATGAGGCCAAAGTGGATTTGCTGATTACTCGCATGCTGGCCTTCTGGGTTCCAGGCTCTCTTCCTGTCGACACTGCCTGGTGGCCTTCTTTCTTGGTGACTGGCATTTGCCGAATCCTCTCTCTTGCACCAGCTACCCGTCCCAGTCACCTGCCCCTGCAGTGAGTGGCTGAGGCAGGAAGAGGGAAGAGAATCAGGTGCTTTTTCCTGAGCCCTCGGGGATTCAGTCCCAGGATGCAGTGTGGAGGTGCCCACGTTGAGAGGGAGCCGTGGGCGTAGACATGTGTGGAGGCTGATGTTTGAAGTGACTTTAAGGAGGGCGACTGGAACCTGTGCTGGTTTGGGCTGAGCACTCTGGCTAGCGGAGGTTCCCTGGGGGCACATTCATTCATTCATTCATTCAACCTCAACAAGATGAAGTGCCCGTCTCCTTTGCGCCCAGCATTCTGCTGAGTATTTCTTGTACACTACTTATTATTTTTTTAAAAAGCTTTAATTTGGGGGCGCCTGGGTGGCTCAGTCAGTTAAGCCTCCAACTTCGGCTCAGGTCTTGATCTCACGGTTCGTGGGTTTGAGCCCCCGAGTCAGGCTCTGTGCTGATAGCTCAGAGCCTGGAGCTTGCTTTGGATTCTCTCTCTCCCTCTCTCTCTGTCCCTCTTCTGTGCTTCCTCTCTCTCTCTCTCAAAAATAAATAAACGTTAAAAAAAAAAAGTCCTCTATAAAAAAGCGTTAATTTTTAGGGGCACCCGGGTGGCTTAGTTGGTTGCTTAAGCGTCTGACTCTTGGTTTCGGCTCAGGTCATGATCTCTTGGTTTGTGGGTTTGAGCCCTGTGTGGGGCTCTTTGCTGACCATGCCGAGCCTGCCTGGGATTCTCTCCTTCTGTCTCTCTGCCCCTCCTCTCTCATGCATGCTCTCTCCCTCTCTTTCTCTCAAAATAAATAAGCTTTAAAAAATTAAAAAAAAAATTTTTTTAATGTTTATTTATTTATTTATTTAGAGAGAGAGACAGAGTGTGAGCAGAGGAGGGGCAGAGAGAAAGGAAGACACAGAATCTGAAGCAGGCTCCAGGCTCTGAGCTGTCAGCACAGAGCCCGACGTGGGGCTCAAACTCACGAACTGCGAGATCGTGACCTGAGCCGAAACCAAGAGTCGGACGCTTAACCGGCTGAGCCACCCAGGTGCCCAAGCTTTAAAAAAAAATTTTTTTTTTAAGATTTAATTTTTAAAGTAATCTCTACATCCAACGTGGGGCGCAAACTTAACGGCTGCGAGATCCAGGGTCGCGTGCTCTTCTGACTGAGCCAGTAGTGATGTTCACTACTCATTAATTCCCCAACAACCGTGAGAGTGGGGTCTCTTTGGCCCCCTTTACCGATGAAGAAACTGAGGTGTAAAGAGGGTAAGTGTCAGGCATTCGTTGCGTTCCCACGCGGAACAGTATGGAACTGGGTGACCCCCCCCCCGCCCCCCTCCCCCAGCCACTCATCGGCTCCCTCACCCCCCAACTTCAGATTCTGATGAGGATGCCCGTTGCGGGGGTTCAGCACGGCTGTGTGCAGGTGCCGGGCCTGTCCTGGAAGGCCTCGACGCCACCCACCGGCTGTTGGTCACTAGTCCCAGGAGAGTTGAATGCTTGGCCTACCCATGCCCCTAGGGAGGGCGGCGCGGGGTTTGAACCAACTGCGCGCTGGCCCACGTGGCTTAGACTTGACGCCAAAAGCAAGAGCCAAGGGCTACCCGGCCCACCCTGGCACCGCTGGGAGGAATTGCTGACCAAGCCGACGCTTCGCCCAGCCTGGTGGGTAACCGTGGATATTTCGGGCTGTTCCTACTCGCCCGTGTCCCCTCCTGGGGGTGGCAGGGGACTGCAGGGGTTAACAGAACAACACTTGATCTGCGTGGGCTCCGGAGGAAAGGAGGGAGCTCCTGAGTGCTGCAGAGCTTTTGTGTCATCAGCCGGGGAAGGGAAGGTGCAGTGCCGTGGCCAGATAAGCAGTGGCCCCGACTACGTGGGGTTTCCTTGGCAAATCCGGGTTCTTTCGGCCTGTCCTCACTCTGTGGCGCCTGGGTGCCTGACTCAGGCCAGGGGAGATTCCGGGGTAGCTGGGGACACTGCCGGAACATTCAGACCGCCCGAGCGGGATGCGGAGACAGGGCCAAAGGGAGGGAGGCCTGCTGGGAACAGATAGAGAAGGAAGAGGGTGATGCGCCCCATTGCCCTGTGGGTCTTCTGTGTGTGACCACGCGGGGGTGGGGAAGCCTTCCCCAAAGGGTGATGGGGGCGCTCAGGGTGCAAACTTGGGGGTTTTTTTGCTTGGTTGGTTTTTCTTGCTTTTTTGCAAACATCGCATTGGGTCCCCTGAATAATTCTATGAGATAGTTATTATTCGTTCCAGTTTAGAGATGGAGAAGCAGAAACTTCCTGTGGTCACACAGCTAGCAGTATGAGGAGGGGCCAGGCTTCAGACACAGGTCTGGTTGGCAACAAAGACCATTTTCTTTTCTTTCTTTGTTTTTGGTTTTTTGTTGTTTAATATTTATTTATTTTGAGAGAGAGAGAGAGAAAGAGAAAGAGCAAGCAGGGGAGGGGCAGAGAGAGAGAGAGAGAGAGAGAGAGAGAGAGAGAGAGAGAGAGAGAATCCTAAGCAGGCTGCCCTCTATCAGTGCAGAGCCTGATGTGGGGCTCGAACTCATGAACCATTAGATGAACTCATGAGCAACGACCTGAGCTGAAATCGAGAGTCGGATGCTTAACCGACTAAGCCACCCAGGCGCCCCAAAGATCATTTTCTTTTTTCTGTGCCAGGACACTTCCCAGCAGTGCTGGAGGGTCACCCCTGTATTCCTGCCTCCTGGAGAGGTGGGGACAGGGGAGCCTGGGGACCTGCCAGGCATGCTGGGGAGGGAAGCCAAGGAGGGAGGGGGGAGAGACACTCCTTGCTTTAGGTCTCTTCCTCCTCCCGCTGAACATACGTTCTGTGCCAGGTTCTCTGAGTATATGCTGCCTTCTAATCACAAAGTAGGTATTGGGATCTCCACTTTCACATGAAGAAACTCAGGTTTTGAGAGGTCGAGTCTTTTCTCCAGGTTCTCAAAGCAGCCTTGATTTCTTTTGACTAATTCTTCCTTGGCCGTGACTCAAGTCAAAAACAACTAGAATCCTCTGAGCGTTGAAGACAGTGGCCAGTCTGTCTGTGCTGGACCGGATCCTGTTATCTGGGGTAGAGGGAGAGCGACGGCGTGTTGGCCGATAGGGAACGATGTCGCTTTGGGCATCACTGAGGCCTGCGTTCAGACACCCGCGCTGCCGGGCCTTGGGGAGGACAGGGAAATGCGCGGTGAGCTCCTCACTCAGTGCCTGCAGCTGGAGTGAGTGCTGTGCCCTTGAATGCTCTTTAGCCTCTCCTTCCCTTGGTTAATGTTCGGGGCTATCCCCAAAGGGAGGCCTTTGCCAAGCCAGTCGGCCCCGGCTGCACCATTTCTGCGGTGTGCCAGCCCTGGGCTGGGCATGGCTGGTGCAGAAGACCAGACACATTCCCCTGTCTGGGACATAGGCCTAGACCTGGTCACCGGGAGACAAGAGCAGGACTGCAGGGGCCCCCTAGCACTTTCGGTGGGCTGGAGACAGATCCAGTCACAAAGGCAGGAGGGCCCCCAGAGAAGGGACTCCAGGAAACACTGTTTACTTCTCAGTTTTACCCAGGCATGCATCCCACTGGAACCTCACCAGAACTTCCAAGCTGCCCCCCTGCCCCCTCCCGTCTTTTCCTGGACTCTCATCCCGGGCTGGAAAAAGACTCAGATGCCTCAGAGACCTGGGACAACCAGATGGAGCCATGGATGGGACCATCACCGCTATGGTCTCTCCCTGGCTCCTTCAGTCCTCTGTGCCCCGGGTTCAACTCAAACTGGCAGTCATGAAACTCAGGCTGGATCTGGGCTTCTGGGGGAGCCTGCCGGCTCTCATCGGCTGGAGGATAGGAGCTCGGGAACTCAGAAGTTTCCATCGGTTGGTATCGGCTGCTCTGTCAGGTGAATACCGCTTTGGCCTGCCCAGAACAGCCCAGGGACTGGGGGTATTGTCTGTGACCCTCTCCTGAGCTGTGCTAGACCAGAGAGCGGCGCACGCCCTGGACCCGGTACCCCTGGGGCCCGCAGAGGCTGGAGAGGGCGAGGGGGCCCTCTCAGGAAAGCTTTTCCCCACCCTTGTAGCCAGCCCAGCTCCCAGCTCTGAGTAAACATCAGAGATAGGATCGGGCGTAGCCAGGAAGGGTGGCAGGGTGCGGCCTGGGAGAAGAATGGCAGGATGTGGCACCGGGGCACCGTTCTGGGCACCCACGCCTCGGGCTATTGTTTAGGGCTGCCTGAGGCTCTCAGCTCTCTGGGGCTTTGAGAGGAAGTGACATTCCCCTGGGACTCAGGCCCTGCCCCACCCCTGCCGAGTGGATCTCTCCCTGGCGGCGCCCCTTGGAGTGGGCTCAGTGAGCTTGGAGTGGGGGGCCTGCAGGCTTGGCGTGTGCCCGGTGGGGAAGTGTAGTCATGGCCCTCCTTGGGGGGTCTGCCTGTCTGCTCAGGCCGTCTTCCTGTACCCCTGGGTCTGAGTCACCCGTCATGCTCCGATGACTGGATCTCTATCTTTATCTGCATCTAGATATTTTTTGCGGGGAGGGGGCTGTCGTTGTAGAGGGAGGAAGGGCTGAGGGTGCAGACTCCTTTGATTCCAATCCAGCTGGGCCGGTCGTTGGCTGATCCGGGAGAGGAAGCGGCTGGTGATTTGTTTTGGGTAGAAAGGGGCTCGTGCGCGTGCGCCCGTGGGTGGGGGTCGGAGGGCCCAGGAGAGGGTTGGTTGTGGGGAGGAGAAAAGAGAGAGGACCGGCACCTGCAGTCAGCTTTGTCCTATAAGAGCCTTGTTCTGAGCGGCTGGCCCTCTGGAGTGCAGGCGTCTCTCTGTGCCTCGTGCCGGGCGCTGGGCTCCGGCCTGGGGCCTCTCTGCCGCCGGCTCACAGACTCAAGGCTCTGGCCCATCAGGGGTGAGGATGGCCTGAGCCCTCTCCCCCAGAGGCCTTGACCTCTTACAGATACTCAGGTGAGAGAAGGCCCAGGAGGAAGGCTGCAGGGGGCCTGGGGAGTGGATGCCCTAGAAGGGAAGGGTGGGGAGAGCAGGGGTGCTGATCTGTATCCCAGCTGGTTCCGTGTCCCTACACTCTGCCTCTAGCCCAGAAGCGGTACTGCCGAAACAAGCCACGTGAGCTGGACCTCGGTTTCTCCATGTATAAAATACGAGTAAGGCTGGGCAAGAGGGGGTGGAGACCGGGTTCACAGGAGCACTTCCTGGGTGGGAGGCCGCCGGGAGTGTACGTACTGTGGACTTGTGACCTCTGACCGGGACCTGGGGGAGCCCAGCAACTCACAGCTCGCGGGAGCCGAGGGTCCTTTGGCTTTTAGACCTCTGGGGAGAGGGGCAGGTGTAGCTGCTGACCTTCAAGCCTCCTGAGAAACCACGTGTGTAATGGAAACATGGCGCGTGCTTTTTGAAGAAGGGGTAAACAAATCGAAGGGGTTTTAAGTCTGGAAAAGAAGAGATTTAAGACTCCCAATAGGGTCTTTATTTATTTGTTTTTTATTTCCGAGAGTGCGAGCGAGGGAGAGAGAGGGAGAGAATCTCAAGCAGGTTCGACACTCGGCGAGGAATCCGATGCAGGGCCCAATCCCACAACTCTGGGATCATGACCTGAGCCAAAATCAAGAGTCGGACGCTCAATCGACTGACCCACCCAGGCGTCCCCCAATAGGGTCTTTAAATCCAAAAGGGGTGGAGTTTCTTACCTGTCCCAAGGTAAGAGCAAAGGGAAGGGGTTTCCTTTGGTGCCGGGGGGATTTAGTTCGCTAGCCTGTAGGAGCTTAGATGTGAGGGGGAGGCAGCTGAGGCTAGCTGGAGGCTGGGTGATGTGTAGGCAGCTTCTACCCGATGATGATAACGTAGATGGTCTGACTGATGATGGCTCAGCTTAGGAGTTTTCAACTTTATGAGGGTCAGAAAGCCATACGCATTCAGTAGAAACGATACTTTGAATGTTGATCTTTTCCCAGGCTGGCGATTATACGCTATGAGGCAGAGTCGTGATGCTGGCCAGTGGCAGCTCCCAGGTAGCCACCAGATACACTTCCAACGATTCTGTGCCTGTTTTTTCCCTTTTGGTGCCGTATTCAGTAAATTACATGAGCTCGTCAACGCTATTCTACAGTAGGCTTTGTGTAGATGATTTTGCCCAACTGTAGGCGAAAGCAGGTGTTCACGTTTAAGGCGGGCTAGGCTAAGCCCAAGATGTTCGGTAGGTTAGGTGGGGTAAATGCATTTTCGACCTAACGATCTTTTCAACTTCCGATGGGTTTGTTGGGACATAACCCCGTCACAAGTGGAGGAAGATTTGTCGTAGCTGTCGCTTATTATGTGTCTAGTTGCCTTGTGCTGTTTTGCTGAGCTGTATACTCCGCTCCTTGTATGAATATTCGTTGAGCACCTACTATGCTCCAGGCATTGTGCTAGACTCTGGGGCTACAGTGGTGAGCAAAACCAGGTATGTTTCCACAGTGTCCTGGGGTGGGTGGGGTGCGTTCCCAGGCTACTGGGCAGTCTGAAATAAGCACGTAAAGGTATCATTACCAACTGTGATAAGTGTCCTGAAGGCCAAGTTTAGGGTGTCATAAGAATGTAAAACAGGCACATATTATAGAGTCGGGGGTGTTAATGGAAGGCTCATCCCTTCATGCCGGGTTTTCTTCTCATTTTACTGAGGAGGAAATGAATTCAGAGAGGTTAAGTCACTTGCTCAAGATTGCACGGCAATTAATTGGGGAGAGTTGGATTTCAGATTGTACCCAGGTCCGTCTGACCCCAGGTAACTTTTCTCTTAACCACCTGAGTCTAGCCCATCCTGGGCTATAGGACAACTTAATGGATACTCACCCCCTTATTTAATCTTCTCGGGCACTTGTGAGCTGGGGATTATTATACCCATTATATGGATGAGGAGACAAGCTCCGAGTTAATGAACTTGCCTAAGGTCACACAAGTCAGCTGGAGGCACAGCAGGAATTTGAACTCACGTTGGAGAACCCAAAGGCCTGAGTTTTCCAAACTCTGTACCATTGACCACCTGCTAACCCCCAGGTACCTTTGTTCTACAACAGAGCCTGCAGAGGTGGGGGCACCTGTGCAGGGACCCTCAGCTGCAAAGTGGCAGAGCAGGGACTGACTGCACGTGGACTCCGTACCCTCCACCTGGTTCTCCTTTCGCTCTTTAGTTTATCACCTGCAACGTTTGCTCTGCACTCAGGGAAAAGAGAGCGGGATGGTTTGGGGCTCAGAGCCTGGCACTGACCCTCTGCAGGGGGAGTCTCGTCTCTGTGGGCAGGGAAAGGGGCTGCTCTTTGAACAGGCCTGTGCTCTGGGAACTTGGGAGGGAGGGAAGGAAGGAAGGAGCCTCCCCAGGACCCTCTCCCCCAGAATGTGAGACCCTGGGAGGAGCCCATCAGGTCTGGGCTGTTGCTTCTCCGTCAACAAACGTTGGTCCAGAGGGACCAACCGAGAGCCAGTGCCCGACGTTGAGGCAGGCGCCTGTGGAAATGGAAGGGCCCTTGTCTGGGCAGCAGGGTCTGGCAGGGCTGTCTGGTGGGCACCACGCCCTGGTGAGCGGCTTGGCTGGTCACCAGGAGTCCTTTTCTTTGCGCCTACCGCGGCTTCGCCAGAGGCCAGGATGAGCCATCCGGAGCCCCAGGAGGAGGCAAGCTCCCCAATATAAAGATCCTCCACAGCCCCCGCTGGAGGTACTCCTCGGGGTTAAGTGTGGGTAAAAAGGCCATCAGCGCTCACAGGGAGATGTCCTCGTGCAGCACTGTCCGCCAGAAACATGGTGTGAGCCTCCTGCCTGACTTGACATGCTCCAGCATCCACGTTAAGAAGTGTAAAAAGAAGCCAGTGAAAACAGTACTTTTAACTCCGTGCATCCAAAACATTGCAGTGTCAACATATAATCAATAACCGTTTATTAATGAGCTGGGTTGCATTCGCTTTCCACGCTAACCCTTCGAAAGCGGGGTGTCGTTGACACTCAGCCCGTGCGCATGGGATCTGGCCGCGTTACAAGCTCGGTGGCCGCATGTGGTGAGTGGCTCTGGGAGTGGGCAGGGCAGCCCGAGAGTTAATTAGGACTGTTAATCACCTCCTCTGGCTTCACCTTCCGCCCGAGGTGGGGCGGGGGAGGAATGCACGGGGCAGCCTCTTGCGGTGGGGGGGGGGCCTTCCGGCCGCCCGTCTAACCTGCGCCCTGCTGTGCCGCTGGGGTCTCTGGGCTGCAGTGGGAGAAAGGCTTCGAGGTAGGAGCTGGAAGGCCAGGAAGTTGGGACCGAATGGAGGCGAAAACCTCTTAGGACCCGAGTGGGGAGCGCGGAGGCCACCCGGTGGCCCGCCCACGCCCGGCGGAGCGGTGGGTGTGGGACGAGGTGGCGCGGAGCGGCCGGGGATCACAAGCCCACAGGCCCGCATTGTTCGCCTGTCACACTTCCTTTGGCTTTATTGCCTTTGTCCAACACCCTATTGTCTGGTTTCCTTTTGTCCCCCTTTCAGCGCGGCTGCCTTTTATTTTCCAGCCAGCCTGGTTGTTTTCATTTCTTTTGTCTGAAGTTCCTGAGAGGAAGGTTTTATTTTCAGCGGTTTGATTAATTCACAGCTTGAGCCCGGGGTTTGTTTGTTATGTAATTGCTGCCCTCAGCTTCGGGATAATACCCCCTCCCCGCCCGCCCCGCCCCCACGCCCACCCCCCCCCTGCTCGGGGCCTGGCTCGCCGCCCCTCCCTGTGCCCGGATGGGCCGAGCCGCCTGCTTCCTGGACGCTGTCCAGGCCCCTGCGTGGTGAGAGGGGACCTTGGGGCCGGGCCCTGAAAGCCCTCAGGCGAGCTCGGCTGGGGTCGTGTCTTTTCCCCCCGGGGTCAGCGTTCTTCGGGTGGGGTCCGCCCCTCCGTCCTCACCCTGCAGGGCCCGGTCCTGGGTCCCGTGCCAGTCCCCAGGGTACCCAGTGGCAGGAGAGTCTGCTCTGGTCTGGATGGCGTCAAATCAAATACATCTTCACCTGTCATGTGCGTTCAGCTGTTTCATGTAAAATCCTGTCCCTGGGCTCTTGGGTCACTCCTTACAAGAAACGTTTTGTTGTATGGAGTTGATGGGATATACAATATTATATATTACACCTGCAACTCAGTTTTAGAAGTTTTACTGGATCTGATTTTGGTCTTCCACGCCCCCTCCTAAAAATTTTGCACAGGTGTTAGGTTAAAATTTGTATTTAACGATGCTTCTCAAACTAGTGGGTAGCAGCGTCACCTGTAGGGTTTGTTAAAAACAGACTCCTGCTCCACCCACAGAGTTTCTGATTTGTGGGTGACCCACGACTAGCTTCCAAACAAGCCCCCAGGCCATGCGTAGCCTGTGGCCCCCTTGTAGGGACTGCATTTCAACTAGGTGGTTTCACAGAGGGGTGCTCCCTAGAGATAAGTAAATTTTAACAATTCGTAGTCCTCATGAATGCCCATTTCGCAGATGAGGAAACAGGTGTGGAGAGGTTCAGTCGTTTATCCAAGGTCACTTAGCCGCCAGTTGAGTAGCCTGTGGGTACCTGGAGCCTCCTGCTGGGTGTCCCCACTGGTCTTGTCACAGTGACTCTAGGGAGCAAGTGAACTGTAGACATCTGCTCCTTTGGCTCTGAGGGTGGAATGACCACCAGCAGTCGCTCCCCAGGATCCTTTGATCCCCCAGGTGTCCAGGCAGTGGTGACAGCAGGGGAGGCGGTGATGGGAGCATAGTCTGCTTACACCAAGAATTGCCAATGCACAGGCGGCGATGAGAGCAGCTCTACATGAGGGACTCCAGGTAGATCTAGGAAAATATTTTTCTTCAAGCTCTGCATCTCTCAGCCTGTTATTTTCCCACTTTTGGTGGATACATGGATATGAAAAGCAGTTTGCTCTCGTCTTGCCTCTACGATGCGGGGGAAAAAGAGAATGTGTGTATATGTAGGGTAGTTGATGCTTGGTTCCCCTTTCAGGGGGTAGTAGGGAGTGGTAGGGACTAAGGAAAATTGGCTTGTCCTTGGGGAGCACTTGTGATTCTGCTACTTAATCCTAGCCAATGATTGTCCCGGACAAATTTCTTTTTTTTTTTTTTTTTTTTTTTTTTAATTTTTTAAAACGTTTATTTATTTATTTTTTTAATTTTTTAATATATGAAATTTACTGTCAAATTGGTTTCCATACCACACCCAGTGCTCATCCCAAAAGGTGCCCTCCTCAATACCCATCACCCACCCTGCCCTCCCTCCCACCCCCCATCAACCCTCAGTTTGTTCTCAGTTTTTAACAGTCTCTTATGCTTTGGCTCTCTCCCACTCTAACCTCTTTTTTTTTTTTTCTTTCCTTCCTTCCCCTCCCCCATGGGTTTCTGTTATGTTTCTCAGGATCCACATAAGAGTGAAACCATATGGTATCTGTCTTTCTCTGTATGGCTTATTTCACTTAGCATCACACTCTCCAGTTCCATCCATGTTGCTACAAAAGGCCATATTTCATTTTTTCTCATTGCCACGTAGTACTCCATTGTGTATATAAACCACAATTTCTTTATCCATTCATCAGTTGATGGACATTTAGGCTCTTTCCATAATTTGGCTATTGTTGAGAGTGCCGCTATAAACATTGGGGTACAGGTGCCCCTATGCATCAGTACTCCTGTATCCCTTGGATAAATTCCTAGCAGTGCTATTGCTGGGTCATAGGGTAGGTCTATTTTTAATTTTCTGAGGAACCTCCACACTGCTTTCCAGAGCGGCTGCACCAATTTGCATTCCCACCAACAGTGCAAGAGGGTTCCTGTTTCTCCACATCCTCTCCAGCATCTATAGTCTCCTGATTTCTTCATTTTGGCCACTCTGACTGGCGTGAGGTGGTATCTGAGTGTGGTTTTGATTTGTATTTCCCTGATAAGGAGCGACGTTGAACATCTTTTCATGTGCCTGTTGGCCATCCGGATGTCTTCTTTAGAGAAGTGTCTATTCATGTTTTCTGCCCATTTCTTCACTGGGTTATTTGTTTTTCGGGTGTGGAGTTTGATGAGCTCTTTATAGATTTTGGATACTAGCCCTTTGTGTCCCGGACAAATTTCAAGAGAAGTTCAAATCCGGATTTCAGATTTCATGTGATGTCTCACGATTTTTAAGTTTTGGTACCTAATTACACACACACACATACACACACACACACACACACACACACACACACACACACACACACACACACAGTTTTGGCTTAATGGGCTCAGAAACCGCGAGTTGACCATCTCTGCCCTCTCTCGGTGGACCGTTCCACCAACTAGCCCCAACACTGCACCAGGCAGGGACTGCTGAAAGTTGGGCCCAGTTGGCCGTAGACCTTCCTGTTGAAGAAAAAGTGCGGGGCAGAAGCATCTTTTCTAGTTTTTCACTGTGGGTTCCAAAGGGAAGTTTGCGTTTTGCGATGATGGAGTCGCTGTATCCACCACCACCCGTTTCATGCTGTTCTTCCCCCCCCCCCCCCCCAGGATGTCCATGAGGAGCCCTGGCTCTGCCCAGCTGGCCCTGGATGGCGTTGGCACCATGGTGAACTGCACCGTCAAGTCAGAAGGGAAGAGGGAGCTCTGCCACGAGGCCCTCCAGGCCTCAGCCGCCGCCGCCGAACCGCAGCTGGGAGACCCAGCCCGGGCTCCCCAGGATGGTGCTGACTCCCAAGCTCCAGCCCAGGTGCCCAGCACTTTCCCCGGGGCTCCTGGGCCAGTGTGCCCACTTTGCCTCCGTAGCCCACACACCTCTCCTCGAGGCTGGGCGGGCACCCCCTCCCCTCTCCGGGCAGACAGGAAGCAGAAACCTCTATCTCTGGGGCGGGGGGTGGGGGAGGCTTAGGTGGGTGGGGAGGGACTGCCAAGTTCAGTCACGCCACCTGTCTGAGCGGTACATGGGTTCAAATCTTGTGCGTGCTCACCTGATCCTAACTACTCCCCCACGTGTGACCAATGCTTATCTCTGAGGACTAGTGGGGGAGACGGGTAATCCAGCATATGATTTGAGAAAATCAGCCTTATTACCCAAGCCTGAGAGAAGTCGCTCAATTCCTCATCCTCAAAATGGAGGCGTTGTGGGCTACACGGGCAATAAGGATTCTCGGAGTTCTTAAAAATCCCGATTCCATGCAAGAGATGTAAAAAGGGGGAATATGTAATTAAAAAAACCGAATGAATGAAAATGAGAATTTTAGGGCTCTGGGGAGGGAACCAGCCTGGAGGGGCTTGGGGAGGGGGGAGGGGTAGTGATAGAGGAAGACTTCCGGGAGGAGTAGGGCCTTGAGTTAGGCCTTAAGGAATGGAGAGGACTCAGGTAAGGAGAGGGGGTGGTGCCCTAAGGAGGGGTGAGGCCGGGGTCCCAGAAGTAACGCACCCAGCTGCAGATGTGGGCGAATGCAAGAGAGTAGTGATTAATAGCTAGCTTGGCCCTTGACCCCAGCAACAATCCTGATAGGGGAGGTATTAATAATCGCCATTTTCAGAAGAGGGAAGTGAGTCAGGTTCAGAGAAGTTGAGTCTCGTGTGGGATCAAGCGCCTCGTGAGTCACTGAGCCTGGACCGAGATCCGGGTATCTTGTCTTCAAACCTTTTGTTCTTTCGCTAAATGCAGCAAAGACCGAGCAAAGGTAGGGAAGGCGGGGAGGGAGGGCCCTACCTGGGGAGGTGGGGGAGAACGGGTACACATGGATTTCTCAGGGTGCACATCACCTCCCTGGGGGCTCAGATGCCCCTGCAGTCTGCCCTCTTCTCGTGAGGGTGGCGGTGACGTTCCTTGTGTTCCGCAGGACTGCAGCTCCCCGGAGAGCATTGGGTGTCTGGAACCCAAGAGACCGGGAGGTTCTGAGGCTGCTTCTGGAAGCCAGGAGAAGCTGGACTTCAACCAAAATTTAAAAGAAGGTAAGAGGCCTGCCCTGGCTGGAGGCGGGCCTGGGGCGGGAGGTGTTAGGAGTACTACTCCTCACCCCCTGGTGTCTTCTAGTCGTGCCAGCCATCGAGAAGCTGCTGTCCAGTGACTGGAAGGAGAGGTTTCTGGGAAGGAGCTCTGTGGAAACCAAAGATGTGAAAGGTGAAGGCCCGGGTGGGCAGGCGGGGCAGGAGGTCCGACCCCCTTTCCCTTCTCCCAGCCTGGCCGTGCGGTCTGGGCCTGTAGGGTGGTTTTGGAAGCTCTTGGTCCCCTCATACCTGCCCTGTGCCCCTCGGGCTCCTGCCCGGCCCCGGGGTCCAGCACCTTCCCTCACCTGGGGACTGAGCGTTTGGTCTGGCTCATTCCCGTGCAAGAGAGACCTGGTGGGAATCCCATTCTGTGAGTATGGATCTGGGCTCATACCGGGGACCCTTGTGACCTCAGGCATGTCCCTGCCAATTCCCAGGTCTAACTATACGGAATGAGCTGGATGTTCCCTTTTACTGCCGAAAATTGATTCTAGGCCACCGGGACTTCGCTGTATGAATTCAAGGGCGCCTGTTTGGCTTGTGAGCGTGGCTGTTTTTCCGGTGTGGTCGCTCTCCCCCGACAGGGGAGAGCCTTTCGGACCAAATCAGTGTCCAGGCTCCACCCCACCTGCTGAGTGAGAACCCCAGGGGCTGCAGGCCTGGGCATGTGTATTTTTCAAAGGCTCCCTGAGTGATTCCGAGGCGAATGGTCTGCAGCCCGGCACAGCTGTGCCCGACACGAGCTGAGGTGGAGGGCAGGGGAGCACTGGCACTCGCGGTGGACGGCCACCTGCCAGATTCTGGACTCCGCTTTACGTTCATTATCTTCTTAACCCTGATAGCACCCCTGGGAAGTGGCCATTCTTGTGCTCATTTATAGATTGAAAAAACAACACCAGCAACAACGAAGTGCAGAGAAGTTGGTTATTTGTCCAACAACTCCCAGACAGGATAGATTGAAATAAGAATTTGGGGGCGCCTGGGTGGCTCGGTCGGTTGAGCGTCCGACTTCGGCTCAGGTCATGATCTCACGGTTCGTGGGTTCAAGCTCCGCGTCAGGCTCTGTGCTGACAGCACGGAGCCTGGAGCCTGCTTTGGATTCTGTGTCTCCTCTCTCTCTGCCCCTAACCCACTCGCATTCTGTCTCTGTCTCTCTCGAAAATAAACATTAAAAAAAAAAAAGAATTTGAACCCAGATCTGTCTTGCTCCAAGGCCTGAGCATGTCCCACTGGGCCCCTCCTGTGGGCTAGTTCTCCATGCCGACGCTGTGCCCTTGGGCACTTGAGGACATCCAAGAAGTGATCCGGGACAGAGATCCCCCCTACCAGCCCCCCCACCTCACCCTGCCGCCCCCACCAGCGTTTCCAGGGGCTGGAAGCAGCGGTGGATGGTGGGGAACTTCTAGGGTAGCTGCTTGTCAGACAGCAAGCCAGCCGCCCCTCTGGGGCAAGGATCAGTCTCCATCCTCTGTCGCTCAGTCCCTAACAGGGGCCTGGGAAATAGCAATTGCCCAATAAGTGTCAGATGGGTGCATAGGTGGACAGATGGACAGACGGACATTCTCACTGGTGGCCGTTTCACTGTGGCGCAGGGACCCAGGAGAGCCTGGCAGAGAAAGAGCTCCAGCTCCTGGTCATGATCCACCAGCTGTCTACCCTGAGGGACCAGCTCCTGACGGCCCATTCAGAGCAGAAGAACATGGCTGCCATGCTGTTCGAGAAGCAGCAGCAGCAGATGGAGCTGGCCCGGCAGCAGCAGGAGCAGGTGCGGCCGGCTTAGTGTCTTTCTTGCTAGGGGAGGGGGTCTGTCAAGGCCTAGAGGGGAACATGCTAGGGGCAGGTCGCAGAGGGGCCGGCGGCCAGGGCCGTAGTAGTCCCGCTTCCGGCGGTTCATAAGCCTCGGTGGGGGCCAGGGAGTGGAAGGGGCCCGTGGGGCCCCGAGTCTGAGCGGCTGGCTACTTCCTGCCCAACCTCCACCCTTGGGCTCCGGGGGAAGAGAACCTGCTCCGAAGGTAGACTGTCCTGCTGCCTGCCCCGCCCAGTGTGCGGTTTGTCCTGGTGTGGACGTCATGGAAGGCCGGGTGTGGCTGGCTCCGGGACAGGGCTGATGTCCCTAATGTCCATGCCCGCTGCTCTTTCCTGCCACCAGATCGCCAAGCAGCAGCAGCAGCTGATTCAGCAACAACATAAGATCAACCTCCTCCAGCAACAGATCCAGGTAAAAAGGGAGGGAGGGTCAGAGGCTGAGGGGGTGACAACAGCCTGGAGATGACTGCCAGGGACAGGGAGTGACGGCGGGGGGAAGTGGGGGGGATTAAGCAGAATTAGACATGGCCCTAAGGAGGGGGCTCGTTTCTGCTCGAGCCTGGAACCCCAGTTGTCTTCTCCTGCTTTAAGGGAGGGGCCAGAGTATCTTCTTCCCTATCTGGGGTGGAGGGCAGGTGGAAGGAGGTGATGTGGGGTCAAATGGAACCTTTTGAAGACTTGCCCTGCACCGGTCGCTGTACCTCTCGCGTCTGGGTTCATCCTCTGTGTTCTGGGCTGAGCTGTTTGGGCCCCCAGGGACTCACACAGGGTTTCTTTGCCCTCAGCAGGTCAACATGCCTTACGTCATGATCCCGGCCTTCCCCCCAAGTCACCAACCTCTACCTGTCACCCCCGATTCCCAGCTGGCCTTGCCCATACAGCCCATCCCCTGCAAACCAGGTGAGTGAAGGCGGGGGTTGAGCCATTAGCTGAGACTGTCTTGAGGTCAGGGAAGGAGCTCAGGACCACTCTCGTGCGTTACTTTGCAATGTGGCCTTTCTGGGCCAGTGGAAGCTGAATCCCTTCTTCCTGAACCTCGCTGGGCGAATCGAAAAAGAAATTGCACTTGAAAATGATGAAGCGCTTTCCAGATATAAGCGGATGTAGCCCATCTAGCGTCCCCAGCTCTGGTGCGTTTCCTGGACCGGGGTATTAATCCCTTGAACACTATTTCCCGCCACTGAAATCCAGCGAACACAGACCGGGCACCAGCCACACGTCCGATGCCCTGTCGTTGACAGGTGGCTATGGGGGTGATAAGAATGGAGTTGGAGCTCAAGGAGTTTTTACAGTCTGGGGAGGGAGAAAGGATATCGGTAAGCAGGGAGTCTGGGAAGGCTTTCTGTAGAGGAGGTGCCCGATTGGGTCCCTGGAGGTGGACTGGGGGGGAGTGAAGCCGGGACCTGAGGCCTGGAGCCTGAGGTCGGCAGCTGCAGCTGCTGGGGGGTTGGAGTGGAGGGGAGCGTGTGACAGGGGGATGGGACAGGCTGGCAGGAGCAGTTGGGGCCGAGCCTGGCGTTTGGAATTTATTTTGTAGAATGCAGACGTGCTTGAGCGCTTGGGCTGAGGTGTGTTGTCACGCTGACTGAGGGTGACAAGGAGTTGGAGCCTGGGCCGGTAGGGGGCCGCTGAGGTGGTGGGACAGAGGCAGAGATGGAATCAGTTGACCACGATCACGGGCGCCTTGTTGAAAGGTCAATGGACAGGGCGGGGAGGTTGCCCGCAGTTGCCCCAGGAGTGGGGACAGCTTTGAGGCCGAGCCCATCCGGTCTACCCTCCCTGTTCCGTGTGCGAGAGGAGGCAGGTGAATTCCCGTCATGGGCCACAGGTCATGGGTCAGCACCACTGGCTGTGCTCCCACCTTGCTCTCCACTAGACACTCTAGGGTGGGGGTGGGGGAGGGGGAACACAAAGGACTGAAAAAGTCAGGCCCCAACTTCAAGGAAGTTGCCACTTGGGGAGGGGGGAGCACGCCAGCAGCACAAATTCAAGGGGAACAGAGCCGCAGGAGTGAGGAGGGCAGGGCCTGGGGGTTGTGACGTGCGGCGGTGCCTCCGACTCCCTGCTTTCCGGACAAGGAAGGCAGGAAATGCGCCGTGGACGACTTGAACTGGCCAGCCTGCCACCTGCCTTGCTGGCTTCAGAGTCCCCGTTAAGCAGAGGGCCACAGACTTCCAGATGCCCCTTCCCCAAGCCGAGTGAATAACACCTCTCCCTCGCTCACAAGCCCTGGATGGTGCCATATTGCCTACGGCACGGAGCCTGCAACTGCCAGGCTCGGCCATCACCGGCCCGTCTCCTTCCCCATTTCTTGGCTCTCACACACCCACTTCTCCCCCTCCGCCTGCCTGTCTGCCTGCAGCCACCAGCCCCCCTCTTGCTGGCCCCCTGCCCCCCCCCCCCCCCAAGAAGCCTGCTCCAGCCATCCCAGCCAGAACAATGTTCTCTGGCGTGCTACCCCTGCAGCCCCTGATGCCACCGGCCATGTGGTTAGCGATCAGTGTATACGGCTTCTCTCTCCACCTGAACTGTCCGCCCCTTGGTGCCGGGCTGGGTTGAGGACGAGCCTGGTAGGCTAGGTAGAACGGAGAGGGTGCCGTGTCAGGGGGAAAGGATGGGCTGGGTTCGAATGTCAGGGCTCCCACTTCTGATCCGTGTGGGCAACCCACATAACGTCTCCTGGTCTCCGTGTCTTTTATCCGTAAAATGGGGTGATGTCCTGAGCGCCGGTTCTACGCCACACACTAGGGATTATTGTGAGCTCGTGCCCGAGCGGGATCACCCCCGGGAAGCTGCCTTTGTACCCTGCACGTAGTAGGTACGAAACACAAGCGTCCGTAGAACGAGCCGGTGTGTACCTGCCCTCGGGTCACCGTTGGGTTGGGAAGGGCGAGAAAAGGGTGGAGATGCCGATCAGTGTGCAGGGCAGGGGGGGGATGAGGGCATCGGAGGCCTCCAGCAGCACTCGGGGGCTGGGGAAGGCCTGGGCTGGAAGCAAGCTGGGCCAGCTTCAGGCCTCTGCCCGCCTGCTGCTGCTGGGACCTCGTCAAGCAGGGCGTCTGCTGTTCTGTGCTCATCCAGGACTTTTCTCCTTGCCGCCTTTTCCGTAGCGGAGTACCCCCTGCAGTTGCTACACAGCCCCCCCGCCCCGGTGGTGAAGAGGCCCGGGGCCGTGGCTGCCCACCACCCCCTGCAGGTACCGCCCCGCACCCCGGCCCTCGGCTGCCTCCCTTGCCTGTGACGGGGGTGCGGGGGGCGGGGTCCCGTGCTCCCCTTCACCTGTTCCCGCTGTCTCTTCCTTTCCTGCCGCGCCCTTGTCTGTTCCGGGTAGGTTTGTCTTTCTGTCTGTGGCCACGTGTCCCCTCTTGCGCCTCCGTGGGGGGGTGTCTCAGCCTCTGGTCTCTGGGTCTCCCGCAGGAGCCCTCCCAGCCCCTGAACCTCACAGCCAAGCCCAAGGCCCCCGAGCTGCCCAATGCTTCCAGCTCCCCCAACCTGAAGATGAACTGTGGACCCCGCCCCCCCAGCCATGGGGCCCCCACACGGGACCTACAGTCCAGCCCGCCCAGTCTGCCATTGGGTAAGCTTTCTGCCGGGAGTGCGTGATACGACCTTGGGCACGTCCTTCCCTTCTGCGGGTTACAGTTTCTGTAAAACAAGGGGTGAGACCTGCTGTCTTTGGCCTCTTTTAGTTTCTCCACTGTCTCAGAAGATCCCCTGCTTCCTCTCCCCGACCCCACATCTGGCTGGGCACCCCCCCCTCGGGGCTCCAGGCCGCTGAGTTGCACAATTTCAGGGAGTGCGATTCTCTGTTCTAGTGTCCTGGCCCAGTGCGCCACAGCCAGTGTAAACAGCGCCCCCTTGGGCATGTGCAGGGCAGCTGTCCGGGAGGGGCAACAGGCAGCACCAACCCCGTGAATAACTCGCAGGAGTGACCTGGTGTGAACCGGACTGACCCCCTCTGCTCCCCCGCCCCCCCCTTTCTCCTCCTCCTCTCCCCCCCTTTCCCATAGGCTTCCTCGGTGAAGGGGACGCTGTCACCAAAGCCATTCAGGATGCTCGACAGCTGCTGCATGGCCACAGTGGGACCTTAGAGAGCTCCCCCAGTACCCCCTTCCGCAAGGTATGGGGGCCCCCCTGCACTGGGGGCAGGGCGCAGGGAAGGTTGGGGGCTGGGGTTGAAGACCCGGTCTGAGTTTACTGGAGGGATGGCTGTGGGGTGATGCAGAGGGGCCGATGTACAGATTTCATCTGTCAACCCCAGGACCTCATCAGCCTGGACACGTCCCCGGCTAAGGAGCGGCTGGAGGAGAGTTGTGTGCACCCCCTCGAAGAAGCCATGTTGGGCTGCGACATGGATGGTGAGGGCCCAGGGCGTCGGGCTGATGGGCGGGAGGGCCCACGTCTGCTTCCTACAGGGGCCAGGGTGGGTCAGGTTGTGTCTCTCCCCAGTGCCTTTTCTCCCACGGTCTGTCTGTGAGGTCCCCTCCCGTGTCTGTCCCTTGTCAGTCTCTGGGTCCCTGGCTGGACCTCTGCTGAGGTCTTGCTTCCGGTGTCCCTGGCTGCATGGGAGCCTCCCCGTCACCCCCTAGTGGTCAAATAAGGGAGGTCTCTGCCAGCCCTACCCCAGAGGGGCTGCGCTGCCTGGCTGACTCCACCCCTGTCCCCCAGGCTCCCGCCACTTTCCTGAGTCCCGGAACAGCAGCCACATCAAGAGGCCCATGAATGCCTTCATGGTGTGGGCCAAAGATGAGCGAAGGAAGATCCTCCAAGCCTTCCCGGACATGCACAACTCCAGCATCAGCAAGATCCTTGGTAAGGGCCAGTGGGTAGGGGCTCCAGGGGCCATGCCAGCAAGACCTGGTGGCAGGAGCCAGCTGGGTTTACCTGGGGCTTGCTGGGCGACCGTCCCCGTCACGCTGAGCTCCAGAGGAGTCTGGTGGGGTGTGGGGGTCAGGCAGGACGACGTGGGGCAGCTGGGTCCTGGGGTGTCGTACCATTGTAGGGTTGTTCTGCACCCCAAGAACTGAGGAGTGTGGTATGTGTGTATACATTCTTTAGCCCCTGATCTCTCCCTAAGCTGTTCTGTTTGCCTGGACCTTTGGAGCTCTGGCTCTGGCAGGAAACAGGGAAGATTGGTGTTCTTGGGCTGTCCCTAGAAAGGTGTTTTGTTTTTTAATGTTATATATTTAATCTATACATCCAACATGGGGCTTGAACTCATGACCCCAAGATCAAGAGTTGGATTCTCTTAAAAAAAAAAAAAAAAAAAAAAAAAAGTTGGATGCTGTTCTGCCTAAGCCAGTCAAGTGTCCTAGTAGAAAGTTCTTTAATTTTTTAAAAATGTTTATCTTCGAGAGAGAGCACAAATGGGGGAGGGGCAGAGAGGGAGGGAGAGAGGGAAACACAGAATCTGAAACAGGCTCCAGGCTCCGAGCTGTCAGCAGAGAGCCCGACGCGGGGCTCGAACCCATGAAGCGTGAGATCATGCCCTGAGCCGAAGTTGCTTAAGGGACTGAGCCACCCAGGTGCTCCTAGTAGAAAGATTTTTTTTCAAAAATTCTGTGTCCTGATTGGAAGCCAAGGAGGCAGGTGGGGTGGGGCTAGAAGGTGGCAGCTGTTTTCAAGACTGAGGCTCTTCTGTCTCTTGTGAACCAAGAGTTCACAAGGTAGTTTGTCCTCAGCAGGGGGCCTGGGGTTGGCTGCTCTTCTGTTCATGCAAATCACGAAGACCCGAGGCCTCCCAGAAGTTGCTGGGTAGTTTGGCATGTGGTTACTCCGTATGTGGACACCCATATACATGCCAGCTTCATTCATTCATTTGCTCAACTGGACATCCGAGGGGCACCCACGTTGGGCCGGGTCCTTGCTAAATGCTTGCACATCACCTAGTCGACCCATCTGGGGACCAAAATCTTGGGGCATGCAGGGGGCTGGGGGTGGTCAGCCAAGCCCAGCACTGACCGCCTGCCCCCCCCACCCGCCCCTCGGGGGCCGGGCCAGGCTCCCGCTGGAAGTCCATGAGCAACCAGGAGAAGCAGCCCTACTACGAGGAGCAGGCGAGGCTGAGCCGGCAGCACCTGGAAAAGTACCCAGACTATAAGTACAAGCCTCGGCCCAAGCGCACCTGCATCGTGGAGGGCAAGCGGCTGCGGGTGGGCGAATACAAAGCCCTGATGAGGACCCGGCGCCAGGACGCCCGCCAGAGCTACGTGACCCCGTGAGTAGGCCCTCCGTAGGCGGCTGACCCCCTGTGCGTGTGCCTGTGCTCGTGCTGCTCCTGTGAGTGGCCACTAGTGTGTGGCGTGCATGCTTTTGAGTGTGACTCCAGCGGTGCTGTCAGCTTGGAGCATCGATGTGTGTGGGCGTTATCTGTGTCTGCCTGGGCCTGCGTGTGTGGCCGCAGGGGTGGCCCGGTGGCTCAGGGTATAGGATTGTAACTGACTGTGGGAGACTGGCCACGTGTACCTGGAGAAGCGTGCCTGTGAATCACAAGCTCAATAAAAAAAAAAACTCAAGGGTACTAAGAATGAAGGTGCTTATTATACAGAGGATTCCCGACTTGACAAAAGCAAGCACCTGCATGGATTCTTCTAAACGGGGCTCCTCCCCCCACCCCCGCCCTCGCCCCCGCCCCGGGGCATTGAAATATAGAACTTCCGAAAACTGGATTCACACAGGAACCTCCAGGAATAGCTGTTGAACACGCTCAGGTTCCCGGGCCTGCATGTGTAAGCATGTGTCCTCTGTTGCGGACAATGAACTTGGCCGTCAGCAAGCGAGCCAGGTGGCTGTGTGCGTTGTCTCAGAGCCGTAAGGGTCTTGGGGTGGGAGGGCATGCCCTGAAGCAGGCTGGAGGGGAGCTGGATCGGGGGCGCAAAGTGGGGGTCCATCTGCCCGCGTGCTGCTTCTCTGCCCCCGCAGCCCCCAGGCCGGCCAGCTGCAGATGAGCTCCTCCGATGTCCTGTACCCTCGGGTGGCAGGCGTGCCCCTGGCTCAACCCCTGGTGGAGCACTATGTGCCCCGGAGCCTGGACCCCAACATGCCTGTCATCGTCAACACTTGCAGCCTCAGGGAGGAGGGTGAGGCCGCAGAAGACAGGCACTCGGTGGCTGACGGCGAGATGTACCGGTACAGCGAGGACGAGGACTCGGAGGGCGAGGAGAAGAGCGACGGGGAGCTGGTGGTGCTTACAGACTGATCCCGGCCCCAAGCCGATGGGCACAGCCAGCCGGCCTGGACTACGTTGGTACTTGGACATGCCCGGGAGACGGGCACAGCTGTGCACGTGTAGATAGCCTCCTGAGGGGAGATGCCCCACCACCTCCCCTGTGGTCGCACCCGAGGAGCTGCTGGCCGAGGTGGGCAGGACCTGTAGAGTGGCGATGGGCCGAGCGCCGTGGCCCTTGGGGCTCGAGGCCAGCGGACACTGTGTGACCCTCCCTTCCTGCAGGTCTATCACCCCCGGGGTATGGCAGCTCCAGACCTGTCCTCCTGGGGCCACGCGCTTTGTTTCCATTCTTGTCCTGGCTGGACCAGCCCCTGTAGGACCAATCCCCTCCCTCCCTCCCACGCCCCTCCTCACGCGCCCCACCCCACCTCGCCACCAGATCGCTCCTCTATCATAGGATCACTTTGTGCAGAAAGGTCTGGCTGCCCCTCGCTGTCTTTATATCTCCTGCCCAGCCTGTTGTGCCTCTGGCTGCTGGAAGTGTGTGTGCGTGTGTATATGTAGGTGTGTGCACATGCTCGTGTGTGTATTTCCATCCGCTCATTCATTGCACAAGGTATTTATTGAGTGCCTGCTGTGGGCCAGGCACCGTTGCTGAGTTCCTGTGGGTGTCTCTCTCGATGCCACCTCTTGCTTCTCTGGGGGCCTCTTCCTGTGCTTCATTGTCCCCAAATTGCTACCTCTTTGTCAGTCTGGGTGTCTCAGGTTCTGTGTGTCCTTGTGTTCCTGTCCTTGTTTCTCTGCAGGGCTGTTCTTCTGTCTCTGTCCCTTTCTTGGCCTCGGCCTCTGCCCCTTTTGACATCGCTGGTCAGCCTGGGTTTCCGTAAGGCCCCTGGTCAGCCCCTGGGCCCACCAGCTGCCCTGACCTCTCCTGACCGTCCCTTCACTCCCGCCCCGACTCTGCCCTAGGGTGGGTTCCCACAGAGCCATTTTTAGCTCCGAGCAATGTGGGAATGTGTTCAGCCTTCAAGGGCCTCTGTCTTGGTGCGCCAGTCCCTGGTCCCAACCTGAGTGCCAGGAGTTGGGGACAGGAGGATTGATGGAGAGTAGGGCTCCCCCCCCGTGGCAGCTGGTGAGTAGGGAGTGGGAGGGGGCTCCTCATTCTTGGAAGGGGTCAGCGAGGGGAAGACTGCCTCTCCACCAGCCTTCTCCTCTCCCCTACTAACACTGGGGACCTTGCCTCAGCTCCTCCTGCTCACTTGGGACAGGTCATTTCCCTAAGAAAATCCCATCCCGCTGGCACCTGACTCCAAAGATCCAGAACAGCCCTTGGATCAGGGTGGGAAGGGAACCCCAAATCCCACAGGGGCAGATGTGGATTCTGGGCCTGCCCCCCATCTTCTCCCTACCCCCCCCCTTTCCCTCCAGCCCAACTTCTCTCCAGGCTGTTTCTTTTTTTATGACTGTAAACATAGATAGTGCTTTATTTTGTTAATAATAAGATAATGATGAGTAACTTAACCAGCACATTTCTCCTGTTTACACTTGGGGGATTTTTTTGTTTTCTGTTGGCATAATAAAGACAGACCATTTCAGAATCTGGCCCTTGTGCGGGGGAGGGAGGGAGGCTGGCCCAGGTCCAGAATTTCTACTTGTGCCGCCAGCCCAGCCACCACTGCCCCCTTGTGGCGACACTGGGGAGCTTCGGGCCTGGGACCTGGGAGGCCAGGGAAGACCAGACCAAGCCTCTGGAGTGACTGCCACCACCCCCAGAGCCTGCACTGCGAAGACACTGCCCCTGCCTCAAGGAGGTAAGCCAGACCCTCCACAGATTGCCCACCCAGATCCTAAAAAAGGCAGTAGCGAGAGCACTGCAGGGGGTCAGGGAAACTTGGGTTCTCTCTAGAAGTAGCCACATGGCCTTGGCAGAGGGTCCAGTGTCTCCTCTGGGCTTCATCATGCTCATCTGAAAACACCGAGGCTAAGCTTTACCCACAATTCTTGTCCCCTTGTGGAGAAGGAGCCCTTTGAAAATCTCATGAAAGCTGTGGGCCCTCATCTTGGGCCATCCACATGAGCCTTTTCCCATGTAGGAGGCCCCCAGGATACTGATTAATGAAGCAAGGGAGCTAGTGCTGTGCTTCAGGGCTCTGTGACCTCAGGTTTTGAAGGAGGATTTCAAACATGTATCTAAGAGGACAGTCCATTGGACTTCAAAGGGCTGATAACCAACTTTCAGAGTGCATATTGATAATGATTGATAAACAGACCAACTCTTAGGGTCAAAAATTCCCTTAAGGTGGAATGGAGCAGCAAAGCTGAAGGGCAATTCCAATGGAAGTTAGATTTGGGTTGGATTAAGAGAGGTTGTGTGTTCACAACCAGGGCGGTGGTAGAAGTTAGATGTGGTTGATTCCGTCAAGGAATGAAGTCCTGGCCTTTTGATCTAGGGAGGGTCCTGGCTACTGGCCTTTGCTGGTTTTTCCCAGCCTACCTTCCCGGAGCTTTGGGTCTCCTCTCCTTGTCCTCACAAACCCCTGTCCTCTCGAGCCTCGCTGGCCACCCAGGGAAAGACACCCTCTAGCGGTCAGGGGGGAGAATTGCTCATCATCTTAACTTCCTCTGTCCTGGCCTCCCACCCTCCGGTCCACACCACCCCGCACACTGTGTTCCTAACCAAATCAGGGTAGTCCGTCAGGACACTCCCAGCCTGGCTCCCCCTCACACCCTGCCTGCCAGTCCTGAGTTCGTCTCCCTTCCCTCTTCCCAAGTCCTCTGTGGCCTTAGGGGAGACTGAGGCCAATACTGTCCTCCTCCTACTATAGGATCCCTTATCCTGCCCTCCTTTCCAGCTGCTGGATTCACATGCCCCACATCCTCTTAGGATGGACAGAGCCCTCCACGAAGACCTCTGGTTGGAGCCCTGTCTCCCCGAGAGGCACCACAGGGTCAGGTAGGCAGGGAGGCCGGGAATAGAAGATGCTGGTCAGGACCAGGGAGGCTGGGGCATGAGCCTCTGCTCTGTCTCCTACAAAGGCCGAGGGTCCGAGCTCCTGCTAGACCCTAAGGAAGGTCTGAGGGAGTAGAGCCCTGCCCTCCTCCCGGAGTTGCCACAGCCTGGCCCTCGGAACCAGGGGGCAGGGGTGCTGGTTAGTCTGGGGTGGCAGTGAAAGGACAGGACTCCAGGCTTTGAGGGGGAGGGGTGTCCTGAGCTCCCCCCTCCCCCCACTCCCCTGGAGAACTGGAGCGATGAGGATGTTTTCTCCAAGGCAGTGAGATGGTACCTGCAGCTTAAGTCCTTTGGTGCAGCTGGTGGCCAGGGCTGTAGGGGCACAGGATGGTACCCGGGGGGCCCTGTCCCGGCCAGCTCCTGCTCACCACTGCAAACCGTCTCCAACGCTGTGACATCAAGGCCCCAGGAGGCTGGGAACGAAGCTGCCTTCACAGTGGTTATTTCTGCCCTCAGCTCCAGAGGTGGCTCTGAGAGGAACAAGGAGGGTGGGCACTGCCGTTTAGTTCACGAGAAGGCCCCGTGCATGAGCACCTGACCCCATGGTACCCCTCAGGGGCCCTACCTGCCCAGCCCTGGCATGGTCCCCAGGCCGGGGCACATCCTTCCCTGCGTCCTCCGTGACTACCCTTCCTGGGCTTGGGACGGCTATGCCTGGGGGCCCGGCCATACTGGATCACCCTGACCTTGAAGGCCCCAGCTGCTGGGGCCAGCTCAGCTCCAGCGGTTGCCATGGCATCCGGTACTTTTGTCGGCAAAAGCCAAACAGCCAGAGTCTACCTGGCAGGCGGCCACTGCTGTTGCCACTCTTAAGGGCACTGGGTACCTTCTGGGGGGCCGCGGAAGGAGTGCAGCCATAGCAACCTGGGCTGCTCAGAGGGGGCAGCCCCGCTCACCTTGGAGCTTCTCTCCCGCCCGTCCGGCCTTGTGAGAAAGCGACACCTCGGGTCCAGAAATCATCCTTGCGGGCTAGCCAGCAGGACAGCATCCTTCCCCCTCAACAGCTAGGAGCCAGCAGTGGCCCGGGAGGGAGTCTTGAGTGCTCCCCCTTCAGGGTCTCCACTGCTTCACCACCACCTGCCAGGAAGCCACAGCCTAGCTCCCTGGTAGCAGCACCCTCCTGGGGTCGCTTCTAGCCAGACGGTCAAAGGCAGAAGAGCAGGGAAACCAGCCGGCCAGGCCTCGGTGAGCCAGGCGCACGGAGACCGGGGTGGAAAGACCATGAAGAAGCAGGTTGCAGCACCCCCCGACCCCCACTGCAGGAGAACTAGTCATACCCTATACATCACATCCTCACCATAGGCACTCAGACACCAGAGTGGTCCAGAAATGGCCATTTTAATGCAGAAAACCATGAGAATTTACAAATGAGTCACTTTTTGGGCCAGAGCCAGGAGGCCGTGAGGGCAGAAAGGAGGTGGTGGCCGTTGAGAAGCTGGGGCCATGAGTTCAGCACCTTCACGACCCCTCCGACCCAGGCCCTCGTGTGCCCGGGCGAGCCCTGGAGGTCCCCCCGCCCCTGCCCCTTAGCGCCCACTAATTTCCTAGTGGGAAGACCTTGGGTCAACTTTAGGACAGAAGGTAGACAAATCTTGGAAATGAGGGCCTGGAGGGCACAAGGCAGGAGTCTGCTGGCTGCTGTTGGCCACCCCACCCGTTGCTACACCCCCTGGGGCCAAACACAAAGCAAAGCTGGGCCGTGGAGCCCCAGGACATCACCCCTCCCTTGCCTTCCCTCCTGGTGGGTGGCAGAGGGACCAAACACAAGCAACAGAGCAAAAAGGGTGAGGGAGGGGAGCACAGGTCCTGGGGCTGAGGTCTGGGAAGGGGCTGTTTGACTGGATCTGGCTTGGAGAAAGGGAGGGATCTCAGATGAGGCGGCTTGGGGGGGAGCCGTCAAACCCAGTTCTAGACCATCCCCCCAAGCTATGTACATCCATCCGTCAGAGATGGCATGATGCTGGTTTGGGTTCAGCACCTCCCACGTGGGGCATGCAGGGGGAGATGGGCCGGAGGCTCAGGGCACTGGAGGTAGAAAGGAGCCCTCCCACCTTCCCCTTTCCCCTAAGCCAGGAAGGTCAAAGACACATCTAAGGCAGCCCAGATTCCAGCATGGCCCGAGGCCGTGAATACTGGGCTTCCCAAGGGGTGGTTGTGGTCCAGGCCCCCGGCCGACTACAGGCACTTCCCCAATCCCCCCACCCCACCACCCCCCAATCTGGCAAGGTGTAGGGGACCCCCCCAGAGCCGGGGCGTCTCAGCCCCTCCCAACAAAAGAATGTGGTCTCCAGCAGCTTCCACTGGGGGCAGGGGCGGAGCCTTCGCCCTGGACACCCACCTGTCCCCTCTCCCACCTTGTCCGAGGGCGCGGACCCCAGAGCAGAAGTGAACCCTGGAGCACAGGTCCTGCCAGGCATGGGTAGGGGAGAGATGGGGAAGCTGGTCACTTTGGCATCTCCAAGGCTGACACCTGGGGCTTCACCTTGAAGTACTGGTGGAATCGGATCACTGCGTACCTGCCAGGAGACCAGAGGGAGCCTGCAGTGAGAAGAAGAGCCACTGGGCCCCACTGGGGGCGCTCACACCACAAGGAAGTCTCACCAGCTCAACCCCAGGGCAGACGGATGTTTTGGTTTTTTTTACTTCAACTATTTTATTTTTCTTCTTAGATCAGACTGGAGCTGCTCTTCCCCAATTTTTTTTTTAAGAGTTCAGCAGTGTTAAGTACACTTATATCGTTATGCAACAGATCTCTGGGACTTTCTCGTTTTGCAAAACTGAAACTCTGTACCCATGAAGCAGCAACTTCCCACATCCCCCTCCTCCCAGCCCCTGGCAACCACCCCTCCACTCGGTTTCTTTTTTAAATTTCAAGCAAACTCTGCCGCACAGGTGGGGCTCGAACACACAACGCTGAGATCAAGAGTCACAGGCTCTAGTGACTGAACGCCCCCTAATTTAGTTATTTCATGAAAGTGGAATCCTACGGTATCGATCTTTTGGGGACTGGCTTGTTTCACTTAGTACCATGTCCTCAAAGGTCATACGTTGTAGCACGTGACATGATTTCCTGTCTTTAAAAGGCTGAGCAATATTCCATCGTCGGTGCATACCACATTTTGTTTATCTACTCAGCCATCCACGGCTGCCTCCTGGCTGTTGTGAACAATGCTATCGACATGGGCGTGCAGGTATCTCTTTGACACCCTGCTTTCCATTCTGGCCACGTACCCAGCGGTGAGAACGCTGGATTGCACGGGAACTCTATTTTTAACGTTTTAAGGAAGCACAGCATGGTTTTCTCCAGCAGCTGCACGGTTTTACGTTCCCCCCCCAGCAGTGCCCAAGGGTTCCAATTTTCTGCGTTCTCACCAACACTGTTTGTGAGCAGCTGTCCTGACGGGCGTGAGGTGACAGCTCACGGTGGCTGTGCTTTGCATTTCTCTAATTGTTGTGCACACTGTGAAGCCAGGTGGGGGGAGGAAAGGGCAAGAAGACTGGACCAGAATGGAGGACAAAAAGGACTCCGGTCCTTAGGGACATCTGTACCTTACACGGTGGAGCCAGCGGTCAATATCCAAGTATGGTTTCAGTACAGACCCTAATATATCACGGAAGGAGGTCTGACAGCCCACACAGTAAGCGCTAAACCCTGAGTGACCTCACTGAGCCACCTCCACTCTCTGGAACTCTGTCTCCTCTGTTACGGAATGGATGGTTCCATTCACCACCAGGCCCCGTGGCTACGAGTGCTGGCAGGAGAGCAGGGGCAGTAAAAGAGGTCGTAGGAGGTAGTAGGAAAAGCGGTCTCCTACCAGGCACGAGGGGAGGGTTCGAGAACTTCCACTTTCAGAGCGGTACTCTCGGCTCACGTGTTTCCCCTAGAGTGGTGACCTCACCGGCTACGGGCTGGCTGGAATGGGAGCAAGTTAGCAGACCGGAGGACGGGACTTTGGATGCTCTCTGGCCTGTTCTCTGCCCCCACGCCCTCGGCTCAAGCTTTTCCTTTCCCCCCCACTCTCTGCCGCCCCAACTTGGCCCCTGCACTCACCTGAGGAAATCAAAGTCGATGGTGGAGAACTGGTTCTGGATGAGGGCCCAGAGTGCCCAGAAGAAGTGAGACGCCTGGAAACAGACCAGAGTCAGTCAGCAGGGCAATCACCCACTGCTGTAACGGACCCCACGCAGCTAGAGGAAAGTCACTCTGGAAGACACGGAAGTAGGCTGCTGGCGGAGACACGATGGGGTCTCCCCAGCACAGGTCAGGGGAAAATCTTGGAGGTCAGGTCACTGGACGGCATTTGGGGGCTTCGCACCCTTGGGAAAAAGGTGGAGTCGATGCTACCGCCCCAGGAAGGGGTCGGCAGGGTGGTGCTTCCAGGGCCCTCGCTTGTCCCCCAGCCTGGACAACGCCATCCCTGGCTCCTCCCCTGCCCGGGGAGTCTCCCGGGGTCTTCAAGGCCAAGGTATCCAGGATGAAATGAACCCCTGCACCAGATCACAGGCCCAGTCCCGTGATCATCAGGAAAGACCCCCTTAACGGTCCTTCACCCCTTCCCCTCTTCTGTCAGGAGGGGGGTCGGGTTGGAAAAGGAGTGATGTGTGAGCAGCAAGTCCTGGGTCTGGGCTTTGACTAAGCATTCGACTGCTCTCCCCAGGGCCAGAAGCACCCTCGGGGCCAGGCCACAGCAGTGACATTACTATCCCAGGCCAGGGCCCCCTACCCCCACCCCATGTCCTCTGGGGTTGGCTATACAGCCCCTCCCTCCGCTTTGCAGGACCTTCCATGGGTACAGACTAATTACCAAGTACAAATGATTACTAAAAAATGGTAGCAAGAGAAAGGCCTAGGTGGAAGAGTTCAGAGGAAGAACCTGATGGAGAATCAGTTTTGTGCCAACGAGGGAAACAGGAGGCAATCCAAAATGACAGGTAAGATTCTACTTAAGCACCACTGAGGTATCAGGAAACCCGGAGCAGCGGGCTTGTCTTCTTGCTTATGCAATGGCTGGCGTTACTAAGCCTAGCTGGCAATCCCCTGGACACACGCCACGGAGACCCGGTACCCTGGATAAATGCCACTCAACAGCAGCTCAGTACCGTGTGAGCAGGAAGAGCCTGATGGGAGAGGCTTACACAGAGTTCTGAGTCAGCAGAGGTAGTTCATAAGGAGGATTAGAACGGACATTCCTTATCTTCTCCAAAGGCAAAGAAAAAAAAAAAAAAAAAAAAACAAGCATTTCACTGCAGCATGAAAGGCTAGAGAGAACTACTTCTCCAAAAGGGAGAACTGCTGAAATAGGAAGCTGGGATCTTTCTTGGAAGTCTTTCCTTAGGAAGAAGAGAAAGACCTGATGGGGTAGGGAAAAGCAGGGGACAGGGCATCTCGGTAAGATGGGGATGCCCAAGAGGGCGTCTAGGTGGGGTTCGGGATCATATGCTGGGGCCCCAGGACCTCACACCGAACCCCGGGCTCTGCCTCCTCCGCCACAGGCTGTGACAGGGTGGGAACCGAGGGTGGGCCCCTCCCTCCCCTGCCCTCCCCTGCCCTCTTCCGGGCTCAGGCACTCACCAGGGCAAACTTGTTGACTTGCACATAGAGCCTCTCCACCTCCCTGGGGGTCACGGCCATCCCCTTTTGAGCCTGTAGGTAGTAGCTCAGCCACTGCAGCTGGGTGTCCCGCCCAGGGTACCGGCAGTAATCGACCTCATTCACACCTGATGGGGAAGGGGCCGCAGGCGGTTGCTGGGGGATGGGCCCACCTGGGGGTCCTCCAGCTCAGATGCTCCCTGCTCCCCTCAGCACCTCCATGTGCTTTGCCCCGAGGGGCTGTGCCCAGGAAGACGGCCTCTCGACCACCGAACTTGGCTAATGTGTGCAGCTTTCCGTGGGCTGGAGGAAAGCACAGAGACACCGTCTTGGGTGGGCCGGGGAACCCCCCCCATCCCCACCCAAGACAGCCTAGGCCCCTTCCTTTTAGGCGTCTCAGACGCTGCTTCCTACACCAGTGCTGAGCTGGCCACCTAAAAACATCACCTAGAGAGCTTGGTAGAAACAGATTCCCAGGCATCTCTACCCCCCCCCCCCCCAATTCTCCAGAGGATTCGGAAATGCATCCGGGCTTGGAACCAGATGGCTTCGATTCCTTCCGGTCCTGCCCTTGAGGCCTCAAGCTGCCAGCCCGATCCGCACCAGCCATATCCTGGGCACGGTGGCAGAGGCCTTGGCTTCAGAGCTGGGACAGAAAGCGGCGGTTCGTTTAAGACAGGACCAGGCCCGGGCCACCTTCCCCATGGTCTCTTCCTCCCTCTCCTTTCCTTCTTGTCTTTCCCAAGCTTCTCTCCTATTCCTGGAGAAACAAAGCCTCTGGGGCCCCGAGAGTATGGCTGGAAAAGAAGCTCCTTGCACAGTTGTAGAAACTAAGGCCCAGAGAGAAGAAACCTGCGCTGGGTCACAGAGCCGGTTAGAGGTGAATTCAGGGTTGCAACTCTTCTCTCCTACTTTCAGTACTGGGTCTCCCTGCTCCCAAGAGCCCAGGAGCTCCCCGCCTGGCTCCCAGTCTCCTTCCCCGCCCTCCTCCTTCCCCCATGCTAGGATCTGCCTCCTTCATTCTCAACTTGGGAGCAGGATGCAATCTGTCCCTTTGGAGAAATTCCAGCTGGACTTTGCTCTGTGTGGTGGGTGAGGAGGGCTTAAAATGCTTAAGAGATCACCCTCTGGAAAGGCCAGTGGGTCTGGCAGCCGAACACTCACAGGCCCAGGGCCCTGCCGGTGCCAGCCTCTGCTCTGTGCCACACCCCACAGCGTAGCTGCTCTGCCCAGCTGAGGCCCCCTGGTCCCTTGGGTTCCCAGATGCAGCTGGTGGCCACCCCAGTGAGTCACAGCCTCAGGTGCAATCAGAGCTTGACAGACCTGGTCACCTGAGATTATTGAAGGGACACGGTTGGCCAGGATTGGGCCCGGGAGTGGCTGAGGCTGGGCCAGGTGGCAGCTTTACAGCTGGCCTGGGTGTGCCTCACCTGTCCTAAGCCACAGGGGCTGAGCACACCATGCATCCCACACTGTCAGCCTGGTGATGTCCCTCCAGCCCCAGGGCCCAAGCTCCATCCACGAGTTGCCTCTTTAGCCCCAAACTGTTTAACCGTTAAGCCCTCAAGCTGGCAAAACCTACCCCACTCCCTTTACACAAATGATGCGATTGTACACACTGTGCCTTTACTGAACATTCGGCCACCCCTACGAAACACCCCCCGCCCCCGTCCTCCATTCCTGCGCCGGTCTCCCTTCGCCGCCGGAAGGCCTCCCTGCCTGACATCAGCAGCCGATGCCAATATGATGCTTAGCATGTGCTACACTCGTGTGTGTATCTCACGCTGATGCTACGAAGCAGGCACTAATAATATCTCCACCTTACAGAGGCACAGAGAAGGTAAGTAACCTGCCCAAGGACCACACAGCGGGCAAGCAACAAAGCTAGGCTTTGAACTTGGACAGTCAAGTGGCAGAGTGTATACTTTTAACTAGTTCCACCTAGATTATTCTCATCAGGCCACTAGCTTATTCTGTTCCTTATCCACAAGCGGGATCCTTATTCACAATTGTGCAACAGGAAGCTTGGGCAGGGAGGCAAGCAGAGACTATGGTTGTCCTGTGCTGGCCCAGCTGGCATGGGCTGTGTCTGCCCAGAGGAAGGAGTTGTTTGTTTGTTTTTTTTTTAAGATTAAAAAAAAAATTTTAAGTAATCCTCTACACCCAACGTGGGGCTCAAACTCACAACCCCGAAATCCAGAGCCACGCGCTCCACTGACTGAGCCAGCAACGTGCCCTGGGGTTTTTTTCTAACTCACACGCCAAGCCGAGTCTCCTCAGGGATCCCACAGAGGGCACATTTTCCTGATTTGTACCAAACTGCCATATGGGCTAGCAGGGGTCTGCTCTGTGTATGTGGGTCCGGCCCCCACCATGAGATCTGGAGCTCCCTCCAGGCAGGCTGTGCCTCCCCCAGACAGGTTGTGAGATTTGGGAGGACAGGGGCTGTGCTGTTAAGCCTCCACCTAGCAAGTACACAACCCCCCGTCTCATGCTCACCCTGGACCTGGCCTTCCTTCATAAGGAAGGCAACTTGGACAAAGACCAAATGGTAATTAATACCCTTCTTACCTGCAAACTCATTGAAATGGTTGCCAATGTCAAAAGCTTGGTAGTTGTAGCCGGCGTATTCATAGTCAATGAACCGTACATGGCCTACAAGGTAGAAGAGAGGCAATAAAAGTTGGTCCCAGGAGACAGGGAAACAGGGCCAGGGCACGTTTCCACGGGCCTCTGGAATGCACCCACTGACTCTCGCTGGCCTCTGCAGCAACCCGGCCTAACACACCCTCCTCGGCGGTAATCTAAGCTGTTTCTTTGTCCATCTGCCCTCCCCCTACCTCTGGCTGTCCCTCTCACACAGGGGGACCCTCACGCTCTGCTCATCTAAAGGCATCTGTCCTCAGCATGGCTAAGGGCCAGAAATAAAGGTAAGTACTTCCTAGGGGTGGAGCGCTCATTAGGAACACAGGAAAGTTCTGGCTCCATGAAGGTTTGGGCCATCCAAGAGGTCCTTGGAACCCCAAAATGTGGTCAGAAGGAATAGCTCAGGTGTCCTAACACTGAGGACCTCTGCAAACCAGGATTTTGAGTTCTTTTTTGGCAGAGGTTTCTAAGAGGAAATTTCTTGTTTTCCTTATTTTTGAGGGAGAAAGAGCACGAGTGGGGGAGGGGCAGAGAGAGGCGGGGACAGAGGATCCCAAGTGGGCTCTTTGCTAACAGCAGAGAGCCCGATGCGGGGCTCAAACCCACGAACCACAAGACAATGACCTGAGCCGAAGTCAGATGCTTAACCGACAGAGCCATCCAGGCGCCCCCTTTTCTTAGATCACCTTGAGATCTAAACTAGAAGGTCTCCTTTTGCTTGTCCAAGTGCCAGTCTGAGGAACAGAACCTCGAAGGCGGCTGATCGATCAGCCTGAGCCCCGCTGCTGTCCAAACAGACCCAGAGAACTGTACCTTTGGTGCTGTCATAGATGATGTTCTTGCAGAGCAGGTCATTGTGACAAAACACCACAGGGGAATCCAACTGGGACAGGTGCTCCTTCAGCCAGGCCAGCTCCCGTTCCAACACCTCCACCGTGGGGACATCTGCAGAAAGGCTGGGCAGTGGTAAGAAAGGTGGCCGGTGAGGGGAGGGCTGATAGGAGACAGGTAGGTACTTGGCCTCAAGAGCCCTGAGCTCGGGCCTTATCACTACCATTTACCGCAGAGGGGCCCTGGACAAATGGCTCACCCTTCAGACCCTCACTTTTGTCATCTGTAAAATGGCACTAGGGCTTCCTGATCTCCTGACTTCCTGTAGTTACCCTAAGAAGCTTATTAAAACATGGGCATAAGAACATTTCGCAAAGCATAGATGTGCCTGAGCCCACGGCATCCCTGCTACTTTGTGGAAGGGATAGGAAGGTAAGGAAGGAGGCAGAGAGAGAGGACAGGAGGGGAGAATGAGCGTCCACATCCAATGATTCCAGACTAAGACAACAAGGGCAGAGGGGAGAGCTGCAAACAGGCCTGTCTTAGCGTGCTAGAAGATTCCTAGAGGAAGGTGTAGCTCCCTAAAACTAGACGGTCTGTGGAGGCGTCACAAGGCCCTGTGGAGAGGCTGGCCCACTGGCATTAGAGGAGGCAGAGGTATGCCCTGGTATGTCCCCCTCCCTCTCCAGCGGCTGGTGTCACAGGGGGAAAGGACCAGAGAGCTCATAAAGCCTAGCTACTCAGCTCAGAGAGAGACCACTCAGGCCCACTTAAGAAAGCAAACGAACTGCGTCTTGGGCTCACTCCTCTAAGACCAAGGGAACATTAGGGCCTTTCAACCCAGCACTCGCTCTGTAGCTCCCCAGTGACTCGTCCCTTCCGCCTTGAAGTACGAGCGTGTGTTTCCTCGACCCAGGCCAGACTGCATTCGTGGGCAACTTGAGGGCGGGAACAGAGATGATGGAGGTCACCCCTCCTCTGTGCCCTGCCCCGACCCGCAGCACATGACGCACCACTGCGGAAGGAAACACGCGTGGAGAAGTGAACGAATGGGTCGATCACGGCTGGTAACAGAGGCCATGCCCTCACTGGTGAGGGCGCACTGTGCTGGGATGCTCTGAACTTTGGTCCCCAGGAAGCACACAGGTCTGTGCACACTGAAAAGCCAAATATTAGCACAGCCCTTGAAACCCCAGAACCACCAGTGGGTGGAAGGGAGGAGGCTGGGGTTTTATCTCCTGTTCTATCTCCATGTATCTCCTGTTTGCTTTCTTATCCAGAGCGGCCAGAGTATGTGCAGGAGGAGGAGAATGGGATACGTCCTCCCGATCCTCCCAAAGGAGGCCCCGTCACTCCCTCACCCGGTCCAGAGGCTGAAACATGGCAAAGAGCGTTTAGCAGGCATCCCCCTGTCCCCATGGAGAAGGACAAACGGCAGGCTTCAAGAAGGTCAAAACTAAAGAGGATCTTAGGCCTCTAGGCCAACTCTATGGGGAAACTGAGGCTCGTGGAAAGACAGAGGCTCTCCAGCTTCCAGAAGTCTCTTGCACAGCTGAACCCTCTTCCTCCTCACCTAAGAGAGGCAATCCCCAGCCTGTCCATGGATCCAAAGTCAAGTCGAACCTCCTAACCGTGAGGGCCTCGGTGCCCCTGTCAGAGGCTCTGCAAAGGCCCGGCAAAGGCCGGAAGAATCTGTTAATGGGGGTGATCTGGGGAGGCCTTCCTTTACCCTCACTGGAGTTTATCTGTGTTGACTGGTCTGCCTAAGATGCGTTTCAATCTTGGCTCTCCTTAAGAAGATACCGTTTAAGATTTTTTTCCCTTGGTCCAAGACCATCTAAAGATAAGAATTAGGAGGCTTTCTTTGGTTTGGCCAGGTCTCAGCCTGAAAAACATCTTTGACATCTAAGATACCTGCTGCCCAGGCTCTGACCTCTGCCTGACCCCCACCTTACCCACCCCAAGGCCACGCAGACGGTTACTGTGGGAACAATCCAGGCCTCCTATCTCCCCGGGCAGCCTCCCTTGGCCACCCCGCTTCCCTCCCCTGAGAACTTGAAACTCCGCTAGCTTTGCTACCTTCAGCCCGGACACCACTAGACTCTCTCAAGGCTGTGTGGTTGGCAGAATAGTAACGACCAGCGCATCACAGAAACCATCACACCTCAGGCAGACTGTCCCCTAGAGGCAGCAGGAGGGGGACGCAGGGGCTGCAGGGCCCCCAGGGAAGCCTGGGGGTTCCTCCTGATGAAAAAACTGCTCCCTGCCAAGTGTCCTCAGCTTTCAGGATCCAGGGGGGAAATGTACCCACAGTAGGCTATATGCTGGAGCTTCCTGGCCCATCACCTCTGCCCTGATAGCACTCAGCCCATCCAAATCTCCTCCTGATGCCCCCAAAGCAATGACTGCCGCCCCCATTGTCCCAGCCACCCCAGACACCTCTATGCCCAACCAAATACCAAGGCTACCAAATCTATTCCAAGTCTCTGACTCACCCCCCATTTTCCATCCCCCCTCCCCACCATGAAGCTGCCCCAGGGCAATGTTCCTAAAAATGTGGTTCCTTGGTCCCCTGCCTCAGAATCACCGGAGGAACCTGGCAAAGGCAGAATTCTAGGGTCTAACGCAAGACCTCCCAGCCAATCACCAAGGTCAGCCAGGGCCAGGAACCTGCGCTTAGCCAGCGCCCAGGGGAACGCTATGCTCAAACGTGGGGAGCCCTAGTTCCAGATCTTGCCCATTCAGTTTCAACACTCCCCGAGCTGGCCGCCCCCCTCAAGTCCCTATCCCCGCTTCCCCAAATCCCACCTGATCCTGTCCTTTACAACGCAGGAGGGCTTTCTTCCTAAACCACAGTCGTGGTCCCTGGCTCAATGACTTCCCGCTGCTAAATGATATCCTGGCTCCTGAACCTGGCATGGAAGGGCCCTTCCAGTCTAGCTCCAACCCACCTCTGCAGCCCCGCCTCCCGTAGCCCTTCCCGATCCCTCCTGAAGGCCTGCTCCAACCACCCTTAGCCACTCGTCACCCATGAGCCAAGCATATTTCTCCATCTCCTCCAGCCCGAGTGACCTCCCTTCCCAGCTCTGCCCACTACCTCTGCCGAGAAAACTTGCCCCGGTTCTCCCACCCCCGCATGCATCATACACCCGGCCTTCTTTGGTAGCTATGCACAGGCAGGTCCTATGCACCCTTGCTCCTTCCTAAGGTTCCTAAGCTCCTTGAGGGCAGGGCCAATGTCACAGCCATGGTTTTCGTTGTTTTAAAATCCCAGTCAGCGTTTGGGAAATGCAGGACTAAACCTGGGTTATTACCCTGTGACTGGAGCTCAAGAGCTCTGTCTTGTCCAGGTCACTGCTCAGTACTACCCATGTGGGATAGGTCAGGCAGTTTAGGGCAGGCACCGTCCCCAAAAGAGGCTCTGAGAAGTTAAACAACTTGATTTGCCCAAGGTCAAAGGTACGACAAGAGCAAAGGTAGTTGGTCAGTTCTTCTCCAGGGACCACCCTGCTCCCAACAAGGTCACCCCTGAAGGTTACACGGTGACAGTACAGTCAAAGGAAGCTGAGGTGGCGAGGGTCATGCCCGAGCACCCAACCTGGACTCTAGCCCTTGAGCTGCCACTGACCTTGGACAAGCCCCATCCCCTTCTCCAGACCTCAGTTTTTCCATCTGTCAGATGAAAGTGGTGGGTTACATGATCAGAGGGTCCTGTTGACTTAGACACCCCAGGATCCTGCTCTCCATGTGCTGTTTCAGTCCTAAGGGGGTAGGCGACTCTTGTCCCAGTGATAACATTTGGCATAGAAGGTCTGAACGTGGGCCATCCTGAACAAATAGTCCTAAAGCAGTGCTTGATAATCATTAAATGGGAGGATCCAGATAAAATCGTGCGTGTGTGCGTGTGTGTGTGTGACACATGATCGGGATAGAGTTAATTATTGTCTTGTCATCTTAGAGGAGGGAAGGAGATACCTTCCCCCCAAACCTCTTCTGTACTCTACTCCCATGAACCTCTAGAACAAGAGTGATGTTCAACCCAGCAGGGAACATGGAGGGATCAGAGACTCACTACTGCCTTTTCCTGGAGGGGGCAGGGGGGACACTCTTCTCTCCAACTCCCCATGCCTACTCCAGCACTCGAGGGTATGTTGGGGAGCCAGGTACCTGGAAGCTAAAAGGACTCCCAAGTTGCTGGCCAGAGAGCCTCCCTTGCTGTCTGGGAACCCTGTCTTAGCTGGGGAAAGGCAATGTTAGGGATGAGTGGAGCACCCCTTCCTTGGAAAGAGCAGAGAGGACACTACAAGCTGTCAGTTTGAATAAGGTGGGAAGCAGGGTCCCCAGAGGCACACGGGGACAAGAGGCGTCCGGGCAAGTAGCAGGAGTCTTGATGTCCCAAGGGCTTGTCAACTGATGAGCTGAGTTCTTCTGACTGATCATGAACTCAGCCTCACCCCGTTCTCAGAGGCTGGGTTCTCCCTACTGGTTGCTCAGGAGTCCGCTTAGGTAGAAAGGGCCCTGGGCTGGGAAACAGAACCCTGCCTGGGACGAGCCTGACACTGGGTAAAGCTCTAAGCCTCAGTTTCCTTTTAAGTAAAGGGGAAGACAGTCCCTAACCCCGGTCTCTACCGCAACCCGAAGACTCAAGGAGAAATGAACACTTAGGTATAAAGCTGGGGATCTGAGTCCCTGAGATCCGGTCAGTCGGCTCAGCTCTGCTTGGAGACAGACAGAGCAGTCAGGACTGAAGCCCCTCAACCTCCTGGTGGGGTCGGATGGAGCCTAAAGAACGGAGGCGGGATTGCATTAAGGCGGCAGAGACAGAAGCAGCCTCGAACCCTCCCAGCTCTTTGTACCTGGGGTTGATCTCGTTCTTCACGAGGGTGAAATAATTGTGCATCTTGTGCCAGAGGGTGGGCTTGGGCAGGCTGCCGTTGGCGTGGATGGTGTGAATCTTTGCCATTTCTAAGGCGATTAGCCTGCAGCAGAAAACAGGAAAGGTACAGTATCAGCATGGGGCAAGCCCATCCCAGCTCAGCCCCTCCTGACCAGAAAGGGGGCCTCCAGGGTCCATGGTGGGGCTAGCCAGAGGGCCGAGTATGGAACTATCACAGATCCTTTAGGGGCTTTTGCTCCCGCAGAAGGCAAGTCTGGGCAGAAGGCATGAAAAGGAGATAAGGCCTTTGGCCCGGCAGCAGCCTTTCCAGAACCAGAGCTGGGGCTGCTTCAGGGAGGAGGAAGGCAAAACACTGGGCCGTTGGCCACAGGTCAATGACCCTGCCCACCGCCCCCCCCCCCCAGGGTCACGTACCCACAGCAACCCCTGGGGACAGAGGGGTCACCTGGGGATGGGGGGAGTGGCCCTCCTCCCTCCTTGGACTCTGATCCATGCCCTGGGAGGGGGAGGGGAGGTGAATGCAGGGCACCGAGGGATCAGGGGGTGGTGATGCCAGGCAGGGAAGAAATGGCTGCCTCTTATCAGCCTGGCCAAGGTGGGGAGGGGAGCAGGCCGGCCCAGGGCAGCCCCTTCCTCTGCGGCAGGGAGTTGATGCTGGCGGCCGGGTGCCAAGGACGCAAAACAAACCAGCGTTCTATTTTCAAGTTCTCCTGTGGACATTATCCAAGGTCCCGGGAAAGAAGGAGGGGGCGGTAGGGAAGGCTGCTGGGAGAGGGTGGGGGTGGATGGAAGACTGACCGGTCAGAGAGGGAGGGCCTTGATAAGGACCCCAGCGTCTGAGGCCCTGCATCCCAGCTGGGCTCCCCCAGTCCTCTGCCAGCTCTCCCTTCTGGAGCCCCACCCCCCACCCGGCTGCCAAGCCTCCAACATTCAAGCTTCCTTCGCCTCTGCCTGTTGCTCGAATAATAATCACTGGGAAAGACAACAAAGGCATTGGCTGTTTGAAACCTTGTTACTGAGCTATTCCAGGGACACCCCTCCCCTTGCCAGGTCCTGGGAAGGGGCAGGCCATCACCCAACAGGATAACAGGGCAGTCTAGGGGCTCCTCCGGAAGCCCCCAAGGCTCCCACCTCCTAAAGGGTGGAGGGGGCAGGGGGCGTGGCAGCCACCGGGTGGGTGAGAGATGAAGGCTGTGCTTTCAGAGGCTAGAGGCCCTGGGGCAGGAGGGAGCCGGCCAGGGTTTAGGCAAGGCAGGGAAACAGACCTGAGACCCTAGCCTTCCCTTCCCAAAGGAAGATTCCGACTAGAGCCCGAACAGAGCCTTTCCTTGAATATCAATAGGGCTGTTGTCTGGAGAAGCAATGAGAGTAACCTCAACACTCAGCATTTTTATGCTGCAAAGCCCCAGCAGGCAGAGGTTAGGAGGTGGGGGTTCAGGAGAACATGGGGAAGTGGCTCCCAAAGGCCTTTCCCTCTTTGCCTCTTCCTCAGATATCCACCTTCACTCTAGAAAGATTGGAAAATCATCAAGGAAGAGCCTACCTCCTACACCTATCCCAATTTCTGGCTCTCTCCCAAATGTAAGATTGTTACCGAACCTAAATCCATCTTCAATCTTCCTTACAGCGATCTTTGTCTCCACGAGAGAATGAGTCACGGCACCAGATTCACAGAGGTGGCCCGAGACTGGGAGTGATCTGGTGGGGACACAAGACTGAAGGAGAGCTGGGAGGATAGGGTGGGAGAAGCCAGGCCAGGATTCCCCGGGCCCTCACCCTGCTCTGACCTCCTATCTTCAGGCCGGGTGCTCAGCCGGAGCCTGAGAAGACCACTGTGCAGGTCTGTATGTCCCCCTACCTACAGACAGACAGACACGTACACATATAGATATAACATACACCGGGATGTAAATATCCCAGGGCCTGACCAGCCCCAGAGGCAGTGAGCACTGGAGGGGAAGGTATCTCAGAGTCCCTTCTAAGTCCCTTGAGGGCCTGCCAGGGGTTCTCCGCAAATAGGGCCAGGTGCGCTTACTTGGGGTTAACTGGGTAACAGGTGAGGAAGCAAAGAAACTTCTTGGTCTAGTCCCTAGGTGGGTTTTTATTGTTTCCCCCTTGGTATTTGGAAGGCTCCTTCCCTTTGGGTGGGAAGGGACTCATCTCAGAGATCCCAGGCAGACCTCTGTGATGTGCTGCTGTCCCCAGTATCAGGAGTCAACCTCACCCTGCCTGGGACCTTGCCGTAGTCTGAGCACTCTGCACGCGGGTGTGGCACAGGGGGGGAGGAAGGTGGATACTGCCTCACATCCCCGCCCAGAATGGTTAGAGGAGAGAAAAGGCACTATGGGCTCCTCCTTGGTTCTCTCCCCTTCCAGACCCTACAGAGGCATCCACGGGCCTTGAAGGTTAAGTCCATTTCCTGGGTCCTACACATGCAGCCATTTAATGGGAGAGGCTCCCAGGGGGTCAAGGGTTCTTGTGAGCCTCTGTAAGGAAACCTCGGGCAGCTTCCCAAACCTGCGTTCCCGCTCTGTCAGGGAACCCGGTAGAAGCTCAGACTAGGGGAGGGATGGTGTCTCTCTGGGCTGCTAAACCAGGCTCACCCTGGATACGGCCCATTCTCCTAGCATGCCTGAGCCCCTGGCAGGAGGGGAGGGGCAGGAAACCCTGGGCGCTCTGGGGATTTGGCTCAGATTTCATTTCCAAGGCTCCAAGATGTTTCCAGGTCAGACATGGGGTGGGCAGAGAGCTGAGGCATGAGGTCAGGAAGCAGAGCCCTGCTGCACTTAGGGAACCAGGTCCTTTGGTCCCAGGTTCACCAAATTCTCACTTGCCGCCCCCAAGAAGCAGTCACCAGCGAAAATCCATGCAAAGCTACCGCCCCTCTCTGCAGAGCAATGCACAAAAACGCGCACCCGTTTTGCAGTTTCAGGAAGTTCACAGACCTTATGACTCAATCACGGACTCCCCTCCACACCAAGGAAGCTGGCCAAGGATTTCAAAGCCCAAGGCGTGAGGAATAGTAGAAATGAAGGGTACCCGGGGGCAACCTTCTCACCTGAAGAGCCGAGGCTCCCGGATGTGCTCGGGCCCCAGGGCCATGCCCCGCATGTACTCGTAGCACAGCCCGTTCTGGAAGGTGCAGTAGAGTTTGGGGGCGCAGCCATGTGCTCGCAGCAGCTGGAAATTCCTGACCTCATTCTCCCGGTCCACCAGCAGCTCCGTCCGCTCCCCGTACACCCGGACCAGCACACAGTCCCCCATGTCCTCCTCCACGTAGCAGGCCACCAGCTTGTTGGTGATGCCATCGGTGAAGCGCTAGCAGGGGGAGAGGGGAGCGCAAGGGTGCATGGGGCAGGGTCTCTGCGCTTGCCCCACGGCTCCCCAGCCCAGGTGCTCATTTGAATGATGTGAATGCCGAGCACAGCTGCACAGAAGCCCCCATCCTTCGGCCCTCTCACTCAAGCAAGAGCTCAGCATTGTTCCTTCTGTTCCTGATGCTTTACTCTGTCCTCGGTGCTTGGGGTACACTTAAGAGTTCGAGAACAAAACCCAAAAACAAAACCCAGGCCGCCTCACTTCTCCTGGGTCTGCCTCTAGCGGATGGGATTTGGCAGTGGAGGAACTCCCACACTCCTTGGTGGGTAGAAGCCCCCTCCCCCTATTTACTCCCCCATCCCTGAAAGAAACCCCCGTGGACCAGAATGTGGCCAGGGAGGGTCGGGAGCTGCCCGGGATGAGTACATTCCGACCCGGCTGCCTCTCTGCCAGGCGGAGGGCTGTCTGCTGCTCTCACCCCATCCAGCAGCGGAGGCACGGGAGGTACTGAAGTTGGCACCCACACCCACCCCAGGGCTTTGGTGGTCAGAGCTCCTTGGGGCCTCTGAGCTCCAAACCAGGAAAGACGGTAGGCCGTGGGCTGGGGAGAACAGACTCTCGGGGTAGGGTGACAAGAAGGAATGAACCATGGAATTTATGGGGCTTTAGAGGACACGTGAACCAATTCTAGGTGGGGAAAGTGAGGCGCAGGGAGAAGAGGGACTGGCTGGTAGCCTGTTCAACCTGTGCTGGAATTCACCTGGGACGTACCTGGTGGCTTGTGGGTCTTTTATTTTGAAAATGCTACCCACCCATCCCTTCCCCCAAGGGGTGTCAGCCTCTGCAGCTGGTCTGGGATCCTGGCCTTTCCCCATCCGGAAGACCTGCCCCTCCAGCACTGGCTGCAGGTGCCCCGCTCAGGACGCCTTCCTCCCGCCACAGGCAGCTCCCAGAGGGCCTGAGGGAGGGTGGGCAGGTGAAGACTCTTCAGAGGATGCAGATCAGCTGGGGAGTCTGCCTGAGGCTCCTCAGTGGGAAGCTCTGCCCACATCTGTGTCCCTGAGAATGTGCCCAGCTGGGGGTGGGGAGGCGCCCTGTGCGGGGGTGCTGAGCCGGAGCCTGGGGCTCTGGGGGCTCCGGGCTAGCCAGATTCTGCACGGTGGCTCCAGGGACCGGCAGGAACCGCTCAGAACCTGGAGACTTTGCTCCCACCGCCGGGTGGAGAAGGGGCAGGGATGTGTGTTTGTGTGGGGTGGGGGTGGGGGGGGGTGGGGGGGGGTGTCCCTTAAAAGTTCCTGCCTCCTCAGGTTTCAGTGCCGGCCGCGCGCGCTCCTCTGGGCAGCGAGGGGCACCCGCGCGCGGCGACAGGGGGTGGGGCCCTCGCGCGCAGCACGCTGACGGTGGGCAGGTGGACCTCCGGCAGCCCGCGAGCCCCGGGAGGAGGGGTGCGTGTGGGGGGGTGTGTGTGCGTGGGGACCGAGGGAGGTGGGGGCCTGGCTCTGCTTAGGGACCAGAACAGACGGAGCAAAATACATGCCCGGACCACCATTGCAACCCTGCCCTGCGCAGCAGCCGCGCGCCCCTGGAAGCGCCACCCGGAAGGATGCACGGACAGACGTCCACGCATCCCCCACAGGGCCCCAGCCCGACCCCGCGCCCGCTCGGCTACCTTAGTCCGAACTTGCTCGGGCTTCCAATGTGGCCGCAGCTCCTGGATGAGGCGCAGGGCGCCCGGGAGGATGTCGTCCTGGTCCACGGATATGCCGAAGCAAGGGACGGCGGCGGCCCTCGGGGCGCCCGGCGGCTCCCGGCAGCCCGCGCCGGCCGCCGCCTTCTCCTCCATGCCCCATGAGCACTGCGGGCACGGCGCCTGCCGCCTCAGGTAAAAGGGCGAGCACGGCAGAGGAGCCGAAGGGGGCACAGCCATTCCCAGCAGCCCCACCCCCTCGGAGCCGCCGCGCGAGCGCTAGCCCCTGCGGGGGGGCCCGGCGCGGCGGTGGGAGTGGTAGAGGAGGGGCCAAGGGAAGTCCATGACTCAGGAGCCCGCTGCCCGCTCGGATCTGCGCCCGAAGCCGACCCGGGAACGCCGGGGCCCGCCGCGATTGTGACATCATCACGGGCGGCGGGCCGCGCGGGGCGGGGGCCCGGGAACGCCCCCCGCCCCGCCCCCGCCCCGGCCCGCGGGCCGCCGCGAACTCCGCGGCCGCCGCTACCTGGGGCGCGGGGCGGGGGGTGACGCCCTCGGGGAGGTCGTGACGCAGGAGGCGGGGCCTGGCTCGCCCCGCCCCGCCCGCCCGATCTCCCCTCCACCCGGGTCCCGGGCCCCGCCGCCGCCGGGGGGCTCGCTCTCCGGCCTCTGAGCCGGCGGGGTGGCCGGCCTCCTTCCTCCCGGCTCGGCGGGGGCCGCTCCCCCTGGGCAGCCTGGGGCAGGGCCTGGGAAGGCCTCTTCCTGCGCCCCTACTCCAGCCTGGAGGATGGAGATCCGGCTGCCGCCAAGAGGTCGGCTTGGACTCGCCCACTTGTGCCCTAGGTCCCTGTCCGCGGTGCCTGAAAAAGGAGTCCCCTGCTGCATCTCAAAGGCCCTTCCCTGCAGGAAGCCTCCCCCCCCCCCAGGCAAATCCTCCCTCCCGCCCCCCACGCATATACTCGAGGGAGAGGTGATGCATGTGGAGGGTGGGCGTGCCAATGGGAACCTCACTCATCTTCAGCCCAGGGGGGAGAACTCTCCTTGCCCCATCCAGGAAAGTGCCTACAGAGAGGGGGCCATTTTCCATCTCCCCAAGTTGTCCCTTCGGCCTCTTCAGAAACGTCTCAACCGCAAGGCCCCTATCATTATTGCTGTCCAGAATCCAGCTCTGCCCAGCTGAACTTCCAGACAGTGGAAACGTTCTGTATCCGTGCCGCCCAGTGCAGTGGCCACTAGCTACATGTGACCGTCCAGCACTTGAAATATGGCTAGTGTGACGCTTAATTTTAACTTTAATGTAAATAGCTATATGTGGCTGTCATATTGGCCAGGCACAATGGGGAGATGATGGGGAGGCATGCCTCTTTAAGGTCACGGATCCCCAGGATGTCCACTTGGAAAGGGCACTGACTCCAACTCCGCCTTTTTGCAGTAAGGAAATAAAGCCAGGCAGGCAAGAGAATTCAGAGAATGGGGGTGGGGGGGTCCAAGCCTCAGATCCAGGATTCCGAACACAGGCTCATGCTCTTGGCTTTGCACAGGGACGTTGCAGACAGCTCCTGCCTTTGGGAATCTGCCCTGGAGGGGCCCTAGGGTCTCACACAAGGTCAAGAGGTTGCAATTCTAGAGGTATGACATTTGCCGGGGCCTGGCTGAGCCATTCAGTGCTTCACTTTTTTTGGTCAAAAGAGGGGTGAACAGCTGCCATGAAGAGGGACAGCATCCGTGGCCTCAGGTCGATGTTCTCATTCCCCAACCTGGTAGCCCAAGGAGCAAGGGTGGGAGAAGACTTCAGCCTGTTGAGTCCCGTGTCTGTGAGAGGGGTGGACGGTGTGTGGGCTGTGTGCTTGTGCACGTGGCCCCTTGCCAGGGTGTCTCCCGCTTTGTACCTGTGGGAAGTACACCTGCATGAGATAAGGTGGAAAGCCCCCAGAATCTGACTTATGTGGGCTGGGTTCTAATCTTAACTTTTCACATTCCAACGAGCCATCTTGGACAAATGCCTTCCATTCTCTGAGCGTCAGGTTCCCCACATGTACAAAGGGAATATCGGGGTGCCTGGGTGGCTCAGTGGGTTAAGCGTTCCACTTTGCCTTGGTTCGTGATCTCATGGCTCACGGGTTCGAGTCCCACGTTGGGCTCTGTGCTGACTACTCAGAACCTGGAGCCTGCTTCGGATTCTGTGTCTCCCTCTCTCTCTCTGCCCCCCCCCCCATCAAATAAATAAAGCATTTTAAAAAATTTAAAAAGGGAATGTCAGATCTCTGGCGTTCTATAGTTCCAGGTGATGGTGTCTTAGACTACATGTATAAACGGTGACATCGTCGGGGGTTAGGGGGTTTGCAGTGCATGAGAGGCTCGAGCCTGGCTTCTACCAGCTTGGAGCATCTTTCTGGCCCATAATCTACCAGCACGGCATTAGCCCTGGTCCTGCAGGGGTCGGAGGGAGCAAACGACTGTGTGCGAATAACTCCACCTGAGCGGGGATGAATGGCATCAGCCCTGCACGCAGGAGCCTGTGCGTGCAGGTGAGTGCGTAGTCTGTCTTTTGGTGTCACATTCCTGTCTGCACATGATACACGGCTGCGCCTCTCATTTCAGACCCCAGTGAATCCAGGTGCAACGAGGTTGTGAACATGAAGTCTTTATTCTTCTGTTTGTTCTCAAAGCAGGGAAGAGCTGATGCTGGAGGCAGGGTGAGCGTCTGGGAGGAGCTCTACACCCCACACCCCTGCACGAGAGCACAGGCACAGGCGGGGGAGTGTCCAAGAGAGTGCTCTAGCTCCAGGCTAGGGCTGAAGGCAGGGTCCAACCGGGGCAGCAGAGGGCCTCAGCGGGCCAAGGCAAAGCCAATGCGGTTGTTATGGCGATCAAACTCCGTGTAGAATTTGCGGATGAAGCTGGCGCCCAGGACCCAGACAGGCCCAGTGGGTGGTGGGACATCCAGACCATGGAGGGCCAGAGTGCACAGGCCATCATTACCGTAAGAATCCTGGCAGGAAGCAAGAGGGTTTTCCCTACTGCCTGGCACATTACCATTCTCCTCCCTTGGTCCTGCCTGACCCCATTGGCCTTTCACCCCACCATACATCCTCCTGGATGCAGGTACTTAGCTAGACACCGGGCAAACCATACACTGTGAGACCTTCAAGAGCTTACAGCCCGGCAGAACTTCTGGTCCTAGGCAAGTTACTGTGTTTAATTGCCCTAAATCTGTTGAGTATAAGAAGGCCATAAGAGTATAGGAGCACAGCATTACTGGGGGCATTTGCTGACAGGATGGAGACAAGGGGATGAGCACAGTGATTCCCAAACCTGGCTGCCTATTGGAATCACCGGGGAGTTTTGAAAACACGGACCCCGGGTGCCCCTAGAGGTTCTGATTTAATAGGTAGGGGATGTGGCTTGTTACTGGGATTTTTAAGGTTTCCAGCTGACTCAGTGGGTGGGGGGAATGGGTTAAATGGGTGAGGGGCATTAAGGAGGCCGCTTTTCTGGATGAGCACTGGATGTCATATGTAAGAGGTGAATCGCCCGATGCCAAGACTACACTGTATGTTAACTAACTTGAATTTAAATAAAAATAGTTTAGGGGTGCCTGGGTGGCTCAGTCGGTTAAGGTTAAGCGTCTGACTTCGGCTCAGGTCACGATCTCGCGGTCCGTGAGTTCGAGCCCCGCGTCAGGCTCTGGGCAGATGGCTCGGAGCCTGGGGCCTGTTTCCGATTCTGTGTCTCCCTCTCTCTCTGCCCCTCCCCCGTTCATGCTCTGTCTCTCTCTGTCTCAAAAATAAATAAACGTTAAAAAAAAAAATTTTTTTTAAATAAAAATAGTTTAAAAAAAAAAGCTTCCAGGTGACTCTAATATGTAGCTAAGCTTGAGAAGCACCGACTGAGCGTGGGATCTATGCATAAAGACTTGTCCCTTTTAGAGGGCCCCTGCCCACCCGTCCGTCCTCCCTGTGGTCGAGGGGCCGCCTGGAGCCTCACCTTTAACACATAGTCCGCGCTGGTGAGCGTGTAGGCTCTGCCTCCAAGGTGGAAGGAGATGTCCGGGAGTGTAGGCACCTGCTTGCAGTTCACGACATACTGAGGGGAAGGTAAAGGGAGCCCTGCTGAGTGTGGGAAGCCCCCGGGGCAGACACAGCCCTGTGCCTGTGGCTGGGCTCCTCTGCTGGAGAGGGCTGGGCACGTGGCCCGCCCTCTCCCTAGGGGACACCAAGTCACATGTGGCGAGAGAGGAGAGGAGGGCAAGGCCCGAAGCGGCCCCCTTTGGGACCTGATGCTTCCTGCGGTAATTTGGGGGCCTGATCAGGCGATGCTCCCGCAGCCTCCGGTGCCCCCGCTTCCCCCAGCTTCTTACTTCGTTTGGGCTCAGCTCCTTGGCCCCCAAGGTCTCCATGAGCAGCCTCAGGGAGCTGGTGGGACCCGAGATGTAGGATGCGCCAGTATCCACCACGACCATGCAGCCCTCCTCACAGACCAAGGTGGCCGACCTCACCGACACCCTGAGGGAGGCCAGAGAGTGAGACAGACGGAAGGCTGATGGGACACCACCAGGCCGCCAAGCTTCCCTGAGTGAGGCAGGTGACAGGAGGCCATGCTGGTGGTCCCCTCCCTCAGCACGTGGCCTGGTGACCACCGCCTCCTCTCCGTAGCCCCTCCCCCTCTGTTTTTCATATCTCCACGTTCCCCATCCCTGGACAGAGCACTCAGCAAACGTTGGCTGGGCCTTAAGAAGTGACTGCATTAGGAGAGAGGACAAGATGGAGACAGTACCCATCCCACTCCCACCCTCCCCCGGCAGCAGCATTTTGGGAGAGCAGGGCGGGTTGAGGGTTCCTGACCCTTTCATTTTGATCTGCCAGGAGCCAGTCTTGCTGACGCTCACGTAGTGGAAGTTCCCTTGGTAATACTGGGGGTCGCTGCCTCCCAACACAACCTCTCCTCCGAGCAAGTGGGAATTCCTAAAGGAAAGATCAGAGCTCTTGAAGATCCGTGACCTCTGAGCCCCAGCACCCCAGCAACAAGGGATGTTGCGCACGGATACGGGGGTGGGGGGCAGAGGAAGGTGGGAAGTATAGCAAGGCTGGGAAGCTGCAGAAACATGTCTCCACCGTTCTTGCCCCTCCCCAAGCCCAACCAGAGGTGGTTCCAGAATAGTCCAGCTGCATCCGATAAAACATCCCCAGCAAGGTCACAGCAAAGGAACGGGCGCAAGGACAGTGAGTCGAGAGCAAGATGAGAATCCCCACCCCCCCGCTCCCAACTTGGGTTTGAGTTGCTGCAGGTTGAACAGGTGCATGGGGGTGGGGGGGTGGGGGGGTGGTCTCCGGGACCTGCTGGGTGGGGGTGGGCAAGGGGCAGGAGGCAAGCTGGAAGGAGGGGTGGAAAACTTAGGCATCTGGCAGAGCCTGGGCCTGCGGAGGTGAGTTTGGGCTGGTGGGTTGGTGGCGTATGTGAATCTGCATGGGGTGTTCAGGAGGGTCAGGGCCATGTGAGGCGAGGCGGAGTGGTGGGGTGGGTTTCATCTCCTTACTTGGACTTTCTGCAGAGAAAGAGAGAGCAGAAATGAGGTCTCTGTTGCAGGTGGGCCTCGCCAGCCTGTTGTTGGGCAGGGTGGGTGTTATGCCCTCTTTTTTACCCTTTAGGTGCTGGACTCACCAAGAGGTAAAGTCACTTGCCGGAAGTCCCCCGGGTGGTGTGTGGGGCGATTGGTGCCCAGTCCAAAGCGGACTCCCTTGCTTTCCTCTCCTCCCAGCGCACAACACCTCCCACCGCGCGGGGCCTCCCCTCGGGCTGGTTTCCAGGGTGCACACGTGGGCTGGGTTTCCCAGCATACGTGTGCAGGCGGTTTAGGTGTGCACACGTTATGCGGGCCGGTGCAATGCATTGCCCTCTTACACATTCAGTACGTATGCGCGTGTGCTATAGCACCTGCCCCCACTGCCCCTCTGCCAACATTTCAAGATCCCCCTGCCTGTTCCTTCCTTCTTGCCCCAGGGTCAAGGAAGAGGCAGGCCCTCTTAACAAGGCCCGCCTTCTTCCTGTCTGCTGGATTCTTCTCCCTCCTGCGGCTGCCAGGCTCCTGTGCCCTCAGTTAGCTCATCCGTTTCCCAGTTTCAATCTCTCTCTCTCTTTCCATTGGCTTCCTCCTCCACCTGCAAGCATGCTCGTGCCTCCTCTAGCATTTTAAAACACCCACCCTTCTTGTCTCCGCTTCCCTCTGCATCTCAGCCTGCACCCCTCCTGACGCTCCCCTGTCTAATCTCTCAGGGCACTCTACACCTGCCCTTTGCTTCCTGACGCCCACATCTACCTCTCAACTGGTCACCATCTGGCCGTGCTCCAGCTCAACAACAGCTCTTCCCGAGGACGCTGCCCCAGAGCCAGCCGGTGGCCTCTGCTCAACCTCCCGTTTTCTTTTTCTTCCTTCCTTCTTCTCCATTTTACCTGTGCAATTTCTTCCGACCTTGACCCTCCCTCCACCCTCACCTCCCTCGCCTCCAGCTCTTCCGGTCTTCCCAAACCCACAGCTTGGAGCAGATCACAACCCTGCAGCGAGAGCTCACAATGGCTTCCCCCAGGCTGGCCCAACCACGCACAAGCTCAGCCTAGAGTTGAAAGGCACCCATGGGCTTCAAGCCCCAGGCCCCCTGTCCTGTTGCTTGTCACGTTGTAATGTTTCCCGCCTTCCTTCCTGACTGTAGGCTCTGTGAGGGCAGGGACTCTTTTTGGACGCTATGTTCACGGCTGCACCCCAGAACCTCCCACAGTGCTTGGCACATAAGCACGCCATATTTGTTGAATCAATGAGTGAGCAAATAAATGAAGGGATTAATGAATAAAGCCAGCTTTCTGTGTGGTCCGTCACAGGGAGGGTCCCAGGTCCCAGTAATGCTTTATTTTCCATCACCCCCACCCTGCATTTTCCTCTTGTTCTAGAGAGTGCTGACAGGACTTGCTGCAATGATGGAAATGTTATCTTCTATCCAATATGTAGCCATAGTCATTGTGGCTGCCGAGCACTGGACGTGGGGCTAGTGTGACTGAAGACTTAAATTTTATTAAATTTTAATTAATTTCAATTTAAGTAGTGACTTCCATATTGGCTAGTGGAGCTCGACCTACGGCTTGAATACCACCTAATCATGAACCCAGAAACATCCCGGTCCCAACTCCCCTCCTGCTCTCCCGGCTCTCCTGATACCCTCCGTCACCCCTGCCTCAGCCCCTGAAGCCCCAGCCTCACCTGCTGTAGTAGACAGAGAAGACATCCTCCTTTAGCACCCCTTGGGAGAGGATGTGGTCAAAGACAGGGGTAACCCCGCCAACAGCCTGTGCAGGGAAGCCCATGCCCAGAATCCCATCAAACTTGGCCAGCATGAAGGGTATCAGGGGCAGCTCTGTGACCTCTCCAAACGTCTGTGTCACTGTGATTCCGCCCACCTGTGGGAGAAAGGACCAGAGGAGACCAAGCCTACTGCCTCCTCCCCCCCCCCCCCCGGCCAGGGGGGAGTCTAGGACCCACATCCCCTAGGGTAGAGAAACTGGGGGTAAGACCGTTTTATCAACCCCCCACACCTATCCTCTCTTCTAATACACATGCAGGCTGTGGGGTTGCCCAGGACCTGGAAAAGGGTACTGACAATCAGTAACCATCAAGGTGCCAGGAGCTCTCACACCCTCTCCCCAGGGGCCCAGCTTCCACACTGGCAGGACTGGGTCTCAGTTCCTCACCCCCACTATGGGTAAGGATTTCTCCAGCCCAGCCAGACCTTCTCGCCTGGTTTCCCAGACAACGGGCCTCTCATGTTCCATGTGTACCCTTCCCATAGCTTAGAGCAGGGGCTGGAGTAACTCCCAGAATGGAAAGGGTCCGAGGCAAGCCAAATGGAAAAGACAACCAAGCCCTGACCTTAATCCTAAACTCTAACCTCAACTAGGATCTTCGAACCTCTGCCTGACCCCCAAACTAACTCTGGCCATAATGAAACCAGTACTGCTGACCCTGACACTGACTCTGATTTCAGTCTGGGGCCTTGTGAAGGGCCCAGTCGGGAGCTGGGTGACCTCAGGCAGGTTAGCTGACAGGAGGCTGTGGGGCTCCGGCTAAGCTCTCACGTGAGTTACACGTAAAAGCTTCCACAAATCACCCAGTGTGGACCCAGGAGCTCAGGCTTGCTCTGTCCCAGGCCCTGCTTCTTTGCAGCAAGGCAGGGTGTTCCTCAATTGCCCAGGCTCTAAGGTGGACTGAACTGTACCCCCCGCCCCCCTCCAAGTATGGGCCCTCCAGTGGCAGGGGAGGTCTGGGACCAGAAGGGCAGAGGTCAGATGACCTGGGGCACTCCTACTTACAGTCACCTCGTCCTGGCTCAGGAAACCTTTGACCTTCCCAGATCCGTAGCGGATGGTGAATGCCGTCCCATTCTCCATGTAGCTGGAGGATTCCGAAGAGTCGTAGAGGCTGTGAATCTCTGGCAGAGGGATATAGGCTCAGGTCTGTTCAAGAGAGGCCCGGCAGGGGGGCTGGGAGGCAGGTGCCTGTGGGCGTGGCCCCCTGTGGTTGAGGACTTCTGTGAAGGGGCGGGGAGGCCCTGAGGTGGGAGGCTTGAAAACGTGTTTCATCAATCAAGGAGTGTGTTTCTTGGGCCCCTGTCACGTGCCCAGATCTCTGAGAATTTTGTCTCCCGATCAAGCATTCCACAGTGATTCTGATGCTGGGATGAGGAGAAGATTCTGGTTCCAGTAAGCTCTTGAGAAGAGGCTGTTGACTAAGGAAGGGCGTGGAAGACCCTGAGAGCCTGGGGTGGGTCTGAGGATTTGGCCCCAATCTCAGGAAAGGGGAGAAGTGGACTTCTGGGTGAGCTGGGGACTTCTAATGCCGCCATTTTACCTTGGCGGCCGTATCGGGAAAATGGGGGACATTGTCATCTGTCCTCTCGGGGGCAACAGGAGCAGAAGCAGGGAGGAAATAGTTCAATTGGTAGCAGAGGGTGTGAGGCAGGCCCGGCCAAGTGTGGCAGGGGGCTCGGGGAGAGGTCCTGTAGGCGTGCGGAGAGGGGGGTGCTCACCACATGCTGTGTAGAGAGGGCTGCACTTGGTGGAGGGCACCCAGAGGTTGGCTGAGCCTGTGTCGAAGATGACTTTGAAAGTCTGGGGTGGGGTGCCAATGCCGATCTCGCCATAGTACTGGGTCTGTGGGGGTGAAAGGAAAGAGGCAGCTGGAGGCGCGGGGAAGCTTGGGGCTTTGCCGGATACCTCCTTGGGCACCTGGGGTGAGATTAGGTAGATCAGACAACCGCCCCGGGGTTTCCATTTTCCAGCAGGGCCCGGGTGGGACCCTTAGCACTGTCTTAGGACTTCCCTGGAAGTGAGACAAGAGGGCAAAAGAAGAATACTGAAAATGAAGATGATGCCCCGCCCCTCGAAGGGCTGCTAACGCAATAAGCAGGCACTCCGTGCAGAGCCCAGTCACAGAAACCCGCATCTGAGGTCACATACCCACCCTGCCCACCTTGAAACCCAGAGCCTGGATTCCTGAGTTCCAAACCTAACTCTGCCTCTGGGCTCCTTTCTGCCCTCTGTGCCTCAACCTTTCTAGCTCTGAAATGGGAGTTTTATAGGGCACTTTGTGCATCTCAGCAACTCAGTCATAGGCAGCATGGAAAGAGCAAAGAAAGCCTTGGGCCCCAGAAAGAGAAAGGAGACGGAAAAGCAGGGGCGCTCACATCCAGGTAGTTGGTGAGGACCACAGGGGACGTGCTGTTGCCAAAGGAGAATCTCTTGGCGAACTGGCTCCATTCAGCACCAAGCCTGGCTACGTCCACGCCTCGCTCCTTCAGGCTTTCCCGGATCGAAGGCATTTTCTTGAGGAAGATCCTGACCCGGGGTGAGGGAAGAAAAAAAACAGAAGAGCTCTGTACTCCCTCATAACAGTGGTACACAGTCCTGAAGCTTCTGGTACAATTCTCCCTAATCTAGCCTAGACACCTGAGAATCCCTCTTGTGCCCTAAGGCCTCTCAAGGAGAATTCGCAAGCCTCGTTGAGTCAGCTGCACTGGCATTAAATAATCCTTAACACGCTTCCTTCTGTTGTCTAGTTCTGATCCCTATCACTACGAGGCCATTCGTTCGTTCCTTCCTCCCTTTCATAATTACAGATTGAACACCTACTCTGTGCCTGCACTCCAGTGGATACTAGAGATAGAAAGATAAAGATCATCAGTGGGGTGCCTGGGTGGCTCAGTTGGTTAAGCTTCTGACTCCTGATTTCAGCTCAGGTCACCAACCACGAGATAGAGCCCTGCATGGGGCTCTTCATGGACAGCGTGGAGCCTGCTTGGGATTCTCTCCCTCCCTCTCTCTTTGCCCCTCCCCCCCCCCAAGTAAATAAACTTAAAAAAAAAAATCACTGCCTTCAAGGAGCTCCAGCAGGCAAGGAGACAGAGGAGGAAACGCAACAGCGACATCCCCTCTAAGATGAAGGCTGGGACTCTCCCCTCAAGGCTGGACAGGACCGGGCAGTGCCGTGTGAGGCCTGTAGGTGGCAGCAGGCGCCCACAGCTGCCTGCCGGGGCTCCAGGATGCCAGGCCAGGGTAGACACCCAGCCAGGGCTGTGGGCTGGAACCTCGGGACTGAATGGGTGGGGTGGGGAGAGCAAACGGCATGTCCAGAGTAACTGTGCCCCTCTGCCCCTGGAAAGATGTGACTTCTTGAGCCTGAGTCCCAGTCCTTCAGCTCCTTTCCCTGACACCCGCCTATCAGCTTTGGGAGGCAGAATTAAAGACCCTGGGGCTGGGTGGGGGCCGGTAAAACATATTGAGGGGCCACCTGGTCAGTTTCAAACACTATACACCCTCCATATAGCCCTCGACCGTAGGCCAGCCATCCTTATCCTCACGTAATGATGAGGAAAGCAGACAGGGCACATTGGGTGGCTCAGTCGGTTAAGTATCCGACTTCGGTTTAGGCCATGATCTCAGGGTTCACAAGTTCGAGCCCTGCGTCGGGCTCTGTGCCGACAGCCCAGAGCCTGGAGCCTGCTTTGGATTCTGTGTCTCCCTCTCTCTCTAACCCCTCCCCCCTCACGCTCTGTCTCTGTCTCTGAAAAATAAACATTTGAAAAAACTTCCGATGAGGAAGCAGAGGCTCACAGGGTTGTGGATGGAGCAGGGACTCAAAGCGGCGTCTCTGGACTTGTTTCCCAGAGAGTGTCCCCAGGGCTCCCACGGGAAGCCTCTTTGCAGAAGCTTGAGGGGAGATGTCCCTAGCTGTTGGCCAGGGGGTTCTGGGATTGCAGCCCAGTTTATGGAGAACCCGTCTTCTTTTCTAGCTGCTGGTCTCCCTGTACCGCCCTTCCCTCCTCGCACCCGGCACTCTCGGACCCCCTTATGCGAATGCAGCTTTCCTGCCAGCCAGCCTCACCTCAACGGAAATGACTCGTCATCGTTGTGTCACAGTTTGCTGTTCACAAAGTCGTTTCACAATTATGATCTTATTCTCAGCCATCCCCTGGGGTGGGTGAGGTTATTATTCCCATGTTTACCGACGGGAAAATGGAAGGGCAGAGAAGGCTTGATCCCGGAGAGGGTGCACTTTCTACTATTTACTCTGAACAGCCTCTGCCCTGGACCCTAACATGTCCCATTCTCCTTTCAGAAGGTCCCTTCCTCGCCCCCAGCTCTCCATTCTTCTAAGCCCAGCATGCATCCCACCTCCAGGAAGCTTGCCCCAGGAACTCCAGTTCACACCGGCCCCACCTCTGCTTGGGCTCCGGCTCCATTTTTCCTCGGGTGCTCGCAGCCTGCACTGCACAGCCTAATGCTCCTGGAGGTGGTGCCGTCTGGTGGTGAGGACACAGCAGTCGTGGGCACATGTTTAAACCCTTTCTTACTGTGTGATTCGGATCAACTTAACCCAGCCTCTCCGGGCCTTTCGTGAGCCGCCATCAACTCCTTTGTAAAAATGGACTAAACAGTAGTACCTGCCTCAGAGAATCACTGCAGATTAAACAAGCTGCCCACTGCTCAATAAATGTGAAGACTGTGCAGAAGGCAATGAAAGCACCTTGAGAATGGGGCCCTGTGTTCAGATCCCCCAAAGTGCCTTGCGTGACACTGTGCAAATAGCAGGTGGAAAAATTTTGTGTTTCAAAAGCCTCTTTCTCCACTCCTGGCCCAATCCCGTTCTTCTTCTCTTTTTATTTATTTTATTTATTTTTTGAGCATGAGCATAAGCGGGGGAGGGGCAGCAGGAGGAGGAGAATCCCCAGCAGGCTCCGCACTGTCCACACAGAGCCCAACATAGGCCTTGAACTCACTGACCATGAGACCATGAACTGAGCCGAAATCAAGAGTCAGACACTTAACTGACTGAGCCACCCAGGTGCCCCTCTTCCTGGCTTTTTAAAGAGAACAGGGAGAATGTTTTTACCTCAATTCCACATTTACTCTGGGGGTGGGGGCTGCCTGCAGGCACTCGGTCTCTCACCCCGCACCCCTACCCTAGCAGTTACTCTCTGGGAGCCTGGAAGCAGGTGAAAAGGCTTTGGAAACAAAAGGCCCAGTGTGTGTTGAGGCTCAGCCTCTTACACGTGACCTCCCTGAGCCTCTGTGTCCTCACCTGTAAAATGGGACTGCTGGGTTGTCAGGAGGAGAATTTGAGAGGAGATATGTGGAAAGATCCTGTGACATCCTCGACATTTTACAGGCTTAGCAACTAGGACTGTTAAAACCTGCCCTCTTAGGGGCACCCAGCTGCCTCCGTCGGTGGAGCGTGTGACTCTTGATCTTGGGGTTGTGAGTTCGACCCCCATGCTGGATGTAGAGATGACTTAAAAATAAAATCTTTAGGGGCGCAGTCGGTTAAGATTCAGCTCAGGTCATGATCTCGCGGTTCATGAGTTCGAGCCTCGCGTCAGGCTCTGTGCTGACAGCTCAGAGCCTGGAGCCTGCTTCGGATTCTAGGTCTCTCTCAGAAATAAATAAACATTTAAAAAATTAAAATAAAGGAAGCTCTCTAAAAAGCAACACAATCCTGCTCTTGCCTTGAGGTCTTCTGGTTCCACCACCTGCCCTCCCCACACTGAAACCTTTTCTCTTGGAGACCCTCCCTCCTGCCTCTCCCCTTCTTCAGCCTTTTTTTTTAAGTGTATCTTTTTTAACATTTATTTTTGAGAGACAGAGAGCGAGTGGGGAGGGGGCAGATAGAGAGGTAGGCACAGAATCCAAGGTGGGCTCCAGGCTCTGGACTGTCAGCACAGAGCCTGTCGCGGGGCTCGAACTCACGAACCCGTGAGCTCTTGACCTGAGCTGAAGTTGGGCACTTAACCGACTGAGCTGGCCAGGGGCCAGGGCCCCCCTTCAGCCTTAGTGAACTCAGGGAACTTAATGAGCCCAGTTCCCACAGGGCCTGGCACCGGGTGTGGGCGTTACTAGGCCTCCCTCCTCCTGCCTTCAGGCCACGCCTTAAGCCTTTCTTTCAACGTTTGTTTGTAACAACCCACCCTGTGGGACTAGTAACAGCTGGGTTTTTACAGCCTTCGGGCATCAGGCTGAGGGCTTTCCATATCTCTCATTCAATCTTCAAAGCAGACCTATGAAGCAGGTGCTGCTATTATCCCTGCTTTAAAAAATGGTAAACTGAGACCTGGAGAGGTTAAGTAACTTGCCCATGCTTTCCCAGCTAGTTAGTTCCGCGAGTGGAGCAGGATTTAAGCCAAGACAATTCAACTCTAGAAGGCTTGTATTTAACCACTAAATTGTTCTTCCTTGGTAAGCTTAACCAATACCACCCCCTTCTTAACAATTAGACTGTGACCTCCTTGAGAACAAGGGGCAGGTCTGAATCATCTGAGTGCCTCGCCTGGGGATCTATGCAGGAAGCAAGGGCTCTGGGCAGGGATCAAATGACGTGGCTTTCGGGCCACTAGGGTAGTGTGCCACTATCGGCCCTGTGACATCGGCTGAGCCACCTCTCTCAATGGGCCCGCGCCTCCCTGGTCATGAGGACTGGATGACATCCCATATTAGAAAGCCAGGGGTGTTAGGAAGGTGGGAACCCCCGCGCCCCCGCCCCCCAGCCTGAGTTACCGTCTGAAGGCGCCAGAGTCTGCGGGGAGACCGAAGGCGCAGGAGCTGCAGAGCACCAGCAGGAGGCCCCAGCGAGGCATTCTGCTCCCTTGGTCCATGCTTCTTCGCCTGGGTGCTCGGCTCTCTTGGGAATCTGCAGAAGCCTTGTGGCTTCCCAGAGCCCTTCTCCTTTTATGCTCTCCATACTTGGGACGGTTGAGATTTAGCTCTGCCCTGATTTATTATCCGGGGGCACATGGAGGGCGGCCAGTAATAAATCCCCCCGATGGGACGGAGCTAGATGGGTGAAGGGTGACCAGGTTTCGACGCAGAGCCCAGGAGCCAGGGAAAAGGAGGGCTGTGGGAAAGCCATGCTGTGCCCAGTGACGCCAGCAGCCCCATCTCGGCCTGGCCCTGCGACCCCCGCCGGGGCAGAGGCTGATGGGAAACATCAGTGTTCCAGAACACGGTCAGGGCTGAGACCGTCACAGAACGTGGGTTTCCAACCTCCCCCGCCAGACTCCACCCTCCGTACCCTTCAAGTGCCCTCCTCTGTGTTAACCTCGGCTGTGTTCCTGACCGGCTTCTCCCACTTTGTGTCTCAGTTCCCTTCTGGAACACGGGCGACTCCTCCTGGCTTGTTCGTGACAGAACCAGACCCAGAGGCCTCCGTGCCGCCTCCCTCCAAGCCTCTGTTAGCAGCAGCTGTGGAGGGGGAGGATCCCACGGCCCGGCAGGGGGAGAAGCGCCTTGTTATGGGCCTCTGGATGCAGGAATCTGGGGGAAGGGGTGTGTGTCTACCCTCAGCTCGCCTCGTGTGGATGGGAGCCCTCAGGAGTAAGGGGGAGCTGGTCTTCCAACTCCTCCTTCCCTTCCCACGGGGCCCTGAGTCCCTTCTGGGCCCGTCTCTGCCACCTTCCCTTTTCCTTGTAGTTTACAAACAACCTGGGGCAGCTCTCCATACACACACCTGACTCCTAAGTCCCAGGAGGGGTGCTATTTATTCAGGCGAGGATGCCCTCTCCTGGCTTTTCCTTGCTCATGCCTCGGGGCCCATTTCAAATATCACCACCTGCTCCACGAAGCGGGTCCTGATTCAGCCCGGAACTGCCTGCCTTCTGCTGTGGGCTCCCAAGGCGCCACACGAGCCCTTCCAGGACAGCACGGACCTCAGCTGTCCCGTATCAGAGTGACCTCGCAGACCTGCCTCTGCCTCTTGCCCAAAGTGGTGCTTCGCACTTATCAGCTGAAGGAACTAGGGAACTAGCTGGGGGCTAGTTGTCTGGGACCCCTGGGTTCCGGTCTTGATTCAACCACGAACTTGCTAAGTGACATTGGACCCCTCCACCTCTCTGGGGCTCAGTCTCTAAATCTGAAGCATGAAACAGATATTGGGTGGGCCCTAGGGTGCCAGACGTGCTAATGTTCTGTCCTTTGACTTCAGGGTGCTGCCCTCTGCAACCAGCTGCGAGTAGCAAGGACTTAGAGAAGCTAAAGTCTCTTGCTAACGTGTTGCCTAATGAGTATGCTTGGACCTCTGGGATTATAATACCCTTACCACACGACAGGAGGATTTGGCATTTCCTGGTGTAAACTCTTATTGGAGAATTTTTCAGGCACCGTGGTTGGCAGTGAACAAAGTATCTGAGGGCAAGGGGAACACTTAAAAAAATTTTCTTTCATGTTTATTTATTTTTGAGAGACAGAGGGCGAGTGGGGGAGGGGCAGAGAGAGAGAGGAGACAAGAATCTGAAGCAGCTCTGAGCTGTCAGCACAGAGCCCGACACAGGGCTTGAACTCATGAACCGTGAGATAATGACCTGAGCTGAAGTCGGATGCTTAACCACCCAGGTGCCCCCGGGGGGAAAACTTTTTAGAACCCCTCAGAGTGGGGGGGGGGTCTGTCTTGGCAAATTGGAGGAGGATTTATGAAGCATTCCAATAGACCTTGGTTCTCTTCATTCATTAGACAGTATTCATCGAGCATTTATTAGTTGCCAGACATTTTTCTAGATGCCGAGATTAACAAAGGTGACAAACAATAAATACCATTTCTGCTCCTGTGGATCCTACAGTCTGTAGGAGAAATAGGTTATCATCACAACATAGATGTAAAATAACAATGATGACCAGCACAGTCAGGGAACTCCAGGAAGGCATCGCCAAAGAAATGACACTTGAGTTGTGATCTGAAGGCAACATGGGCAGGCAATGAATAGCTGAAGAGGGAAAGAAATAGAGTCCCGATGGGAGCAGCATGTGCAAAGGCCCTGTGGAGAGAGGAAGCATGATGAGAACAAGGGCCAAAAGAAGCCAGTGTGGCTAGACAGAGACCAGAGGAAGTGGGGTGAGAGAGGAGATTGGGAAGCGGAGATAATAAGAGCTAATGCCAAGTGTCACTCTAGGTGCTTAATGCATGTGACCCTCAAAACAACTGCATGGCGTGGTACTATTGTTATTCCACTTTACAGATGAGGAAGCTGAGATATGGGAGGATTCAGAAAGCAGCGTGCCTAGGATCACACCCACGGTAACGGGTGGAGTCAGCCTATAAGCTAAGGCAGTATGTCCCAGAACTCTACGTGACTTGAGCGTCCAACCTTGAAAGTTCTTGAACGCCACACTGTGTTTACCTTAAGAGCACAACGGGTAAACAGGTTAAGACGGGAATGATGACGTAATTAAATGCGTTTTGCGAAGACATTGCGGCTACGGTGTGGCTCAGCAAGGACTTCGGAATGGTCCGGAATCATGTGGCACGTGCCAGTTAGGAAGCCAGAGCGCCGGAACCAGCTTGGACTAGGGGAGGTGGGCGTGGTGGAGACAGAAAAGATTGGATGGAATTGAGAAAAACTTAGGAAATAAAATTAGGTCATGGGTGAGATACGGGGAGTGAAGGAGAGGGAGGTTTCTGGATGCCTGGTGATACCAAGTGGAAGAGAATCAGGATTCCAGAGGGGAAAGAGGTCTGGGGAGACCATGAGTTTGAGGACCTGCTGAGTGTGGGGTTCCTTTGTGGAGACAGGGGCAGGGAATAAAAAAAAGAAAGAAAGAAATCTCCCAGGTGTGACATTAAGTGGCAGGTGCACATGTGGACCTGGGTGAAAGATTTATGTGTTATTTGCCATTGGTCATGAATGTCACCGATATGAATACAATTAGCTGAGGTGGGGGGGCGGGAAGAGCAAGGAAGCCCTGGACTCCAGCTTCCGTGGCCCAGCGGTGGAGAAACGGCCTGTATAACAGACCACAAAGAAGGACCACAAAGAGAGGAAGGGGGAAACCGTCAGGTGTCCCTGAAGCCCAAGGAGAAGGGAGGTTACGCAGCGAGAGTGAGCAGTGGGAGGGGCTGCTTGGAGGTCAGGCAAGACGTGGGTTACAAGGCAGACATGTGGCCATCGGTGCTGTTAGTGGGAGCTGTTTGGGTGATGCGGACGGACGGGAATCCAGACAGGGAATGTGGAAGAATGACAGGAAGAAGGGAGATGAAGGCAGTGTAGCCCAGACAGCCTTTCTGAGAAGCCAGGGATAACGGAGGAGGAGGTGATGGCTGGAGGCGAGTGAGGACAAAGTGAAGGGTTTTCCCTCTCCTCTCCCTGCCTGCCCCTCTCCCTCCTTCCTCTAATGGTGGGAGGGAAGAGAATATATTTAAAGGCCTGGAAAGGACTCGGGGGAGAGGAGGGATAATCATGGCAGTAAGATCCCGAGCAGGTGGGAGTCAGGAAGGCAGGGCCCCCGCACGGCCACCAGGTGCTGGCGGCCGAGGGCCTTTCTGTCCGGTGACTGTCCTCTTCTCAGACAAGTGGGGAGCAGGGACCACTGCTGAGAGCTGGGGATGGGGGCGGGGCTCGGAGGCATGCGGAGAAATAGAGAAGGTGTGCAATGGTTATGGAAAGATGGAAGAAGCTGGCCAGGGAAACTCCGGGGTTTTCTGGGAGGAATTAAGCATTTAATGGCTGGAGATCACACCATCGTCGTCGAAAGCCAGTCTGCCCTGTTCTCTGCCTCCCCGCCACCACCACAGTGCTTGGCTGCTTGGGTGGGGACAGCAAGGCAGTATGTGGCTGGCTTCATCCAGGGCTGGGGTGGTGGACATATGGTGATCGAAGAGGAGAGCCGAAGAGATTTAGGGGCCCAGCAAAGATGTTATTGAATGATAGACTGTGGCCTAGAAGGTGGATGTGGGAAAGAAGTCAGGACAGGACAGGGCGGACGAACAGGAAGGAACCGGAGGACCGTGGGCCCAGAAAGGGCTGTGGGGGCGAGGCCACTGCATGGAGGGCGCTCGAGGAGCGGAGAGGCCAGGGTGCTGGCCGGGTCACCGTCTGCGTGGATGGTGATGTCATCCAGAAAGACTGCAGAGGGCATGGGGTGGGGGAAGGCTGTAAGCCAGGAGCCAAAGTCTTTGATAAACGAGGAGGCGGGACCTGCACGTCCAGTGGTGACAAGGGTTGAGTGAGTGGGACGGGAGGGTCCCAGGCCGAAGTCAGGCGCCTGGAGGGAGAAGCGTCTTCTCCCAATGTCCACGGCAGCCCTGGGAAGCGAGTGGACCAGTGTCCCTCGAACACAGGAGGAAACCAAGACCTGGGAGGGTACACAACGGGTCCTAATTCATAGCTGGGGTGAGGCAGAGTGGGGCCCTGTGTCTCCCCTGCACCATATCCTGTGATACACAGGGGTCCGCCCAGCCACCAAGGGGTGGGGTGTGCTGTCCCGGAATCTCACTTCTCCCTGCCTCTCCCCTGCCCGAGACCCTGACAAGCTTGTGACCTGTCCTGGCCATTGCAGGTGACTGACCACCACCTCCCTCCCCACTCTCCAAACCCCAGAGCAGGAGCAAGGGAGAAAGCAAGTGGGGAGATGGGGTCAGCCTTGCGGCGGCCTCTGAACGCGGGGAACAGCAGCACCCTTTACTGAGCACCTACCCTGCGCCCTGAAGGACTATATTCTCTCGCAGCCTCGGGAAGTGCGTGCCCTTGCACCCACTGTTCAGATGAGGAAGCGGGGGGCTTCAGGGAGCTTGGGGAAGGATGAGCTGAGAACCGAGTGCTCTGCCTGTGACTCCCGGCCCCTCTGTGTGGCTGTGGGTGTCAGACGTGACCGGCAGAACCATGGGATTCAAAAGAGGGGGTGCTGAGCTATGGCTGCGCGGTCAGGAGCACGGCCACCCCACAGCGCTTTCTGTAGGGGAGGGAGCTCTTTGAAGCCCAGCACCCGGCTGCAGCTTAGACCCCCTGCACGGAGCACCCGGGGCCTCAAGTATACTCTAGGTTGACCAGAATCTTCTGTGGCAAAGGCAGGGGCAGGGGCAGGGCTTCCAGCCCACAGGTCTGGGTGCCTTGTGGCCCTGGGCACTTTCCAACCCAGTACCTGTCTCCTGCCTGCCACAGCACTTCCCGTGGCCCCAGACAGTGGGGCACAGGGGCGAATACTGAGTGTGAATAACCTCAGCAGGAGAGAGACTCCTGAGGGCATGAGGCCCCCGTGGTGAAATTGTGGTCCAGGAGGCCCAGGAGAGGCGAGGGTGACGGAGCCCAGAAATAGTAGCCTCCTTGGTTTCTCCTGGTTACTGCAGCTCAAAGGCTGGGAGGGGGGTGGCTGTCCCTTGCCCTTTTCACGGCTCCCCTCAGTCCCCCCTTCTTAACTCCTAGGCCCAAGAGCCTGAGACCAGAGACCAGGCAGGACGGTTGATGGTCTGGAGTCGGAATGAGCAAAGATCCTGAAAGCAAGACTTGAAGGTTCCTGGAGGGCTCTCCGCACGCAGAGGCTGAGCCAGGAGAGAAGCCCCAGGAGGCCACGAGGCCCTTGAAGGATTTTCTGAGGGAAGCAGAGCCAGACCTGACTGTGTGGCCCCACAGTGCAGAACCGAGGCCCCAGGGGTGAGAGGCAGGGAGAAAGAATCGGGCTCAGTTCCGTTCCAAGGAAGAAAGGTCTAGCAGTTGGCGTTGCCCAAGAGTGAGCGCCCTGCCGGGAGGTATGCGTCACCCCTGGGACGGTCAGCACTGGTTTTCTAGGATTCCATGTGTCCCCACTCCCTGCCAGGTGGCCCGACCTGTTACTGGACCACATCCACTGTTGTGGGGAAAATGCAGACGGAGGCGGAATCACCACGAGGGTCTCTCCTCTCTGACCTGGGGCTGTGTGCAGGGCCCGGGGCTGTGGGATGGAAAGGAGAGTGGGTAGGACCCTTATCGGCCTATCTCCCAAGCCCCCGTCAGCCCAGGGTCCAACTGTTTCTCACAGAGGCTCCCCAGGATCCTACGTCTAGGGCCCAGGCTGCGTCACCTGGAGGTCAAGGGTCATGGAGCTGGCAGAGGCCCAGGGGAAGGGTCGTGTCGCACCTGCCCTTTCCCAGTGGGGCAGACCCCGGACGTGAGAACCAGTCAGGGGAAGCATAAATCCAGCCGGAGCCTGGCCCTCTGGTCAGATCCCACGGCCGGGTGTGTGCCGTGGGGTCGGGTCTTCCGGAGGCCGGTATCTCTCAGGAGACAAAGGGTGCCCAGGGTTTCTCTAAAAATGGTCTCAAATCCCACTTTGCTCCATGACAGTGATCCCAAGGAGATTCGGGTGGTGTGACCAAGGCTGGGAGTGCCCAGTGGAGGTCGAGGATGAAGGCAGACAAGGCTGGTGGTTCAGAGAGCCTGCTTTATGCTGCTTTGAGCCAAGCACGGATTTATTCCCGGCCATGGTTAGTTTAGTGGGAAACTCTTGCCACGCCCACTGGTATGGAGGGAGAAACTGACCTTGTTGAGCCTTCGAGTTGGGGAGATTGGCATCGGGCTGGTCCTGCTTCTGTCCATAAAGAGCAAACACTGAAGCAGGAGAAAAGATTAAAAAAAAAAAGGACATTGTCTTTCTTCCATCTGACCTCCTGCCCACATCATGCTGAACTCCCCAATCCCGGAGGGCCCCAGCTGGTTCCTCGGAGGAATTTTTCAATCAGATGGAGGCCCTGAGCCCAGCAGTGAGGAGCAGCTGGGGCCTTGAGAGGGAAAGAAAGACCCAGAATGGAGTTTAATAACCAGCCTGGGCTGCCATGTGTGGGTGGGTCGTCCAGGAGCAATTAGTTGGAGAGCTCTGGGGGAGGCACCAGGGCTGGGACCAGAACCTTGGAGCTGCGGGGCCGGGGTGGAGAGAGCCAAGTGCCCTAACCTGTTTGTTCTGGGACCTTGGAGGAACAGGAATTCAGCCACAGGGTTGGGGTGATCCCACCCTGAGGCCTGCTCAAGAGATGACCCAGGAAAATGGAAGGCAGATCACACAGGTCTTGGGAGCTACCGGGGTCTGAGGGGGAAGCGAGGATTGGCGGGCGCAGGGGCTCGCGGGAGACCCCGGTCAGAGGGGGTGTTCCTGAGATGAGATGCACCCAGCGTAGCGGGACCAGACACCAAACGCTGAGGCACGAAAGCTAGAAACATAATCAACTGCTTTCCCCCAAACGGCACTGGAGGGTCTGTTTTATTATCCGAAAAACCTTAAACTAGAAGATCCCTTTGCCGGAGGAGGGTATGATGGTGAAGCAGCTCAGTGGAGTGTTCGTGGCGAGGGTGGTGGTGATGCAGGGGGTGGTTCTGACCGACAGGGAGGTATCCCAGCAGGGGTAGAGCTGGGGTGGGGCAGGGCTCTTAGAGAAAGTGTATCCCAAGAACACATTTCCTAGAAAATGGACCTCTTCCTTTCTTCCTCTTTCCCTCCATCCCTCCCTCCCTCTTGTTTTTCCTTCCTGCCTTCCTCCCATCTGGTATTTTTTTTTAAGTAGGCTCTATGCCCAACGTGGGGCTTGAATTCACAACCCGGAGATCAAGAATCACATGCTCTCCGGACTGAGCCAGCCATCTAGTATTTTTTATCAGAAAAATAAACACTCTAGTTAAAAAAAAAAACAAAACACAATAGGACTAAGAGGCTGGTAATGAAACGTAGCGGTCTCCAGTCCTGCCCTGAGCCCCCAGCCCCCAGTCCCCCCACCCCCTATCCTGCGGCACAGAGGTAACGCCTTTGACTCCCGGTCGTTTAGACTCTTCCCGAGTTTATGCTTATCTTTCCATTTCTTAATTTTCAATTTCATACATTATGTATTGATCTTCTCTCATGGCAGATGAAGATTTCTCCGTCTTATACTCCAACCCTCCGATTTTGGCAAAATCAAAAGTCAGTGTTTACATGATTATAATTAAAGTATGGTTCACAGTGTATAATGCTTACAATTCCGTGATTTTTTTTTTTTTTTTTTTTTTTTTTTTGCTTTTCATTAAGTTCATCACTGCCCACCCCTTCACCTTTTCCCCACTCCTTGTTTTCCTAGGAATTCTGCCCCGATCCCCCAAACCCCCATCTCCACCTGGTGCCATGTTCAGGTACGGTTCAGTGGGATTTTCTCCCGGGAGCTCCGTGCTCCTAGGCTGGCCACATGCTGTTGGCTGAGGACCTCCTTGCTGCTCCCGGCTGTGGCGTTCTGTGTCCAGGCTCCGGGGGGTGCCTCTGTTCTCACTCTGTACTTTTGTTGAAGCAGAGCATGTGCTCCCAGAGTTTGCTGAGAAAGGGTGCTTGACAAGCAAACCCTTCCAGTCCTGGCATGGCTACAAATGTTTCCATTCCACTCTTACTCTTTATAGTTTGGGTGTGAATAGAATTCTAGGCTGAAATTCTAGGCTGAAATTTATTTTCCTTCTGAAGTTGGAAGTTGTTTTTCTGATTTTAACAAGTCTGGTGCCACCGAGTGGGGACTCTCCTGTGGATTTCTCTCTGCGGGCTTTTGCCACCTTTTCCTTTGTCCCTGGCTTGGGTCTCTTCCGTTCATGTACTGAACACTCACTCAGAGGATGCCCTCGATCTGGAAAATTCGTGTCCTTCCATTCTGGAAAATTGTCCAGCATTGATTCCTTGGTCATTTCTTCCCTCCTATGTTCTCTTCTCTCTTCTGGATCTCCTACTAATAGCATATTGCAACTTCTGTTTGTTTTCTAAATATTGTATACATTTTTTTTTTAATTAACAAGCACCCAACTATTAACTTCTTTTTTTTTTTTAATTTTTTAATGTTTTTTATTTATTTTTGAGCGAGAGAGAGAAAGAGAGAGCACAAGCAGGGGAGGGGCAGAGAGAGAGGGAGACACAGAATCCAAAGACCGGCTCCACGCTCTGAGCTGTCAGCACAGAGCCCGACATGGGGCTCAAACTCACGAACCGTGAGATCATGACTTGAACCGAAGTCAGACGCTTAACTGACTGAGCCACCCAGGTGCCCCATAAGTGTTGTAAACTTTTAAGTAATCTCTATACCCAGCATGGGCTCAAACTCACAACCCCAAGATCAAGAGTCACATGTTTTACCGACAGAGCCAGCCAGGCGCCCTTCTCCTGAGTTCTTTTTCTTCTACCTTCTAGGAGATGTCCTTAACTCTAGGTTCCAACTCTTCAATTTCTCTACAATTTTTTTCTCCTGTATATATATTTTTTACTTCCAAGAGCCTTTTCGGATTCTTTGATTATTATTCCTTTGTTTAATGCATCCACTACTTGCTTTATGGATGCAGAATTTTCTCTTATGCCCCCGAGGGTGTTAATTACAGACCAGGTTTTTAAAAAATGTCTGTTTTCTTTGTGCTTGTTTGGTTTGGTCTGCATCCAGACTGGAGGTTTTCTTCAAAACCCCTAGAACGCCTTGGCTCTTGGTTCATGGTTGAGGGAGAGAGACAGGTGGAGTGGCCTAGAGATTCAGTGTGCATAGCAGGGCTCGTGCTGGCCCACCCTCTCTAGATGGAAGTTCTGAGCTGGCTTCTCCCTGGGGCACTCCTGTAGACCGAATGCTTGTGTCCTTTCAAAACCATATGTTGAAATCCTAACCCCCAAAGTGATGGTGTTTGGAGGTGGGGCCTTTGGGAGGTGATTAGGAGATGGGGATAGAGTCCTCATAAGTGGGATTGGTCCCCCAAGGAAAGAGATGGGAGAGAGAGAGAGAGAGAGAGAGAGGGGCCCCTCCTCCTTCCCACCATGTGTGGATAAAGCGAAAATACAGCCTTCGGGAACCCGGAAGTGGGCCCTCACCAAGCAGGGAATCTGGGGCCCTTTGATCTTGGACCTTCAGCCTCTAGCACTGTGAAGGACAAGTTTCTGTTGTTTATAAGCCACCAGCCTGTGGTATTTTGTCATGGCAACCCGGATGGACTAAGGCACCTCCGATGTCAGTATCTGAGGTCCTTTTTTTTTTTAAGTTTATTTATTTTGAGAGAGAAAGGTGGGGGGGGGGGAAGGGCAGAGAGAAAGGGAGAGAGAGAATCCTAAGCAGGCTCCATAATCACAGTGAAGCTTGACTCAGGGCTTGAGCTCACGGGGCTCCAACTCACGAACTGTGAGATTCTGACCTGAGCCGAAATCAGGAGTCAGAGGCTTACCCAGCTGAGCCACCCAGGCGCCCCTCTGAGGTCTTTCTCTGGGACCTTCTCTCTTGGACCTTGCCTGGCTGTGTTGCCTGGGGAGACAGGATGCAAAAAGTTTGACTTTTCCACGTACAGATTTCCAGCCAGTCCCCGCTGTTTGCAGTCCAGGATTCACCCCAGCAACCTCCTGGTCCTGAGACTGGGTCCTGGGGTGCATCAGCAAACCCCTTGGCTGGCTTTGAGGTTGTATCTTCCCTCATTCTGCCAAGCCCTCTAATTTCCATCTTCAAAATCTGGTTGTCATTTCTCATCTGCTGTCCCTTCTCTTTGTCCTTGAGAATTCACGCTCCTCTGTTCCTTTGGTGTCTTTTAAGGGGCTTCGGAAGTGAGCAGACATCAATGTGTCAAAAGTGGTACTTTTTTTTAGTATTTTGTGATGGTAATACATCGAAGGGACAGCTGTTAAGACACTATTGGACAACTTTAGAGGAAACAAACAAAATGTGAGAAAGGGATGAAGGTGTGGCTATGTGTCCTGTCCCCCTTCCCCCTCCCTGGGCTCCCAACTCTGAGCCAAGCGTGGAAACGTGCTGGGCTCTGATGTCTTTAAAATGGAAGACGGCACTGAAGGTAAGGAAAGGCGTTTTGCTGGCTCTCCCTGGACTTGACCCCCTTCACTCCCGGTGACTCCCAGTGAGTCTGAACTGGGGAGGCTGCTTCCCGAGAGAAGGATAACGACAGGGGAAAAATTCAGATGCCTGGCCCTTGACAGGAAGTTGGAGGGGAGGAGGCCTGCTCTGGGCCTCGGTGACTTCACCTGTGTTGTTATGAAAGCAGTCTGGAGAGGAATTGGGATAGAGTTACACCGGCTGCCGGCTGCCAGACCAACTTCCCAGGACAAATCTTTCAGGAAAAGGGTTGGCCTGACACACAGCGGGGGGCCACAGAGAAAGGAAAGCCTGTGGTGTCTGCAGTTAGCAGGTGGGGGTCTGCCTCTTGGCTCTGTAAGTTTCCTGCTGTGTGACCTTGGGCACACCACTTCCCCTCTCCCAGCCTCAGCTTTCTCTTTTGTACCATGGGGATAATATTGCCCACCTCCTGCAGGTGTTGTGAGGACGAAATGGGGCAGCTTAGCTCACCGCAGGTACTCAAACATTTCTTCTTAGTGTATTAAGTGTAATACCAGAGGCAGAAATGTCCCTGCCCTCCTATTCCTTTCCACAGCAGGTGTGAGACCAGCTTCCGGCTATGCTAACAGACTTCCCAAAGGAGCTGGGACTTGGGAAGAGACCCTCTCCCTTTCCCTTCCTCCAGTGAGAGATGCCCAGGCCTTCCTGGTTATTCAGATCCCAGGGAGGAATGGATTTGAGTGTGCCGCGTCTTTGGGGCCTGGTGCCCTAGCTATCACCCAGAAAGTCTAGAGAGGCAGATGGGAGCCCGTGGGGCCAGGAATGTTTATAGCCCCTCACAGCCTCCAACCTGCCCTGAACCCTCCCTCCAATCTGGGGAGCGGGTTCAGAGTCAGTCTGGGAGCCTCACGAAACCAAAGAGATCCCTTTGTCCCAAGACCCGGGGCCAAGAACTGTAAATCCCAAAGTCTTTCAGGCAGAAGCATGGGACCCAGCTCCCCTCCTGCTGCCTGCTGAAGGAGGGCCTCTAGATCACCCAGGACAGACATCCTCAAGGACACGTGGGTAGCAGTGGGGGCTGAGAAAGCCTGCAATCTAGTTAGAGGGGCCCACACCACACACAGGGTCACACAGACACATGTGTATGAACATGCACACAGTTGTTCACATTTAGTCCTCTTACACGACACCCTCTCCCACACAGGCCTGCTTCTTATGAGAACCGTGCCCCTGAAGCAGCGCACGTGCACACACACAATGCGTGTGCTCCTAGCTCCTCTCTGCCTAAACTTAAGGCTTAAGGAAGGGTTTGGGGGCAGCGCAGGGAATTTTGTAAAAACTGGGCTGCCTAAGAGCACATTTCAGAGGCCCTTTACACTCTTCCCACCCACGGTCTTCATCAGAGAAAGGAACGGCCCAGAGAGTAGGAAAACTCACTTAGCAGATAGGTGTTGAGTTTATGACTCCTTTCCCAGAGGTACAGAGACGCAGCCTAGGCTGTTTGGGGGAGAAGTCCCTTCCAAATATCAACAGCATCCCCCTGTCATGCCGTGCTATGACATGAGCTCACAGCAGTAGCGATAATTTGAAAGATCCTGGAAGATGGTTTCAGGGTAGAGATGGGGGTGGGGCAGGTTGTCGTGTTCCCATGGCAGCCTGTCTCATTGCCATGGCAACACGTTCGCCCTCCATTCAGTGGAGTCCTCGTTTCTGTAATGGGTGGAACACTGTGGCGCTTCTCAGGATGGTGGTGGCCCCATAGTCCTTCTAGGAAAGAGCATTTCCATCCTAGACCAGGCAGGGTAGGAGCCTACAGAGACTGTCAGAAAGGGCTGGCTTTTCTTGTGGGCAGAAGGGTGTGGATTTCCTGTCAGTTTCCCTACTGACAAGCCTCTACTTCTTACTACAGAAACCAACTCCCCAGCTATTGGGGGGCCTCCAAGAATGTCCCCATAGGGCAGACTGACCTTTCTCGATGTCCACCAGGGCTGACTCAGATGGAAACTCTTCCTGGCATGAAGTGGGGGCCAGGTGCTGTCTGGAGACTGATTAGGCTCACCATTCATTGGCTGCAGGCCTTCAGTGAGTTATGTATCTTTCTGAACCTCAGGGTTCTCACCTGAAAGTGGGGATACTGCATGCCCAGTGCCCTCGGTGATTACAAGGATGCAGAAAAGTGATACAGGTAGAGAACTGGCCGCATCCAGGGCTTTCCCTGGGGGAGGGGGATGGGTGGCCCAGGCCACTCTTGCATGCAGACTTCAGTGCCTTGAGGCTGAGCGCCCCAGCAGAGGTCTGGGGGGGTGGGTTGCTGGAGTGATCTTTAAGCTTCAGTGGAAAGGGTAGTGGTTGGCATCATTTTCCAGATCAAGCTGTCCAACTGGCTGTAAACTTCCCTGGGAAAGGAGGAGGTACTTACGCCGTCTTCCCCTGGCCTAGATCAGTGCTACTCAAAGTGTGGGCCATGGCTCGTGCCCCTCTGCGAAATGTTGTCACCTGCAGGCAATGAGCTAAGTCTAGGAATTAAGAGGACAGCTGCAGCAATTTTAATAAAAATTTGTTGTTGCCGAAACACTGAAGCAGCAACCAGTTCCGGTTTCTCTTTATTTTTAAAATTTTAAAATTTTTCAGCGATTCGTCGTGTGTGTGTGTGTGTGTGTGTGTGTTTTAAGTAGTGATCTGCCCCAGACTGGGGAAAAACAATCTGGTTCTTCATATCTCTAGTTTGAAAAGCACTGAGCTTGATAAGACTAAAGTCATCTTAAAACCAGTAAAAATCCAATTGAGGAGCGAGGGAAAACTATCTAATCGGCGCTACTTGCAAAAATCAGCCACAATGTTTGGGCAGCATTTCCTTTATTGTTTCAGGACAGAAGCCCCAGTCCCCCTCCCACTGCCCTACCCTCCACCCCCCACCCCCAGCTCAGACGCCTAGTCTGGGGTTTGAAATTCATGCCCCCGCCCCCATCCCGCACCTGGCGCTCAGCCAAGCTCAGCGCCCCCCGCGGACGCTTCCGGGAGGCGCGGTCTGCCGCTTCCCGTAGCGCAGGCCGAAGGAGTTCCAGTTGTAGGCGGACAGGTCCTTCTCCCGCTGAACCAGCACCGCGCCCCGCGGGGCGGGGATCAGGCGGCTGCGGGGGGCGCACAGGCCTGGCCGCTGGGGCCCCGCGGCACTCTCGGGAGGAGGGCACAGCGAGGCCCCCCGCGAGTTGGGCTGGGCCCCGGCGGGCTTTCTCTCCGCGCATCGCGGGCTCTGCTCCCACGGGGCCAGGAGGGCCTGGGATCCGAGCCGCTGGCCTAGGGCAGAACCACAGGGAGAGGTTGAGGTGAGGCCAGGAGAGAAAGCTTTGGACCACCTGCTCCCACCCCTAGCCTGTGCTTCCCTCTCGTAGTTCCTGGTCCCTTTCGTTCCTGGACCTCTAGGAAGCCCAGAGCCCAATGCAGACCATCTTAGCCCCCCCCCCCCCCCCCGGGGGGTTAGGTCACTGGCTCCTCTTTCAACATAGCTTTGGTTTCAAATGGTTGCCAGAATGATCTTAAATGTCTTTTGTATTAAATCACTTCCTTTTCGGAAGCAAACAGGGTAGAGCTTGGAAATAAGCCTGCAGTATTTGTTGGACACTCAAGTTGGGCATTTCTTGGCTCACTGCCTGGCCCTCTGTCCTGTCTCTGTCTCAGGCTCCCCCACTGGTCTGAGCTCCTTGGGGCGGGTGGGAGCCGTGTTCGTTCAGTTGTCTCTCTGAGTGCTTGAAACAGCGATCTGCGCCTGCACGTAGTAGGGCTTCAAATGCTTGTTAAATATATAAGAGCAAATGAAAAGTCTGTAGTTAACAAAAACAAGGGTAGAGCTAAGACCACTGTGCCCCACACCTCTCCCCCAGTTAGTGTGACCCCCTAATAAGCTGCATAAGGGCTCAGTGAAGAATGAGAAATTATCTGGGTCACCTTCACCTGCTCACCCCTGCCTCCCCAGATATAATCTCTTCCCTTCACACTGAGGGCTAACAAGGCTAATTAGGAAGGCACTTCACATGCAAGGCTTGTTAAATTCACTGTAATTTTTGGCAGTAAAATAGTGCAACTAGCTCTGAGTAGACAGGAACCCCAGCCAATTGTGGCACGAGATTAGTGGAAATGAGGCCTGGTGTGTGAGTGGGTGTGTTGGGGGGGGGGGTAGTTGGCTTTGAGCCCTGCTCCTCAATGCCTTGGCATACTTTGGAGGAGAGGAGTGTGGGCGTGGTTCAGAGTTAATGCTAATCTTCCTAGAAGGCCCCTCCCGCCTTGCTTAGGGCCTGGCTGAGGCAGGGAGGGATGATGGCTTTCTTCCCAGTGACACCCATCATCCCTGCAGTAGGATTACTGCTCAGGCTACTGTGTGTGGCCTCACTTAGAGCCACTTGCCAAAAAGAGTCAACAGGTCAACGTCCCTGGGGGGGAAGCAGTGAGGTTATTCTCTGGGGGAGCCTCCCTCACCCAGAAAGAACACGTGGATCCCAGGAGAGAAGACATGGTTGGCCAAGGGCACCCGGGCCATCTTCTCTTTGCTCTGGGATATCTTATGGGCGCAGTGATATCACACGTGTACAGGGGATGCTCCAAGTTCCATGGCTAGAGAACTACCGCAGGCCGGAGAGGCCAAGCCGCATCTCATGTGCCCAGGAAACTGACCACCAAACAGTGTTAAACCCACAACTCCTGTTCCGGGGACTAGCTCCTGCCGCTCACAGGCCCGCTCTTGGCAGTTCCTGCACCTGCAGGGCTGTTGCAGCATTTGATTGACTTCCGGGGGTTTCTTTGCCTCTTTGGGCCTCCGTTTCTCCAGCTAATCAGTTGCACAGTGAACTCATAAGGTTGACAGATATTAACGATCTGTCCTTTTGCTTAGGTCTTTTTTTTCCCCCCCAAATTCTCCATACAGGGTCTGAGATCACTGATCAGAAAAGCTTGCATAGTACATTCCTTCCCAATGGATCTGCTCAGACAGGTGGTTGGCATTGAGCAGAGAACACACGTGAGGAGGAGCTCAGTGGTTGACCCGGGTCAGCCTTCGGATGCCCGTAACAGCAGTAAGACATCCCTTGCTTGCAAGATTGATGCGGCCCCTAAATGAATGGCATGTGCTAGTCTTAGATTCTCATTAGAGGCAGCGTTTAAGTCACATTGATAGACTAGCCTTAATCTGAGAACCATGGTAACTCTTACTTTACGACAACTCATGTGCACCCCCGTCCCCGCCCTGCCCCGCCCTTCTTCCCAGACCACGCATACCTGTAGATAGAGGATTCTCCATGGGTGCCACCTTTTCAAATGTCTCCCTGAAGGAAGTGGCACAGAGGAAAAGCATCAGCTGCCAAGAAACCAGCGAGTTCATCCTGGTGAGAGAAGACAGGACCTGGCAGCGCCCTGAGGCTGAGATAGAAGGAAGGAGGGGAGACTAAGTCAGGTGCAGGGCATGGGCAGGGTGCTGCCCAGTGTGAAGAGGAAAGCCCTGGAGGCTGGGGGGGGGGGGCGTGTGTAGCACCCAGGAGGGAGGGGTGAAGCGAAGCAGGGCAAGGAGTTTCACTGAGTGGAGGGCACTGAGGTCCAGACATCCTCTGGAGCCTGGGAGCTCCCTGCCGGGTTCTGCAGAAACCCTCCACTTCCTGGGCCCAACTCTCCCGTTAGACTGCAACTTCCCGAACCTGGCCCAGTTCCCTCCTGCTGCAGCAGAGACTTTCTTCTTTTCCTTTTCCAAGAAGAAAAGTAAGAAAGAGGCAATCATCTCATTATCTCTCATAGCCCTTCGCAGACCTGAGGACTGTCATTAAATTGTCTTATTGCCTGTAATACAGGGAAGAGAAAAAACTTTCCCTGATGTATCAGGTCAGTGCCACCTTTTTCTAGTCTTTGTGGGCTCCAAGAGGATATGCACTCAATTGACCTCGTGGTTTCGGCTGCTGGGGTGGGGGCTGCGTACCCTGACCCACACTTCACCCCCTTTGCCTTTACCCTCTCAGCCTCCCACCCCCACCCCAGCTCTTGCAGCCCCCAAGTTGAATTTCTGTTTGAAAAAGTCATGGGGGGGGAGGGGCGCCTGGGTGGCTCAGTTGATTAAACATCCAACTCTTGGTTTCAGCTCAAGTCATGATCTTATGGTTTGTGAGATTGAGCCCTGCATTGATGCAGCTTGGAGCCTGCTTGGGATTCTGTCTCCCTATCTCTCTGCCCCTCCCCTGCTTGTGCTCTCTTTCTCAAAATAAATACTCATTAAAAAAAAAAAAAGTCATCAGCACTTTGGTATTGTCCAACAAGCATGATTAAAGACAAACTAATGGGGACCAGGTCAAAGGGATGGACAAAAAAGGTGTCCACTGGAGCCGCTGTGGTTCAGGGGGGCAAGTGGGAGGGGCAGGGCTATCACTGGCGCCCATCAGCTGCTAAAGAATGGTTGCTTAGCATCGTCAACCCCTTTGTTCTTGCCCCCACCCCCATCCCCCACCCTGCAGCCTCCAGGATCTGGACACGGGGCAGATAGGAAGACTCCTGAAAGGGGATCAAGAACACTCAAACCTGAGGCGCCTGGGTGGCTCAGTTGAGTGTCCAATTTCGGCTCAGGTCATGATCTCGCAGTTCATGAATTTGAGCCCTGTGTCGGGCTCTGTGCTGACAGCTCAGAGCCTGGAGCCTGCTTCTGATTCTGTGTCTCCCCGTCTCTCTGCCCCTTCCCCGCTCATGCTCTGTCTCTTTCAAAAATAAATAAACATTAAAAGAAAACACATTCAAACCTGGCTCCAGCTCTGCCCCCCTCCCTGTGGGATGTAAGTCACCCCCATTTCAGGACCATTTTGCCTCTCTGTGAAGTAAGAGCATTGCATCAGACTGGACACCAACTGTCCCCTCAGATAGTCGCTTTTCCTTGCAGACTTTGATGCTGTGACACTCTGAAATCCAGACAAGTTTTCTGCACCTGCTTTAAGCCCTGGGTGGGTATGGAGGAGAGGCAGGATCAGTTCATTAGAGCAGTGTCAACCATTTCTTTTGTGGCTTCAGACCATGGATGCACACAGCCCAGGTTAGTTCAGAGATCATTCCTGAACTAGGTGCTGTGCTAGGTGCTAGGAGTGCACAGGTGTGCTAAGACACAGGGTGCTTGTTCCCAGCTCCTCCCCCAAGAACCTAGCTCAAGAAGTTGAGTCGTCTTAGCTGACCACTTCAAAATAACACCAGAAATGACAGGCTGGCGGCATGTGGGTACCCAGGGAGCTGTGGGGGCTTATCCTGGATGGGGGGGGGCAGGCGGGTTTGCCACAGGGGGTGGCGCCACGGCTGTTTCTGAGCGCTGGTCAGCTGCGTGAATACAGGATTAAGGAAGGCATTTCCATCAGGGGGCGCTGGAGCTGGCCAGCAGGGGCCGGGCGTGGAGGGGACCACAGGACAGAGCTTCCCTGGAGAGACAGACTGTCTGTGGTGAGGCTGGAGAAGGGGCACGGGGCGGGGGCCTTCATCCCAGTGTAGGCTGAGCCCGAGGGGGGAATGCGTGTGTGTTGCATTTCAGATGAAGCATTCCGGCTGCTATGCGCAGGCAGTGTGGTGAGTGGGGAAGGTGAGGGGTGGGCAGGCGTGTGGTTAGAAGGCTAGTGTACCTTCTTCCAAGCTCCTGGCACCCAGTAGCGCCTCCTCCCCATTATAGATACCACCGTGGCAGGTGAGCATGCCCACGTACCCCCCCCCCCCAGCACAGGGGTATTGAGCACGTTCCCCCCACCCCCCCCCCACCCCCCCCAGGCAGCACAGGGGCATTGAACATAGTAGAGTTGAATTGTTTGGAAAAGAACCATCAGCTTTCACAGGGCCTGGAGGGGTTGACCTGCTGTAGGCAATTTCTGTGCCCCCACCACAGGCTATGTACCTAATCAGTAAAAGATTCCAGGTGTGGTGGGAAAGCTTTTGAAGTGAGGTGGCTTCCTTCCTGGGGTGACCCCCGGTTCTTGGTGCAGGTGGCTAGCAGGGTGCAAAGGGGCTCTTGGGTTAGGCTTGTACTTGCCACCCGGAAGTTGGGAGAGCTGCTCGGAGGAGACCTGTGGAGCCCATGAGCCCTGAGGGCTTCCCTAGCTCCCTCCAAAAGCTCCCGTGGCCTCTCATCCCAGCCAGAACTCACTCACTGTTCCTATTCCTTCCACTGTAAGGGATCCCCAAGGTCCTGGTTTCATAAATTTGAGTCAGGGTATTCACTGACTAATCCCAGAATAATCTGGCCAACATGATAATCAGGAAAGATCAGCATCCCCTTTGCCTGTCTGGGCTACAACTGTCGTTCTTGGAACTAAATTCCTGTTCCCACCTCTGGAGCCTCCCTGGGGCTGGGCAGACCCCTCTCCACGTGTGGATGCCCCCGGGCACCTACCTTGGCTCTGTCCGGCCGGGTGGCAGCTCCGTGGGTCTCCAGGTGCTTCTTGGGTTGATGAACACGCACAGAGAGGGGAGCTGGGCTCCAGGGCTCACCCTCATCAGTGCCCTGATCGCGTCCCTTTTATAAAGCCTGGGGTGACGTCTCGTCTCCAGGCATAGGCCCACCTCTGCCTCCTCCCCGCCCTCAGACCCCTCAGAGAGTACAGCGTTTGCTGTCTCCCACTTCCTGGCTCTCAGCACTGAAAGCAGCCTCTTTGTCCCCCTCCAGAAGCCCTCCAAGGCTGGCTTTCTGATTCCCACTCTTCCTTCCATCCTCCTCACCCCCTACACCCCAGACCCACTCAGCTGGAGACCCATTATGCCCCAAATGACATGGAAATGGACTATGTGAGGGGGAGGGGGGGGACCCCGCCCTCTAGACAGGAAGTACAAGCACACCCAGTGTGAAGGAGCAGGAGAAAGGGGGCGGAAGAGAGAAACTCTAGAAGGTGAGCATACCTGGGAAGTGCCAAGGGAATCCAGATGGGTGATTTGCAGGTACAGCATCTGAAGATGCTGCTCGTGGGCTCCCCTCCACACCTCGCCATCCCATGGCTTTGTAATCGCCGTGTTTGGAGGCAGCGACAGGGCTCCCTTTTGCACCCTGAGCATCTACTCCAGTGCTCGGTGTAGACACAGGGGGCCCTCATGGATATGTACTAGATGTATGCATTTACATCTATGTAGATGCATTTACATCTACATCTATGTATGCAAATGCATCTATGTATTTACTAGATGTATGCATTGCAAGGGACTCTGGTCTCCATCCTGGGCCTGCAAGAACGCTCTTTACCCTTGGCCGAGGGGCTCCCCAGGACAGAGAACATCCCTTCTATCAGGCTTGGGCTCTCTGAAGGCAGGGGCTATGTCTCCACCCTCAGACGAGAAGCTCTCTGAGCCCAGGTGCTACCTGGAGGGTGTGCCATGCAGGCAGCCGCCTAATTAATGGTTGAGTTGCATTTCCCACCAGCACGCAGGCTGATACCCATCAGTGGTCTAATGCCTACTGCTAACGGGGGTTTACAGACATATTATCTCACTCATTAGGGCCATTAACCACAAGGATAAAAATGATAGGCTACGAGAGCAGGCCTGCCCCTCGCTCAGTAGAATGCTGTATGTGTCGGCCTGCCCTGAGTCAGGGACTGGACTTGACAGGCTAGAGACAGTGACTCTGAGTCTCAGACACACTCACAGCCTGGGGATTTAATCTTCGCTCTCCTCCCATAAATACAGGGCAGGATGTAATACCAGCCCCAGTCTGACCGCGGTGGGGCCCCGGATCTCTGTCCGCAGCCATGTCAACAGCCTTTTGAGTTGACTTGGAATCTGAGGTCAGTCATTCAACTCTGTTCTTCCTTCTGGACTTGGAGAGGGCTGGGGATGATGGGGAGATGAGTCACTGCAGGCTGGAGGCAGCCCCCACTTCCTTTCCAGCCCCCTCAACCAATGATCCAAGTTCAAGGAGCTCGTCTCTGCTGTTCAGACCATTGAGCTGGTGCCTTGAAGCCTCCGGAACAGCTGTGGGAGCCAAGAATCATTACTTCAGACAAAGAGTGAGCAGCACACTCCATATCTAGGTTGTTGTGGAGCGGGCCTTGAGAGCTGGGCCTTGAGTACAGATCGGGAGAGGGGGCCACGGGGATGAGCCAGCTGGCTGTAGGGCCTCCCTAAGCTTCTCAGCTCCTGTTCTGTCAGAAAATATGCTTTAGAGAAAGGGAGGGGCAGGGGTTGGGGACAGCTGCCCCCTGCGTGCCTCCAGGAAAGGACAGGATCGGCCACCAGCTTCTGTTGTCACTGGCTGTCACACATCCTCTCCATGCCTGGGGCCCAGATTCAGCCAGCTCCCCAGAAATCTCTGGCACTTTCTGGCTGGGTCACCTAGACTCTCTGAATCTGTTTCTTTGGCTCTAATAAGGAGCTATGAATAGCCACTTGCCTCAATACCTACGCCTTAGGCACAATGCTCCCGGGTGCCCTCTCCTCATCTGCTCTTGTCAAATGGAGAAGGTGTGGGGATGGGGAGAGGAGGGGAAAGGGGCTTGAGGGGAGACGGGAAGGCTCCATTGCACTGGGGCAGCAGTCTCACCAGGGCCCCTCGCCCCAAGGCATCATCACCAAGCCACATGCATAATCTACTTACCGCACTCAGGAAGGGGATGTCAGAGGCATTGCCCAGGAAGCCAAAGACGACAGGAAAAAAGCCCCTAGGAGCAGAGGTGGGGGGAGGGGTCAGCGATGGCCTGGGGCGAGATCCACCCAAAGGCTCCAGCTTTGGTTCCCCAGAAAGCGGGCCCTTGGGCACTGGGGGCAGGCTTGGTTCTGCACCCCCTGGGTTTGGGGAGGCAACCATGTGAAGTGGTTAAGAATAAAGGGGCTGGGGTCAGGCTTCTTGGGTTCAAATCTGGGCTCTGCCACTTGCTCGTGCTGTATAAACTTGGGGCAAATTCCTCAACTTCTCTGAATCTCAGTTCCCAGCTGTAAATGAGGTTAATAATAGTATCTACACCATAGGGCCTTCCGCAAAGAAATGTTCAAGAAGTGTTTGTTTGGGGGCACCTGGGCGGCTCGGTTGTTTAAGCATCCGGTACGGGTCGCGATCTCACAGTCGGTGAGTTTGAGCCCCGTGTTGGGCTCTGCGCTGAGAAAGCGCGAAGCCTGCTTGGGATTCTCTCCCTCCCATTAAAAATTTTTTTTTAAGAAAAGAAGCGTTTGGGGCGCCTGGGTGGCGCAGTCGGTTGAGCGTCCGACTTCAGCCAGGTCACGATCTCACGGTCTGTGAGTTCGAGCCCCACGTAGGGCTCTGGGCTGATGGCTCAGAGCCTGGAGCCTGTTTCCGATTCTGTGTCTCCCTCTCTCTCTGTCCCTCCCCCGTTCATGCTCTATCTCTCTCTGTCCCAAAAATAAATAAACGTTGAAAAAAAAAATTAAAAAAAAAAAAAAAAAAGAAAAGAAGCGTTTGTATCATTGTTACTGTCTTCTCCTCCCTGGACTGGGTGGGTGCTGCCTGCTTCAGATTTCCTGGGCCCCCGCATGGGTAGCTGCTGGCGGCCGTGCTCATGGGTGTTTTTCCTGGTGCCTCGGCGTGGTGCCCACGCGTGGAGCCACCCTTTGCCCTTGGCTTCCCCACTCTTGTCAAACACACCCTGGCAAGGTCTGGCTGGGCACATGTGCACCATCGTTCAAAGGGCTTGGAAACACTGAGGTTGGCGTGTGGGGGAGCCCTGTGTGTGTGGAGAGGCGAGGGGGTTAGACATTTGAATGCTGGCTGAGCTATTTCCTCTCCCGGGGCCTCATTTCCCCGCGGCTCACCGATACCTCTGACGTCCCTTAGAGCTCTGATTTTGGTTTTTTCGCCCCCCCAATGCTGTTGCAAGGGGTCTTTGTCAAGGTTTACGTTTGGTTGGAGCTACTGAATCTGCAGTGGCCCTGCTCACCCTTCTAATCCCTCAATAAATGGTCACTGTCGTCAGAATTTTTCTTCTCGACTAGGTTGCGAGGTCCTCGGGAAGTTTCTCCCTGTTGAGTGCCACATCCCCCCACCTAGCTCTGTATTTGGCACGCAGTAGGTACTTTTTGTGTTTTTGACTATTTGAATAAGTGGCTGTTTGAATAGTGACATGTCTGGATGTTAAACAAGTGGGTGGCAGAGCGCGTGTGAGAAAATTTAGTTTCTCGAAGCCACATTATATGATGTCTAGGAGGTCTGGGCCATTCAGGCTAATCAAAGTGTTTTCAAGGCTGCACTGGGCAAACGGAGGGCTTTATGAGAAGTCGGGGTCCTGGCCCCGGCTCTTTCCGGTGAGTGCATAAGCCATGCTTCTTCCAGCCCGTCTTCTCCATCCCACCACTGTCCTCCAGTGTCCCAGAGACAATAGGCATCCTCCCTCTCTAGCCCCACCTTCCCGACATCCTTTCCTTTCTTCTCCTTAAGCACCCCCCAGTCTCCTCTTAAAGCTTGCCTGTCCCCACGGCCTGTCTCAGGACAGGCCCTCCCTGCCCTGCACACCTCCCTGGCCTTGGCAGTGGCCACACATCTTCGCTGACTTCCACCCCACCTTTCAGCAGGCCAGGCTGACACTGGACAGGCCGAAGGACATGAGGCCAGCAGCCAGGGATGCCTGGATCAAGTCCAGATCCTCTGCATACTTTGTGTGAGACCTCCGGCGGGTGGGGGGAGGGGGGGGCAGCCTCTCAGATCTGGTTTCCTCATCTGCAGAGAGCAATCCTGCAGTGGGTTGTAAAGACGATAAAGTGAGGGGACGACTGTGAATGTGCTAGGGGCATATGAAGGGCCAGGCAAATGCTAGTTCACTGCCTCTCCTCCCTGCTGGATTCTTCAAGTTGAAGGCAGGCCCTGTGTCTCCTCCTTAAGGGCAGGCCTAGGGCCGGGCACACAGCAGGTGCTCAATGTTTGCAGGTGGATGGGCCAATCCCTCCAATTTGTCCTTCGTCCTACGTTTGGAGGGAACTTCCAAGTGCCTGCCTGATACCCATCTGCCTTTTCAGTCCTTCTGTGGCTCCCATCCGCGGGATAGCATCCCTGTGTCTGCATACCCTGTCGGTCGTGCTGGCCAAACCTGGCAGGGTGATCTCAGCTGCTCAGCAGCCCTGGTGGGCTCATCCAGGGGAAAGAGACCCGCACTCACTTGAAGAGGCTAAGGAATCCATAGGTTTCCAGGAACATGCCCAGAAGGGGCCAGCGCAGGAGCACAATGACCACACCCCCCAGGAAGAAGCTGGTCCCTTTGAGCTTGTGCCTCTGGAAGAAGAAGGAAAAGGTCTTCCTCAGGCCGATGATGAGCAAGAGGCCAGTCAGGAATAGCAGCTGCGGGGGAGGGAGGGAGAGAAGCATGAGAGCCAACACACCAACACCCCCCGCCCCCCACCAACGGGGAGTCGGGGGCCAGGCCTGGGGCAGGACTTGCTGCCTCTTCAGGAAGAGTTCTGTTAGGAGCAGAACCGCCCCGAGACAGGAGGATGGACGAGGAGGACTTTGAAGGTCTCCATCCGTTCACCCAATTCAACCCAACTTCTTCGCTCCCAATCACTTTTTCATATATGACTTTATTTCTTGTCGCACCAACACTTCCCGGGGAAGACGGCATAGACAGAGTCTCTCCATTTTATGGAGGTGAACACTGAGGCAGCCATACCCAGCCATAGCCAGCCATCAGGGCTCCACTGTCTGGCCCCGTCACTATCTTCAGCTTGGCTCCTAATGGTCCCTTAGGAGTGCCCAGGTGTCCATCAGATTTAACTCTCTGGCTTTCTTCCAGCATGTTCCATGCCTTTCCTCCCCTTCCTCATACCTTTTCTCTTGCTGTTCCTTCTGCCTCCACACCCATTGCCTTTCCAAATTCCTTTTTGTCCCTCTCCAGCTGGATATGCTTTCTTCCTCCAGACATCTTGTTCTAGATTAAGTGTACTTATCTTATTGCGACTTTATGGCTGCCCCTGCCTTCCTTCCCAGTCACGGACGTTCACGTTATGTCCCTATCCCTAGACAGGGGCGTTCCACTGGCAGGGACAGCAGCCCATTCATCTTGGTACCTGCAGGGCCTCACCCAGAGCTTTGGCATGAGAATCCACGTCGTCGGATTCTCCGCGCTCAGCAGACCTCGCTGCCCACCCCCGGCCACCCTCACCGGCCCAGGCTTGATGGTGCAGACCCCTGGATGGGCACAATCTGAATGAACTTGGGGCCCATCTTCCTGGCAATTGAGACCTCAGGTAGGTTGGTGGCGGAGGGTACGCAGGCTTGGGGACTCACGTTTCCGAAGGCCAGGAGCACCGAATCAAAGTACAGGAGTATTCCAAAGAGGATGAAGAAGATTCCGAAGCCAGTGGTGCCCACACCAATTTCTGCAATGGGCAAGGAGGATGGGGTGGGATGGGCTCTGGGGAGCAGGTTGGGATGCTGGAAGTCTCCCCCACTGCTACTGGACGGTGGGGGATGGGGCGGCTCCATTTCCACCCAGGAATCTCAGCTTCCGTGCTCACGGGGAATGATGGGACGGGAAGGGAAAGGAAGGGCAGGCACGGGTTTATGTTTCGCCCCTGCACACTCCTGATCCGTTCCGTGCGCTGTGGCATTCTGTCCTCACCATGGGTCTGTGAGGCGGCTAGTGCTACCCTCGCTGCCTTTTGTATTTTCAGCTTCCCCTTGTTTACAAATGCTACATTGTCGGGGCGCCTGGGTGGCTCAGTCGGTTGAGTGTCCGACTTCAGCTCAGGTCACGATCTCGTGGTCTGTGAGTTCGAGCCCCGCGTCGGGCTCTGGGCTGATGGCTCAGAGCCTGGAGCCTGCTTCTGATTCTGTGTCTCCTTCTCTCTCTGCCCCTCCCCCCGTTCATGCTCTGTCTCTCTCTGTCTCAAAAATAAATAAACGTTAAAAAAAAAAATTAAAAAAAAATAAAAAAACAAATGCTACATTGTCTACACGATGGTCAGGGTTAGTTGGGTCCCTCCGGTCCTGTCCTCCTGCAGCCGGGAGCTGCTGATGCCCAACGCACACCCAGGCAGAAGGGCACCACTGACCACTCACCACCACCAGCCCCGAAAAGCTTAGAACCGCCTGGCTGTCCTGCTCGATTTCTCAAGAGGCCTGCCCTCCTGGATTATTCTTCACACTGTCTGCTTCCTCCTCTAACTGCCCCATCCGCAGCTTTCAGGTGGCGACCTCTCATACTTAATTGGAAAAATAGAAGAATGTGCTCAGTGCTCACCTGGGAGTCTGCAACCTGGCCAACACCTGCTGCCCCACTCTGCACCCTCCCTCCTGCCACAGCACCTTGGGTGGCCCACCACACGCCCCTCAGCTTCCTCTAGCGTCAGTCCCGCGACTGGGCAGTTCTGTGCCAGGTTCTGGACCCACACCGCCAGCACCCCACCCCGGTTTGCAGTGTGTGTTTTTGCTTCGTGTCCCAGGGCAACCTTTGAAGCTGCAGGCGTTTGCTGAGGGCCAGTGAGCACAGCACAGAAGGGCAGGATATTAAGGCGCCCCTTGTTTGGTCAAGGGGCTACATCTCTGACATTTTGATATATCTTCCAGATCGCTCCCCTCAGGAGGAGTTGTCACAAGAGCAGGATATGAAGTTCCCCTTTTCCTGAAACCCTCTCCAGCCCACAGAATTGTTCATTTTACTTATCTCTGCCACTCTGAGAGTCCACCAGTGACCATTCACTGCGCGGCTTCATTTCTAAATGGAATTAAACTGTCATTTTCAAAGGTGATGAAATACACATACAATTCAGCATCTTCGCCATTTCTACGCACACGCCCAGGGGCGTGAAGTACCTTCACCGTGTTCTGCAACGGTCACCGCCAGCCACCTCCCAGGCTTTCCATCTGTCACAACTGAAACTCTGTCTCCATTGAACACTAACTCCCCGTTCTCCAGTCCCTCTCAGCCCCCGGCAACCTCCACTCTATTTTCTAGTTCTGGGAGTCTAACTAGGTGGCCTCTATGGGAAGTCATACAGGGTTTTCACGTGACTGGCTTATTTCACTTGGCATAATGGCCTCAAGGTTCATTCAGGCTGCAGCCCTAGTCGGAATGTCCCTCTTGTTTAAGGCTGAGTGGTAGTTCATTGTATGGATGTAACAGGTTGTTTACTCATCTGTGGGTGGAACTTGGGTGGTTTCCACCTTTTGGCTACTGGGAATAATGGTGGTGTGACCATGGGTGAACAAAGATCTCTTCGAGACTCTGCCTCCATTTCTTCTGGGGTATATACCCAGCAGTGGGTTTATAGATGATGCTAGATGATAGGGTAGTTCTGTTTGTAAGGTTTTGAGGGAGCGCCACACTGTTTTCCACAGCAGCTGCATTTGACATTCCCAGTACGAGGGTCCAAGGGTTCCAATTTCTATGCATCCTCACCAACACTTGTTATTTTCTGTTTTGTTTTGTTTTGTCTTCTTTTTGATAACATCCATCTTAATGAGTGGGAGGTGGTATCTCGTTGTGGTTTGGTTGGCATTTTCCTGACGATCGGTGATTGTGAACATCTTTTCTTTTTTAAACGAATTAATTTTTGAGAGGCAGAGAGAGAGAGAGAGAGAGAGAGAGAGAGAGAATGATCAGGAGCAGGGTAGAGTGAGAGGGAGAGAGAATCCCAAGCAGGTTCCGTGCTGTCAGCACGGAGCCTGGCACGGGGCTCAAACTCACCAACCGTGAGATCATGACCTGAGCTGGAATCAAGAGTCAGACGCCTAACTGACCGAGCTGCCCAGGCGCCCCTTGAACATCTTTTCATGTGCTTGTTGGCCATTTGTAGATCTTCTTTAGAGAAATGTCCATTCAGGTCCTTTGCCCATTTTAACAGGTTGGAGTTGTTGTTGTTGTTGTTGTTGTTGTTGTTGTTGAGTTGTAGGAGTTCTTTATATATGCTGGATATTAACCCCTCATCAGACATATGGTTTGCAAATATTTCTCCCATAGGAGAAATCACTCTGTTGATTGTGTCCTTTGATGCAGGGAAGTTTTCAATCTTGATACACTCCAATTTAACTACTTTTTCCTTCGTTGCCTATATTTTTGGTATTATATCCAAGAAATCATTGTCAATTTCAGTGTCGTGAAGCATTTCTCCTAAGTTTTCTTTAAGGGCTTTATAGTTTTAGCCCTTACTTTGAGTTAAGATAAACTTTGAGTTAATTCTTGCAGATGGTATAAAGTACAGGTTCAACTTCATTCTTTTTGCACATGGATGTCCAGTTTGCCCAACATCGTTTGTTGAAAAGACTGTCATTTCCTCACTGAATGGTCTTGTCACCCTTGCTGAAAATCACTTGACCTCTGTACCTGGGTTTACTTCTGGGCTCTCTGTTCTATCCCTTTGGTTTATGTGTCCGTTTCTATGCTAGTCCCACACTGTTCTGATCACTGTAGCTTTCTAAAAGTTTTGAAACCAGGAAGTGTGAGACCTCCAATTCTGTTCTTTTTAAAGATTGCTTTCGCTATTTGAGATCCCTGAAGGTTCCATATGAATTTTAGGATGGATTTTTCTGTTTCCACAAAAAACACCATTGGGATTTTGATAGAGATCACACTGAATCCGTAGACTGCTTTGGGCAGTATTGACATCTTAACAATATTAAATCCTCCAACCCATAAACAGAAGATGTCTATTTATTTGTGCCTTCAAACTTCCATCAGCAACACTCAGTATTTTTCAGTAAGACTTTTGCCTCCTTGGTTAAGTTTGTTCCTAAGTATTTATTCTTTTTTAAAAAAATTCTTAAGTGTTTATTTATTTTGGAAGGAGGGAGAGAGGCAGGGCGGGAGGGAAAGGGGGAGAGAGATAATGTGAGCAGGGAAGGGGCAGAGAGAGAGGGAGACACAGAATCTGAACCAGGCTCCAGGCTCTGAGCCATAAGCACAGAGCCCAACAAGGGTCTTGAACCCATGAACCACGCGATCATGACCTGCTGAAGTTGGATGCTTAACCGACTGAGCCACCTAGGCGCCCTGTAATTTTCTTCTATTTGATGGTATTATAAATGGAACCGCATTGCTTCCTTTGAAAAAATTACTGGTGATGTGACACTTCAAGTTTACACTGTAGTTCTGCGACATACTTTATTTCATATATTTAGAATGCCTTCTTTTCTTTTTATTGTAAATTATGTGGCAGATGGGGATATGGCAAGACTGTCTTTCTCAACGACAACATGTGTAACTTTATTTAAAATGGCTTCATTTTTGGGAGCACCTGCCTGGCTCAGGTGGGAAGGGCATAGAACTCTTGATCCTGGGGTCATGAGTTTGAGCCCCAAGTTGGGTATAGAGGTTACTGAAAAAATAAACTTTAAAAAATGGCTTAATTTTTTAGAAATTGAAGGTGGCTTAATTTTTTAAAAGTGTATTTATTTTGAGAGAGAGAGGGCATGCACATGTGCAAGTGGGGGAGGGGAGAGAGAGAGAGAGAGAGAGAGAGAGAGAGAATATTCCAAGCAGGCTCTGTGCTGTCAGCACAGAACCTGATGTGGGGCTCGAACCCACAGACCGTGAAATCATGACTTGAGCCGAAATCAAGAGCTGGACGCTTAACTGGCTGAGCCACCCAGGTGTCCCTTAATTTTTTTTTTTTAAAGAAACATAAAGGTAATTTTTAAAGGGAAAAATTTTACTGGACTTGCTAACTAACATCTTAGAATGGGTCCCTATAATACCTATGAAATTTGCATTACTGCCATAGTTTTAGAGATAGTTATAAAATGTTGTTAAAAGTCTGTTATAAAATGTTGTTAAGAGTCTGGTTGTTTCGAGGCAGAACTGTAAAAACAAAACAAAAACAAAGTCTTTGAGACTAGACTTATTGGCTACGTTCCGTTTACAAGGGAAAGAAAATCAAACAACGCTATCATCATCAGGTCATTTTTCATAATCTGTTACCATAGTGAACTTAAGAGGAGTAGGGTCAGGTTCAGTATAGAAATAAGGCCAAAGGACTTCTTTAAAAGAATCATTAAACATAGAGATAAGAGGAGGGATGTCTGGCCGGCTCCGTGAGTAGAGCATGTGACTCTTGATCTCGGGGTTGTGAGTTTGAGCCCCACGTTGGGGGCAGAGATTACTTTAAAATACAAACGAGACCAAAACCTCATTTAACTCACGGTACAGAAAAAAATGCCAGTCTCACTGGGTCTCCCATTTGGCAGAGCCGGATTTTGTGAGGACCCAAGGTGACATCCTCTCTCTCGACACATCCATCCAGCTGCCCAGAATGCATCTCCTACTAGCGGCCGATTCCTTCCGTCTCTGACAAACCTCGGTGACGTACAGGCACTTGTCTCCTACCGTTAAAACGTCATTGATTCCAATTCTGATGATACACCCTTCCCTTCCATCTCCTTTAGTAGATGTTTTTGTATAGAAATGGTGTGAATATCTTACTGGGTTTTCATTTTGTTGTGTTAAAATATCCGTATGTCCACCCTGCAAACACTTAAGAAGACCCTCTCACTCACTTTGCAGACACAGCAGAAGTTTCTTGAATTCACACTATGTTCTCCCCGCTCCTGCAACAATGATTTACTGGCCTGGAGAGTTATCACTTTTCCAACTTGTTCCATGTCTTTCCTCAAGAGCTGGTACAGGCAAGCGAGGTGGCCGAGGGGGCGGGAGATGGGTCATGTCACCGGGAGTGACAGAAGTACCTGCAGCCAACGTCCCCATGAGCCACGCAGATGGGGCAGCGCTCCCCCTGCTGGAGACCAGCCAGAGTTGATGTTTCTTCAATCACTTGATTTAGGTGGTGTCCCCCTAAATCAAGCGGGGCCCCCCCACCCCCACCCACTACAAAGTTACTCTCCAGCCCCCCACCCCGACCCTGCCAGGATGCCCTCCTCACCCTGCCCTGGTGGCACCCTCTCCCTCCCAGCTGACAGCTTTAAGACTAAATCAGGACTAGGAATAGGAAGGAGGGAAACGAGGAGAGAAAGAGCCTTTCTTCACTTTCAAAATTAACCAACAGTGATTCCTAGTGAAAACTGCTAACACTCATGACCACCCTGGGCCAGGCACAGTCTAAGCACTTCACCCATATTCACTCACTCACTCACATATATTCACACGCATTCACTCATTCATTCATTTTCGTCGCTGCCTATGAAGTGGGTTATGTAGGAAACCCCACTGCGCTGTTGGCCCCACGTCACAAACAGAATAGAAACGCGGAGAGGCTGAGTCACTTGCCCAGCAGTACGCAGCCAGTAGCGGGCAGAACCAACGTCTGCCCCCAGTCGTCTGGCTCTAGAAGATGTGCCTTTAACCACCCCGTCCGGTCCGCTTCTGCCCCCAGACCCCTCCACAGGAGTGGCTCTTGCTCCGGCCATCCATGATGTCCCTGTTCCCAGATCCGACAGCCATCCATCCAGGTGGGTGTCGGCCCTCATCTGTCAGTGGTTGGCCGCTCCCTTCTCAAAACACCCTCCCTTGGCTTCCGTGACACCTGTTCTCGCTTCTCATCCTGCTGTTCCGACCACTCCGTCCCAGTCTCCTTTGCCAGCTCCTCCTTCTCTCTCTTCCTCTTGGGGTTTCAGTTGCTCGGGGCTTCAGCCCGAGCTCGCTTCGCTTTTCATTCTATTTCACATGCATGCCCACGTCTTTAAATATCACTTGTGTGCTGACAGCATCGATATTTCTCTTTCCGGCCCATGCCTCTCTTTGAGCTGCCAAACTCACACCCAGCTGCCGGCTTGGCATCCCAGCTTGGCGCTCTCCCTCCAGGGCCTCTGGAACTCCACAGGTCCAGGCGGAGCTACAGGGCTTCCTTCCTTGGTTTTCCCCAAATGAATAAAAATGTCCCCCCCCCCCCCCCCCCCCCCAGCCAGCAGCTTGAGGCAGAAGCCCGAGAGCCATGCCGAGACTCCCTCACTGCTCTCGCCATCCCTCCTGTTCGGCCCACAGCTAAGTTTTACTGCTTCTTCTTGCCTAAGCTATCTTGAAAGGGGTGCCTTTCCCTCCACCTTTACCGCTAAATTCCAAGCCACCATCATCTCTTTCCTGGACTCCTACAACACTCTCCAGTTTGTCCCCTACTTCAGTCCCCCGCTTCTCGGCCCTTCCCCACACAGCACTCAGGGGCCTTAGAAAGCATACAGCCCAATCATATTAGTGCACCGCTCGGGACCCTTCGTGGCTTCCCACTGGGCTTAGGCTACAAGTGTCCCCTGAGCCACACCTTGGCTTACAGGCTCTGCATGGTGCGGTCTCCACTTGCCTGTTCATCTTCCTCCTGCCACCATCCCCCTTGCCTATCGTACTCTAACCACATTACCCTTCCTCCCTTGCTCCCTCTCCCTCCTTCTTCCCTCCCTTCCTTCCTCTCTTCTTTCCTTCCTTCCTCCCTCCCTTTCTTTTCCTCCCTCCCCCCTCCTTCTTCTCTTCTTCCCTTCCTCCCTCCCCCCTCCTTCTTCCCTTCCTTCCTTCCTCCCCCCCTCCCTCCCTTCTTTCCTTTCTTCCTCCTTTTCTTCCTTCTCCCCTCCCTTCCTCCCTCCCTGACCCCTCCTTCTTCCATTTGTCTCTTCTTCTTTCCCTTCCTTCTTCCCTCTCTTCCTTCCTTCCTTCCTTCCTTCCTTCCTTCCCTCCTTCCCTCCTTCCCTTTTCATCACTGTGTCTCTGAGCCTTCCTTCCTCAAGGCCTTTGTATATAGGCTTCCTCCCACATTATCTGCCTAAGGCATACGCATCCTTTAAGTCTTAAGGTTCCGGAGGGAAACCTGGTCCACTCACCATTACCTGACCTAAATCTGGTTCCCTCATCTCTCTCTCTCTCTCTCTCATTGCGGACTTCCCACACTTTGGTTTAATAAAATGTTGGCTTGCCACCAGACTCAGGGGTCAGCTCCCTTCTCTATTTTTATTCCCTAAGTCAGCAGTTCTCAACTCAAGGGATGGACGGGCAGGGGTGATTTTGTTCCCCAGGGGACATTTGGCAATGTCTGCGCACATTTTTCAGGGTCACAGATGGGAGGAGGACATACCAGCAGCAAGGACAGACCCGCACGACAAAGAATTGTCCTGCCCCCAAATGTCAGTAGTGGGGAAGCTGAGAAACTGTGCCCTAGGCGACCTCATGCACTTGTGGTCTTAAATACCGTCTACATGCTGGCAACTCCCAAATGTCTCTAACTCGGCGCTCAACCTTGAACTCCAGACTCCTATACCTGACTGCCTGTTTGACAGCTTACCTGGATGTCTACTAACACAGCAAACTCGACATGTCCAAAACCCAAATCGACCCACCTAATCGCTCAGGCTGAAAATACTGGTGGGATTCTCGACTTCTTTCTCTCATGCCCACATCAAGCCCACCAGCAAATCCTTCCAGCAGTTTCCTCAAAGCTGACCCAGCCTTGACCACTTTCCACCACTTCACTGCCACCACCCTCATGGCTTCACCATCTCTCACCTCCGAACTGTCCCCCTGTGGCTGACCGCACACCTCCACAGTCTGTTTGCAATCCGGCACCCGGAGCGATCTTTTAAAAATGTACATAAATTATACACTGGAGTATTACTCGGCAATCAAAAAAGAAGGAAATCGTGCCATTTGCAACCACGTGGCTGGAACTAGAGGGTATTACCCGAAGCAAAATTAGTCAGAGGCAGACAAATATCACACGACTTCACTCATAGGAGGAATTTAAGACACAAAACAGATGAACATAAGGGAAGGGAAGCAAAAATCATATAAAAACAAGGAGGGGTACGAAACAGAAGAGACTCTTAAATATGGAGAACAAACAAGGGCTTGTGGGGGGGCGATGGGCTAAATGGGTAAGGGGCACTAAGGAATCTACTCCTGAAATCATTGTTGCACGGTATGCTAATTTGGATGTAAATTAAAAATATAAAATTAAGATAAATTTACACAAATTGGGGCGCCTGGGTGGCTCAGCTGGTTAAGCATCCAACTTCGGCTCAGGTCATGATCTCGCGGTTAGTGGGTTTGGGCCCCGCGTCCGTCTCTGTGCTGACAGCTTGGAGCCTGGAGCCTGTTTCAGATTCTGTGTCTCCCTCTCTCTCTGCCCCTCCTCTGCTCACACTCTGTCTGTCTCTCTCTCAAAAATAAATAAACATTTAAAAAAAATTTTTTTAAAGGGTGCCTCGGTGGCTCAGTCGGTTGAACGACTTCAGCTCAGGTCATGATCTCACGGTTCGTGGGTTCGAGCCCTACGTCAGGCTCTATGCTGAACGCCTGTTCAGAGCCTGGAGCCTGCTTCGGATTCTGTGTCTCCTTCTCTCTCTGCCCCTCCCCCACTCACACTCTGTCTCAGTGTCTCTCAAAAATAAATAACTGTAAACAATTTTTTTAAATAATAAAAATAATAAAAATGTCCATAAATTGGGGTACCTGGGTAGCTCAGTCGGTTGAGCGACCGACTTCGGCTCAGGTCATGATCTCTCGGTTTGTGAGTTTGAGCCCTGCATAGGGCTGGGCTCTGTGCTGACAACTCAGAGCCTAGAGCCTGCTTCAGATTCTGTGTCTCCGTCTCCCTCTGCCCCTTCCCAGCTGGCACTCTCTCTCAAAAATAAATAAATCTTTAAAAAAAGCCTTAAAAAAATAAAAATGTACCTATATCATATCACTCACTCCTTTGTACAAAACCCTCCAGTCATTTCCCATCGTGTAGAGATAAAACCAAACTTCTTACACAGCCTCATTGTTCGGTGACCTCCCAGACCTAAACTCCTCCCACCCTCCCCTTTACTCACTTTGCTGCAGCCACACCACACACTAAGTATGCTAATGCCTCAGGGCCTTTGCACGGGCTATTCCCTCTCCTGGAAAAATTTCCCCTCCAGATCATTGCATAGCTTTGCTTCCTTGCTTCTCTGTATAAAAGGAAGCCTTCCCTAACCACGCTATACAATGCAGTAACCCCTCCTACCTCACTCTCCCTAGCCTCCCTACTCTATTTTATTTTTGTCCAGAGGACCCATCACCATCTGACATACGACATACTTATTTCTTGATCTGTTAATTCCCTGTTTCCCCACCCTAGCTTGCAAGCAGGAAAAGGTCTGTTCCATTTCAGTATACTATGATATACTCTATGCCCAACACAATGCTTGGCACAGAGTGGGGACGAATTTGTTCAGTGAATGAATATTATCTCCAGTTCACAGATGAGATCCTGGGCTCAGAGGCTTTAAATCACAGTTCTCCCTGCCCCTCCCACACCTGTGGACTATCTCCCTTCCCTCTCCCTGCAAAGGAAGAGAAGGATATTTAGGAGTGGGGCACCTGGGTGGCTCAGTCGGTTAAGCTTGGGATTTCAGCTCAGGTCGTGATCTTGTGATTTGTGAGTTCAAGCCTCGCGTGGGGCTTTCAGCACAGAGTCCGTTTTGGATCCTCTGTTCCCCTCTCTCCCTGCCCCTCCTCCACTCATTCTCTCTCTCTGTCTCGAAATAAATAAACTTAAAAACAACCATATTTAGGAGTGATGGTATGGTAATTTGGGGACAGGCGTGGAGTTTAGTTTTTGGTAAGAAGAAACCCAAGGTGGAGTGCCTGGCTGGCTCAGTCTGTGGAGCGGGCGACTCTTGATCTCGGGGTCATGAGTTCGAGCCCCACGTTTGGTAGAGTTGACTTCAAAAAATTAAAAAAAGAGAATCATGTAATTTAGAAGAAGAAGAAGCGTGCCAAGACCACAGGAGACGCTGAGAGTTTGTGGGGAAAATGTCTGAATGGGCAGAGGCCTCCTGAGTCCCCCTTGGCGGCATCCCGGGTCTAAGAACCATGATGGGAAAGGGAACAGCACGGGGAGGTGAACTTCCCAACACCCCCCCCCCCCCCCCCCCCGCCCCAGGCACCAACCTCTGGCTACGCGGGGGTCCTGAGCAACCCTCCCCCCACGGGGAGGCAGAGGAGCCACACCCGGTCCTGGCCCCGCTGCCCGGAGGATGCCAGCACAGCACCTGCCGGCCTCCGGCTCCAGAGGTCGCCTTGCCTGCTGCCCAGAGAGAGATCCTGGCTGGGAGGGGCGGCGTCTCCCTCCGCCCCAGGCTGGATCCTCCCTTCCAGCCCAGCCCCCTCCACGGCACCGGCCCCCCCACTCACTCTGCCATTCGGTGATGGAGATCATGCCGCAGGCTGCCTGGGGGGCCTTCCGGGTCGAAGCTGCCAAGGGGAGAGGAGCAGGGAGGACCGCGCTTGTGCGTGCTCCAGGCAAGCTGACCCTTGGGAAATTGTGAAACGGGCCTCTGGTAAATCATTAACTCCCTCCGCTCTCCAAACCCCACCTCTCCCCCATCCCCACCCAAACGGCTGCTTAAAGTCGCAGGCTCCCTTCTCCTGGATCTTCCCAGAGGACACCAGCCCTGGGCACACGCTCCGCCCACCTGGCGAAGGCAACTCCCACCTGGCCCCGCCAACGCCCCCCACTCCTGCGCCCTGAGGCTGAGTGTAACTGCTTCCAAGTCCTCCGCAGAACTCAGACTGTAGAGTGGACTGGGATCTCGGGCTCCCCGGGTTCCTTGCCTGGCTTGGTGGGGGTGTGGCAAGAGTTGGAATCCGCGTTTCTCTTCGGAAAAGTATTCAATTCATCGTGCCTGTGAAGTCCGCTTGCTTGGCGCTAGTACCCATGCTAGACGCTAGGGGGCGGCAAGCCACTGGGTAAAACCTGTTGCCGGCAGTCTCTGGGCGAGCCGGGTTGGGTTACAGCAAGGGCAAAAACGCCCCAGAGGAGTTAGACACAAAAGGCTTCGACCTCCTTTTCCCCAGCGGTGTCCAGCGTCGGACAGTGAGGTTGAGCCAGGGAGGATGAACGATGAATTTGGGCTTGGGGTAGGGCTGGACGATTTCAGAAGCCTAGTTCTGAAAGTCCACCCACCAGCTGTGTAGACATGGGTCATCCTTCCCTCCCTCTGTGGGCCTGTAAAAAGAGGGGCAGATAGTTCTTAACATCCTTTCTGCCACCGTAGAGCCGTGGCTCTCAACCCATGAGCCAGCATCCCCTTTGTAATGTCCCCTCTATCCTGAAATGAAGTTCATAGACGATATGAGCAATCTACACACATCATTTTTAAAAACACAAATAAAACTATGTAAAGAAGGGAAAAATCATAATAAAGCACGATGTCTCTCAATATATTAATGTTCAGGCAAGATTTAATGAAGCCATAAGTGAAACAGGCAGATTGCTTGCACCTACTTATAATAAATACACTTAAATTTAAGAGAAATAGAAGACCAGAGAGTCATTATATACAAAACAAAATAAAAATAAAAACACCCTCTCCACCCACAAGAAAATGTGAGAGTAGTAGGAAATGAACAAAAGAATAAAACCCGTTAGGTAAATTACAACAAATGGAGTGTACTTACATATAAAAAGAGAAAGAGGGAAATAGCCTTAATTGAAAGAGGGATAACATAGCAAGGCAGAGTGGAGACAATGAGGAGGCGCGATGTGAATGCAAATGAACCGGGTCTTCTGTGTGTATTGTTAAAATAGCTCCCGGTGCTCTGGCGGGAACGAAGTAAGCGCGGGCATGTCACAGACACACAGATCTCTGTCTTGAAATGCTGTCGCACGTTGAGGGAGAATTCAGTCTAGAATTTGGGCCTTGGAGGTCATGTATTTCCAATAGGCAATGGGGAATGGAGGCTAGATTGGAAAGGGACTTGGGGATACAAGTGCCTGAGGACAATTGCATGTGGGCCCCCGGGACAGGGGCGGGGAAAGCTAGAGAAAAAACAGCATCCCCAAACATTACCACACCGAATCCGTACAACTTAGGTGTCCATCCTGAGGCTGCAAAAACTTAAAAAATCTAAAGAATGACAATCCTATGAAATAATCTCTAAAAACATTTATTAAGGCGATCTAATGAGATCTCCTGCATTTCAGGTATCTTTGCTGTAATGGTTGGTTCTCCCAGATCTCCGTTAGATGTTTGCAGTCGGTCTGTGCTTGCTACTTGGAACCATCTTCAACCACGGAAACAGTACTTGAATGTTCCACTGCATTGTGGGGACAATGTATGCGGTAGTTTAACTCAATTTTTAAACCATGTCTTTATTCCATTTAAGTTTCTTCTCCATTAAGACCATCTCGTAACTTACCGAGTTATTCATGAAACTGACTTAAAAAAAACTTAGAAGCTTATACTTCGTACTATTATGAATTGCCGTATGACCAACTTATATTAGAAGTGGGTTTAGGTCGGTTGTACATTTTAAAGTCCTGCAGGGTAGAAGACAGTTAACTGTTTTTGGAGATCTGCCCGGTACCTTGCAGCCACTACAAGCTCCCCGCAAATTTCCAAAATTTCCACTAGGGGGCGCGATCACCCCCATGGAAACCACTGGTAGGTTAAGAGCTTCCGCTCTGAAGTCAGAGTGTGCCTCCTGGGCTTCCTCCTAGCCTCGTGAGACCTTGGCCACTTGATTTACCCTTTCTGGGCCTCAGCGTCTTGGGTGAGAGTTGTACCTGTCCCCTAGAGTTAGAACGCGGACTGGTGAGTAAGTGCGTGGGGAGTGTACGGAACCGGAACCGGGTACCGGTTCACAGTAAACACTTGATGAGCCATTGTTCTTACTCTTCCAGTATAGTTATGACCATTGCTCTTGTTATTAATATTACTAGTGTTGGTATACTATTAAATGCTGTTATTGAAAGACTTCTCTCAAATGTGGTGCTTAACTGCTCGCACAGGTGTATAAAATAGCAGTTAGGAATATTCTCCCCCCCCCCCCCCCCCCCCCCCCCCCCCCCCCGCCCCCTTCCCGCCACCATGGGGCTCGCCTGTGAGCTTGGAAGAACGGGACCGTCCTCAAACTGGGCCCTCCCGGCCTGGTTCCCTGATGGCAGCGCTGGGTACAGGTGTTGGGCCTGGACGGGCTAGTCCACAGCCCACACTCCCAGAGAGGAGCCCCTTCTTTTAAAAAGAATTTTTTTTTTAACGTGTATTCATTGTTGAGAGAGAGAGACAGAGTGTGAGCGGGGGAGGGGCAGAGAGAGAGGGAGACACAGACTTGGAAGCAGGTTCCAGGCGCTGAGCTGTCAGCACAGAGCGCGACGCGGAGCTTGAATTCACAGACCGCAAAATCAAGACATGAGCTGAAGTCCGACGTTTAACCGACTGAGCCACCCAGGTGCCCCTTCTTAGGAGCACCCCCCAGGGAGGAGGTTGTGGGCCCTGGAAGGCTGGAGCTGGAGGAATAGAGGTGGGGAGGGGAGGGACATCTCAAAGGGCTGGACAGCAGGGGCCCTGGTGATGTCTTTGTCGAAGGCAGTGGAGGTAGCAAAGTGGGAGAACGTGGGAGAACGTCTTTGGGAGACGTTCTCTTTCTTCCCCAGGGGCCTACATCACGTCACCACTGCCTCCTCACATTTGTAGATGAATTTGAGTTTTCAGAGTGGTTGTCATTCGTGTTCCCGTTTGACTTTCTCTAGAGCTCCGTAAAATGGTGGTTGATATCCCCATTTCATGGACCAGGAAACTGAGACTCAGGAACTGTGGTGACTTGTCCAAACTTCGGCAGGGCCAGGAGCAGGGCCAGGAGGCAGCGGAAGCTCAGGGATGAGGGGGCTGTGGACTGGGCCTCGTTCCCTGGCCACAGAGGCAGGATCCGAAGACTGGTTGCCTGCCTGAGCCCATCATGCCTCTCTCCAAGAATAATACATGACCACGACGTTCCAGAGCAGCACTCTTTGGAGGGCATTCTGCTAGGTGCGTTTTCACTTACATTTCCTGACTACCACCCCCGTTTCCAACCCCAGCCTAGCTTGATTAGAAGGCTGATCTGGGCCGGGAGTTGGAGCAGACAGAGATCCATGGGCATTGTTCTTTTCTTTTCTTTTCTTTTTTTTCCCCCCCATGGGCATCGTTCTTGGACAGGAACCAGCCCATTTATGGAGACAGCAACACCCAGCCATGTCCTGTGCTCTCCTGTCCCACACCTCTTCTCCAAGCCTCCGGCTCTGGCCCCAAGGGAACTGCAGACAGACACAGGCCCTGGAGAGCTGCAAGTTCTCCAGGGCACCTCCTCCAGCTCCAGTGGCTTTTGTCTGGAGTCTGCTTCGATCCCAGTTCTCCCGGATTCACAAAGGACCACAGGGCGTCTAGCTCTCCTGGGGATGTGACAAAACCCCCAAATATACTCCTATTATTTGTTAAACACACACATGCTCTCTGCTAGCTCTTTAGGAAGGAGAACAGGTGTCCAGAGTTTGAAATCAGCCCTTAGAACCAGACTAAAGCAAAATCAGGAATTGAAAGAGGCCTGCCTTCCCCTTTCTTCTTTCTCAAAGTTCTTCTCTACCTTGAACCATTAATGCCTCCACCTCTCCGGAGACATCCTGCAGGGGCCCAGCTGAGGCCTGCCACTCTCCTGGGCTCACTCTTTCTACTCTCCACCGCATAGAATTCACAGGGCTTCTTGACTATTACTCAAGATTTCAAATTGAGAAGCTCTGATAAAGTCCTTCGCGCTGAGGATCCATAGCTGATAATCACTGAGTACCTGCCAAAGGTCATAAACCCAAAGCACTGAGGCCGGATGAGTATAATTTGGGGTGGCTTTTCTGATACCCCTCCCCAAATCATATACCTTGTTGTCCCCTCAAGCAGAAGTACAGGGCATTGTGTAGTAATTGAGAACACCTAAGAATTTTCTCCTGTAGTTCTACTGTCATTCTCAGAGACGAGTCAAGGGAAGTCTCCAGGATCTGAACACTGATCTAATTAATGTTCGTTACCCAGGACCTTGCTTGGGACACGTCTTGATTCGGGGCTACCCGGACAGAAGAGATGACCGCGGTGGCAGCATACCACGGACCCAGCTTTGCTTTTAGCCACAGGGAAGGCTCCACCCCAGACCCTCTCCCCTTTTCTGCCAAGCTCGTAAGCTGTCAGGAACCGCGAGGCCAGCCACAGGCAGTCACAGAGTGAGAGAAACACACAGCACGTGTACAAACCATTCATTTTATTTCCTGTATTGGGTTTATACAAACTTGCAAGATACAAATGCAGGGCTCACTGGGATCCTTCAGTACCTAGATCTAGAAAGAATGCTGCGGGGCGGGGGAAGCGAACGTTCACACTCAGTCAGGAGGCCCCTCCCCGGGGAGGGGCTTGTTGGCTAGAATGATGCTAAAGCAGCTGCTACAGATGTTTGGTCCCCAACAGAGATGCCCTCTGTTTATCTAACTTTAACTTTTCTTCTAAGGTCACTTTTATACTAAATAAAGACACTGAGATCATACATTTCCTTGTATGGTTTATTGTCTAATGCTAGCAAATCAAATTGGCCCCAGTATGTGCATAAATAGATATATGTATATATACGTGTATTTCATATTTTCCTTAGTTTTAAGAGCTGCCAGGTGGGGGGTGCCTACAGGGGAAAGGAATTGATTCCGTCTTGCTATTCTCAGCCCTGCCCCAAGACCATGCCTCTCCCCAAGGCAGGAGAGCAAGTATGCACAGCTTGCGACCTCAGAAAATCTTTAAAGTGACAGTAGCGGTATTTGATTACAGCCTCTTGGTTATTGATCAGGAAGGTAATGTGCTAATTGGGAAGGCCCTAGAGTAGTAACCAGGGCTGTCTCCCGGTGGGTCACTTAGCCCCGGGCCTCCGTCTGGGCCCCGTTCATTCATAACAAGATGCTCCAGGCTGGGAATAGGGTGTCAGTAAATGTCAGAGTTGGGAGGTCAGGCTTCAAATGCTGGCCAGGAGCTCTGTGACAGTCCCAAACCTTTGATTCCGGATCTGGACAAAAGACTTCCATTCTGCCCGAAACCTTGCAAGGCAAGAGCCCCTTGCCTACTTTGTGGGCAGATAAGAGCGTGGAAGGCTGAGCCGGCGGAGTTCAGCGCCCCAGCGGCAGCCCTCCAGATGAAAGTCCCGGGGGGCTTCCTGGGCAAGGCTGAGATGTTACCTTGTCCGTGGGACTCGCTTCAGCCCAGAAGCTGACTTCGCAGTCTGGATGCCAGACCGAGGTACCGTCCCCTTATCAACAGCCCCCAGAGGAAAGGTCACAGAGGGAGACAGAGGTCGTCGATGTGACCCAGACCGGAAAGGGATCAAGGAGTGTGAGAAGTCCGAGGAACTTGAATGTGTCTGTGTTGAAGGACCTGTGATCCCAAACTGTTTTCCTTTGGCCTTTGCACTGCATCCTGGCTCCATCAGGGAACAGAATTCTTGGTGCTGTTTAGCATAGGCTGCCATTAAACTGTCTGCCCTTTCCAGCAGACCGATGAAGGGAGGAGGTCCAGGAGCACATCGGGGGAGTGTGTGTGCCCGCACGGGTGTGCTTTTGTGCACACAACTGTAAACATTTCCTTTGAGAGGATTCACATCCCGTAACCTTAGACGGTCATCAAGAGTTGACAGTTGTAATCAAATCCTTAGACCAGGACTTCCAAGAGCCTGGATGCCCTGGTAAGATGCTCTCTGGGTGAGCTCTGGGGACTGGTCCTTTGCAGACTGGAGAATAGGAGGAGGAAGCTGCCGGGGGTGTGTGGGGGGGGGGGGGTGGGGAGGGTGGGGATAGGGAAGGACACAGGGTCGGACCTAGAGGCAGCCGCCCCAGTCTCCTCCTACCATTGGCCAATTCCATTCAGACATTGCACATTTTGAAAATAGATTTGCTTTTATAATAAAAGCGTAAAATAGATCTGTCTTAAAATAAGTCTGTCCTCTCCCCTTCTTTGGATCAAAAGGCATGGGGTGTGGCCACAACGTGCTAGGTAGGAATGGTGTGGAAAGTGAAGGGGAGAAAATGGGCCTGGGCAGGAGTTCTGGGAAAGGACCAGACATCCAAACAAATATATATATTATGTATATATCTATAATATGTATAATCTTCATAAAACATATATTAAGGCATGTAAAGCAACATAAAGAGCCAGCTTTATGAAACGGGAGGTGAGAGCGAGGTGGCAGGCGTTAATCCTTGGTATTTTACATGTAGTTCTAAAAATACCACTTTAAAAAAGGAGAGACGGACAAAGAAAGGAGAAGGCATGGAAGGCCCCCAAAGAGCCGTTTCTTGTGGGTGGAGAAAGGTGCCGGAAAGAGGGAGAGGGCCAATCCCGCCCGCCAGTGTGTAGGGGAGGGGAAAAAAACAGGTTTGGGGTGCTCGAGCTGTGCTAAAGATGGGAAATGTAGCCAAAGGTCACGGTCAACACCTCTGCTAAAAGTGAAGTGAAATTCCCCAGCCTGCAATCCCGCAGAAGCACGAGAATATCCTAAGCACCTAGAACAGTGCCTGGTACATAAAAGGTGCTTGATAAATATTTGTTGAATCAACTGCCATCTTTACTTGCATATGAACCAGTAACTGTCCCAGCCGTGAAGGGGTGGAGAAGAGTTGGCGGCAGATAAAGTAGTCGTTCTCGGGAAGTCTCCGGGCATCAGCTCTGGCAGAGAGAAGGCCCAGGGGCCGAGGTTTTTCCAGCTTCACTCTCTCCCCTCCCTCCTCTCTGGCTACGGTCCTCGAAGACGAGCCGCAGAGGAGGAAGAATGAGCTTTGCTTCTGTGTCTCCTCCACTGGCCTCCCCGGGTAGGTGGATTGTGAGACAGCCAGGCCGGAAGGGAGTCCTTCCATACAGCCTCATCCAGACGCCTGGAATGCGGGGTGGGGTCCTAGAATCTGGCCTCCCAGATTAAGGCTGTGCTACCTCTCCAGGGCACTCGCTCAGCTGGCCCACAGCCCATTCCAAGGGGAAGGGGGACAAGGAAATGTCCCGAACAAGGTTAGGAAAGGCCCCAAGGCTGACTACACCCTACAGAAGACAGGTCCTTCTCTCGGACCCTGAGCCTAGTAGGGGGAGGCAGACGCTAGGCCCAGACCTAAGAAAGAGCCATCTTCCAACCTGCTCACCCACACCAGCATCCCCACACCTTCGTCCCCACGGCCTCAGGCCCCCACGTGCTTGCTGGTGGGTCCTCCGGGAGCCAGTGTGCGGGCAGCCCGCGGATCTGGGGCACCCGGTGGAGGAGCGGAGCTGACAGTCCGGCACTGTACTTGGCACGAAGCTAAGGCTCCATCCTGGGGAAACCAATCCCATACCCCCTCTTTGCATCTCTGCCTTGTCCTTTTTCTTGCAAACGATTCCTGCTGCTTCCTTGTCCTCCCTCCCACTCGCCTCCAACTCTCCCTTTCTCTCTTCTACCCCTTCTCAACCTGCCCTCAGACGCTGCACAGACCTGCGTGCTGCTCTCTACCCACAGCCAGCACCGTCCCCTCCGGGAGTCGAGGAGCCTCTCCCCATGTCTTGTCATCTTGTCTTTGGCTCAAGCAGGGTGGTCAGTCTCCACTGGACCCCAAAGGAGCACCCATAAGCAGAGATGTGTCAAAGCCTTGGGTGCAGCCGGGGCAGTAGGGTGGGGCTGATGGGGGAAGGACATGATGGCAGGTGCCGTCCTCGGTGTCAAGAGGGCCCAGAAGAGGCAGAGTGTCCATCTTCCCCTAGTCCTAACCTAAGACGGCCCAGGGCGTCTCTCCCACCAGGGCATCCTCTTCATCAGGAAATGTTCCAGTAAGGCCATCACCAGCCCGGGCAGGGCCAGGCCTAGCTCCCTGTGACTTGGGCACCAGACAGGAGGGTGCTCCCTGCCCGCCCTCTCAGGCCCTGGCCGAGGACCACCATCTGAGTAGCGAGGGGCTTCGGGGCCGGGCGTGGCGGGCGTGTGGACACTGAGGCATCCTCTCGGCGGCAACCCCGGCCCCCAGCCTGGCTCCCTGCAGCATTCCCACGGGAGCGCAGGCGCGGGGGGGCCGGGGTGGAGGACCAGGACCTCGGGGGGGCAGAGGCGGCCTTCAGAACGTGGCTCTGTGCAGCTTCACGGCGTTGGCCTCGGCCAGGGCTTGCACTAGAGAAAAGAGAAACGGGTCAGAGAGGTGCTACCCGGACGAGAACCGACTCCAGCCAAGCTTCCCCGGGAGACGGAGGTCTCTTCCTGTAGAACCCTGCGGAAACCCGCCCCACGCCCCCAACCCTGAGAGGGGGACAGATGAATGGAAGTCCGTGTTCTTTTCCACCTGCCTGATACTGAGCGGCTGTGTGCGAGGGGAGGGGAAGATGCACAGCCTTTGCTACCGTTTCCAGTGTGATTTTAATTTACAGGAAGATCTGGGGGTGACCTGGGGGCTTCCGAGGCAGGACCGCTGTGCATCTCAACAGGTAGAAGGCTTGTTGGCCGACAGAGGGACAGCGGGGGCCTCAGCTCTGTCCCTGTCTGCTTCTGGAGAAGCAAAGCCCGCGGGCACTGCGGTACCAAGCAGCGGCCCTGCCAGCCGGCGCCAGCCCAGCACTGCACGTGACGCCGGAGGGCTCAAGCAGATGGAGGGAGGGGAGGGAGCGGCGGGGGTCGGGGGGGGGGCACTGGGGGTGCAGGAGAAGCGATGTTGGGATGAGGGGTGTGGATGGCTCACGGGGGTGGGGGGCGGGGGACCCACTCCCCGCGGTGGATGAAATACAGAAGAAAAGTTCTTACGTCAGAGCTCAGACCCGCATGGTATGGCTGCTGTCGGTGCCCCGTGGGGATTCAGACGATAGGGGGTTGGCTGGTGGAGTCGGGGAAGCAGGGGAGGTGGGAGGGCTTGGGGTGGCACATTGCACTGGAAACAGAAATGAACAGGGAGGTGAATAGGGGTGGGTGGGTGGAGGTGGGTGGGGGAGGGGCGGGGAGGCGGGGCACCCAGAGCAAGCGAGGCCCTTCCCCAGGCGGCGAGCCAGGCAGGAGGCAAGCAGAGAGGGGAGCTGAAGCGGAGCTGGCCTCGTTCCCGGGGCGCCCCGGAGGAGCACGGGGTCCCCGGAGGAGACGGGGCGGTTGCGGGCTCTGCTGAGAACCAGTGTGACCGCGGCCGAGGCCGGCCTCTCTGGGCGGAGGCTCCACTCCCGTCCGCGCAACGGGGAGATGGCGCGGAGGGGACCAGCGACGGCGCCTTATACACGGTGGTGTCGCTAACGATGATGATGAATAGTGCAGTAAAATCACACTAGCCCAGATCGTCAGGCCCCCATCTGACGACTGGATCCAAGTTGTCACCGGGGTGGGGGAATCCCCTCCATTTAAACGGAGCCTTCCGGCAGGGTTGAAATGAGCTCCGTGGACTCAGACGAGCTCAAGGTCTTGGAAACACGGCCCCCGCTATCACCGGGGAACCCCCTTCTCCTCAATCCAGGAAGGGCAAACTTCACCCCCAAGCCAAACAAATCATTACAAACCTTAAAAGTGGTGACATTTGAATTAATGGATTTTACTCTTATTACATTATGATGCCATGCTGAGACTAGCCAAGTGGAAGGGCAATGGGAAGGGGGGGTCGTATTATGAGGGACCAGCTCTGTGCGGGCTCCAGGCCCCTGGGCACCGCGGTGCGGCTGTGAGGCAAGGAGACTGGCAGACAGAACGTCCTCACTTGGCCTCAGAGGAGAACCAGACCTCACCCAGGGTCACACTGTTTCCTTCAAGAGAAGGATCCTGGCATCGAACTTCCTAGTCCCTTGCTCTCCACCCTGCCCTGGACCTCATCACCTTCCCTGCCCTCGGCGCAAGAGAGGGGGCCGGGGCAGCTTCCACTGCATATATACGTACACCCACAGTTGTATATAAGACCTGGAACTTTCCCGTGAGCGGGAAGTTGTGTCTGCCCACACACAATACATAGTTTGTGCACAGGATCCAATAATACCTCCACACGCGCTGCAAACATCTCAGATACGTGTGCGCGTGCACTTCCAAATCTGTTCTCTTCCACGTGACCCAACACACGTGTAACTTCACATACAAACACACTCACAAACGCTTTCGAAACACACAGTTGTGCGTCTGTCTGTATCGTGGACCCAATGGTTAGTTATGTGGCAGCTTCAACTTCTAAAATAGTCAAAAAGATGGAAAAAAAAAAAAAAAAACCAGGCAAGGGCTATTTCAGGAAAGCCAAATTGATGTTCCAACGTGCATGCAGTGAGGCTCTTACACTTATTCATAGATGAGCTCCTTGGACTCCAGTTACTTTCATTTCTATACAATTCTTTTTTTTTTTAATTTTTAAAAACGTTTTACTTATTGTTGAGACAGAGAGAGACAGAGCACGAGCAGGGGAGGGGCAGAGAGAGAGGGAGACACAGAATCCGAAGCAGGCTCCGGGCTCTGAGCTGTCAGCACAGAGCCTGACGTGGGGCTCGAACTCACGGACCGCGAGATCATGACCTGAGCTGAAGTCGGACGCCCAACCGACTGAGCCACCCAGGCGCCCCAATTTCTATACTATTCTAATAGGTGTTGACCTGCTGGGTTTCTACCCCCTGGGAGATCAGAAGCAGGGAAATTAGGGGAGAGAAAGGAATCAAGAGGCCTACTGACAGCTAGAAGAAGACACGACTGAGGAGGAAAAAGTCTTTTGCAAAATTAGATATAAAACCTTTAAAAGTGTAACAGTTTGGGAACATTTAGCATAGCTACAGTCTGTACCAACTATAGCCTCTAAGGGCATTCCCTTCAACAGATCCACAAAATAAGCATATTTACAATGATACTAAATTAGCAAGAGCAAGCAACATGGGTTACGTTAAATATAACTTCCTTACGAAGGCAGAAAAGTACGAAATACGTATGAGGAATGTATGTACTGCAATAGTTAAAATTCACATATGTAGCAGCTATGGATTGGACAGATGTGATATTGTTACCGTGTGTCCACAAGTACTACCCCCTCTGCATGCATAAATAATTGGTCACGGGGTGCCTGGGAGGCTCGGTCGGTTGAGCGTCCGACTCTTGATTTCGGCTCAGGTCACGATCTCATGGGGATCAAGCCCCATGCTGGGCTCCGAGCTGACAACGCGGAGTGTGCTTGGGATTCCCTCTCTCCCTCTCTCTCTCTGCCCCTCCCTGCTCACACGCTCTCTCTTTCACAAACAAATAAATGTCACACGTGCTCTCTCCCACCCTGCACACAAAGATACATCAGTACTGCCGCGTGTACATATATACGACATACGCTCATGTGCGTTTGATCATTCCCGATACTGCAAAAAAAAAAAGCGCCAATCGCACACAAACACGTACGTTCGTAAACACCACCTCCATCCTCCTATTGTACGCTCACCTACGCATATGTAACTCCGACGGTGTACCGGATGCCACCTGTGCTCATAAATAATGGTCTCCACACCATATCCGTAGACATCTTGCACACGTATACACTCACGCTTCACACCCGAACACACACAGATACGTGCGCCTCTGCCAACACCACCCGAATACAGACACCGCACGGGACATCATGCCACACACACACATATTAAAAATTGCCACATCTTCCCGTATACACCATTCTTGAGTCTGCACACACTGGGCACACCGACAAGCGCTCCAGCGCTCGTTACTGACCACACGCCCACGCTCAGGCACCACGCCTCCATCCTGTGCACGCCGCCCTGCTATTATGGCCCCGGGCCCAGCACTCAGGTCCCGGGCTTGGACCTATGCCCGCACGGCATGTGCCCAGGGACAGTCCTCGCTGTCCCTGGCAGAGCAACAGCTCTGGGAATCTGGGCCACGAGCCAAGGGGCAGGGGGGACAGTGGGCTTAGTCTGAGGTCTGGCCCCGCTGTGCCATTTTTTAAATAGTTGGGGTTTTGGCAAAAGCGAAGGATAGTTTGCTTTCAGCGCGTAGACCCTGAAATGTAAGCCGGTGTCTATCAAGAGGGAAATCTGATAGGCTGGGGTGGGTTCTGTTTTCATGGAACCTTTGGCTGGGAGACTACAGCCGAGAGAGCCAGGGGCTGCGGCGAAGGCAGAGGGAAGTTTTAAAAACAGTGTTGTGTGCTCTAACCCTCGAAACAGGAAGTTGCCTTCTGCCCAGAGCACGGGGAATTTGATCTTTGGAAGATTCGAGTTCACTTTATGGCTAAAGTACAGAGAGGTTAGCTAGAGGCCTCCGTGCAGCCAAACTGGTTTTGCCGCCCTTGGCTGCAGGATGGGACTGTCTGAAGCCCGTCCCTTTCTCGTGTCCTCGACTCCAGCCCAACTGACAGCTTCTTTCTGAAATACGCGCCCCCCCCCCCACCCCGGGCGGGGGGGTCTTCCTCGGCCACCCATCTAATGTCCCCTAGACTCTAACTGCCAGTAGGTTCTTCCTCAAGGCGTACTCAAATCCCCCTTGTGGTAGCTGAAAACCCTCTGGTTTCTAAAAATATCCATATTTAAAATAGTTGGAAAAACCACAAACAGACCCTACTTCTCCTTCATCTATTGCTATTTCAATGAGCCACGACCACCGTCACCAACGCCACCACGACTACACCTGGCTAGCATTTATTGAGCACCGACGAAGGGCCAGGCACCGAGCTAGGTGCTGAGCATTTATTGTTGACATTCCTTGCACCACCAGACAGGTATTTTGATTTGGATTTTACAGAGGAGGAGATGGAGCCTCAGAAAGCCAGAATTCAAACCCCTCTTAATCACCAGCACGAAACGCCATGCCTTCCACCGGGCTCCTGGCCACAGGCCTGACCTCGCCCAGGCTACCGTCCCTGTGGCCAGCACCCCTGTCTCTGCCTCTTCCTCTTCCTCGACCAAAGCCCTTGTAACCCTGGCATCCTTCCTGGGCCTCCCTCTGGACTGGCCCTCAAAGTTCTTCGTCTCTGTCCTCACCACCTTTTGTCTTGAGGAGGAGGACGCGCTCCGTCCCCCCCAGGCTTCATGACATAATCGCTGTCTTGGAGCCTCGTCCGTTCTTCCTGATTCCATTCTCACCTTCTCTGGGGCCATATCTCAGGCTGGCTCCGGCCTCACCGTGTCTGCCTGGAACCCTCTCGCTTTTGGGTCAGTGTGAAGTCCACTCGTCATGCTCATCTTTAATGAGCAGAAAAGTGGGTTCGGGTCCGGAGCCAGGCTGGTGACTGTATCACTCTCAACTCTGCGGCCACCTAGAGCGTCTCCACCTTCCCATGTGCACGCGGCAGGAAAGGGCCATGAAAGGAGGCCCTGATGCCTGGCCCTCACTCCACACCTATCACTCCCAACCAGACTCAGTTATCACCTTTTGGCTGTGCCTTTCCTCGAGCTGTCCAGGGGGTGGGGGGGGGGCTCTCTTGCTTCCTGCGTGGCCTCTGGCCATTCCTCTGCGGAGCTGCTGGGAGGGTCACCATGGCTCTGAGCTCCTGGATGCAACTCTGGCCCCTCTGCACCCCGCGGAGCCTAGCACAGTACCTGGTGCTCAATAAATGCTTATCCTGATCTTGACGGTCTCTCTGTCCCTGGCCCCCTCGCAGCACTGAGCTTCCTCCCCTGCACCTGGTCAGCCGGTCTCCCTGGAGGAGCGAGGCCCGGCCCCTCTCACCAGACAGCATGCGGCCCCTGCGGGAGGCCTCGGTCGCCAGGGCACAGGAGATTTCAATCCGCTTCTCCTGCTCCTGCAGCTGGCTCTCTGAGTCCTGGGGCACGTCCACAAGGTCCCCCTCGCCGACGGGCACCACGTTCTGCATACTGAGGAGGCACAGACACACAGACATGGAGTGGGGGGGCGGACAGGACGGTCCCATTGGCTTGGGGCGGGGGCCTGTGGACTGAGGTTGGCAGGGTGGCCGGAGGCCTGTGAATGGGGTGAGTGGGACCCTGGCCGAACACATTTTGGGGCCCCTTCCTACAATGTTTTAAAATTAATCAGAAGGTTCAGGTGAACATTTAGGGCGGCCTCGACGAGGAAGAGAGGTCACCAGAGGGCAACCCATCAGTTTGTCTTGACGACAGCACGTGCCTGCACCCAGCTGTCTTTTTGACCCCGACGGCGGCAGCGTCGCGGCCCCTGCCACGGGCCCGGGCCTGGTCCGCTGCCTCAAGCCACGGCCTCCACGCGCTCTCCGCTGGGGAGGCTCAGGGCTCCCACTGGCATGGGGTGGGGTGCTGGATTCGGTGGCGCTAATGTCCCAGGTGCCCTGGGTGCCTGGGTGGGCAGATGTCGTCGAGGTTCACCCAGGCCTGTTACCTGGACTTGGCAATGAGCGTCTTGATCCTCTCCACCTTCTTCTGCTTTTCCTTCAACTCCTCGGGGCTCAGGGGAGTATCGGGCTCCAGGTCAATGTACCGTTCAGGGATGAGGACTTTGTCCGGCGTGGACAGCTGCGGAGGGACCTGGGTCACCACCCCCATCCCACCCCCTTCCAGGCTTCCTCCCCCTCCGCCCTCCCGGACTTCACTCACCTCCTTACTGATGTCCACGTCATAGTGCTGGGGCTCCAGCTCCATTTTGCGGAGCCGGGCGATCTCCTCCCTCGGCGTCTCGTAGGCCTGCCCGCCAGGCTCCTCTGCCCGCAGGGCCGCCTCCAGGTTGGAGATGTCCACCTCGTGGATGCTGCGGTGACGGCGCACCTAGGGGACAGCACCGCCGTGACCACGCGGGGCCCCTGTCCTGCTGTCGGCAGCCATTTCCCCTGCTACCCGTGTCTCCAGACAGCGCAAAACAGGCCTGTGTCCTCCCTGCTCGTCACGCCCCATCCGGCCACCGCCCCGCGGCCCCACCACCCGGCTATCTTCCTTCCGTGCTGCTTGTCCAGAGCGGGGACGCCTGCAAAGGCCCAGACGCCAAATCTCATCGACAGGTCTCGTCAGTACTTGGTACTTCGCATCTGGCTGTAGCCTGTGTTCCCATATTCTGTGCCATACGTTTTGGGCAGTTGATTAGTGTGCCTGACACTGGCCTTTAGTTGTTGCGTATCAGACAAGCTCCAACCCACCAGGTAGAATGCAAGCTGGTTGAGGGTAGGACTTACGAATCGTAATTTTCCTGTATTTTTGAAATGTGGTGGAAAGAAAACTTAGGCAGATGCCTGGGGCTACTCCCAGCTCCACACTCAATACCTGTGTGGCCCAGGAATCCTTAATTTCTCCTGACTTTGTGTCCCTGTCTCCCAAACAGGGGTGATAATTCCGAACCTCGCGCTGCTGAGGGACCCGGATAGAACAACATGAGGTTTGGGAACGGTACCAGGTGACAGGGTGGCATCGTGATTATCTTCAGTGTGTATCTTTCAATACATAGAAAACGCTCTAGAAACTGCGTGAGCGATGCCTCTCTCTGGGCGGTGAACTTCGCACTATTCTGTGTTAAGTGAATTGTGTATACTTCATTTCCACTAAAACAATCAACGCATTCTTTGGGGGTGGGGGGGGGGAGTTATTTTTCTTTAAACGCACAAAAAGGGATACTTGTTGCAATGAATCTTCTGCCTAGTGGGGAGAAGTTTCCCCCCACCCCCCCCGCCTCGTTCTCCCCAGGTGCCCAGCTCGGGCCCTTCCCAGCCCCTCTCCCAGTGCCCCGCACCCAACTGCCCCGGCCCAGGCTGGTCACCCACTGGGAGTGGACACTGTTGGCAGATGCCGGGCCAGGCCCGTGGGTCGCTGCGAGGACATTACCACTTTGTAGGCGGGCCGCGTAGCAGGGTCGGGGGCCGGACTGGCCGGGAGCTGCAGGCTCCTTCGCTTCTCCTTCATAGAACCGCTCTGGTGCCTCCGCATGCGGTCGATCTGCTCCTCCACACTCATCTTGACCTTGCCCTCGCCAGGGAACACGGCACTCTTGGGGCGCTCCTGCTGCACGGGGAGAACGGGGCTCTGACACGTGCCTCGTCTGCCCTCCCAGCTTCTTCATCTGCCCTAATCCCTTAGATTTCCCTTCTCTAGGAAGCCTGTCCATAGCGGGTTAAAGCATAGCCCCTAAGACATACGTCCAGGTCCTAACCCCCTAGTAACTGTGAATGTGACCTTATTTGGAAATAGGGTCTTGGCAGGTGTGATTAAGGTAAAGACCTCAAGAAGAGAGCATCCTGAATTAGAGCGGACCCGAAATCCAATCATGGGCGTCCTTACAAGAGACAGAAAAAAAGAAGACGGAGTAGAAGGAGATGTGAAGGTAGGAGTGCCTACTGGAATGTTGGGTCTACAAGCCAAAGAACAGCAAAGATCGCCTGCAATGCCAGAAGCTAGGACAGAGGCACTGGACGGGGTGCTCCCTCAGACCCTCCAGAAGGAACCAACCCTGATGATCTCGATTCGGGACTCCTGGCCTCCACAACTCTGAGAGAATAAACTTCTGTTGTTTTAAGGCCCCAAGTGTGGGATGCTTTGTTAAGTTCCTGGCAGCCCTCGGAAACCCATCTACTGCCTTAGGTCGGCTCGTTTGACCCTGATTTTTGCTGGATTTGTATTTCATTGCTGGCACATTATAATAATTTTGTTCAACATCCTTCTATCTTTCTCATGAATTAGGGCCACGGCAAATTTGAGAATTGTGAGGAAGATTAGAACAATGAAAGTAATGTGTATCTTCCTTGTCCCTTGTCCCTCGATATGGCTTCCTGAAGGAAGGCTTCTCCAGTGGAGCTGTTGCCCCCTCCTACTTGTCCTGCCTTCCTCCTCCCACCCGGGGTTTCTTGATGGTGGACAGATGGGCGGACACAGAGAGGCCTCAGCCCAGCTCAGGCCCACTCGGGCCTCGGCGCCCACAGATTGTACTCACCCGGGAGGAGAGTCCGTTGGTGAGCCCATCGGCACTCCTCCTCACCACCCTTGACGGGGTTACCTCTTCATCGGTGGGCGACTTCGTCCGAGGAGGCACAATGCCAACTGTAGGGAGGCAGAAGAACCGGTGGGCCTCCTGGAGAAGCAGGAGGGCAGACACACAGGGGAGCCTGCGTCTAGAGGCGGCTCAGTGCCACCTGTGGCCGAAATGAAAGGCCGAGGATGGTTGGGCACTCGCTGTCTTTGGTTGTGATGAGCACCTCTCTGGGCCGCTCTCCGACTCTTGGCCTTGCGTCTAGGGGAGGATGGGACAGGAAGTACCTTTGTTGAGAGCTGTCTGCTTCTCTGCCTCCGCCTCTTGCCTGGTGGGCACCAGGTTGATGTCTCTGGCGGTGTCCAGGGGTGACGTCTGGTGGGGGTCTTTCTTGCTTTGCTCATAGCTTGCCTTGGGCTGGGGAGGAAAAAGGAGGAGACGGTTGGTGCCCTAGGGACTGCTGAGGATTTGGCCCCCAGGGGTGTTTCTTTGTTTTGCAATGGTTGGAGCACAGACCCTTGAAAACAAGGGATAAGGAAACTCTAAGTGAGCCAGTTGGGAAGCAGGCAGGGGTGAGATCGAGCCTCCCACTCAGGCCACCTTAAGGCTGGCCAATGCTGGCTCATCTTGGGGAGTGAGGGCTCAGGGCTTCCAAGAGACCCTCAGCAGAGGCCCAGGAGGGGTCTATAAGGCCGCGGATCTCTGAGGATTCTGTTGGAATCGCACCCAAAACTTAAGCGAAAGAACCAGCTGGGCTTTGGTACCAAGATTCTGGGCGACAGAAAAGTGCACTTAGCTTGAGGGCTCGCCGAATCATGAGACTAGAAGGGGCTTCAGATACCACCTGCACCCCCTTTCGCCCCCATCGTGCAGCTGAAGAGTCTAAGTGTCAGTGAGGTGCACACACAAAGACTGGGCCAGAGGCCAGAAACCCCGGCTCTAGTCCAGGGAGAGAGCACAGGTGAGCCCCATCGCCTCCCCTCATCTGGAAAGCGTGGCCTGCTTTGCCCCCCTCACTGGCGGCCCCTCCGGGCGGTGCAGATACGGCAGCCGAGCCAAGATGGAAATACGGTTCCCTGTTTTAGGCACAGGACTCTTTCTACTCACCGTGCAACCTCTTGCCAGCCTAACTGCACCTCTCTCCTGGGAGAGGGGCTGGGGAGCCAGAACGGGGCAGAAAAAGGGGCCCTGTATTCTTACATCCCAGGGCCGAGGAAACCCAAGAGGACACAGGCGAGGCAGAGACAGAGACAGCACAAGAGGACCGGCGTCTGAGGCGGACAGGAGCAGGAGGGGATCCGAATGGCACCGGTCGCTGCGGGTCCCTGGCCCTTCCTGGCCGGCTGGTGCTGGCAGCCAGGGGCTGCCCGGGAGCCGCGGCACGGAGGGGGGCAACTCATTGTCCCCCTGTCCACAGAGAGCACCAAGGGGAAAGCCTTCTCCGCCATCCCTTTCCTTATCCCAGGGTCCAACTGGGCAGCTGTGGGAAATGACTACTGGAATGGGGGAAATGACTCCGTGTCCTGCCTCGCCCCCTCGCCTGGCCGTTCGCCCCGCTCCCTCCGCCCCTGCCCTCCAGGACCCAAGGGTGCTGGGTACCTGACCCCTGGCTGGCTCGCCACGGCGGTGCCAGGAAGGGGAACTGGGGTACGGCCAGAAGCGGCTCTCGCTAGGGAGTGGAGGCACGTTTGGAGGAGACTCCAGGGGGACGTAGGCTTTGGGAAGGGGGGGCCGCGGCGGGCCGGGCTCCTGAGGCAGAGAGAAGCCAGAGCATTAGGAGGAAGGAGAGCAGCCACTGTGAGAGCAGGAGAAAAGAGCGTTAGCAGGCAGACAGACAACATCGTGGAGACCTGCGGCCCCCATCGTGGACATCCGGGGCCCTGGACCACCGGACTCCCACCCACCGCCCGGATGGAGCTCCAGCTCCGGAGTGAACTCTCAGCCTGGCCTCAGGGCCCTCTTCAGCAGAGCCCCCGCCTGTGACTGCTGCCCCCACTGTTCCCCCATTTTTCTCCAAAGCTCCCTGCTCACTGTCTCATCATCGCACTGGGCACATTCGTGCCCCTGTGTCTTTGCTTCTGCCGCCCCTCCTGTCTGTGATGCCTTTCCCTTGTTCCTCTGACTGTCCCAATGCCTAGTGGCCCAAAGTTCCACCGTCTCTTGGGAATATCAGAGCGTTTATGGTCAATACTGAGACACACACTGCCACGCTCCAGAGGCTGGCTGTTTCCTATAAATTGGTCTGGGTCGGCACCAGACGCTGGGCTCCCCAAGTGGAGGGCTGTGGGCACACACGGGCACATGTCTGAGAGGGCCTCACACCGTCCCTGGCCCCTGGGAGAGCCCCTGTAAACTCTTGCTGACTGGCTAGGAAACTGCTCCCCATGCTGACTCTCCACCCTCTCGTGTGCTGGAAAGCTCCGGATTTAAATCCCCACTAAGTGGTATCTTTGTTAACCATCCTGCTGTTTGGGAAGAGACTTCCCGGGAGGAAGCTAAAGATGGCAAGTGCAGATGAGAGCAAGGAAAGGAGAAATCTGGAAGGAGGTCCGCCAAACTGGGCGCAAGATGACGACTGCCTCGGACCGAAAGCCAAAGCTCCAGGACTGGCGGCCTCTGGGGCAGGGAGGGGCACAGAATCCGGGTCTTTCAGGCAGATGAGGACCTGCTCCCCCCTCCCCCACCTACCTTCTACTCCATTTTCTCAGCTTACCTCACTGGATCCGGGCTTGGTGGGGGACCCCTGTGAGCCGGACACCAGTGAAAAGGGGCTCAGGGGGCTGGTGAGACTGGCAGAGCTGAGAGGGCTGGCGGGGCTATTGGAGCTGTAGGTGGCCGTGGGGCCAAGGCCTCCTGGGGGCAGAGGAGAGGAGAGGTGAGGGATGATAGGGTAGGGGTGTGGCCAGCCATGTGGATGGGCTCCACAGGTGGAGGAGGCAGGGGAGGACCCAGGGATGTGGGAGGAAGGTTCCAGGGCCACCTGGGCCTGCTGAAGGGACTTATTATGGGGGCTAGGGTGCAGGCTGGCCGTGGAGAACTGTGCAGGGACAGGGGACGATGACGGACGGAAAGGACACTGTTGCCTCCGAGATGTCAAAGAAAGCCAGCCCAAAGTCCAGCCCAAAGGGCTTCAGGAAGACATTAAGGTAGTGGCTTCAGATCGCCAACGGGCCCATGGGCTTAGGGGTGGGGAGAGGCATAGGTGCTCTTTGACCTTTTCTGGGGAGGAATCTAGACCATCAGGGGCAACAGTGTCTCTGAGGGGTCTGGTGCATTCTGGGAGGAGAGGAGGGAGTAAGGGAGTCGTACCTACCCTCCCGGGGGAAGATTCTGGAGGCCTGAGAGGGCCCTGACTAGCTCTGAGCTCAGCATAAGGGCCTGGAGAGGTGGGAGCTGACAGATGTGGGAGGGACGCCAGAGACACCAGAGCATTTCTGGCGAGCGTTTCAGGAGGCTGGTGGAGAAGGCACCCACCTCTGTGCTTGGCCGTGTCCGTGCCCCGGGACGGGTTGTTTTTCCTCAGCCCCTCCATCACGTCCTGGATCCTCCAGATTTCCTTCTGGATTTGCCGGTTGAGTACCTCATTCTGAAACAGCAGAAGAGCAGGTCAAGGGAGGTGGCCGTGAGGAGCGTCCCAGCCTCCTCCCTGCATCCCTTTGGGCCGGCGGTAGACAAGAGCCCCGTGCGCACGCGCACGCTGACGGGCACACAGCCCTCCAGCACGTTCCTCTTTCTCACGGGAAGACTGTGCCCCCCCTCGGCTTCTGCCAAATGGAATGCGGGAATTGCCAGAGGAGAGGGCCCTGCTATCACAGTCAAGAGCCCCGTTAGCCCCGTTAGGTCAACATGACTCAGCTTCCCCCAGGGAGGTCAGGGTGGTCTTGGAGCAAGTGTCCCCCTAGGTGGCCACTATGGGAGCCAGTTATCAACGGCAAGAGTTCCCCACTTACTAAGATTCTTTGTATCCAAACAGCCCTTTCGTAACACTCACGCCCAATGCATGCCTACACACTCATGGATTCTATTCGGTTAGAGTTTACACTCTTTGAAAACTGACAGCTGCCACTTATTTAGCGCCCGACCCTCCTCCGTGCCGCGTACCAGGCTCCGCGCTAAGTGCTTTGCATACACTAACTCATCTCGGCTGCACCAGAAGTCTGCGAGGCAAAAGTGACAGGTGTCCCGACTTTGGGGATGAAGGGATGTGCGCCCAAGGCCGTCCGTTAGCAAGCAGTGCGACCACCATCTGAGTCTGGGTCTCTTTGTCTCCAGAGCTGGTGCTCAGAGTGCTTTCCTACCTCCTAAAATGTTCGTGTTGAAAGTGAGGCTTGCCCACAGGACACGGTGGCATTCAGGTGACCTGGACCAAGAGGGCCTTCACCGCACCCTCCCTAACCAGCTGCAAGTGAGGGTGGTGGTAAGTTTTGTTGCCAGGAGGAAAATAGGGGAAACTGGGGCATTAACCGCATCAGAGAGATAGGGCTTGCACAGCTTGGGTAGATACGATTGATCGAGGGAAAGGATAAGAATTCCCCAAGGTGGATGAGTCCAGCCTCCTGCCTCCAAGCAGAGCGTTCCTAACCCCTCCTGGGAAGGAAAGCCTCTTTCCTATCTTAAAGTTCCTGGGTGGCTTCTCCCGTACTGCCCACTCCTTCTGAGGTCACGAGGGATAGCTACACGTATACCCATATCTATATCCCCGTAGAGACCTATACGCTTGTCTAGACCGAAGCCCGTGTCCGTATTTATGTGTTAAATCCTTTCAGTCATAAAATACCTTCCGTCTAACCCAGCTCTCTTGTGTTTCAGCTTTACTCCTTCCTAATGATTTGATGGAACTAAAGAAGAATCCACATTATCTTCGTCCTGAAAGCGTCTGTTTTAAGCGGACTTGAATCCTGTCCTTTGTCTCAGGACCAACTCCCTGTCTCAAGTCTCTGAGATCTCTAAAGCAAGAAAGGAAGCCACTTTGGTCTCTTGTGGCCCTAAGGAGAAGGGAAGGCATGCCAACCGCCCCTCCCCTGCCCAGGGGCCTTCTTCACCTGGACGTCCAAATTGAGCTGCTCCCAGAGGTCGTCGTGCAGGGCAGAGACCTCGGATTCAAGGTTCTCATACTCTATGGTGCTGTTCGTCAGGGCCTGCAAGGGCGGGTGGGTTTACTGAGAAAGCGGCCATTGCCGAAGCCTTCCTCCCATCCCGCCGCGGGGCCCGGGGCCAAGGTACCTGGGGTCTGGCAGGGCGAGGGAGGAGGGCACAGAGGGACAGGCGGAGAGGGCCCAGGGCTGAGACATTCTGATGACAGCCAAACACTGGCCTTACAAGAGGCGCAGTGGCCCATCGTACTGCAGGCGGACACAGGGAAACCAGAATCCTCTCCAGACGTGGGGGTAGGCCACAAGGGGATCGTACGATGCCCGCACCCTACTGTTCTTCCCACACTGGGTGATACAAAGTGGGAGGGCAGAAAGAGAAAACCCAGAGGTGTTTGCTTGCTGGGGGTTAGAGACCTTTCTCCCTTCTGGGCCACGTTTTCCTGGGCCTTTGGCCGCCGCAGCCCAGAGCCATTATCCAGGCAGTGCGTACCGGCCGCAGGGTCGGCCCCGTGCCCACGGGAGATGAGGGAGGTGGCACTGCCGCCCGTGTCCTGGATCTCCAGGGGAGAGGACAGAGGTAGGCAGCAAAGCTGTGAGAACAGCCGAGGAAACGAGTAGCCCTCGACTTCACCCTGTCCTGATCGAATCCCGGTGCAGGTGCGGTGTGTGAAAAATAAGCCAGTTTCCTCGGCAGAGACTACGGATCGAAGAGGCCGGCATACGCACGGCCGCGTGCAGGGCGGTACTAAGGTCTCGCGTTTGTGCCCCTTCTGGCCAAGAGCCCCCTGCTGCTCCCGCCCGTAGAGGAGAGCCGGGAGCTAGAGGGCACAGCCTGGGGGGGGCGGCTCTCCTGTCGGGGTGCCCACGGGGGCGGGGGGGTACCGTGGTCGCCTGTGACAGCTCCACCCGAATGTTGATGAGCTGGTTCTGCAGGGACTCTTTTTTGCGCAGCAGTTTCTCCGGGTAGGCGGGCTGGTTTCCAAACATCTCCAGTTCCTGGTGGGTCCCCATCAAGGCACTTTCCAGGCTCTCCTGAAGAAGGGCAGGGGACCGGCTGTGAACAGCCCTGATAACTCCTCTCTGGGTCTTTAAGAGGCCTGAGCCCCAACGGTTCAGCCCAGCAACTTGGTGGCGGTTGTCCTCCCTGGCTGGGGCCCCCGGAAGAGCTTCAGCAGTTCCAGGGGAGGGCGGTACAGAGGTTTACGACAGAGCTGTGTCAGCTTAGGGCGGAGATGGCAACCCACACCTCTCGGAGCCAGCCTCCCCCCGCCCCCCCAACCCCACCCCGCCGTCCCCACATGCCCCCAGCCCAAGACCACCCCTTGGCTCTCACCTTCTCAGCTCGGAGCTGCTGCACTAGCCGGTCCTGCTCCCTCACCACCTTGTTCTGTTCACACAGTTTGCCCAGCAGCTTCTGGGGGGCCCGAGGGGGTCGAGGGAAGGGAGGGAGAGAGAAGGGGGTGAAGGATATGGTTTGATGGGGACCTGGGAATTTGGTTGGAAGGGACTGGCCTCTGGATACCTCCTCCTTTCCCTTGCTGAGGAACCCTAGGCCTTCTTCACCTTGACCTTGGAGGCTCCTGGGAATAGGAAGACGGTCTTCACCTTGGGAGACTCCCCAAGGACCTACCGGGAAGGGAGATGTGCTTATTCTCTGAGGAAGGGAGTCAGCTTGAGAGAGGAGTTAAATGTTAAGCCCCTGCATTCCCCTCCTCCTGGGGGTTCCGGTTCCCGAAGGGTTGAGGAGACAACGTGGCCTGGGCCTCCCAGGCCTTCCCGGCGGGCATGGATTGGAGGAGCAGGCAGTCTTGGGAAAACCAGTGAACTGGCTCCCCAGTCTCACGGGACCCTGTTCTCCCCTCCTTCCAGGGTCTCCGGATGGCTGAGGCTGGGATTTCCTTCTGAGATCTGGTCCTCGCCTGGATGGAAACTCTCCTAGGCCTACTGGGCGGACCCGCTACCCAGGCAAGGCCAGTGGTGATGGGGAGGAGGCAGGTTAGGCCAAACTTCTCTTCTGGGAAGACTTACGCTTTCCCCACATCCACACCTTTATTCACGCCATTCCTCAAACACTTCTCTGGCTCTTTTCTACCGAGCCACATCTTGTCTTCTGGGCCTTTGAACTTCAAGGCCCGGCTCACATGCCACCTGCTTGGTCCCTGGCCTCCCTGCCCTGCCCTCCTGTGGAACCCATTACCGAGCCCATTTAGTACGACACTACCCTGAAGCTCCCTGAGGCCAGGGCCAGGTTCCTCCCTCCAGTCACCGAGGCCCTCCTGCCAGGCTGGGCCCAGAGCAGCCTGGCTGATGTCCCTCCTAACCAAGTCTGAGTTCCTTGTAATAAGCAGCCCCCGCCGCTGTAGACGAGAGGGCCTAGGGCTCAGTGGAGAAACGCACACAGCTGGCATGGGAGGAAGGGGTAATTGGTACGAACGAGAAAAGAAAGGGGATGAGGAAGGGGCAGGCAGAATGCTGTCTTGGTGGCGACAGAGGACATGAGTCAAAGGTATGAAGAGCCGGCAGAAGGACAGAGATGGACGGAGGAAGAGCCCCAGCGGAGGAGAGCGAAGATGAGGGCGACAGCGGGAGGGACCGGAGAGGACAGGGGAGCAGGAGAGCTGCTCTTACATCTGTATCCTGCTCGTTTAACTTGTAGGTGTGGAGGCCGTCCCGGAACACTTCTGGGTACGGAGGGACCTGCAGGAACACGAGGCCGGTTACAGCAGCGGGGGACGGGCAGGGCGTGTGGGGACGGGAACGCGGACAACCCTCGCTCCGTTCTTGTCCGAGACTGTGGTCCGTCCCCTCTCGCCGCCTCCATTCCGGGAATCTGAGCTGGTTCTTTGCCCCCGGCTGGGAAGCCTGGGATGGCCCCCGTGTAGGTTTTCCCCAATTCTTGAGGCTGATTCTGCCCAGCTCCTACTCTCCCCTCTCCCCTGAGCTCAAGATCTACTGTCGGGAGGGACTCTGGGGGTGCGTAGATCCCAGATGGCTTGGGCAACGACCATGACAACAACAGTTAACCCTTAGCTGTTTTGGAGGGTGAGGCATGAGGAAATGGAATGAGCGTCGGAAACACTTGAGAATTATCATCTTAGCAGATTGAACACCAGCCACAGGGCTTGTGTCTAACCCAGAAGTACACCTGGGTCCGGCAAACGCTGCCCACCCCTGGTGAAGCATCTGGAAATCACCGGACATTCTACACAACCTTGGCACTGGATGGTTCCATATGACACCCCTCATGCCCTTACCCCCAAAGACGTCTGTTAAGAAGATAACAAACACGAGATAGAAGTCCTGGGCATTAAAAAGCAGATTCGTGATCCCTGGCGTGATACGGGATGGTGGTGCTGGCTATTTTGATGGTTTGAGAAACGGGCCTTGGGTCCACCCATGAACATGAAGAACAAGAGAGACACGGTGGGATGAAAGGAGAGGGGCCAGGCGGGGCCTGGAGATGAGGCCTGGTGGATGGAGGGTTGGGCAGAGCAAGCCCCAACCCAGATGGCTTGACCCGACCATGCACAAGCAGCTGAAATGGTGTTGACAGGGACCATGCTGCCAGGCGGAGGCCTTACTTGCATGAAGAGTTGGGCCCTGGGGGAGGAGTTTTCCACCATGCGGTTCACCATACTGATGAGAGTCTCGCTCTCACTCATCTGGAGAGAGGAAGGAATGGACGATTCAAACTCCGGCCCACATAGAGCTATCTCCCCATCACCCGCCTGGGCTTGTTTTCCCAGAAACAGGACAGGACAGCTTCTCACGGGGTCTCCAGCTCCCTCTCTGTTTGGCCTTAGCCATCGCTGGCCCCTTGTGAACTGTCCCAGGACCAGCCCTGAAGGTGCCCTGAGGAAAGGCCACAGAAGGGAGCTGGAGGGCTGCTGTGCCTTCGCTCACGGCCCTGCAGAGACCGCCCCCCGCCCCCCAGCCAGTGACACTCCCCCAGGGTGCCTGAGACGTGTGGGTCTCATCCACACTGGCCAAGGTCAACTCCCTGCCCCAACTCTCTTTCCTCACGTTGCTTCAGTCAAAGACCACACCGGCAGTTGGAAAAACCCATCTCCCCAAATTTGAACTAAATGAAACAGCTGAGAAAGAAAACTGGGGCTGCTCTTTGGATGGGCCTTCACACAGAGGTGGGCACAGCTCTCTCTCCCCGACCCCTGCCCACCTCTTGGCTCTAGAGTAGAAAGGATTGCTAAACACGGTTTCCAGAGCTGGGCTGGTAACATCCATGACGATCTTGGATGACACTAGGGAGCAAATAAGGAGGCCAAAACAAGCAAGCCATGTTAAAGGGACACCAGATGCTGGAACACTGCTCTCCCAACAGGTTATCTTTACGTTTCAAGGGCCATTAGGAACACGGAGGGGGAAAGACTACTTGCCAAATGAAAAAGAAAGAGAGAGAGAGAGACAAGGAAGGGCAGGAGAGAGGAAGGACAGGGAGGGAGGACAAGCCGACCAAATCAACTAGAAATGCTGTCATTTCCCCCACTGGTTCCAGCGTGGCAACATCAAAACGTGAACATATTCGGGAGCGTCCTTGGCTATGTCCCTTTAACTCAACTGACCTACAGGCGAAGGCAGCAGAAAACAGAGGGAAGTTCTGTGGGAAAAGCCTTCTGGGGAGAGGAAGTGAATGAGGGAAGGGACAGAGCCACGTTAGGGCAGAGCTTCTGGGGTCACGATGCAGGAGGCTCTCACGTTTTCGGCCCTTAGCTGCCCAATCTGTGTCACGCCCACACGTATTTTTATCTTATCCACTTAGGTGGTGACCCAGGGGCAGCCTTGCTTCTGTGTGCTGTGGGCAGGGCGAGGGGTACCCACTCACTCCCCTTTGCAGGGTCCACAGCATTTTCAAAGGCTTTCCTAGGATCTGATCCCTCTACCTCTTTTAGCCCTTTGGAATTTTTTTCCATGGCACAAAGTGTCATTGAAAAGGCTTTGAAAAGAGCGGTAGTAAGAGGTTTGTCAAATAGTTAACGGTCAACAGGACATCAGCCACATCTTTCCGTAAGGATCTGAACTCAAGTCAATCCCTATCTTCCTGGAGCCCTGTGTGTATGAGATTGTGTTTGTTGTGTATGGGGTGTGCGTGTGTGGAGTATGTGTGATTGTATATGGTGTGTGTATATGTGTGTTTGCATGCTGCTGTGTGCCATGACTGTGTCCTGTGTGTGTGTGTGTGTGTGTGTGTGTGTGTGTGTAGGGCAAAGCAGACCTGGTAATGCACCAGGCTTGGAGAGGGCAAAGGCGGCCCAGGCTTCTCCTGGACACCCACTGATTTCATTCCTTCCCCTACCAGTGGATCTCAAGCAATAAAGGAGGGAAGCCAGAATGTTCTCGCCCTGGCCTCTGCTCCCACTCACGCTGCGGCTTTGGGGATCTTTTAGCCCCCGCAGGCTTTGACTGTAGGATTCCTTCCTCTTCTGTGTGTCCCTTCAGTCTGTCCAAAATGTTAGATTTTGTGAGAAAGCACCCACCCCAGTGCCTTATACACCATAAAGGTGCTCGAGTAATATTTTAAATTGAGTTTTAGAAGAAAACGAATAAAATCATTATAGCAGCAGTGACCACTTCTCGCCAATGCCTGACAAAGCGTTGCCATGTACCCTCTTACTTGATTCTCCAGGAACTCTGTACGGCAGAAAAGGCGGATTCTACAACAGCCATTTTATGATTGAGAAAACCAAGGCCCAGGGAGACAAAGTGACATTTCCAAGAAAAAAGAAAAACAAAAAACAGAACAAAACAAAACAAAAAAACCACAACCCTCGTAAAATGGCAGAACTGGGACTAAATGTCTGATTCCACATTTTGGACTCTTAGCATATACAACTTCCTTTTAGGAATATTATTCTTTTAAAAAAATTATTCTTTATCTAGAGGAGGTCCTCTGAAGGGTTATTTCTCAAGCATCCCCCCCACCTAAGGGCCCAGCCCTGTCATGAGGGCCAGAAGCCCCAGCAGGGGCCCAGCTGTGGCACTGAAGTCCTGTGCAGCCAGGCACTGTGGATGGGCCACAGAAAGGAAAGTCTGCCCAGGAGCCCTGAGGGCACTCAGCCCTGCCCCTCACTACCCAGGGCACTGCAGACCCCGCTTCCTATGGAGAAACGCCAGCACTTGTCAGCGCTGCTCTGGGCTGGCATCCGGAGACCCATCCCCACGTGGACTGGACCACTCATGGTGTGGACACCACGTGCTGTTTCTGGAAGTAAAATGCAACGCCCGTGAGGGCTGGGAGCTGTCGCTGCTGATCAAAACGTGGATATCAATTCTTCCTAGTGCCCAGCGCCTTCTAAGAGGATGATCTCCCCGAGGCATCGAGGCCTGTGTGTCTAGAACGACCAACAGTTATGGCGGTAGCCTCTGATGTCAAGGGTATGGTTCTCTCTGGAACTGTAAGAGCGTAAAATAATCCTGATGAGGATTGACTCCTGCTTGTTCACATGTTAGTCATTTCCTCTGCTACAACTTGGGTCAAAATCTCAGAGCCACATTCCAAGCTCTGCCGTTTGTTGGCTGTGTGTCCCCTGGCATGTTACTTAACCTCTCTGTGCTTTCGTCTTATCGGCTCTAAAATGGGCATAACAACAGTACCCACCTTGCGGGGGTTGTTATGAAGATTAAATGCGTTAGGATCTATAAAGACACCATCCTAGGGCAAGTCTGTAGTCCTTGGTTTACAAACTATGTTTGTTTAACAACATAGTTTAACAACAGCCTGTGAACCATGATAGATCATTTCCCGGATTCAGGCTGCACTAAATCCCTAGCATTTTAGCCAGCCCCCTCCACCCCCCCACCTCCCTGCCTGGCGCTCACCCCCAGTTCAAGGTCTCTGCTGCTCTCTCCAGCAGAAATGCAAATTCCCGCTTACCCCCCAGGGACAGTTCCATCTGGCCTGAACAAATAGGAGGTGGCATTAATTATTCATGTGGTCATTTCTTATTCTCCTTTTCCCCAGGAAACTCCCAGCTGCCCTAAAGGGCTTTGAGGCGAAGGGGGGCGGGGCGTGAAGGCGCAAACCAAAATATAAGCCACTTTGTTGTGTCCGGGGGGTGCCAACAAAGGTTGTCAAATGGAGGGAAGATGAGAAGGTGGGGAGGAGCAGGGAGACACGACAGGAGGGCAGGGGAATGGGAGGGGGCACCAGCTCTGCCTACCTGCTGATCCAAATACTCTAGGTTTCTTTGCAACTGAAGGTCTAAAAGTTCATCCTACCCGGAGCCCGAGGCCCAACAGCAACACAAACAAACAGGAACAGGACAACAGAAAACAATAAAAAGGAAGCAAAGCAGTTAAGAGTTAGCTGGGGGGGCGGGGGTGGGGGGGCGGGGGGGGGCGAGTGGGGGCAAGGTCAAAGAGAGGCCTCTGTCTATCCTTGAGGAGCTCTGGGGAAGGGAAGGAAAGAGGCTGGGGGCAGGCACCGAGGTTGCCTCCTGGACGCCTCAACCAGAGGAGGGACTCACTCTGGCCCCAGCTCGAGGGCCCCAGTTCCAGGGCTCCCGTCCGCCGGGCCCTCCCCTGGGAGAGGGAAGCACCATTGAAGCAATGCAGTTGGCCCTCCCTACCAGCTCCTGGGTTTTCTGGAAGAATCCATGGTTTCTGGGTGGGTGCACGTGCTGTGTGTCAGGGCTAGGGCTTAGACAGAGAAGGATCAGGGAGAAGGAAGGAAGGGGCACCCCTCCACGCCTGCGCAGGCTCCTCCACCCTGGCCTCCTGGGGCTGTGTCAGGACAGGGGTCAGCAACAGGACTTCGGGGACAAGGACTCTGCCTGTTGGTTCCTGTGACCCTCCTCAGCATCCCCGGTGGGGCGTCTCCATCCAGTTCTCCGGGTGGAGACCGGTGGAGACCAAAATTCTCCGGAGAACAGATTCCAGGGAGAGACCAGTGGAAAGCAGGGAGGAAAGGAAAAGACACACCATGGAAAATCTTTTCTTCCTTAATCCCACCACTTGTGTCGTTTCCCAGAAGCCGCACTCCAGGCCAAGGACAGACTTGGAGAAGACGTCTGCTAATGGCCACTCGGACCTAACTTTTCTTCCCAGGCCGTGACGCAAGCCCCTGACCATGCTGGACGGGAGGCTGTTCTGGAGTCGAGACGATCAGGACATCACGCGCCTCCAGATCTAGTCAGTCCCTGCTCCTCTACCTTATGTCACAGAGCTGGGGGTAACTGGCATCAAGCTCTGCGTTGGGGTTAGAGTCCCGGCCGGGAGGGAGGAGGTATCCAGAGGTTGCTGAGAACCAGGAGGGCCAGGTACCGGGCACAGAGCACCCCTGTGGCTGCCCTAGTTGGGCCCCCGCTCTGGGAGGAGAGGTCGTGCGGGCAGCGGGCGGGAGGAGAGGACGTACCATCTTATCGTGGGCCGTGGGGGATGGTGGGTAGTTGTAGGGGAACAGTCCTGCAGGGACTGGCCGCCTGTCTCCCAGGTAATCATACTGGAAGAGAAAGGGGATTGGAGAGGTGAGGGGGTCCGGCTGGGACACGGACTTCCCCACCAACTAACGTTCAAGGTTAGGGATGTTTGTATCCTGTCCCAGAGCAGACTCCAAATTCAAATGGATTTGCAGCATTTATCCACTGCGATAGCCTTGCAGTGACCCGTCCAGTCCTCAAAAGACAGAACCCTCTCTGCCCTCCGACAAGGAATTAGGGTTCCCGGCACAACCTGGGGAAGGGCACCAGTGTTCCTGCGCCGGGGTCAGAGCACATCCCCCAAAGCAGCTCTCCCACAGGCAGAACTGCAGGGCCAGTGGCGTCCTGGGCATCATCGTGGCTCCTGCCAACATACGGTGTGTGTCCCCATGGGGCACAGTGACCCCAAGAGTCCCAGATGCCTGCACACCTGCACATCTTCTCCGCAGATGGTAGTAGGCTCGTGGGGGACCTCAGGGGATGAGGAAGGAGGGGGCGCGCTGCTGGCTCACCTTGGGGGAGCTGACGGATCGCCTCATCACATAGGCAGCGGGGTCGGCATAGATGTCCTCGCTGCGAGGTGGCAGGCGCTCAAAACGGGCACTGGGTGAGCGGACGGGGGAGTAAATGCGGGCGCGGCTGTAGGAGCCCTGGCTGGGCGAGCGGGGCACGGAGTGGGAGCGGGGCTGCAGGGACAGGCGGCGCAGGGAGCCGGATGTGGCATCCAGCTCATCATAATAGACCGGCTGCCGGGAGGGGGAGGGGCCGGGGAGCCAGATGGTGCCATCCTGCCGCCCGTAGCCCGGAGGATCCTTCCACTCCCGAAGCTGGAAGGCAGGGCCGCCTCCATTGCGGAAGGAGTGACGCTTGTCCTCCAAGGCCCAGGGTGGGCTGATCCGATCATAGGCTGGCATTGAGCAGATGCTGTCGGGCCGCACCCCTGGTGGGTAGTACTGGTAATCATCAGGGTACTGGGAGGAGTAGGGGCCATAATACTCAGGGACCCTGCGGGACACGGGGTAGAACCTAGAGGGACTGAGAGAGAGGACACTGTAAGGAAGCCAGAACGAGCACAACCCCACCCACCCATCTGTGCCCCAGCCCCGCCTCTGTGTCCTCCAGCCTAGAGCAGACCGTGAACAGGTGAATGGTGCCCCAGGCTGACCCTGGGAGCACACAGAGGTAGCCGCTGCCTGGGCACTGAGGCTTGCTTCCAGAGGTGCAGGGAAACTCCCTCAAAGCTTCCTTCCTCTCGGGCTGAGGTCACGATCTCACGGTTCGTGAGTCTGATCCCTGCATCAGGCTCTGCTGTGACAGCAGGGAGCCTGCTTGGGCTTCTCTCTCTCCCTCTCTCGCTGTCGCGCGCTCTCTCTCTCGCTCTCTCTCAATAAATTAATTAAAAAAAAAAAAACAACTGTATCTCAAAAAAAAAAAAAAAAAAACAACAAAAAAACAAAAAAGCAGCTTCCTCCTTCAACCAACAACCCGAGGCTAGAAATTTCACATTCAGAGCTTCCTGGGAAGAAACTTTAAGCCTTGTTAGTTCTATCCCAGCTTGAAGCACAATGTATCAGATCCTCTCAGAGCAGCAAACAGCTGAAGGAAAGGGAACATACCAGGCACCTGGTGCAGGGAGGAGGGGAAACACCCAACACAGGGGGGACAAAAGGGCGCCTCCCCAGATTTTATGTTCTTGTCAAGGGCGGGACGGGTAGGTTCCTGGGATGCATCCCAAGTGAGGCGCTCACCCCTGGGGCAGGCCAGATGTCCCGAGCAGCAGAGTGCCACCAGAGGTGAGTAGCCTTCCTGAAGGTGTCACCTGGGGTCCCTGGAGTCGCCCACACCCAAGGGAGGGAGCAGCAGCCCCACTTGTCCCGAGATGAACGAGATGAACGCTATCAGGCTAATAAATGTCTTCCAGTATTTGAAAGCCAGTCACTGGACAAAGGAGGAAATTGGTCTAGAGGGCAGGACTAGGATCAGTGAGTGGCAACATTTCATTTCGTTTCTTTTCTTTAAAAAAAATTTTTTTTAATGTTTATTATTGAGAGACAGAGCGAGACAGAGCATGAGCATGGGAGAGGCAGAGAGAGGAGGAGACACAGAATCTGAAGCAGGCTCCAGGCTCTGAGCTGTCAGCACAGAGCCTGACGCGGGGCTCGAACCCACCAACTTCGAGATCATGACCTGAGCCGAAGTCGGACGCCCAACTGACAGAGCCACCCAGGCGCCCCTCTTTTCTTTTTTTACAACTGCAATAAATAAAGACTTTCAAACAATTAGAGCCGTTCAAAAATGGGGTGAGTGGGCTTGGCAGTCAGTGAGGCTCACGGTGGTGGAAACGCTGGAACAGGGGCTGTTGTAAGAGGGTGGGAAGCACAGACGGGTATCTGACAGGAGCAAGGCCGAGGCCCCTCCTATGACTGCCTGCGCGTGTCCTGGGCACCCAGCATCCTTGTGGAGAGGTGCCGGGGACTCCGACCCTGTCTCTGAAGCAATCAGAGAGGGCAGGAATCGGGCAGGGGTCACACTCCACAGACGGTGCCACGGGGGACAGGAAAGGATCTGGACAAGCCTGAGACCCTGGGTTTTGGAGTCTTCTTGGTTTCCCAACTCAGCCTGGCTTCCCGAAGGCTTCCAGCAAGGGAAGCTGCAAGTGTTACTACCCCAGCCCCCGCCCCTGGCCATCGCAGCACCCCAGCTCCACGCCTACGCCCCATCAGGACTCACCTCCGGAGATCTTCAGGGGGCGCCACCCCCCGGCGCAGGTTCACCCACTGTTGCAGCTGGTTCATGGAGCTCTTGCGCTGGGCAATCTTGTCGGGGTTGGCACGTGGGGGGAAGTTCCGCTGGTGCCCCCCACTCTCTGAGTCCGGAGGCGGGAAAGCTGTGCTCCCCGGCCGGCTCGGGGAGCTATACTGCCAGCCATTGGGCTGGGCGGGCCGGTCTCCTCCCCCTGGGACCCTTGGGCCCTCGGGGTAAGGGCTGCCCGGCTCCGAGGATGGTTCCGGTCCGGCTTGGATGCCATTGGCTTTCACCAGAGGCTCGCTCTTGACTTCAGGCCTCTCGGGCTTCCGCTCTGCCTTCTCGCAGCCCCGGCCGTCACCCTCCCCTCGAGTCTTGGCCTCTGGCTCGGGCTTGGGGAGGCTGTTGTGGGACGGCTGGTGGTGGTGTTTGCTAGGAGGGATGTTCTCTGAGTCTGGCTTCTCATGGCTGCAGGATGCCAAGGGAGATGTTGTAAGTGACTCCAGCCCAGCAGCGAGCTGGGCAGGGGGTGGTAGACTGGGAAGGAAAAAGGAGTGGAGAAGGGTGGGCGGGAAGGTAGCAATGGAAACGGGATTCAATGAATGACAATTCTGTTTCCCAAATGCCCATTTTGCTTTCTTGCTCTAGCCCGGGCAGTTACTCGAAAACACAGTGCACTCTTGCCCATGCGTGGTGTGCTCATTTCCCCCTCTAGGTCCTCTCCACGGCCCACTCTCTGCTCCCTTCTGCTGACCTGCATTGCATCCAGCCTTCGGAAGCTATGGCCAAGACTAACCCGCCCCAGACTTGGTCTCCTCTGCAGTCTGTCCCCGCTCCAGCCCCCCAAACTCGGTGCACACTACACCAAAGCTTCATGATAGTGACTGTCCTTGATGTTTCGGCCATGGAGGCTCGTTACAGCTCAGCCTGCTGTCCTATGCAAGTTCCTTAACTTCTGCAAGTCTTGGGCTCCTCGTTGGCAGGACGGGTATAACAGTCGCTCCCCTCGTAGGACCGTGCGATCAAACACGGCGGGCGCCAGGCGCCTAAGCTGTTGCCTCAAACATTCTAGGCTTAGAAGCATGCTAGTTTCTTCTCCAGGACAAGCTTCTTCCGGGACAGACTCCGCCTGAACGTAAGCTCCACGAGGCAGAAGCCTGTAGACTGGTCTTCCCTTGTTTTCCTAGCGCCCCCTACAGTGCCTCACACATACCTATTTCCAGTAAATATTTATGAACTAAATGAGCAAACTTCTGGAAGTGCGCCCCTCAGCTGAAGTGAAGATGGGACCTCGTGACGATGTTTTCCCTACCGCTTCTCAAATTCAACAGATTCAAGCATCCTTGTTGCAGCGTTGCCTGGTAAACACTTCTAAGACACTAAAATAGACTTGGAGTCTGTATCGTAAAAACCTCCTTCTTCTGGATCCCTGTTAACAATCTAACTCAAGACTCCCATCTACCCGGTTCCAGCAGAGACAGGCCGTGAGGCTGTGGGTGGCGACAGGTGGCAGGGGTGATGGGGCGGCCATGGGCTGAGTGTTCACTGCATGTCAGGATTTCCCGGCTGCCCCTATGAGGTAGGATTATAACTGCTGCCTTCACGGGGAGGAAATTCAGGCTCAGAGAGGTTAAGTGATCACCCTGATGTCACAGTGTGAGCAAGTAGCTAAGTTGGGATTCGCACCCGAGTCTACCCTCCTCCAGAGGTCATGGGTTTAATGTGCAAAGCCAAGAATAAATGAGCAAATGACCCTGGTCTTTGGCTCCTGGCCAGGCCCCGATGGAACCTGGCTTCTCTCTTGGCCTCCACCAGCCCAGAGAGAAGAGGAAGAACCGGTCAGGGGGAAGGGAAGGGAGACTCCAGGCTCTGGAATCACTTAGCCCTGCTAGGAGGCAAGGAGCGGCTCACATGTTCTCAGAGGTTCAAGCCAGCACGCCGGGCTCAGCAGGACACAGAGTGGGGCGCTTCCTTGATCCTCTTTCTCTAGCACTCCCCACCCCCATGCCCTGTGCCCTGGGACTCACCTGTGACGCACAGCTTGGGGCACCGACTTCTGGGCTGGGGGGATCTGTACTCGGGCAGCCTCCCCCATGGCCTGGATCCAGGCCTCCTGTTCCTCGGGGCTCTCGGCACTGAAGAAGTAGGTGCGGACCCCAGCGTGCTCAGCCTGTGGGGAGAGGCAGTGCGTGGAACTGGCCCCGGCCTCATCCACCCAGCACGTGGTCACCTGTCGGGAGAAGACACCCACACCCACAGCACAGGCGGTCAGGCGGGCCGTCCCCCTGACCTGCAGCTCTTTTCCCCACGAGGAGCTCAGGTGCAAACCGAGCTAGGCCAAGGGCTCCAGCTGGCGTCTAGGCGTCCGCCTTGGCTAGCTCTCTGGACCCCAATAAGCCGCCCAATGGCCAGGTAAGCTTACCTGCCCCACCTGAAGTGATTACAAACAGGAAGCGCAATTACCATGCCCGCTCTCCCATCAAATTCCGTCTTTGATTTGAAGGGCAGTTACCCGATGTCTGAGAGAGATGCCCCCCGCCCCCCGCCCCCGGGGGGCCCGCCCCCGAGCACATGCCAGCCTCGGCCCCAGCCTGGCCTCTGAGGACCGAGTGCCGTCTCTTCTGTGCAGAGACAGCCAGGCCTCCACCTCCCTGGGCATGCAAGGGGCACGCACGGACTGTTAGAGCACGCTACCTAGTTGGTGGCCGCGAGCAGGTGCGGCAGGCGGGAACCCAGAAGAGAGCTCCTGTCCAGAGGAGGGGTCCTCACGCAGTCAGAAGGAGGAGAAGCAGAGAACAGGTCAACCAGACACCAGAGGGAGAGCCAGAAGATGACGTGGCAGGAAGGTTGAGGAGCAGAGGGAAGTGGGGAGCTATTCAGTTTACCCCCTTCTACTGGCTGTCAACCACTGGGACGACAGCACCCAGCGATTCCCGGTTCAGCCCGCCGAGAGCGGGGAGGGCAGAGCTTGCGCCAAGGCAATCGGGCTGTTGGCGGGGAGGATTCAGGGCGTCCGTGCTGTCCCTGACTCCGGCTCTGCAGCTGCAAACAACTTGGGTTTTTGTTCTGGCCTGACGCGCTGCACCTGTTTAATGGGGAGGGCTCTACCTGGTGAGACTCCAGGTTCTAAGGCCACAAGGAAGAGATGCTCCAGAGCCGAATTCTTTCTGGAACCTCAGCATGCTTCCCTGGTGAGACTTTCAGGCTCCCGGAAAAAGCAGGTAGCCCGGTTTACCCCGCTCGACATGAGAAATCCGGGTGGTTACTAGTCTCAGATGTGAACCTCACTTTGGTCTCTGACCCCATGGGTGTGAAATCATGGGTCTCTGAGGGTTGGAAGGAGAGAAGACAGGGCTCTCCTGACCAAGCCCCAGGGCTCTCCGAAGCAGCTGTGTCAAACTGTGTCAAACCCACACCTCCCACATGCTTTCCTGGCTGGACATTCGCCCTGCTGTGCCACCCCTCCCCAGCACGTGATTCCCTTCTGACGGGAGTCATCACGCAATGACATGTCCTACTTCTCGAGGAGTAGAGATGGGCCTCTTTCCTCTGGATCCTGCCAGTTCCCACCCTCCAGCAGGGGGCTGGCTTGTGGGCAGCGGGACGTGTTTCTAGGCAGTGAAACTGTAAGGAGGCACCTTGGGGTTGAAACTGCACAAAGGTACGGAGAGCAGGGGCCCAGGCTGGCCTCCTGGAGTGGAGGACACAGGGTTATTGTACAGGAGAGAGAGACACAGGCAGGTCTTGTGGGTGTGACCTGGGGCTGGTAGGAGCAGACAGCAAGTGAATTAATTTGCTCGTGAGCGCCCCGTGTGTGCAGAGCTCTGCTCCGGCACCAGTCACAGGAAAACAGACCTGCTCTTTGCACTTGAAGAGCTCACGGTCAAGCTAGAGGACAAAACATGCCCACAGGGAAACAAGGAGAAAGCAAAGGCACGGGAACCGCTTGCAACAGGAAAAGGCAGATCCTGGGAGAAGACAGGGCAGTTGATGGCGAGCCGGAGGGGGACACCAGCCTGACATTGTGAAACTGGGCCATGATATTGAGGGAGGTCCCCCAGTGGGGTGAAGTCTTTTGAGCCCCCACAGGGCTGGGTTAGGAAGAGGTTAAGGCATTCAGCAGCAGGCTGGGCAGAAACAGTGCCCGGCTCATTATTAGCCATCCAAGAGTTTCACTTGGTGGCCGTAACAGGACAAGCCTCCCATCTGTCTCCGTTCCCTTCCCCTCCCTTCCCTGGGGAAGGGCCACTCGATAGCCACAATCGGAACCCTTTGTGGGCCACTGAGCACAGCCCTCAGAGTTGGGTTTTAAAGAGGCAGTGCGCTTCTCGGGGGAAAGGGAAGGAGGAGAGGGGCTGATGGGCACGGCGAGCTGGGGCTATGGAGGGCGTGTGTGCGTGTGTGCTTGTGTGCGTGTGTGTGTGTGTGTGTGTGTCAGTCACTCGGGGCGCTGATGGAATGCCTGTGGCTGGCAGAGCTCCGAGCTGGAGTGTGGATGTGTCTGTGCACAGGTCTGGAGGGGAGGGTAAGACAGGCTGTTTGACTGTGTGGGTGTGTGCGCGAATGTGTACAGTAGGACTTTCTGTTGTTGGTTCAACAACCTGTTTCTATTTCCCCCAGCTAGAACCTGGCTCCCTGGAGCCAGAGTTTTATTAATCGCTCATTCTGTTCACACCTCTGGCAGACAGGACCCTAGGAGGCTAGGAACTAATTATGTGCCAAAGAAGCCCCTCCTGGTTCTGTCCTCTGGAGCGACACCTGGGCGTGCGGCCCACCTCTCTTCCACAGTCAGGTGAGCAGAGTCTGAAGGACAGGAGGGGGCAGGCTCTGAGGTCCTACAGGCTCAGATACTGACCTGGTGTTAGCGGCAGTTTCTATCACCTAACACCACGGCTTTAGCTTTTCAGGGTCGTGGACGGCAGTTCTCAACTAGGGGACAGATGGCTTTGTGCTAGGGCAAGGCATGGTTGGTACCCTGATTTTATATTTGGAAGTGAAAGGAGCCTATGGTCTTTGCGTCATCAAGTACAAAAAGGGCGCGGGGTTTTTATTGTTTTCAGTGGGTCATGAATTTTTAAATGTGGAAAAACACTGGCCTGTGATGAGCCAGCTGCAAGTGTGTCTTTGATGGGTGGATTCCCCAGGGGTTCTCAGGGAGCGACACTGAGCAGGCCCACGCGAGGCCCGTCTTCCCGCGCTCTTGTTCTCCCAAACTGCTCTCTACTGGGAGGTTCGGGTTTCTTGATTTGCCATCAAACCCAACTCCCGATTTTCTCTAGAGGCTGAAATTTGAGTCGGTGTGACTGGGGGTCCGGTCCTCCGGGCTCGGTGTAGGGAGGATTCCTTTCCAGAAAGGATGTCAGAACCCCACCAGCCACGGCCCCTGCCTCTGCTGCGAGGAATTTCCGCAGGACTGATGCTAGGCCGCTGGGCAGAGGGTTCATTCCCCCCGCCCCCAGGAACAACTGTGGGACCACCATCCACATCTCCACGGGCCCCACCTGACTCCTGAGGTAAGAGGAGGCGGCCTCTCGGGCCTCTCCTCAGCCTTACAACAGCCTGTAGCGAGTCCAGGGGTCACCGCCTACTCTTTCCTTCCGCCACCACTGGGGGGCTCCTTGGGGAGGTGGCTCGTGATCCTTCTCCAGTCCCGCGTGCTCTACAAGAGCAGGCCCCCCTCCCCCACCTGGCCTGGGAGAGAAATGCCAACTGACCTTAAAGGTGTGTTTTCGGCTGATGTTGTCCGAAGGCTGCACTGCCGCCACCCGGAAGCTCAGGAGCGGGATGCTACCCAGGATGCTCTCCTCCTTCTCATCTGTCGGGTGAACAGAGGCCCGGGTGAGACGCACGTGCCCGTGGCCCGCGCAGAGGGGGAGAGAGAGAGGAGGGTATCAGCCCTCTTACGACAGATACCGATAAATACTTGTGGCTCATCTACGGCCTGTCAGGACTCGGGGCCGCCACCCACCAAGCGCCCAGGGTGTGCTCTGTACAACAACGCGAGGCACGCTCCCGGGAGGTAGGGCACCCCGGCGGCCTTGCAGACACGGTTCTAGATACTGGGACTAGAGAGGCGAACGAGAGAGAAGTGGTACGCACCCTCCGGGAGCTTACCTTAGGGTAAACAGATAAGTGACGACTGACATTACGGAGGGTTTGCTATACGCCGGGTCCCGTTCTAAGTTAATTGCCTTAAAGGATTTCACCGTACCAACAATCCCACGAAAAGGTCCTGCTGCTACCCCATTTTCTGGGGAAGGAGGCTGAGATACAGCGGAGAGGTTAAGTAATTGGTCCCAGGTTACTTAAGTAGAGAGTGGTGGATTGGTCTTTGGACCCAAGAAGTCTGACTCCCAAGCAGGCATTTTTTTTTTTTTTTTTGATGTTTACTTATTTTTGAGAGAGACAGAGCGTGAGCGAGGGAGGGGCAGAGAGAGAGGGAGACACAGAATCTGAAACGGGCTCCGGGCTCCGAGCGGTCGGCACAGAGCCCGACGCGGGGCTCGAACTCACGGACCGCGAGATCATGACCTGAGCCGGAGTCGGGACGCTTAACCTACTGAGCCACCCAGGTGCCCCCTGAGCAGGCATTCTTAACCACTCTCCTGTCTATAGAGACTCTGCAAGCAAGACAATTCCGACAGGGATACACATGGATGATAATGGGATCGGGCAGGGGCAGAGAGGAGAGTCCCCTCTTCGGCTCAGGCTCCTCTGGCTAACCGTTTCCAAGGTTTTCCCAGTCACCCAGCAGCTTGCTCTGTCCTCTCCTGACAGGGGTCTGCCTTCCCCTCTGTGGCCCCCCATGTCTCCACAGGAAGACATGCCCCTGTGTAACCTCTTGGCCCTCTGTTCCCCGGATCAGGCTAACAGCCAGGCTGTTACATAATTCATCCCGAATCTCCAAAGGAGCCTGATGGATTAGCTAGTCGGGCCCCCAGGTGTCAGCAGGAGCCACGGAAGGTGGGGGTGCTCTGTGGAATAGGGGGGGGGCAACTATGAGGCCCTGGCAAGCCTCTCCCCATTCCCCTAGGATAGCTCTTGAGTCAGCCTAGAGACCCTGCAAAACCCTCAGGGTTCAGAAGGGGTCTCTGGGATTATACGCTCATGGGCTCCCCTTCTCTTCGTCCTCATCACTTAGATAAGATACTTGGCTTAAGGTCCAGCTTCCTATGCAGACTCAGCATGGTACGCAGAGGAAGGGCTAAGCCAAAGGATCAGGAGGGACCCAGGGCCGGGGACCCAGGGCTTCTTCAGGGAGACAGAGGCTGCCATCTCCTGGGGGCGATGGCCTTCTGCCTGGTAGTCCCCAGGCCAGTGTTTACGGGGTCTCTTGAGCGCATCTCTCAGCGGATGGCGGCCCCCATCACGGTGCCTCTTGAGTCCACAGCTCTTAAGTTTCTACCCTCACGCCAGTCCCAGAGTCTCTTGTCTGCAGAGGGCCTGGCTTTCCTTCATATTCGTTCATACTCTGGCTCCAGTCAGCCCTGGGTCCCAGAGGCTCAGCGCCAGGGACCAAGCCTTGGCGGATTCTTCTCCCTCCGTCTTGGGGTTTTCTCTGTGACTGGATCCTGTATATGCAGCCCCTTCCTGATTTCTCTCCTCGGGTTCAGGTGGCAGCGACGCAGGGCACAGGGACAGCAGCATTCTGGAGGGTCACTGGGTACAACCTTTGTTTGTGCAAGTTAATGATTCACTGAATTGCCCCCAGGAGGCCCAGAGGAGGCAGGGCTCTGCCATTCCTGGGGCATGGAGGAAAAGAAACAGCCTCTCCTGCTGCAAAATCACTTTACCCTTCTCTTCTTGTGGCCCCGCGTCAGCGTGACGGGGCCGTCGCTGTCATCAGCCCTCACTAGCTCCCAAGGTGCCTTCCCTGACACAACGTTGCTGTACGTATTTTAAAAATAACTTCCTGGAGGCTGCCTCACCAAAGTTATTAGGTCTCTCTCTCTCTCTCTTTCTGTTTTTGAGAGGCTAGAGAGTGAGTGTAGGGGTGCACGGAGAGGACAGAAGCTGGGGGATGTTCGTTTACTCAACACTGGGCACCTACCATGTGCCATAATGCAGCGTTTTAGGCGCTGTGGCGACAGCGGTGAACAACACTGCGATTTCTGCCCCCCCCAGACTGGACGACAGGGCGACAGGAGGAAGCTCCACACACAAGCCCCGATTGGTAGGTCACCTTACCTAGTAGTGAGTAGGGACCTTCCTCTTCTTCTTCCCGTTCCTACCCCATCCCCCGCCCCAGGACTTCACCGCGTGTCACATGACTTTCCTGGTCACCCACTGTGTCCTCCATCCGGACCTAGAACTCTGCCTGAAACCTCGAGGGTGCCCGGGAAGTACTGTTGAATGTGACGTGATCGAGCGCGTGAGCGAGCGGGCTCTGTCTTCATCCCACCGTCAGGACCCACAGGTGCCGGCAGCTACGGGGCATATTTGCATATCCCTCCCCCCCCCCCCACCGCCCGGCCACCGTTGGCCCACTGACCAACGTCCACCCGAAGCAGAGCCCGATGATTTGGCAGAACAAGCAAGAGTGGGCCCTGCCTTCCTGTGGCCCCTGCCAGCCCCAGTGGAAGCGAAGCTCACCTTTATAGTAGAAGAGACAGCGATCCACCAGGACGAACCAGCGCTTGTTCCACTGCTTGACCCCGGAGCTGGCCTGTGGGACACGTGGAGACAGACGGGAGGGACCGTGAGCTGGGCACGGGAGGGGGGATGCAGGGGAAGGTGTGCGGCACGAATTATATAAGGACATCCTGCCTCTGGTTGCGGTTTTGCCACTAACCAGTGGCAGCCGACCCCCTTAAGGCCTCGGGCGCAGGAAACGGACCCTGGACTATTGCCCGTGACCTTCCAGTTCTGTCTTTCTGGGCCTCAGCATCTCTCCCAGGGAAGATAAAAGGGGTGAGAGATGAGCCAGGATACGTGGGCAGAGGGCAGTCAGGCAGAGTGGCAAGGTCAAACTGGGAAGAATTAGCGGACCCCTAGACTAAGGACAGTCCCCTTAGCGCAGCAAGAGGGACCTGCTGAGAATGAGCCAGACGGCGCTCTCATGGGGTTGGTGACCCAGCGTACTTCAAAGTCACTGCATCTGCCCATCGGGAGACCTGGCTGGATTCCCATAGTTGACATTAATTTTTCTGTGTGATTTTGGGAAGACACTCAACTTCTCTGAGTCTTTATAAAATTAGGAGATTCACAGAGATATGCCAAAAATAGGATACGGAAGCACATACCAAAACATGCAGGGACTCAGAAATACAGAGGAATGGGAGCGGCGGTCATGGTGGGGGGACCGGCAGAGGAGGCCTCACCTGCTTGAAGAGCCAGCCCGCCTTGGTGACAGGTGCATTGAGGTTCCGCTTCATGGAGTGTGAGCGCTTCCCAAAAGCGATGGCTTTGCGGGATGTTCGGGTTGCCTGGGGAGGCCGAGAGAGAAGCAGGCCTGACTTTCTTCCTGTCCTCCTCTCTGCTCTATCTGCAACGGAAGCTACCCTCGGTGGGAGCTGTATCTCTCTCCACGCCTGGGGGACTCGTCACGCCAAGAGGACCAGGTGGGACTCTTGGATCTGTCCTCACTCAAGGGCACAGCTGTCCAATTCTTCACTGCTTTTCTCTTATCTCTAAAATGGGGCTCAAAATCAGTCCGACCTGTCTCACAATGGTGTGGGTTTTGTTGTGGTTGTTGTTGTGAAGAGAAAGTAAGATTTTTCATTTCGCCCCCGGGCTTTCTTCTACTGTCCTGACTCCCCAACTCTTTTGTGAAGCTTTCTGGCACCCATCCAAATACAAGTGCATTCCCGATGTCATCATCCTGTCAGAGTCCTGCTCCCTCTCGAATGGCCGACGTAGCACAGAGCAGGGAGGATACACAAGTGTTCTCCTAGCTCCTTGTTGCCACATGGACACTGTCACCCTTCCACATGCTGGCAATAATCACTCTGGAAGCACCCCTGATCTTCCATTGTTTAGCCCTTTTCATCACTGTCAGCTTCTAGATCATTCCTTCAGAATCTTAGGATTCTGGTACCAATCATCCCCTTCATTCAAAGTCTTGCCATCACCGTGACCTTGTCCCTGATGATGACCCACCCACTGCCCTCACCTGATAGTACTGAGAGGTCCTCAGTTCCAAAACCATTCGCTTCTACCCCAGCACTCACTCCCATGGCCGCACCTTTGACCTGGTTGCACCCAGGCCCCATCTTCAATTCTGAGGTTTCGACTTCCTGACGCCCTCCTGTCCTTTGGGCTTGGTCACCCCATTACTCAACACCATCAGCTCTTCTACTCCACTGGCATCTCCAGCTCCTCAGTCCTCCCCTTTTCTTCTGGATCCATCAGTTGTCTCTTGGTCGTATCTATTTCCCTAAGAAGCCCAGGGGTGCCTGAGTGGCTCAGTTGGTTAGGCATCTGACTTCTGCTCAGGTCATGATCTCGCGGTTTGTGGGTTCGAGCCCTGCATCGGGCTCTGTGCTGACAGCTCGGAGCCTGGAGCCTGCTTCGGATTCTGTGTCTCCCTCTCTCTCTGCCCCTCCCCCGCTTGCACTCTGTCTCTCTCTCAAAAATAAACAAACACTTAAAAAAATTAAAAAAATTACTTAAGAAGGCCAGGCCCCACATGGGAATAGGTCAGCTACCCTCCAAAACACCCCATGCGTTGTCATCTCTTGACCTTCTCTAAAACTCAAAATCCCCGAGCAATCAAATTATCCTCTCCCTGCACTCACTGCCAGAGTATGGTTCTGGCAGAGGAGAAGCACACTGCAGTACAGATGAGGCCACCACAGACCACCGTCCCCAAGCACAGCTCGGCTCATGAGCCATCATTCCGCTCCCTGCCCCGCGAGCTCCCCCTCTGCCCTCCCCGCGGTGGACCTGGCTCCCCTCCCGCCAACACACAGATAATCGGGCGATCAGACATGCACTTCCTCAATTTCACACCCTTTTACCTAGAAAATTACTGTCCTCACCACTCATCCCCTCTTTCTCTTCCATGTCAAAAGAGGTGTCGTCCTCCTTTTCAAGGCTAACACATTCGACCCGCCATCTCCTGGGACTTTGCTCCATTCACAATCTCCTCTCAAATCTGTCTTCAACTTTTCCTTCTCTACTGGCTGCTTCTCCTGGGCACATGGGCTCAGTCCTCTCCATCTTAAGGCATCAGTCTGTCTCTGTCTGTCTCTCTTCCCTCCACCTCTCTCTGTCACACACACCAGAATCCCCCCTCAACTCTACATCCACTGCCTGTTGTCAGGTAACACTTTCCCTCCTTTCCCTGCAGGAATATTCTCCTGGGAAGAGTCCTGACATCCTCTCCTCGCGTTTACTCCTAACCCCCCTGCACCTCTTTCCTGAAGTGGCAGCTGCAATGTCATTGAATTAAGGCTGCTCAGTCTTAGGCCATCATCCTAAGACCCTGGAGAGCATTTACTTTCTCTGTTTCCTGCGACTCTTGGTTTCTGTGACAGTATTCTTTCTTCTGAGCTCCTCCACCTGTGGCCGCTCCTTCTCAATCTCCACCTTTACTCAACTGGTGGGCCTTGACCAAACTTCTAAAATTCTCATTTTTCTTGTTCCACGCTGTCTATGTATCTCATCTATACCCATTGCCTTGACTACCAGCAATGGGCTGAAAATTCCCTAATCTGTACCCAAGACTTCTCTCCTAGCCCTGGTCCATTTTGTAACAGGTTGTCCAGCCAGGATGAAGTAAATGCAAACCCAAGCCCGTTGTCTTCCTAACCAAGCCTGTTCTGTATTTCTCACTTGGTGAATGGTACTACAATCCACCCACTTGCCCAAACTAGAACTCTGAACCGCCTCACACCGTTCCCTCCTCCCTCCTCTCCTTATCCCACATTTACGGGTGGGTGAGTCTATGTTCCTAATGGTTCTCGGATCGGTTCTTTCCTGTCGGGTCGTCATCTCTCCTTGCTATGCACCTTCTGGAACAAGTCAGGTTACTTCTCTAAAACAGGGTAATCATGACGCTCTCTTAACGTTTCTTACTACCTCTCACCACTTAGAAGACTAATCAATTTCTTAGCATGGCTCACAAGGCAGGTCTGTAAGAGTCGCCAGGCCCATGACCCGCCTTCTGCCCGTCTACCCAACAGGTCCCTTGCGGTCAGGCCAAACTCCTGGTGGTTCTCTCCCATCCCGCCTGCTTTTGCTCATGACCCATGGAAGACAGAGGGATCAGGATCTCCCTTGTTCCCTAACAAATCCCAACTCATCCTTTAAGCCCAGTGTAGACCCTCCCTACTCCACAAAACCTCCTGGATCCCCCGGGACAGTTAGCTGCCCCTCCTGTCTGTCCACTCCTGTAGTCTAGAGCATGTCACACTGCAATGGAACTGTTGGCTTTCCAGCTCCTTCTCCAAACTCTGAGCTCTTTGTAGGGAGGAAGTTGAATCTTATTCATCTCTTCGTCACCAGAGCCCGGCAAGGTATCTGGCTACAATAAACATTTAGCAAATACTTGCAGAAGAAAGGAAAGAAGAAATTGGGATTTATTACAAAGCACACCCCAATCTGGGGAATAAAATTGTTTTCTAAACTTTACTAGTAAAAATCCACATATAAAGGATGAGATTAGGCACCTGAATCACCTACTCCCCTAAGAATAAGCAAATCCGCAAATCCTTCCCTTCCTTCTCAGGCTCTCACCTGCCATAGCTTCACCTCCTCTCTGTGGCCTAGAAGCCACTCCCATAGTTCACCACTTCAGCCATTCTCCTGCCAAACCCTCCATACTCTCGCCTCCTTATCTTTCTGCCACGGCTTCCCAGCACCACTCAACCTTAGGCTAATCCAACCGTCTGCCTTCCCTGCTTTCACGGCCAGTCTGGGAGTGGTGCTGGAGTAAAACCACACACAACTGTGGACTGGAGTCAGCCAGAGTCAAGTCTGTGACCTCAGTTGACCGTTCGACATCATCACACAATATTTCATATTCCCCTCGTGGTCCTCTGTTCCTGTTCTCCAAACCTTGGGCATATTCTCAAGCCTCATTGCCTCTCCACCCACCCCACTCTCTGCAGAAAACCCTACCTCCTACCTCCCTGTAGAAGTTGAGGACGTCAGATGGGAACGTCTTTAACTTTCTACACCCCCACCTCCTAGCTTCACATGACTTTCCCTTGTAGCTCAGGAGTACCCCTTCCCTATGCAGGCTAACAGCACCTCTGCATCGGACTTCTCCTGTCTCCACAGAAATGAGACTCACGGCTGTCCCCTTCCTCCTGAACCCATCTACTGGGCCATGCCCCTTCTGCTCGCACATCTCAAAACAAAACAAGATGGACCAAGCAGACCTCCTGCCATCTTGCATATCTTCTGGCTTCTGTCCCCTACCCCTCATTCCCCCTAACAGTGAAGTTTCTTTACAGATATGTACATTTCAATATTTCAAACACTTCAGAAAAGTAGAGAATAAATCACCACTTTGTTGGTTTCTAACAAAACGTGACAAATACAGCTGAAACTCCCTTTGAGCCCCTCCTCAATCTCATTACCTTTCTTCCTTCCTAGAGGCAACTGCTGACCCAAAACTAGTCAGCTTGGCAGTGGTTATTTGCTTGTACTACAAATATACCTATACATATGCCATATCACTTTCATGTCCGTTTTACGTAAGCGATAGCACGTTTTTCATATTCTGCAACTTGCTTCTTACCCAACATTACATTTTCGAGATTTATCCTCGTTAATACACATAGCTCTCGTGCAATTTAATTTTTGGAGAGCACTCTATTATACGACTGTACTACCCCTTACTGTCCAGTTTCTTAGGAGACTAGTTTCTACTCTTCATCGTCTGTCTGCCCTCCCATCTCCTCTTTAGCTCTCTCCTGCTTGCCTTCTGCCCCCATCCCACCACCTGTCAGGTTCTCCAGTGGTACGCCCCATGCACGCTTTCAGCCCTTATCTTACTGGACCTCTGTGCCACATTCTTGTCTGGATTACTTCTTCCTCCTGAGGCTCTCCTTCCTTTCTGAGCTCTCAATTGGCATCTCCTCCAAGAATGATTCCTCTTTTGCCGTCCCCCTAGATCAGTGGTTCTCAATAGGTGGAGGAGGGGGCAATTTTGTGCCCCAGGGAACATTTAACAACGTCTGGAGACGCTGGTTGTCACAGGGCAGGTATTACTGACATCTAACGGGTATAGGCTGGGGATGCTGCTTAACATCCTACAGTGACAAGACAGTCCCAAACCACAAAGAACTATGTGGCTCCAAATGCTAACAGTGCCAAGGTTGAGAACCCCCAGTCTAGAGATTGATCTTCCATAAGGTTCCGGTCTGACCCCTCTTCCCTTCCTGTGCTCGACCCCTCTTGCATCACCTCACTTGCTCTTTGGAGACTGTTGAAACAGCTGGACAGGCTAGCATATTTCCTAGGATTCCTACCTGACAGCTTGCCTTGGGGGCTAGACTTACCCGGACGCTGGGCCGCTCTGGGGGGACCTCGGACACCATGTTGTGGTTGGATGTGTCGCTGTTGGTGATAGCCGGGCGTTTTCCACCTGCTTTATTGGACATGTCCAAGGCCGATCTGATTTCAGGTTGATGAAAACAGAAGAAAGGGACTGGTCAGAACCCAGAAAGAATGGAAGGGCCCTAGCTGTATTCCCTACCCTGCCACCCACTGTTCCAGCATTAGCACAAAATCACATCCCCTAAGTGCTATCAAGAGGTCACCTCAGCTGTTCCTTCCGCTCTTCTGAGACCACATGCCAGTAATCTTGGTTGGGCATTTTCCTCTTTCTTTCCTGTAAACTTATTTTAAAAACCTAGACCTTAGGACTCTGGAACTCCTTTTCCTTCTAACTGAAGAGACACAATGCCTCAGTGGATATGAGAGTCATTTAATGATCTTTCTTTTCCTTCCATTCACTGAGCCGAGATCCACAGAGGAAGCCGAGAGGAATTCACATTTGGCTCTCAGGGTTATATCACCTTCCCTCAGCACCTCCCTCAAAGGCCCCTGGGTGATACGCCCACCTCAAAACTATCTCACTCCTCGAGCCTGAGATCTGGGAGACACTGGGAAAAGTGGGTGAGGTCAACGAGCTGGATGGCCCTTAGAAGCTTCCATTCCTCAGGACTGAGGTGAGAGACCCTAACTCCCTCTGCTCTCCACACCCCCTCTTTCCCCTTCCCAGCTGCAAAGTGGCAGTGGGGGCGGGGGTGGGGAAGGCTGGAAAGGTCAAGCAGCCAATGGGGGCAGACATACGTTTTCAAGTTAAATTTTTTGTTTTCTTCTGGGACCTGGCCAGTCACTGGGTGCAGAAATGTGTTCCGTCTTTCATTGTGGCTGTGGAGGCAAAAAAGAGAGAGGTTGTGATAAAGACGGAGAAGGCAGAGACACAAGCTAAAGGAAGGGTGGGCCCCAGGCAGTGACAGGGCCCCGATGGCCACATGGGAGATGGTCCCTCTGTCGTCTGTGGGGTCCAGGAGAGGCAGGCTGGGGGGCTGGGCTGCAGAAAAAGCAGCTGCAGTCAGGTGGGGGGTAGGGAGACACCTTTCACTAGTCAGTGCTAACTACTTACACAGATCGCTGAGGCTGGAAATACGTCCCACTTAACCCCTTCAGTGGTGACCCTGGGCTTGTAAGTGAGTGGGGGGGGGCGGGCAGGAGTCTCCAACAGCCAAGGTTTTGTGTGTGGCAGGTTCTCTCCCAGGAACTGCTCCTGCCCGTGCCCCACATAAAAACTGCTCACTCATTATTTGCTGAAAGAATTCCCTTGTGACCTTGGACTCCTTTCTCTCCTGTTTTATGTTGCATCTCTTGCTTTACGTGAAACCAGAGATCCAGAAACTCCATTCCTGAGCTCGGGCTGGGACCCACTCACGCTTCCAGTCCAGGGTCCCTGCATCTAAGGGGCCACTTGATGTACTGAGGCCCCAGGGACCGTCAGGCATCGAGGTGAGTGCCGGCTCCACAGTCACATCTAATTAAGGGATGCTGGGGCCTGGGGTGGGCTGGGGTGCTGGGAGGACAGGCTGCTAGGAAACGGGGTCTGTGCAGAAGCAGATGGGGAGCAGGGCCGTGGAGGCTCCTTGGGGAAGTCCTGCTGTGGCTCTCTGGCTGGCTGAATGTCAGCCTAGTTTCCTGGTGGCTTCTGGGGGAGACAGACAGTCTGTGAAAAGGGTAGCAGATAGACCTTAGAGGGGGGCTGGTGCTGTGGGTCTAAGCCACCAATGGCAGCCATTGAAGATGGCTTCTGCGAACAGGGGACCACTTGGCAAGAACATTGTAGGATCCAAGCATCTAGCCAGTGGGGGACTGGGTGAGTTTTAAGGTCTTCACTCATCCTCGTGCGAGATGCTGTGAGAGCCCAGAATAGTCTCAGTCCGCCCCAAGAAGCAGGCACCTGGACAGCGCCTGCTGAAGCCATGCCAAGCTTGGGGCTTGGGGGGGGGGGGGTCCTGACACCAGGCCACTTGAGCACTCTGACAGCGATCAGCCAGGGCTGCCTGGCATGCGGCACCCCAGCCAGCCCCCGAGGAAAGAGAGCCTAGCTTGGTCCCTTCCACTCCACGTGAGAAGTAACCTTATGGAGATCCCTCTTCGATAGTCCGGGAATCTCAGCCCCTGGGCTGTCTGCTGGAGTTAGAGATAATAACAAACGGTGGGTTTTTTTTTTTCGGCTCCCAAACCAGCCATGTGCAGATAGAATCCAAAGCCCTGTGCAGAGAAGCCCGGTGAGCAGTGGCCTCCGTCTATGTGGAAATCTAGGGTTTTGCAGCTTGGGCTTGCCGGCCAGGACCCTAAATCTGGCCAGTGTCCACCAGGACTCGGTTCCAACTCTAGCATATTGCTCACCTGCTCTCCACATCTCAAACTTTATTCCCTCCTCCCTCCAACAGGGATGCTCTCCTCAACTGCAGGGCGTCGTTGCAAGGAAGGGTGACTGGTTGCAGTCCCCCCTGCCCCCCGCCTCTCCCCCATCGGGAGGCGAGCAGTTTGTGAAAATAAGGTCCTCGAGGTGCCAAGATCTCTGCTTTTCCCCGGTGGCACAGAGCGCCTGCTCCCCACCTCCCACGTCCAGCCCGCTACATGTTCCCTGTGCTAACGGCCGGAACCTTCCCCACACACACTGGTATAGACAGACACACACACACACACACACACACACACACACACGCACACAGTCTGCTGTCAGCCGGCACAGGTCTCTCAAGGGACAGCGAATTGCTCCCTGCCCCAGACTCTCCTACCCAGCAACCCCTACAAATGACGTCCTCTCTCCATCCCGGCGCTACCAATTTCAAAATAGCTTCCCCTTCACAAGCACTGCAATGCAGCAGCCATTGACCTAACTCCTCTTCCTTCTCCAGGTCAGGTCTGGCAGGGCCCTCGCTCAGAAGCCCCCGACCCAGCGAGCCACCCATCAGCCCGCTCACGGAACTCGGCTCACCGGCCACTGAAGAAATCCCTACCTGACCCGCCGATCAGCCCGAAACTTCAACATCCTTTTGGCAGCTCTGTCCCCTGTTCGGCAGCCTCAGAGGACCTGCCAGCCACCCTGCTCCTACCATCCCTCTGAGAAGTAAGTCCTCCGGGTCCCGGTGGCCAGCTCAGGGCGCGAGGCAGGCGCGGCTGGCTCCCCCTCCTCCCGGCTCCGGCACCAGGCGAGGGGGAGGGGCTCTCCCCGGGTGGTGGCAGGGGGTGCCCAGGTGCCCTGGGGGGCCCGTGGCTTCCTAGCATCCAGCCCGAATGCTGCCGTCTGAGTGCTGGAGGCAGAATAAATGAGCAGGGACGATATCCTCCCGGTCCAGGTCCCCGAGGAGAAAACGCTGAAACAGAGGCGGGCGGGCGCCGAGCAGGTGTACAAGTTCCAGGTAGTCCGACCTCCCTGAGCTAAGGACACAGAGTGGCCGGGCGGGCGGAGCCGTCTGGGGCCGCACTCCCATCTGCGCGGCCTGCAGGAAGACGGTCTTTCCTGCCTCCCGACCCCCAGCCCCGAACGCAGGCCCTTGGGCTGAAATCCACGTGCCTCGCAGAGACCCTTCTGATCCCGCGGGCACGAGGGTTAGAAGAAGCTCCAGGCTCGGCTGCTGCCACTGCCTAGAAGCTGAGATTAAGTTTCCCAGACTTCGGCGCAGACAGGGCACAGCGAGGGGGGCTTCTGCGCAGCAAACGCCCCCCCCCCCCCCCCAAACGTGCTCTCTTAGGACCCAGCCCCGCCTGGCTTGCCCTCCGCTTGGGGTCCAGCTGAGGGGCACGGGGAGCCAGAGCTGGTGGCAAGGACCTGGCTTCTTTGCTCTGGTGAACTGGAAGGAAAGCTTCCTCCCAAAGCTTGTGAGGAAGAGGGCAGCAAACAGGGCTCAGAGGGGGTCACCGTGTGTTTACTTCTGAAAATCTTCCCAGATGCCATATGATAAATCCCAGCTGGCGACTGTTGGATCTGCTCAGGGGCAAAGGAGGTTTGCATCGCCTTGAAGTTCCCTGAACTCTCCGGGGGCTGAAGACAGTCAGATCTCCCCTTTCCCTAATGCCCTCGGTGTCTGAGGGTCCTGGGACTGCAAGGGCCTTCTGAAGGTCATCTCTTCCAACCCCCTGCCTCCAGGCAAGCTCACTCTGCAATCAATCTCATTAAGTGCCCTGGCTCTTCACAAAGGGCTCCAGCAAGGGAGGCTCCAGACCCGCTGTCAGCTTATGCTGCCAACTTGTTCTTTTTTGATATCAAATTTCAGTTCCTCCGGCTTTCCATATTATTCCATTTCTGCCTTCGGATGACAGAATCCCTTCTGAGCAGCGTGGTCCCTTATGGCAGCACCAGGCAGTCCGTTGACATCATAGTCTGTTGTTATGGCAATTCTGTGATGTCACAACAGACACTGAAAGGGGAGGGCGGATCTAATTTTTTGGATCGAGGTCACAGCTCAGAGAACCGTGCAATCAATGAATGCAAAAGCGAGCAGACGACATTATTATTTAACTGTGACAAGACAAGCCGGCTGGCGAGAGCTGGGTTCAACAGCTACTGATGTTGAGGCAACTAATCCTAAATCCAAACGGTCAATATATTCAACCATTTAGCGGTACTTTTGCAAATGGTGACAAGAGCCTTCGGTTGCCAGATCCCACCTCTCTCTGGCCCAGCCTAATTATTTGAGCCCTGCTATGGTTGTGGGAATCTGGGCCCTCCTCTGGTGCCAGCTTGAGGTCTCTGCCTGTGCACAGTAGGCGCCTAATAAATATTTGTTGGACCAACGAGCAAATGAATGAACGAACAAAAGAAACCCTCCGTGCTCCGACTTAATTTTTAGCCACCTGCATTTGGAGTTTGACATTCTGTTACCAAGGGCCTCCCTACCTTTGCTCTCTCTTAAAATTAATTACTTCCTCTCCATGAGAGAAGCTCTGTCTCTGCCCCCTCGCCCCTTCACTCAGCTCCCCTGCCTGGCTCCCCCTCGAATATATAGCTTGGCTTTGATCCGTCTTCATTAGGAGGGGAAGAAAATTAAGCTCATCCGTACAGGAGGAGGGAGTGGAGGTGCATTGGGAAAATGAGTTTTCTTCCTCTAGAAGGCAAAAAATATCCCCTTTCTCTTCAAGCTGAGCTCAGGAACCTCCCACAGGCTTTGCTTAAGTTGTAAGCTAAATTACTTCTCCCATGCCCAGTGAAGCTAGCACAAGGGAGTAGGAATGTAGGCTCCGGGGCTTTCCCTGCTTGTCGAGGGCTCTGAAATCCTCAGGGTTCAGGCACACAGAATGCCTAGCTGGGGTTCTTTTCCTTCACCACTAAACTGCACAGAATGACAGGTTGTCATTTTAGGGTAGACGTCAAGAAGAACTTACCAGGTGCAGGATATTTTAAAAGGGAAACAAGGATAGGTGATTCATTTTTTCTCTCTTCTTTCCTTTTTTTTTTTTTTTTTTTTTTGGTGGGGGTATGTCAAAGGCCTCCATTTCTCAGGAACAAATAGTTATGAGTACATCTCCAAATGGACCTCCTGATTCCCACACCCCAAAAAGGGGGAGAATCTCAAGCAGTCAAGCAGATTTTGTGATGGAGGCAGGAACATCCCTAAACTCCTGGATCTCCCACTGGGTGGCCACCTTATCCACTGTGCCTACAAACGTGGCCCCAATGGCAGTGCCACCGGTGAAAAGAGAATTGGGCAACACCAGGCTTTCAGTCCAAGATCCAACGGGAATTAGCAATGTGACCTGACTTCTCTGGTTATTCGTTTCCTCGTGTGCAAATGAGGTACCTTCTAATTCTATGAAATAATAGCTGGCACTTGCAAACTGTGAAATGTTTTATGCATAAGAGATAATGGCGATGATTAATTTGCTTAGAAACAAATCAAGAAACATGCCAGGTGCCGGAGCTAGAAAAGGAAAAACATACCATTCAGGTTTAAGAAGGCTACGTGCGTGGGGCGGGGGCTGGCTTTCCAGAAGTGCCAATACCAGTAAATTACAACAAGCAGAGGCCGGGCATCCACCTCTCCTTCCTAGTTAGGGCTTTCCTACTTCCTGAGGCGCCCTCAGTCTCCAGGTCCTGGTGACAGCCTCGCTACAAAGATAACCCAGTACTGATCTGTCTCCAAACATCCTCCCCAAGCATCGGCATCTGTCTAGAGGGCTACTGGCACTACACGGTCAAAGGCAGCAAATTCAACCCCAGTCCCCGCGACCCTTTGTAGGCATGCATGGTTGCACACGTGCGCGCACGCGCGCGCACACACACACACACACACACACACACACACACACACACAGGTTGGACGCCCAGAGCTCCCACCGTGATAAATATTGAACAACTAGAAAAATACACTCAACGCCTTCCACCCTCTGGGCCCCTCCTGGTTATCTGCCCTACACCAAGCTGCCTCATTTCCATAGCTCCCGAGAATCTGCTGACAGAGAATTAGCCCTGGCTAGGCTTCCCCATCCAGAGAGCACTTTGGCTTCTGGCATCACAGCTCATTATATGGAGAGAGGACATGGGGTGAGTGGGGGGGGGAAAGCGGGGGGGGGGTGCTGCCTGTGGCCCATCCCTCCCACTTCCTTCTTTTCCCCAGCTAGCAAATTCCAAGCGAGGCCATCCACACTCCTGGGACGGCTGCTGCCGGAGGGCGGGGGGGAGGGAGGAAGGTAGGGAGAGGTTTGGCTGCAGCTCCCCACCTCCCCCCCCACCATGTCTCATCATTATTTTTGAGCAGCTTTATCTTCTCCGGCATTCTGTCCCAATTAAAACCAGCTCGGTTTACAGTTCCAACAGCGCTGGTGTGCCTGACCATTGAAGCTCTCCTGATCATTCCTCGGGAAAAATACGCTGCCCTAGCCGACTTCTCCCCACCAAAGTCCCTCTGTCCTCCGGCCTATTGCTGCCACACAAAGAAGCCAAAGGAGGTCAGGCCCCGGTGGCCCTCCTGGGGATCTGCAGGTGGCAAGGAGCACCTCGGCACGGCACTGTCTCTTCTCCACGTGCTTGCTGCCTGCAGAGCAAAATACCAGCTCTGCGGGCTCCGGGGACCCAGCTGCCAGCCTCACACTGGTACTCGTTCTCTCCTCTCTGTCCTTGCACCATCCTTCCTCCCAGGCCACAGTCATTTCCAAAAGGGCAGGAATAGGGCGTCCTCTGCCAAGCAAGCTTGGAATGTCCTGAAATGCTAGGCCACTGGGCTGAGCGGCTAAAAGGTAAGACTCGGGCCGCCCCCTTTCCTGCTCAACTCTGCGTATCCTCACAGCCCCCATCCCCACCCCAAAGGGCCAAAACACATTTCCCTTACTATGACCGGTTGTGGAATGCTGGGGGATGTTCACCCGGAGCTCGGCCCCTACCTCAGATAGAAAGCAGATGAGCTGGCTTAGTAGCCAATGGAGGGGAAATCACAAATCAGGGGGCCAGAGTCAGGTTTCCTCCCTTCCCCACTGTGTCCTTCCTGGGGTCTCGCCGCACTATCTCTGAGCCCCTGCCCTGGGCTGGAAAGAAGCCCCAGACGGCAGGGTAAGGGTTGCGCTCTCGCGGGCTCTTTAGTCCTGGTCACTGTTTGTAGCGTGCACGCGCGTGTGCGCGTGTGTGCGTGTGTGCGGCGGGGAGCGGCGGGTATCTCAGGGAGGGGAAGTTTGCGGGGAGTGTTCACTCTGATCTTGTGCCCCAGCTTGGATTATCTTATCTTCAAACTGATGATGACGGCGACGACGATGACGATTTTACTTTATGTGATTCCATTCATCTTCTGAAAAATGAAGATAACCGGGGTGGATATTCAGCACAGCCATGCTATGTTATGAAAACGTTGAAATTCTCCCTTATTGGTCAGTAAAGAGCACCTCCACTGAGCCTCTTGAGCGCCCCCTCCTCACCTCCCCACCGGTGCCTACCCCCCCCCCCCCCCCGAGAGATCCAAAGACACCACGGGGGAGGGGGGGAACCACAGGACTCCAGGCCCCTGCCCTTTCTGGTTGATGAATTACTGAACGTCATTCCTGAAGTCGCCATTCCTTAACTGTCAGAACACCAATGGCCCTTGCAAGTGTCAAGATCGGGATTCTGGGCCCAGAAGTTGTGATGTGCAGGACGCAGGACGAGAGGGGCCTTTCCCGCTTTTCCACCCCACGCCTGACCCAACTTGGGAGAACTGGGGCAACGCAGCTCCCTGGGGCTCCTCACCTTCCTTGCCCTCACGCTTTGGTTTTGTTCCCTGCTGAAGGGAAAGGAAATTTAGGAAGGACTGTCATTCTGGCTCTACCTTCCCTCCTCACAGCCTTTCCTGAGTGGTGAAGCCTGATGGGAGCAGGGGGAAGGCCCCAGTCTCCTCCCTCAGCCTCCAAGCCGCCTTCTCCTGACAGTCAGCAAGAGTCCCACGAGATAAAGGGGCAGGATACTAATTAATTACTGTCTCCCCCCCCATCACCACCCCCCCCCACCCCGGCTCTGAGCTAAATCCCAAAACCCCAACCTTTCAGAAGCTGAGGCGGCCCAGCTGTCTGCTTCCGAGCCTCCAGAAGGTCACTGGAACCAGCTCTCTTCATTCCTAGCTCAGCAGATTTGGTTCTGGTGTCCCAGACAACAGTCCCACCCCACCTCACCCCAAGGGAAAGCATTCGACAGAGTAAGTGTTCAGAGAACAATGCAACCAGACTAATGTCCCTCCTTCCACACCCTCCAAGGCTACAAATGCCTTCTCAGTTATCAATCCAGCAACTGGGGAGGGTCAAGTCGTCCTGTGCCTCAGCTTCCTTGTGTCAACAATGAACCAACGGTGCAGCCACTCTGGAAAACAGTATGGAGGTTCCTAAAAAAACTAAAAAGAGAACTACCCTACGACCCAGCAATTGCACTACTAGGCATTTAACCACGGGATACAGGCGTGCTGTTTCAAAGGGACACATGCACCCCCATGTTGATAGCAGCACTATCGACAACAGCCAAAGTATGGAAAGAGCCCAAATGTCCATCGATGGATGAACGGATAAAGACGATGTGGTATATATATACAATGGAGTATTACGCGGCAATCAAAAAGAATGAAATCTTGCCGTTTGCAACGACGCGGATGGAACTGGAGGGTATTATGCTAAGTGAAAGTGGTCAGTCAGAGAAAGACAAACATCATATGACTCCACTCACATGAGGACTTTAAGAGACAAAACAGATGAACATAAGGGAAGGGAGACAAAAATGATATAAAAACAAGGAGGGGGACAAAACAGAAGAGACTCTTAAATATGGAGCAGACGGTTACTGGAGGGGGTGTGGGAGGGGGGATGGGCTAAGTGGGGAAGGGGCACTAAGGAATCTACTCCTGAAATCATTGTCCCACTATATGCTAATTTGGATGTAAATTTAAAAAAATAAAATTAAAAAAGAATAATTAAAAAAATGAACCAATGGTAATAAGTAGGCCTTGTTCAGTACACAACACAGATGAAGGGGTTCAGAACAAAGGGGATAAATTAAGCTCATGTGGTCTGGGCTTTGCATTTGGAGGAAGGCAAGGCCCATATCAGAGTCAGGGAAGCTGAGGTCCGTTGTCCCAACCCTAGTGACTGGAGAGAGAAGACAAAGTTCCTGTTCTTTGTCCAATCTGAGCCTTTTTTGTCTCCAGGAAAGAAGAGGGACAAAGCTTTATGATTCAGAGGGGAGACACCTGCTCCACCAGGCTGGCTGCGAGAACGCAGGGATAAAAGACACAAACCCTCTTACTTGTAAGCCCGTGGGCCATAGGTCTGGGGACTGTGTGTGACACAGAGCGGGGGCGGGGGGGTACCCATGAATGTTAGTCCGACAACACCTGCCTAGGTGCGGAGATGCGGAAGGGCGGCCGCATGCAAACTGCTTACCGCCTGGGCCTTCTCGGTTGCTGTTGGCCAGCACCTCACACACAGTAGGAACAGAATGGGTGATGGCCGTGGTTGCAGAGGCAGTGGGGGGAGTGGACGTGTGCCATTGCACTTTGGGAGATGGAACTGTGAGTGAGAGAGGCGGGAGGGCTCAGCTTCCGGTCCCTCTCGCTGGGGGATGTGAAGGCAGGTTCCATATGCTCCGGGGCCCCCTCCTCTCCTCCCCCCTCCCAACTGGCCAGCCCACACTGATAAGAGTCTATGAAGCAGGGGCTTTGTCTGGGGGAGAGGAGAGCAGTAAATCAATGGGAGCAGAGAGCAGGGGCCTGGACAATTGCTTCTGGGGGGGAGGAGCCCTCATCTCAGGGAGGTGCATGGAGCAAGGGGGGGCAGAGGCAGGCGGATGGCAGCAAAGCTTTAGTGTTAGCATCACCCCTCACCTGCCCTGGGGGAGCCAAGCCGGCCCCTCCCCCCAGGGAGGGCTCAGCTGCTCATCTCTCCTAGACTGGGGGACACAGATGGATTGTGGGACATTCTGAACACCTCCTTCTGCTGGGAGTGAGGAGTCTGGAACTTCCCATGTGCCTGGGGAGCTTGCCAAGGGCTCCGAGGGCAGAGGCATCTCCCCAGATTGCTGTCTGCTGTAGGGAGGATCCAAAGTGATCCTGGGAACACAGGCCACCAGTGGAACGGGCCAGAAAATGGCCGTACCTGGGGAAGGTCATTGCCGTCTTCCCCCTCTGCGGACTGAGGACAGCTGTAGAGTGCTCCCCCTGCTATCCCAGAGAGGAGAAGTGAGATCTAGAAAGGAAAGGACTTAGAGAACTATTGAAGAGGGCTGTCGCATAGAGTCAAAGAATGGAGAGCGTGTGGGTTATCCTTACGGAAAAGGGTGAGGGCAGTGGTTTCCCCATCTGTAACAGAGTGCCACCAGAGATGTTAAGTTAAACAAGATCACATGTTGGAAGCACATAATAATTCCTCGGCAATTGCTGAAGTTATAATCATTAATAAATCAAAGGGATCGCATAAAACAAGTAGCATTATTCTAAAGCTGTGCCGTCCAGTTTAGTAGCCATTAGTCATATGGGACGATTTACGCTGGAATTAATTAAGATGAAATAAAATTAAAATGCCAGTTCCTCGTCATGCTAGCCACATCTCACCGTGTGGCTCAACGGTCACAGTCGCCAGAGGCGACCACACGGGACAGACAGCCATGGCGCACTCTATCATCGTGCAGCAGTCTATCTGGACAGCACGGGGCCAGAGCCTCTGCAAGCCACCTTCCAGTTCTAATATTTTTTGATTCTCTGGAACATGCACTTCCACACCAGCTGCTCTGGGCTCAGGGTCCTCAGGGAGTACAGGTGCCCTGCTAGTCCTCAGCTACAGCAAGAAGCAGGGGAAATCTGCCACCACCACCAGAGTTTGATACATTTCAAAGTCGCATCAGAATTGATTTGGAGAATCCATCACTTTTTAAAGCATATACATTAAGAGATTCCCCTCCAAGATGGGGAATATTGTTACCGACAGCCTGTTGGGGGCAGGCTTGGGGGAGGCACTGGGGAAAGGTTACACAGCAGCTCACTCTGTGCAGAGAGGAGAGGTGGTAAGGGGGAAAGAATGGGGGAGCCCGGTCCTCCCCTGCCTTCCTTTTCCTTCTTGGATTGGCCAACTTTTGGCAGAGACCAGAGGGAGGAGGAGGAAAGAGGTGATCTGCAGGGTCCTTTGGTTTAGAACAGGAAGAGCAGGCACACAGGGAAAAGATAGAGGAGTGGCCACCAAGGACAGGGGGCTTAGAAGTCCTCCTTCCCTGCGCCTCCCCCATCCCACCCTACCACCCAGACCTGGAGCCTGTGGTAATCACAGGGAAACAATCTGTCCCTAAACAAACAGCACTTGAAGCGGGTGCCAGAGTGCGTTCATTGATAACCCAGGCCGAGACAGGGGAGGAAGATCTCAGAGGAACGGGAGAGGCACTCCCAGGCCTAGACCCCAGCCAAGGAAAAGAGGGGGCCTGCAGAGGGAAGGGAAGAGGGAGACAGAAAGAGGGGACCACTGTCCCCACCCCTGTTCCCCCCGCCCCCGCCTGCCATGCAATAGCCTTGAAGGAAGACGAGGCAGGGAAGCTGCAACAAGAAGGAACAGAATGCTCTCGGGAGGGGAGTGGAGAGGAGGAAAGGGAGAAGGATGCTGTACTGGTGCCGGTCAGGACAGGAGCCAGTCCAGGTAAGTGACACCAGAGTAACAGGTGCGGCTGCCTGCACCTGTCAGAGCGTGTGAGCCACTGTGCTGCTGTTGCAACTCCCGGCTGGGCCCGGGGAAGGCACAGCCTACGGAATTCCCAGGGCCTGGTGCAAAATAAAAACGCGGGGCCCCTTGTTCGAAGATTAAGAATGTCAGGATGGCAACGGCAGAGCATTAAACCAGGCCTTGCTGAGCCTGAGGGGCCCACTGCACAGGCTGTATGCCCAGGAAGTCCACCCAGCCTGGGGGTGCCAGGCCCTCCGTGCCACTTCCCCTGGGACTGTGAGGGCGGAAGGCGGCCGATCCCCTCTGCGGCTCGCTCTCTTAATACAGGGCAGAGCACAACAAGTGGCCCCGCTCCTCCCATCTCTACTCCCCCCCCCCCCCCACCTTTCTTGGCTCACATGCCCAGAAACTTGGCTTTTGCTCTTGCCCTGCTGGGTCCAGGGCCCGGCCCCTCCCCTTTCTTGTGCCTGGTTTCTGTTTGCCTGTGGGCAGCCCGGCAGCTGAAGCGCCCAGCTGAAAGCCACCAGGGGCTTGGGTTTGCCTTATCTCTCAAATCTGCCTTCAAGATGGCACAGGGAGTGCTCCGTTCCTACCCAACAGTCCCCTTCAGGGCCACTTAACATCAGCATTATGCCCTCCAACCTTTTTCGTCCCAAGAAAGTGGCACGGCTACAAAAGAGCTCCTGGCTAAGGGAGGTGGGGGCGGCGGGGCAGCGGGGTGGGGGAGTCAACATTTCTGCTTTGGAGAAAGATCAGGCTTTCATTTTTTGTCACATGTGCACACATGAGTACACACGCGTGCTGAGCATACACACACACACACACACACACACACACACACACACACACACACCCCATCAGCTGAAAACAGTCCACCTGCCCCCTCCAACAAAACCCAGAACTCTGGTCCACATTCCCTGCAGGAGTCTGACTTATCTGGAGACGGTGCCTGGGTCAAAGAGCACAAATGTTTTAGAAGCTGAGGGAAGGAGGGACCTGAAGTTGAGAGAAAGGGAACGAGAGACACCCGAACCCAAAAGATTGGTCCTCTTTTTTTTTCTGGATTTGTCTGGCTCCCAAATGACAAACTTTGTCTTCTTCATGAGAGTCGCACTCCCGGCCCACTGCCAGCTCTCTGCACCGCCGCCTCCCCCTGACCCCCCACGGCCGTTCTGTCCTACCTTCTTCCTCTCCACACCTGACTAAGTAAAAAAAGATGGAAGGACAAGCCACAGCGATCCCAGCCTCTTTGGCGGGGACTCTCTGCCTTCCCTCCTGCCTGCTCCCAGGAAATCAGCCCGCGAGAGGGCAGGCCGGGGGCGCTTCTGCCCGGGGCTCCCAAGCCCCTCTCTGGAGACAATGGCTCAGAGAGGGAGGACGCAGCCAGCCAGCTTTATGTACAGGGTGGCCACACACAAAACCATTGTCTCCGCATCAGGACAGACCATGGTTTGTATCTCCAGCTCCTGTGCCAAGTAGTTCACCCCCTTGGATGAAAGCAACCCTCAACATTCCCTTGTAAGAAATAGCCTGATACTGAAATCTGGCCCCAAGCTGAGAATTTGTATCCGGCTGTAACAAAAGCCCGTTCTAGCTGACGGACTGGGTGTATCCAGCCCTCCCTTACCTGGTCCAGAGCCACCCAGGCAAACACACGGGGACAGATCACCACTCTCACCACTCACTCGCCGGCCTCTGCTTGCTCGTCCCGACTCCTTTCACACTCAGGAATAGGGAAAAGGTTTCCTTTAATACTCACCAGGTCCCTGGTGGGTAGCAATCATTAACAGCCACACATGCTGACTGGCCTTAACCCCTTCAGCGCTGGGTTGCCTCCGGCTGACTGATGGACAGCCCTGTCCTCTCTTCCCAGCCCTGGGCCAGCCCAACTCCCACCTTGATGTCATCCACCTGAGTAATGCCGGCCTCCCATGTGGAGAGCGGAGAGCGGGAGCCCTCTAGTCCCACCCAGGCTGCCCCGCCTGATTGGAGCACACTCCAACCTGAGGCGCTTGGCTCTGGCGTGGTGCCCAATTGGATGAGCCCACATTATGAAATATTTGCCTAGCAGGCCAATAGAGGAGCCGGGATCTGGGGGAGGGGATGATATTTTTATTTATTCCTGGAGGAGGGAGAACAGACAAAGGTAGTCCCTCGCATCCCTAGCCCTGGGACGGGAAGCAGTGGGAAGGTGGTCTCAGGTGGATGGAAGCGTCTCTAGCTTCTCTGTCCATGTACGGGGCACGATCCTTGAAGGCTTCTGAGCATTTCAGCTCCTGGCTGTTTAGCGAGAGGGCTTCGTTGCCTTAATCATCCCCTGCCTCGCTCAGGAGTTTGGAGAGTCTTAGCAGGAACTGTAACAGAAACCAAGAAAGGAAACTTCTTGACCGGCAAAGGATTGCTCGTCTCTACTTAAACTGTGCAGCTATAGGTGGTCTTCTTTATATTTGAAAGTTGCAGAAATTGTTTTGTTTTGGGTTCTTTTTTTTTTTTTTTTTTTTTTTTTTGCATCTTTGGAGGATGCAGCTGAAAGGTGGGCAGGCATGAGTGGAGACAAATCCCCTCTTTATCCCTTTAAAAATAGGCTTCTGATTTGGGGAAATCTAAATCCAGCATAAAAGTATCCACATGTAGGACACATGCAAATCTATGCAGATATGTGCAAATGAGCAGCTCCGGGCTTTTCAGAGTAAGTCCTTGCCGGGATTTTTCTAGTTTGAGCAAGAAACCAGGTAGTCTCAAAACCTTATATCAGAGCATCTTACTAGAGCTTAAAGCTAGCAGCAGAGAGAACATAGAGAGCTCAGCAAACGGATTTATCGAACATGTACTACGTGTAAGGCCTTTAAGTATACTCTATTAGAGTGTTAAAAACATGATCATAAATATATAGCATACACAGGGGAATGCAAGTGCCCTCCCCCTGCACGCCCACAATGAATACCCACTTCTCCTTTCAGGGCCCAGTGAGGGAGCTGGCTGCTCCAGGCCTTGCCAGCCTGGGTCTAGCAGCTGGCACCTCCTCCTTATCACCCCTGGTTCCTGTTTGTCTACCAGTAAGCCCAGCCACTGTGGCCCAGGACCCTGGCTTAAACCAGCCCGGGGGCCTTATCTTATCTCCCAGGCTGCCTTCCCAGTGGCCTGATGGCTGGTTGGCCCTAGTCTCTTAAAGGGGCTGCACTATATTTCCATCTAGTCGGACCTTAAGAATACCCTCAGAAATCTAGGGAAGCACAGCCTGTGGAGGGTCAGATTCACCACCCCACCCCCTCTTGGCATTCCCTTTACAGCCACGGCAGGCTGTGGGGCTGCTACTGGAATGACTTATTGACTTAAAACAGGGAAAGATGCTAACGTTGTTACATACCACTTTAAATGCTTATCATATCATGCAAAGGCCCTGCACCTCAGTATTTCCAGGCCCCAGTTCTGTTATTGAGTTTTTAAAAGCGGGGGGGGGGGGCGGGGAGAGGCTCAGGATACACCGTCAATATAGTAAAATCAGTTGTACCTCTAGCTACTAACCTGAAAATTGAAATTTTAAAAACGCTATTTACAGTAGAATTAAAAGTGTGAAATATTAAGAAATACCTTTGGCAAAAGATGTGAAAGACCTATATACTAAAAATTATAAAACACTGCTGAGAGAAATTAAACCAAATGTAAATAAAAGGAGATATATATTGTTTGCATGGATCGGAAGATTCCATATCGTTAAGGTATCAATTCTCCCCGTATTTTTCTACAGATTCAACACGATCCTTTGTAAACACTGACAAGCTGATTCTGAAATGCATATAGAAATCAAGGGACCTGTAATAACTAAAAAACTTTCAAAAAGAAGTACAAAGTTAGAAGCCTTAGACCCTCTGACTTCAAGACTCATTGTAAATCTACGGTAATCAAGACAATGTGGTATTGGCATAAAGATATATGTATAGATCAATGGGACAGAATAGAGAATCCAGGAATAATCTATGCATATATGGTCAATTGGTTTGCCACAACGGTGTAAAGGCAACTCAATGAGGGAATGACAGCCTTCTTAATACAGGCTGCCGGAAAAAAACAGAGATCCCTACACCTAAGGCAAACAAAAACAAGCCCCTACCGTAAAAAAATTAACCGAAAAGGAATCAAGATCTAAATGTAAGAGCCACAACTGTAAGATCGCTAGGAGAGACCATAGGAGAAAAATCTTCAGTGATTTTCGGTTTGGCAAATGTCTTAAATACGACACAAAATTCACCAACTTCATCAAGAAATCATCAAGAAATTGAACGTCACCAAAATGAAAAACCACTCTTCAAAAGATGCGGTTACAAAAAGGAAACGGCAAGCCATAAACAGGGAGGAAACATTTGCAAAACATGTACCAGACGTAAGATCTTTATCCAGAATAGAGAACTCTTGCCGCTAAATATTAAGACGGCAAACACCACCACCACCACCACCACAAAAAATATGGGCAAAAGACTCCACCAAAGAAGATATACAATGTCAAATCAAGTACACGAAAAGATGCTCAACATCATTAGTCATTAGGGAAAGGCAAATTGAATGCACAATGAAATAACGGTACACACCCACTAGAATAGCTAAAATTAAGACTAATCATACCAAGTGTTGACAAGACTGTAGGGGAATGGAACTCATCCACTGCTGATGAGGATATAAAGGGTACCTCCGCTTTGGGAAAGTTTGGCAGTTTTTTAATAAGTTAAACATGTGGTTATCTTACAACCCACTGATTCCTAGGTATTTACCCAAAAGAAGCGAAAGCATGTGTCCACACAAAGACTTGTGCACAAATGTTCATAGCAGCTTGTCAGAGCCCCAGGCTGCAAAAAACCCCAAATGTCCACGAACAGGTGAATACAATGTATGTGCTACACCCATACAATGGGCTATGCCTTGACAATAGGAAGAAATGAATTATTACGGGTGCATCTCAAAATAATTATGCCGAGTGAAAGAAGTCAGACGCCCCCAAGGTGGAAAATGTATACTGTATGACTCCATTATATGAAATTTTAAAATGCAAACTAATCTATAGTGACAGAAAGCAGATGAAAGTTTGAGGGGGAGTGGGGTAGATGGCAGGATTTCAAAGAGGCAGGAAGACACTGGAGAGCCACACGTCCGGGGACATTATGTTAATCGCGGTCGTAGTTTCACAAAACCCATCAGATGTTACCCTTTAAATATATGCAGTTTACCTTCAGTTAATTGTACCTCAGTAAAGTAGAAAAACTTTCGTTTGAAACATCAGTACAAGACAAAACAACACAACAGCTCCACCTGGGTCCCACCCATTATGTTTACACTGTGATGGATGTGGGCAAGGGGTGGTCGGGGGGACAGGCTGGGGTTCCAGCTTTGCCTGGTGACTTAGTCTGACAGAAATGCCGGTTCAAGCCAGGGATGAGCATGGGCCCTGAATCGGCCTGAATACCTCGCATGGATTCAGGTCAAAAATGTGGCAGATCTGAATACGGTCTTTATAAAAATAAAGGATTATCTAATGACAGAAGGGAAAATATTAAGTATAACCCTTTATGATCCCCAAAGCACTCTTATCCTTATCTCATTTGGTTCTTTCATGGCCCCATGAGGCAGGCAGAAATATTATCACCCCTCATTTTTTTTTTTTTTTTTTCAACGTTTTTTTATTTATTTTTGGGACAGAGAGAGACAGAGCATGAACGGGGGAGGGGCAGAGAGAGAGGGAGACACAGAATCGGAAACAGGCTCCAGGCTCTGAGCCATCAGCCCAGAGCCTGACGCGGGGCTCGAACTCACGGACCGCGAGATCGTGACCTGGCTGAAGTCGGACGCTTAACCGACTGCGCCACCCAGGCGCCCCATTATCACCCCTCATTTTAACAAAAACCCTGAAGTTCAAGGAGATAGAGTCTTGGCCGAGAAAACCCACCTGCCGTACGGGAGGGGAGGCTAAACCCTGATGGGGTCTTTCAATCTCGGTTCAGAGCTCTTTCCTGTTGCCACAAGACCTGTCCCCAGCGGGGGTGACTGCCTCCGACTGTGGACTGTGGACCAGCATCCGGTGCTCACCCTGCCCTGGGTGGATGTTCTGGTGACTGATCCAGAAGGGGCTCCCAGGGTGGATGAAAACAGGGGCAGATCTAGGGTCAGAATAGGATCAACTAATGGGAACCATGCAGTGTTAAGAGAGAGGAGACTGTTAGAGAAGAGAGGATCAAGGATCTAATTTGATCACACATTTGATGAGAAGCGGGAGGATGACAACCAAAGCCACTCCCAAGGCAGGAAGTCTGGTGGGCGTGGAAGCAGCTGGAAGCTGTTAGAGGGCTCCAGGCCAGCAACCCGGCTGGGCTCCAGGCCTCTGTACCCCTCCTCTCCCTCCTCTTCTCTCCCTGCCCCACCCTCCCTCCTCCAGCACTCTGGCCAGGGCACAAGAACAGTGGCTGGCTGGGAGCCCCACCTCTCTCTCCCCCTTGTTCCCAGGACAGGATGCTGGAAGGGAGGAGACCTAACCGTGCAGGGCATGGGGACACGACATGTAAGGGGCATCCAAGAACTCAGTAATCAAGATTGATACTATTTTCTTAATGGAATATTTTTCAAAATAAAAATGCAAAAAAAAAAAAAAAAACAACCCATGATAAATGACATATTTTAAATAAAACCCAGATCGGTATTACTGAATTTCCCTCTTGTCTGAGGCTCCAGCATGGCTTACAGGGGCACTGCTATCGGTCCCGTCTTTACTTAAACTGCTGATATTTCGTTCTTTATGAAATTTTGGCACTAATTTTGAGTTTTTAAAAATATCGCTCTCGGTTGGCGGGGTGGGGGGCACAGGGGTGGCTCAGTCGATTGAGCGGTCGACTCTTGATTGTGGCTCAGGTCTGATCTTACGGTTCATTGTGATCGAATCCTGCATCAGGCTCTGCTCTGACAGCACTGAGCCTGCTTGGGAGTTTCTCTCTCTTTGTCTCTCTCCGCCCCTCCCCTACCTGTGCTCTCTCTCTCTCAAAATAAATAAACAAGAAAAAACAGTAAAAAAAATAAATACATAAAAATATTGCTCTGGATAATTGAGTTTTTTGGCACCCCTTAAGTGTTGTCCCTACGAGGGAACTCACATCCCTTACCTCATTCAGACCTGCTCAAGGATGAGGCTAGGGGGGCATGGGAGGGAGCTGGGAAGACTGGACAAGGCCCAGAAAGGGCTAGGGAGGGTCCTGCGCTCTTCGAAACACCTCAAGGCATGAATAACAGAAAAAGGCTGAGGACTTCTTCTAGAATAAAGGGGAATAAAGAGGCATGGTCCTGGATTGGATTCTAATGATTAGGGCAACTGATAAAATTTAAATACGGATTGTTTATTAGGTACTAGTCCTGCATCAACGTGACATTTCCGAAATCTGTTCATTTGTGCCATGGTTATGCAAGAGAATATCCTTGTTTTGAAAAAGGAAAAAAAAAAAAACCAAAAAACGATGATGCAGAAAGAAGGGCTGGAGGGAAGCCCACGCCCCTCTTTCTCTAGTCTCTCTCCTCCCATTCTAGGCAGTCCCAAGAGGGAACAGTAGGAAATGGGGTTGGCAGAAAGTCTTGTCCAAAAGATCGGGTATTGGAGAACCGGCTGGACATTTTCCTCCCGAAACAAGAATTAATTTTGAATTCCCCAATCCTCCTCACCCTCCCCAGGAAGACTTGACAACCGGCACAGAAAAGAAAAGGAAATTAACACCTATCCGTGCCATGACGCCATGACGCCATGACGCTAGCAAATTCTGATAGGTGCTGAGATCCAGCCTAGGGAGGAGGAACCTGAGAGGTCAGGTAGGTAGCCCGAAGCTACAGGGTTAGGAGGTAGGAGAGTTGGGACCATAGCCCAGGACACAGTCCAAAGCCGGCTCTCTTCCCACTTCATGTAAGTTGTGCAACTTGAAATTCCCTTCTCATGCATCATCCTACAAACTAATCCTTTAGTTTATTTTTACTGAGTTGAATCTGCATTGGTCTTGAGATTTTTGGCTCCGGAGTCAGACTGCCCCAGCTCCAATCCTGGCTCCACCAGTTACCAACTAAGGAGCTTTGGGGGAGTGACTCAACCTCTCTGTGCTTTCACTCCCCCATCTGTAAAAAGGGGTAATATATGCACCTACCTCCTGGGTTTGTCATAGGATTAAATGAGATTATCCAAGTAGAAAATTTAAGAGAGGTCCTGGCACTTAGTAAATGTTCAGTAAATGCAAGTAATCATTCTTATCTGCGCCTGTGCCCTGGACTGTTCACTCATAGGAAGCAATGGCCTGATTTTGACCATAAAGCCCCTTAGCACTTTGATACATAGAAATGGATGGTTAATAATTGCTCCTAAAGAAGCTATTCATCAAGGGGCGCCTGGGTGGCTCGGTTGGTTAAGCGTCTGACTTTGGCTCGTCATGATCTCATGGTCCGTGGGTTCGAGCCCCACGTCGGGCTCTGTGCTGACAGCTAGGAGCCTGAAGCCTGCTTCGGATTCTGTGTCTCCCCCTCTCTCTGCCCCTCCCCCCTTGCACTCTGTGTCTCTATCTCTCCGTCTCTCTCTCAAAAAAATAAATCGGGGTGCCTGGGTGGCTCGGTTGGTTAAGCGTCTGACTTCGGCTCAGGTCATGATCTCACGATTTGTGAGTTCGAGCCCCGCGTTGGGCTCTGTGCTGACAGCCCAGAACCTGGAGCCTGCTTCGGATTCTGTGTCTCCCCCTCTCTCTGCCCCTCCCTGCTCATGCTCTGTCTCTCTGTCTCTCAATAATAAATAAAGGTTAAAAAATTAAAATAAATAAATAAACATTAAAAAAAAAAAAAGAAGTTATTCCTCAAGATGGCACTTAGCCATTCCTAAATCTGGTTTGTAATGTCTTTAAGGCACTACGCACCTCAGAACAAGAGATCATCTGCAGCGGTCACCTGTCCCCCTACCCTGAGGATCCAGAATAATCAACATCTGAGAATCTCAAATGGGAGGGAGGTTTGGCCTGACGTACTTTGAACTGGAAGGTGCATATTTTTTTCCTGGGTCATATCGAACTTGGAAGTTAAAAAGCAAGTCAATGCCAGGGGCTACATCACTGGGCAGGAGTCAACTGAGGAGCCCCAAGTTCTAGTGTTTGCACTGTACCCCTCCAGCGGTATCATGTGGACAAGGGCTTGCCCCTTGGGGCCCACAGGACAGGAAACAGGGAATCACCTTGCCCAGAGAGTGAACGAGAGGGACCAGAGAGACCACGGAGACCTGAGCACTTTAGGTTCTTCGAGAAAGCCCCTCTCTCGGGCTAATTTCCCATCAGGACCCCTGGCCCCAGTGTAGACGTTTGGACTCAGCTAGGGAGGACCCACAGCACATGAAGGACATGGACTGACAGATCATTCATCTAAGGTGCTGAAGAGAGGCAGGCCAATGGCAGGGTGGCCAAAAGTCAGCAGCAGTCAGGTTTAGCCAAGACGGTCCTTCTGTGACAAGGGCAGAGCTGGAACGGGGCAACTTTCTAACTATAAACAGATACCCAAGAAGCCACAAGGCACACAGGACTTGTGTGGGGATGCGAGTGAAGCAAGGGAGGCACCAGGGGGTGTATGTCTAGGGGACAGGGCTGTGCGAAGTGGCAGCAAGGGACTGGCACAGGTGAGTGTATCTTGGTGATGGGGATACAGGGGGCAGAGCCAGATTTTGTGGGGCCGGAAGCTTCTGCAACCTGAGGGGTCCTCATTAAGAAAAAGACTACAAATACAAATACAGATGGGTTCTTGGAGGGGGCCTGGAACCAAACTGCGTGGCTCACGCCATGGGGGGCAGTAAGCTCGCCCCCACACCTGTCCGCATCTCTGAGCGGACAGACTCACCTGTGCTTGTTGGAACCTTCCTGCCCCTGCCTCGGCACTATTTCACTTTCCCTTCACACCCGTGCTTTGCTGACCTGATTTTGCTTCGTGGTAGACAGCGCGAATTAGTCAGTGCCCCCACGCCTTGGAATTAAATTCCTCCCCGCCTCTGCGCAATAGGTATTTGGATTTTGTGCCACGCCCCAGCCCCCCCCTCCAATGCACTACAGCCTCAACCATCACCATCAGGGGCTGAGTTCCTCCCTATCCCAGGAGTCCCACCTTTCCCAAAAGGCATTGCAGGCACCCTCCAAGCTGCCAGAAGGGGTGAAACCGAGGCTCTCCCTGACGCCTGGCCCCCTGCATTCCAGCCTTGCGCCCAGACTTTGACCTTCTCCTGTGGCTGGCTGCAGATGTGTTCTGTGTTACAGAAATAGCCCAGCTCCTGGGCCCCTGCAGGCCCTCCCTCTGCTTTACTCAGAGATACCCCACCTCCCAGGCTCCAGGAGGGAAGTGCTCAGTTCTCCACTCCTCTCTCCCACACGCCCCTCACGGCGCAGAGCCAGATGGGGCCTGCCTCCCCCCTGCTCCTTCCAGCCCCAGTGCTTCTGTGCCGTATCTGCCATTACAGCTGATGGTGGGGAGCGGTTTGGCGCAGGAAGGTATGAAGGAGGGCATAAAGAAAAAGGGGGGTAGCACCATGAAGAGAGTATACGATCTGACCCCCGTACGGTTTGTCTCTTCTCTGAGGTTCGTTTGGATAAAGGGCAGCAGCCAGCCGGAAATGGTTCCCAATCCCAGACACCCTGGCCCAAATTCCCATTCCCTCATACCAGAGGGTGATTTCATCGTCACGGATTCAATCCTAACCTAAACAAGATGGTGGGCATCGGTCTTCCTCGCGAGTCCAAGATGGAATGTGGGACAATGGATCCAATTACGTTATTAATAACTGAACTTAGAAACAGTAATGGGCTTTCCAACTGTGAGGCTTTTAGATGTTGATGCCCTAGTGTCTGATGGAACAATAAAATCTTTTCATAAAGGACTTCACTAAAAAGACAGAGTGTTACCTATGGGTAAGGCAGGGGCCTGAATGGCCTTCTAGGTTCAGGTTCTGTGCCTTTTCCACTCACAGGGAGTGGCAGTGACACGGCAGTCTAGCCACCGACTAGGCCCCTACCCGTCCCCATGATCAGGCAGGAAAAGAGCCAAACGGGAGAGGTCGGGGGCGTATAAAGTCTTCAAGCCAGACTCCTCTAGGCTTGGAGGCCCACGAAGGGCTAACATGTACTAGGAAGCACCCACCCTTTCTAGAAACTGCCCCGACCCCAATACCCACATAGTTACAGTGGTAACAACCATGTCCCTAAACCTGACGCCACTCTCTTGGTTACAGGGGGTAGCCACCTGGTCTCAACCCAACCAAAACCCTCCTCGGGGATGGGAACTGGGATTGAGAGAGAAAAGAGATCCAAGACCTCCTCCAGGTGACCTCCAGGTACACGAGGGAGCCACTGGAGGCCACCTTCTGGACCCCGTAGACTGCCCAGGAAGCTGAGTAGCCTGTCTGCAGTGAGACCAAAGACTGAAGCCAGCACAGGGAGAGCGGCAAGACATCATACTTGTGGCATTCGGCTTCTTGCTTCTAGTTGGTTCCTGTGACCCAGCCGTTTCTCTGACCCTTACAATAAAATCCCCTCTGGGGCCGAAGATGCTGTGAGTGGCTTCAGTAGTGTGCGCTCAGAAGTCCTAATTAATACCAGCAAGAGGAACAAGATGCCTTCTGGAAGACCCAACGTCTCACTGACTCTGTACACATGGCTGGTATGAGGAGAAAAGGAAGAGAAGCAGAGGAAGAAAGGAAAGGGTTGAGAGCCGGGCCCAAGGGTGGCAGACAACCGGGCTGGGAGGCCCCGGGCCAGCCCAGAGACCAGGCCGGCAGAGAGGGCAAGGAGGAAGGTAAGGGTCAGAGAAGACGAGTCTAAGTTTGCTACTACTCAGCTTAGAAAAGCTTCTGGGATGTTTAAGAGGGAGCCGGCAACCACAGAGGCAAGCTCAGATCCCTAAGGAAGGTGGCAGGTGACTGCAGTTGACAGAGGGAGTCGGGGAGCTCCGGGCCAACAAGCTGATGTGGCTTTGAGACATGTTCTCAGAGGACAGCCACGATTCAGGGGAGAAAAAAAAAATCACCTTGTCTTCTTTCTCCTGAACTTTCCAAAGCAACTGTGGGTCTTCTGCTACCTCTGAGCCTCACAGTTCTCTGAGTCCAAGGGGACCGGTCTGCCCCTCAGGTCTTTTAAACTACTTCCCTGGCACCAATTCCATGAGCTAATGGTCCCTTTAAGAATATTTTTCCCCCATCTGTTCTCTACTGGGCTGGAGCAGATGTTCCTTGTTCCTATGGCAACGGACTTACCACCCTTCCTAATGGGTATCTTCCTAGTGAAGGGCACAGCATAGCCGCTCTCCTCCCAGAGCAGAGTCCCCTGACAGCAGGCTCCTGACCACACAGGAACACCGTGGACACCCGTGTGCCTAGACTTCGAGAGTTCGGCCCTTGCCTGACCTAGAGGTGGCCCAGGAATGGCAGTTGTCATCTGACAACACACAGAAGGTCGAGGGAGGGAGATTATCTATGCCACTGCTCCCACAACAGACCAACGTCCATCTTTCCAATGAAGCGTTAAAAGCACATGCTGTATCTTCAGCAGATTACATTAGCACTTGCTTTGACCTTTTTTCACATCACTAATGAAGACCAGTGAGACCCCCTAATCGAATTCTTATTTCAAGCTGCGCATCACTCTCGCCCTTACTGGGGCTTTGTGATCCTTCCAGAGAGTCCTTCTCGTAAGACCAGTCCCTACTCAAGGCAAGAAGACTTCCACAGCCAGGCAATGGGTGGGGAAGCAGGAAGCAATGTGCATTCCACTGGTTCTGCACGGGGGTTGTGTCCACTGCAGATGATGCTTCTCTCACTAAACCCAACTTGACCCCATTTGTTCTTGGCTCTCTCAGCCCCCATGAAGCCAGCTGGATTCTTCTTGTAAGCCACAAAGTTGACTGAACTTTAGCTTCCTCTCTTCCGAGCTTTTAGCCTACTGGGATCCCACGAGTCAATGTATAAATAAGAACAAGCCAATAAATGATCCCTATCAGATGTGCAGAAAGCACCTCCCTAATTGGGTACAATGCCAAAGTCAGAGCTCCCACCCCCACCCTCCACTCTCTTTCCCTCACTGCTGGAGCGGCGAAGTGTGCCATACCTTGGAGGACAAAGCCTGGCTCTGGAGGTGGACAGTCCTGGGCTGGAATCACCCTTATTGTCTGAAAGGCGTTAGGCAACTTATTGATCATCTGAGCCCTAGCTTCATTCTCTGTAAAATGAGAATGCTAATTCCACCCGATAGGATTATACAAGGCAGGACAGAACCACAATGCCTTAACAGCATCTCCAAATCCACAAACATCTGAAAATTGAACATTTTTTCCTAACTCAACGGATGGCAGACCCCAACTTAACCTGAACCTAGTTAGCAGCAAAGCATGACCTGAACTGGCATGAGACTCTTCAGAGGCTTTGTTTATCCCGGTTCTGTGACTCTTTAGATAAGCCTGGCTGCAGAAATATTAATATGTTTGATTTTGGAGCTGTTCCAGACCCTGCTGGAGGCTTGATGTAACACACAGTATGTGCATCATGTTACTGTTCTGAAATGCACAGGCCCTGGGGTTTCAGATGACTAACTGTGGAACTGTCTATACTGGTCCTCCAGCCCCTTGAAGACGGGGGTTTCAGGAGAGCCACCAGAGTTATTTAGGCTAAAGATGTTGACAACCATTCAAAACACTTGCCTTGTCACAATCTGGATCTCTCCTGGGTCCCTGGGTTCCTGCAGCCTGCAGCCAGCTCCCCGGAACACACGTTGGCATGGGGCAGGGGAGAAGATCCAAAGACCAGCCTGTCAACCCATAAGAATCTGCGGCCTTTCCACCTGAACAGAGCTGGCACAGGCCGTGTGTTGCTGTTATCTGCTTAGGCTTCAGGTATAGACATGCCCGAATATTCCAAGCATGCCTCCCAACTTCCCACCTCATTGGGCTCTTCTTTCCACCCTACCACCACCCCCCAGCTTCACGTGCGCTACCCAGTCCCTAAAGGCACTCCCAGGGGAATAAGTGACTAAGCCTCGGGGACCACTGGGGATGGAGGGGGCCAGAGTTTGTGGAGAACTGGGCTGAAGAAAGGGAAAGATACTGCGTGTAAGAAAGATCGTGAAGATGGGACGCTCTGGGGCGAGAAGCAAACACACAGCGGAACAGGTTTGGCGTGTTTCTCCTGATGCTGTTTCAAGGCCCCAGGAGGCTTTTAAAATGGGAAGCTAGACCTGGCCAGTAACTGTGAGCTATGCTGGGCAATGGCTCTTCTAGATCTCTTGGCTCTGGCTGTACATTTCTGGGACTTACGGATGATTATTAAGGACTTGGGCCATGCCGAGGCACGGTCATCCAGGCGGGCCTCTCCATTCTGACTCTGGATCTGCTGTCCTCAGGACACCTGTCTCAGCCTGCCGCCTCGAGCCAACAGACCCTTTCCCAACAGACGTGTATTTGCTGGACACAGACCCGCAACGCCGGAAGAGGAAGCAGACTCTACTCCTCCTGGAGCCACAGGTCTACCCGAAGTTCCGGGAAAGGCCCTGCTGTCAGTCAAATGGAGAATGGAAGCGTGGCAATCAAATTCACCTCCCTCATTTTACAGATGAGGACTTGGGAGGCCCAGAGAGGGACTGAGTTGCCCAAGATCATGCAGTCATGAAGAAAAAGGTGGCCTTGGAGTCCAGAGATTGCTTTCCATAGTCTCGCTGTGACAAGGGCGGGGACGTCTTTAAGGTGCCAGTCACGTTCTTGTTGACCTTCATAGTCAGAAAAAGCCAAGCTCGCCCTTTGGCTTGAACATCTCGGATGAGATGCTGATCTCTAAGAATGTGGCTGTACACCCTGACTCCGTGTCCCAGACTTGTCCAACGTTTAATACAAAATCTTCATTAAAGCCACCTCGGGGAAAGCCCCCATCGCTGGTGACCAGAGATGCGCTGAGAGAACCGTTGCCGTGTCCCCGTCAGGAGCTTGCCCCACGCCCAGGTAGAGACACCAGGTGGACTGTGGAGGGCTCTACCCTCCAGAAGCTCCTCAGGGGGCAGAGATCTTGAATTTGCACCTCTTGGATCCTTTTACCCTCTTGTCTCTCTCCTGCTTCGGCTACTTTGAATAGGTCTGCGGTGTCTGTCATCAGTCACAGCCGTGTGCTTTTCCATAGTGCCGTTCTTTTTTCAAGTTTAAAAAATTAAAAAAAAAAACCCCTCTATGTCCAACGTGGGGCTCGAACTCACAGCCAAGAGCCTCATGCTCTACCCACTGAGCCAGCCAGGCACCCCTCCACAGTGCTGTTCTTAAGGCCTGTGCTGCTCTACCAACCCCTCACTATCCAGCAACCTTTTGGAGAGAAGAATTTCACACACTTGGGCTTGGTCTTCCAGGTCAGAACCTATGGTTTCTGTTGTTGTTGTTGTTGTTGTTGTTGTTGTTGTTGTTGTTTCACTAGTTTGTGCCACTTCCCCCTCAGCCCCAGGCAAACTTGAGGTGAGGGGGTGCTACCCACTCCCCCAAATAGAACAACCTGAGTCAAACCTCAGCTGCTTTCCCGGGCGAGGAGGGCTCTTGTTTCAGAACACGAAAATGGGGGAAAATCAGAAAATTCTCTCCTAACGGAGGAGCTCCTTGGCATCTGTCCTCAGGAGAAGGGTCCTAGAATAAATCCCAAAGAGAGCATCTAGTGCAGTGTGCAGGGGGATTTCAAACTGGTGTCCCCTTTAACACTTTCTCCTCTGCAGGTCTGTACACGCGTGCACAGCCAGCCCCTGTGTCTCAGTCTGGCGGCCGGGCTGTCCGGGGATTCCCACATATTTGTTGCTATTTCAGGCTCGACTCCTCAGAAGGGAAGACCCAGACATTCTAAGGCTTCCAGGAGCCTACAGATTTCGGAAAGCTCCAGCTGATATTCTTGAGAGTTCAAGAAAGATCCGCTATCTCAAAAACCGATAGCAAGATTTTTAAATGCCCTTAGCTCCTGCCCATCTCAAGGGGGGGTTTCCAAATGACTAACGCTGGACACCAAGACCCCAGATATAAAATATACCTCATGCCGTTCCCCTAATCCAATCCACAAACGCCCTCTCTCTCTCTCTTCCAAGGATAGAAGGTGATTTCCAACATTTCCAAAAGATAACTGCAGGCATAAGAACTGGCAAAGCCTGATCTTGGAGCCCCTCAGAGAAGGGAGAGTCTCTAGGGCACATTCCTTTGCCAGTGAGCGGCCTCGTCCAGGAGGGAAGAACCTCCCACAACTTTTAAAAATGAGAAAACTGGGGCGCCTAGGGGACTCAGTCGGCTGTGTTCGAATCTTGATTTCGACTCTGGTCATGATCTCGCGGTTCTGTGGGATCGAGCCCCGTGTCAGGCTCTGCACTGGCACCTCGACGCCCTCTTGAGATTCTCTCTCCTCTCTCTCTCTCTCTCTCTCTCTCTCTCTCTCTCTCTCCCTCCCTGCCCCTCCCCCGCTCACGCATGTGCTCTCTCTCTCTCAAAATCAAGAAACATTTTTTAAAAATGAGAAAACCAAGACTCAGTGTGAGTCTATCATGATCCAAGGGCCCACAGGGAAAGGACAGTGGTGACAAGACCAGAGTCTGGGTTTTCAGGAATCTGCCCAAAGGAGCTGTTATCAGGGAGATTCTCATCTGTTTGGAGAAAGTCCTGCCTGGAGGTAAGATTTTTGGATTTCATGTACCAGTTACATTTCAAAAACTGAAATTTAAGGAACCCCTATGAGGCTGCCAACTTTTTATTTTGCCAAATAAGGACATTTTGAAAGCCCAAGTACCATCTACTCTCACCACCAGCGCATGAAAAGAATAAAAAAGCCATAACCCCAGCGTAAATATTGGAGCGCATCTTCCGCCCCCAAAAGAAGACCTTTGAACTGAATGCATTTTGTTTCAAGGGAAAAAAAATCGGATCAGGGTTTTCCTTGTTTCTCTCCATTTCACCTCAGACTGGTGAAAACTCCATCACCGACCAAAAATGGATAATCACTGGGCCAGATGACCGCTCTACGTCCCTTTTCGCTTAAGCCTGGAAATGAAGAGATAGATCCTCAGCTTTGGGGATCTGGACCCTTCCAGGAAACCTGGGCCAGACGAATGGGGCAGACGGGGGAAATCAGCAACCAGGCCAGTTACAAAGACAAGAACAAATGCCGGCCGCAGTGGTACACACCCAGTGTTCAGTGAGCGTCTACCCCTGCGTGCGGCCTCCCAGGTTTCTGTGAGCCCCTGAATTCTACAGTCCCCTCGCCTGCGGAGACAAGCCAGGGAGAGGAGGGAAGAAGACAATCTTCCCAAGTCAAGAATTATCCGAGATGTGAAGGCGGCCTCCGGTGAGCGGTAAAGGGCAGCGAATCGGCAACGTGACACAGACACGGACCCGCCGATGCCATTTCGGTGGCACAATTAGGAGCCCGGAGAGGACTGACTCCCTTCCAGGGAGCAGTTTTTCCACTCCGCCTTCTGCAGATTATTGCTTCTCGCTCATTATGCTGATGGGGATGGCCTGGGGGCTGGAGAGGACAGGGAAGGGGATGCAGCTCGCGGTGTAGAGGGAAAATATTAAAAAAAGGCCCTGGATTAGGAGCTGGATCTTGATCTTTGTCCTTGGCCATCTGCCTACTAACCATGAGTCCTCTGGCACATTTTGGTTCTGGTTTCCTTATCTATATGGTGGGCATGATATTCTCTCTGTCTTCCTAATGGGGCTGCTGTTAGACAGTGAGATTCTCGGGGACAGAACAGGTCTTATCCACATCTGTACCTCAATATCCAACAGGGTACCCGGGAGAGGAAAGGGATCGGTAAACCTCTGCTGCATTGGGCCAGAGTGGCAGAGTTATCTGCGAAGGCGTGCCCACACCAGAAAGCTCCGGTAAAAGGGAAGGGCTGTTGTTACCCGTTGGCCAGAACTGCACATCACGCCAGCTGTCAGATATACAAAGACACTGGAATTCTCTTCGGAAGTAGATGGTGAGGTAAATAAAAAATAATTTGTTAAATGCCCAGAGTTTCAAAAATAATCAGACTGTACAACCCATTAATGATATTGCCGAACAAATAGCTGCGTGATTGCATGCCGGGTTCGGCCGTCCTACACAATTTCCTTGTTGGAAGTGTGTTTTTACTGTCCTTTGCCCTGTCCACATCGCCTCTCATCCATCTTTCTCATTGTATTCAGAAGCCAGTAGACAAACCCTGGTTCTCTCACGTCTTTGAGGTTACACCTATACTGAGAGTTGAGGTCCCTTGGCTGGCTGCAGCTTTGGAAGGTACCAGAGCTTAGGACTCCCTGGTCCCCTTTCCTGACTCCTTTTCTGTCCACTCCACATTCTGCCTCCAGCTCACGCGGCCACAGTCTGCTTCTCATGCTTATCTCATCACCTTAAATCTGCTTTTCAAAAGCCACCTCCAGTCTCCTGCCAGTGTCACGGGTCTGGTCCACCCACCAGCCCTCCGGACCCTACCACACAGCATGTGCTGCCCACTGGGCATGACTGTACAGACAGGTCTCAGCGGCCAGGGCAGGCTACCCGCCCACCAGCTCCTGTAGGAGGTAGGGATCTGGTCTCTGCTCCCGGTCACTGAGAAACACCATGCAAAGCCTGGGAACGCAGACCCGCACGCAGCCCAGCCTTACTCGCCACCCGCCAATCAATGCCAAGCCCCCCTGCCCCCAGGCATCAGCCTCCAACCTGCCCAATTCCGAGACACGGAGAAGAACATGCTCCCAGCACTTGTCTCTCACAGCTTTGGTCTCCTTAGGCCAGTTCACGCTAATTCCATACGGAGACCATGCTGGGACCCATACTGGTTACACCTTCTCACCACAAGGACAGCTACAGGACTTAGAGTTAGCTTTCCTGGGGGTGCTTCCAAGTGCCTGCAGAAAGCAAGCCTGGCTCTCGGGGCATTAGTCCCCTGGAAGTATATTTTCAGTACAGACCCGTGTCCCTAAGCTCCCTCTGTAGCCCCCCTGCCTTCAAGTGAGGAAATATTCACATTCTAGAAGTCAGAAGTTTTTGATGGGAGATCCCCAAGGGAGATGGACAGTCACGGGGCATTCTTATTTGTTAGTAGAGAAAAAGGAAATAAATGAAAGAAGAATGAAAAGAAAATTTGCTTCCCAGTAGAAACACCCCCCAATACATACACACGCACAAACACATACATACACAAACACGTTCTCTCAGTTCCCTCTCATGCTTTCTCTCTCCCTCCCTCCCTCCCTCCCGCCTCCCTCCCTCCTTTTCCCTCTCTCTCTCTCTCTCTCTCTCTCTCTCCTTGTGAACCACTCCTCTTTGCCCAACATGTGCGCACCCCCCCGCCCCGTCCTCTCCACTGAAAGTCTGGGTAGCCCCAGTTCTTCCTAGCCCAGGTCCCCAGGACCCCAGATTTTACCTTCCGTGCTAGAAGTCAGGACCCAACTGGAAGATGCAGACAGCTGATTGGGAAGGAATGAGACAATACTCCAGATTGGAGAAAATTGTCAAGGGTGGCCGGTGCAGCTCCCATGAGAAGGAAGGAGACAGGGAGAGAGCCCGGGAATCCAGAATTTCCCTAGCCTTCCAGGAAGGCTCTGGTGTCAGCTCTCTCCCAGCTCCAGCCTTGACTGAAAACCAGGGGAAAGTCTCCTGATAAAGCGGGGGTCTGAAATCTGAAACTGCAGGTTGGCCGAGTCCTATACAAACACACTCACACCCCCGGCTCCTGGGGTCTGATGGCTCACCCGCCTCGGTCCCCTCCCTCCCCACCCCGCCTGCTACTCTGCAACTCAGTAACATCAGACAGCCCTCTAGCTGTAGCAGCTCAGCTCCAGAAACCCTGAGCAGAGCCAAGCGGAGCCCGGCAGACACAGGAAGCGACCTGTCAGGCGCTCCCAGCCCCAGCCCCGACCCCCTCCCCGCCTCTCTGCTCCAGTTCAAGTTCAGGTGCTTAAGGGGCGCTCAGGGTCGAGGCAGCAAGGCTGATGGCCAAGTTGTTGGTTTAGGAGCAGGGATTTCTAGCCTCTAGCTCCACATCAAGGAACGGTATTTTTCTAAGGCTCAGATTCCAGATAACTGGTCTGGCATAAACTAATTGCTAAACTCACCTTCCCCTCTACTCCTCTTTCAATTTTCTGCATCTGCCTCTTATGGAGTCGCCCCTTTCCCTTACGGTTCAGGCCACATGCGAGTGGGAAGGGAGAGTAGGGAGACACTCGCCCATTTTGCAGATGAGGGAGCTGAGGCCAGGAAGAAAAAATGGCTTCGCAAAGCTGGGGAGTGACTCCCTGGCTGGCCTGGCATCTTGGGTTGTAGCAGACCAAAAGCCGAGTCTTCAAAAGTCAGACAGAATCACGCTTTAGTCGGTACAACTAGGTATTCATTTGAATCACCGATGGCGAGAAAAATCACTTAACCACAGGCTGAGGTCACAGATTTGCACTGAAGATCTCTCCCCAGAAGTTTCTCGCAACTCCACCTCCAGGCTCCAAGCTTCGGTCCCCTGGAGCCCACCCCCCTACTGAGCATTAAGCAGGGGTCAGCAAACTTTGCGTGTGAAGGGTAAGATAGTAAATGTTTTCAGGGCCAGTAAATATTTCCTGGGCCATAGAGTCCCTGTTGCAAACACTCAATTCTGCCTTCGTGTTACAAAAGCAGCCACAGACAACGTGTAAAGGAGCATAAACAGATGAGGACAAATCAATTAGCATAAACCAAAGAGCGTAGTTGTGAACAAGCAAAAATCTCCTTGCGGATACGACAACTTGAATTTCATATAATTTTAATGAATCAAAAAGCCTTTTTATTATTATTTTTTCACCATTTAAAATACAAGGGGCGCCTGGGTGGCTCCATTGGTTGAGTGCCTGACTTCAGCTCAGGTCATGATCTCAAGGGTGGTTTGTGAGTTGAAGCCACGCATCAGGCTTGCTTCTGCCAGCGCAGAGCCCGGCTTCGGATCCTCTGTCCCCCTCTCTCAAAAACATTTATAATAAATTAAATAAATAAACAGACAAACACCACTTTTGGCTTGTGGGTCCTGACAAATTAGGCGGTGGACTGGATTTGGCCTGGGAGTCATGGTGTAGACTGGCTTAGAGCTTCTCAGGAAGGACACACCGGTTAAGAATGGTCACCTCCAGGGAGGGAGCTGGGGGGGGGGGGGCGTAGTTCTGAGATGAAGTGGGAGAGAAACTTTTCTTTGGAAACTATTCTGTACCATTCGAATATTGCAACCTACGCAGGTTAAACACAGTCAATGATTTTTTTTTTATGTTTATTTATTTATTTTGAGAGAGGGAGAGAGAGCTGGGGGCTGGGGGGAGGGCAGAGAGAGAATCGGAAGCAAGCTTTGCCTTATCAGCACAGAGCCCGACACGGGGCTCGATCTCACAAACTATGAGATTATGACCTGAGCCAAAATCAAGAGTCAGATGCTTAACCGACTGAGCCACCCAGGCGCCCCACACAGTCAAATATGAATGGGTTCGCCATCCAAGTTCCCTTACTTCTATCCATAGCAACGTTAACCGTCCCAGTCAAACAGGCTTATACCTGCCAGGTCGACTTTGCCTCTCTCCCGCCCCAGTCTGTCATCCAACAGTAATTGCTGTCCGGAATCCACTGGCCCCGTTCACCCCAGCACCTCTGCCCACGACTAGCTATCTATTCCTCTCCCATGCGTGCTTATTATCACCTTTACCACACCACTGTCATTTCCTACAGCCTTCTACCCTCAACTGACTTTCTACTTGTGTAAAGCTTGTCTCCTTCCAAAAGTGACTGAAGCCTTTTAAGGACTGAGGCTCTTAATTCCCTGCCCTCTCTCTCCGCTCTCACACTAGTGCCTTGCACCTAGCAGGAATCCCACAAATAGTTGCTTGATTGTTAATCTCCCATCCTCCCAGAGACGGTTTGGAACACGGGTGACAGATCCACCCCAGAAAAGAAGTTGGTTCTGAGACACACAGCAAGGCGAGAATGAACACAGGCACAAAGCCTTCCATTGTAGTAAAGAACGTTTAGGGAGAGGAGAACTGTGCTCTGGAGAAGAAAGTCAGGAAGCCCAGTGGGGAATTTTTCCCCTAGCCCCACTCTCTCATGCATTCGCCTAGTAGGGTAGGGGGAACCTCTGATCCTCAGCTGGGGAGTTTGGGTGATCTCAGAATCAGAGGCTCCCCGGTATAGGAGGGACCTCCATGCTAAGCACTTTGCTGTTCCACCCAAAGCAGGAAAAGCTCTCTCCAGCACCTAGGAAAGATGAGCCTACCACCCGAACTCGCACAGGGACGAGATGTTCACTACTTCTGTAGGTGGCCTGCTCCACTGTTGAGGAGTGCGGTTAAGCGTGCTTGCTGTTTCCACCCGCTATTTCCAGTTCTGGAACTGAGCAGATGAAGACTTTCCGAGTGGGGTAACACAAAACTAATGATAACTGCCAAATATAATAGAGTTTTCGAATACTTCTTCCTTCCAAGACGTTCAAAGGGTTTTTAAAGACAAAAAAAAAAAAAAAATCATTGACTCTTTGAAAGTGGAAATACCTTTGCTTAAAAATGTTTATTAAATGAAACTGAATATACTCCCTTTTCCTCCTTTCAGCGTGAAAATATCCAGGTTATGCAGAAAAGGAATGGTTTTCTTTCTTTAGAGGAGGAAGCTTCACAACCACCCATGGCAATGTGGGTCCTAACATCCCCTTTTACACCACAGGAGGTGAGGAGGAGAGGAGTTAGCTAGCTTGCCCCAGATCACATAGCTAGGACGTTCTAAAGCCAAACTTCAAACCTAGGCCTGCCCCAGCTTCAAAATTCACGGTCTTTTCCTTAAGCCCAAAGTTGCTATGACAGTTGATCATCTCTGTCAACCTCACTCTGCCTCTGAAACGAGCAGAAATGAATATTTCCACCACTTCCACCAGAAGCACAGGGGAGCTCACCGCATATAACTGCCCCGCAGCCCCTTGCCAAATCCATCGTCACGAGGCCTGCCCGGGATGGCGGGAACGAGGCCAGGATGCCAGCATCCCAGAGACACCCAAGGGGCAGAGTGGCATCTCCCCAGCTCATGGTGCACGACCCCATGCTTCTCCTCAGCCAGACTTCGCAGGGGCCCGGCTCCAGGACTCCTGCCAGGCCTAGGGTACTTGGGGGCCCATGAAGCATGGCATTGTTTGGGCAGCACAAACCCCACATTGACCTGGGCCCCGGCACCTTCCCTCTGCAGCCTGCTTTTGGTAAATATTTGTCCGGCTCCCCCAGCCCGACAACCCTACTTCTAGGAAGACAGGCTGGAGACTGCTGGGGACGGGCACCGAGGGACCACAAACACTTCAGCGCAGCCGCTCCTCTCATCCTCAGCAGGGAACTGCCTGCATCATCTTGCCTCTCCCCTGCCCTCCGAGCAGCTCTGAAACGTCTGCGGCCAGGCTCTCAGCCCATTATCGAAGCTCGAAGCTCGGCTTCAAATCCCCCAGTGGTTCCTGATTGTCCGGTTGGAGCTCACAGCGCTCGGCGAGGGGCTCCTGCCTGGTTCTCCTTCCAACCTATCAACCTGGAAACACACCCGGTTGCTCTGGGCTGCAGAGAGCGCCTCCCTCCGGGGATGCGCGCGTGCCCGGGCCCCTCTGGCCTCAGTGACTACGTAGATGCTAGAGAGGACCCTCCCCATTTCTCAAGACGGCAAACCACAGCCAGGAGTTGAAAGCTCCCACGGGATGTTAATGTTGGAGACAGAAGCAGGCCCCAGGCCCACACTGCCTCTTTCCTTGGTCGCTGCAGAGAAGCGACAGTCTGTAGTCTGTATTGGCCCAAGGAAACCCCCACGATGCGCTACCTCTCCAGCTCCCCCCCACCCCCATTCTCGGGGAGCTGTCCTTGAGACCTTCACCTGGCGCTGTCTAAACCACCCACCCTTTTATCTGCCATCTCCCTGGGAGATGCGGTCATTAGCAGAGAGCACTATGTAGGTGTCTAATTAAGCAATCAGTAGCAAATGCAAAAACCTGTTCAAGCCACCGCACAGAGCATCCACCCAGGGATCCTCTTACAGTCCCTCCCCGAGCTTCCTGGAAAGGTCCCTATTGTTTGCCTGCAGCACAGCAAAGTGTCCGATTCTGCCCTCCTACTTATCTGCTGGCACTGACTTCCCTGACTCGGCACGCCCTCAGGGGGTGCCATTCACATAGAGCGCAGTGTGAATGGCGCCCCCAGAATTGTGGGACACAGTAGCTCCAGGCAGGCGGGAAAGTGAAGGTCCCCAGATGGGAGGGACAGGGTGTTCTGGGAGGATGTCTGCCTACCTGGCTTTTTCAGGTGTCCCAGAGCTATATCCTGCCGTGGTGGCATTTTGGGGTCAGGACACAGGAAGCGAGGAGCCCTCGAGCAGGTCGGTAGGAAGGTGGCAGGGGTGGAGGTGGGTGGCCCAGCACTCCTCCCACCCGTGTCTCTGAGTCCTCTCTCTTTTTTGCACCGGCTGCTCACCTGTTCCTGTTTCACCCTTTAAACGGAATGTTCCACTTTCCCCGGGAGCCCAGGGGTGGGGGGAGAAATCCCGCGCTCACGAAGAGCTTTCTTCTTTAGACACTGGAGTCTCTGGGATTCCCTCAGAGGCTGCTGCAGATGACAGGTGGAGGCAACGAGACAAGGGCAACAGCGGGGGAGGACCCTTGGGGGTCAAGACAGACTTGAGCTCGCCCCTGCTCCCCCTAGCCTGGGGACGGTCAAAGCAGGAGACTGGAGGCCAACGGACACCTGTTGCCTCCCTTGATCCTGGCGGGTCCCCCTCTCAGGTGTCAGCACCCCGACAATCTGGGATGAGACACAGCGAGCCTCCCCCCCCTCCGACCGCCAACCTCTTCCCCTGTGCCCCTCCCTGAACCCTGTCTTGTCTTTCCTCTTCTGGGCCCTTATCTCCCAGCCCAGACCTTTATCAGGCCTCAACTCTTTCACCCTCACAGGGGAGCAGGAGGGGAGGCACCCTTGTACTGATGCCCACAGGCTTTTCAAGGGGACGGTGTGTATGCCAGTGCTGGGGGGCAGGGTGGGGGGACAGCACCTTAGGCTAAACCCAGGGCTGCTCATGGGGGGGGTCTCTCATGAGGCTCCAACGACCTCCAACCCGCACCCCTATACCAGTGCAGGCCTCAGTGCCCTCTTGTGCCCCGGGGCTCTGCCAGCTTGGCCCAGAACCCTCGGACACCTGTTCCACCAAGATGTGTGGGTTCTCTCCGGCAGAAATGGGAGAACGACCTTTCTTTCCAGTGGCTGGGCCCTGCCCAGCTATTTTGCAACTCCTAAGAGAACTTGGGCTTTGATTACAGCAGGAAAGGTTTAGGGGAGACACCAAGAAGCCCCTGGAACAGGTGATAAGGGAAAGTTCAGGACTCCGCCTTTGTGCTTGAGAAATACACCGGTGCCTCCCTGCTTCGCGCCTGCGTTCATCACGTTACTCTCATTGCTCAGAAACTCCCAGCAGCTGTCCCCTCCCCTGCTGGCTGCAGAAAGGCCTAACTCCTCGGCACCCAAGGCCCACTACAACACATCCTCATTTACCTTTTGAAGGTCATATCCCACTGCTCTGTAAGTCAATTTTCTTTTTTTTTATTTTTTATTTTTTTAATGTTTATTTTATTTTTGAGAGAGAGAGAGAGAGAGAGAGAGAGAGAGAGAGCATGAGCAGGGGAGGGGCAGAGAGAGAGGGAGACACAGAATCCGAAGCAGGCTCCGAGCGGTCAGCACAGAGCCCGACGTGGGGCTCGAACTCACGACCGTGAGACTCAATCAGGTGTGCCCCCCTTTTTTTAATGTTTATTTATTTATTTTGAGAGAGAAAGAGAGAGCACGAGCAGGGGAGGGGCAGAGAGAGAAGCCGACAGCGCAGAGCCCATCCTGGGGCTCGAAGTCACAAAGGTTAACGACCTGAGCCAAAATCAAGAGTCAGTCGCTTAACCAACGGAGCCACGCAGGTGCCCCTGTGTGTCGATCTCCTAATCGGACCAGTTTCTTGATATTTCCCCCAAAGGCTTTAGGCAGCTGTGTGTGTGGCTGTGCCACCACTCCCTCTCACCAGGAGTTGCCATCCACCAGGCAGCCTTTCAGGCTGAGCTCAGCCAGACGGATTAACTGATAACCTGGGGAACTTCTCCACAAAACCCAATCCCCCATTCCATCCTAGATGCCTGTTGAATGTAAATCTACCAGGAGAAGCAGGTCGACACTGCTGTCAGGCTGAGCTCAAATGTCACCTTTTCCAGAAAGCCCCGTTAAATACCCCCTGGCCCATACAAAGTGCCCCCCGTGAAGATATGGTCACGGATTGGTTGTGCGTTCCCTAGACAGGTCTTAAGCAGCCACACAGAGACAGACATAAGATGGGGTCCCTGCACTCCAGGAACCCAATCTAGTGGCCGGACACACACCAAACCCACAAAGCCATCCTCTTCTCAAAGGCAGCCGGTGGTGAGGTATGAGTGAAGAGTCACAAAATGTCCAGGGAGGCAGCAGCAAGGAGACAAGAGCCTCTGAGAGATGGAAGGTGGGCATTCCAGAAAGGGAGCCACTGTAGAGGGGCGGGAGAATGCTGGGGCCCCCTTGGCGTGGCCCCCCGGGGTCATGCTGGGGGGTGAGAATAGGAACTAACATGTATTGTGTGTTTACCTTGCATGCTATTGGAACCGCTATTTATTTATGGCTTCTTTTCTCCCTTCTAACTAACTGAAGCTGGAAGGGGACTAGGGGTCCGGCTGGGGAGTCCCACCAGGCACAGAGTGGCTCCGGCTCGATTAATATTTTCTCCGTGATCCGCAGATAAATTGATCTCTGAAGGCTCACTCCCAGCGGGAGGAAGGCAGGATCCTTTGGGAGCAACTACGGCTCTGAAAAACATTTTCCTCACTTTTTAAACTATGAAAAGCAACACCAGGGCTGATGAGCGGAGGAGGGCCACCGGCTGGGGGAGGGCCTGGCTTTCCTGATGCAGGATGTAAGAGTGGGTGTTAGAGCGCTCCCTGTCCCCACAAGAAACCCAAGCAAGGCTTGGGGAGACAGCTGCCCCTGAAGGACAGCTGTGGGTTGCTCAGAATAGGGACACAGGAGAAATGTTCTCAATGGGCCGGCCCGGAGGTACCCAACCTCCCCAGAAGTCCCTTGTCCCAAATGCCGGTGTGGGACCCGTGCAAGCAGGGTTCCCTCAGCATACCCCAGAGTGGGCAGGGCCTCCTGAACTGACCTGGTCCTTCCTCCCTCTCCTCTTTGTACCCACTTCCCTTAACATCTCCATGGCTAACACGGAATCACGTAATCGACCCCGTAATCTGCAGCTGAGGTCACCAGAACTGGAGGCCAGGGGGCCCGGGCTCTAGTCTGCTCTGAGCCTTGACCAGAACATCAACATCATGCCTCTCTACCTTCACTTGGGGAACAGCATGGAACCTATGTTTACCTAATTCAGCCCTTGTGAGTGTACAACTTGACGAATATAAAAATATTTCAAAAGTTGAACCTAAAAAAGCAAAGCATAGGAGCGCCTGGGTGGCTCAGTCAGCTGAGCGTCTGACTTCGGCTCAGGTCACGATGTCGCGGTTCGTGAGCTCGAGCCCCGCATCGGGCTCTGTGCTGACAGCTCGGAGCCTGGAGCCTGCTTTGGGTTCTGTGTCTCCTTCTCTCTCTGCCCCTCTCTCACTTGTGCTCTGTCTCTGTCTCTCAAAAATAAGTAAATGTAAAAAAAATAATTAAAAAAAAAAAAAGCAAAGCATTGGGTATGTTGATAGAACACCAATCGGCTCATAAAGAGATGCCCGTGCATTTCAAGCCCTCAGCAATGAGCGCCACGCTCTGGGCTCCAGGTTGGAACACCCTTCCCTGGGTTGGGTCTGGGAAGGGATAAGATAACCGTGAGCAATGTCCCTACAACCAGGTCTCCAGGAAAGAACAGCTGACCCCAGCTGCAGCCATCTCCCGGGGTCCGAACACGCTCTCTCCAGAGCCCCGCGTCTGGGAACCACGAGGTACCTTCCCACTGTCTCAGAGTCCCGCCTGCTTCTGAAAAGGGGCCACGGCAAGCCTGGCGTGTCTTGTTCCCCTTCCCCTCGGGAGCCTCCCCCTCTCTGTCCTCCTCGCTTTCTGAGTGGATTCTGTAGGCCAGAGACTTTGACACTACCATTTTTGAATTATAATGGAGTAAAATCGAGATTGGCATTTTAAGAATTGAATGAAACGGAATTGAAAATATCAGTACACACAGCACTCTGTAAGAAGAGTGTTAAAAGGGGCGCCTGGGGTGGCTCAGACCGTTGAGCATCTGACTTCGGCTCAGGTCATGACCTCACGGTTCTTGGGTTCGAGCCCCGTGTCGGGCTCTGTGCCTGCCAGTGCAGAGCCTGCTTGGGATTCCCTCTTCCTCTCTCTCTGCCCCTTCCCACCCGCGTTCTCTCTCTCTCAAAATAAATAAACTTTAAAGAGGCGTAATGTCATATACTTACACCCACAGAGAAGGGTACGTGTTCCTTGCTTACAGAGTAAACATCTCTCTGTAGCGTGGAGAAAAAAACTGAAAACCACTGCTGTGGGAGCAGCTAAGAAGGGTCTCTCCGAGGACAATATACACTTGGACTCAAACTCCCGAGGCTCAGAGGCTTCACAGGTGTCTGCACACCTTGCTTTAGGGAAAGAGGCACAGGTGATGTGATTGAGTGTCCGACTCTCCATTTTGGCTCAGGTCATGATCCCAGGGTCATGGGACTGAGCCCCACATTGGGCTCTGAACTGAGCGTGGAGCCTGCTTAAGATCCTCTCTCTCTCTCTCTCTCTCTCATTCCCCCTCTGCCCCTCTCCCCTATTTGTGCTCACACACTCTCTCTTAAAAAAAAAGTTGGAAATAATAAACTTGGCTAACAGGGCTCCTAACCATGATGTACTGAGTCCTTGATTAATCTCGACAATATGAACTTGCATAGGGATATTAGACTCTCCCACACCCTTTGTTCTAGAAGACCGGGGTTCTTTCTGATCACGTCTCATTTTACCTCCTCCGTGGCCCAGAGACGCCAGGAGGGGCACCACTGTCCTGTTTGCCAGCCCCGAGAAGCCCAGCCTTGCCAGAGTCACCCTGTGAGGGAGCGCCCCGTGAAGCCTGGGAAGGTTTCCGGTGGTTAGGAGCCAGGAAGTGATGTGACCCCTGTCTCAAAGGCTCTAGAGGCACTGGCTCTCCCAGCCTGCCCTTGGTCTCCTCCCGCCTTGACTTCAGTGCAAACTCCCCCGGGACACAAGGCACTCGGTTTACCTCTGGAACCCGGCTGCTACTTCGGACGGGGAGAAAGAGGCCGAAGAAGGCAGCGCAGGCTGTGACTGCGGACCAGGCCTCCTTTCCCTCGGGAAAAGTCAGAGCTCGAGCGAGAAGAGGAGCAGGTGAATCTACCCATCAGCTCTACGGACCATTTCCTCTGAAATGCCCGGCCTCCCCCGGTAAGGTCCTCTCCAGCGAGAGCTGGCCAACATCCCCACATCCCAGGCGAAGCCCACCACTCTCCTTTGTGTCTTCTCATCCCGTGGTAAACCTCAAACAGTGACCCCGGTACAAAACCGACAAACAAACAGAGAAACTGAAGTCCAAAGAGGCTAGGGGGCTTGCTCCCAGGTCACAGACTCTGTGACTACAAATGAGGGTAGGTCCCAGTAAGGCCGGGCTCCTTTCCGAGCTGGTGGAAACTTCCATAAATCTTCCCTCCCCCATAAATCTTCCCTTCCCCTCCCTGACAGATGTGACCCCTCCCTCTCCTGTGCGCTCTCTGTTAACTCCTATACAGGCATTTCCAAGCCCTCCTCCGTCACCCCTTCCCATATGGCACCGATTTGTTGAGGCGTCTGTCTCCCCCCGTAGCACTCTGAGTTCTTTAAGGGCGGTGACTATGTCTCACTCGTCTTTGCATTCCTGGTACCGGGCATACAGTGATTTCTCAATAAATGTTTGGAGAAGACCGGGCAGGAGGGAAGGAGGGAAGGTGGGATGGAAAAAGAGGGAAGGGCAGAGAGAAAGAAACAGAAGGGGAAGGAGGGAGGCGAGGGGGCTGGGGAGGGAGCGGGAAGGCAGGCAGGGGTGAGGGAGGAGGGTGAGCAGGTACCAGGAGATCACAGGCACCTGGAGCTGGTGGGACTGGACCACAGCATGTGGGCCTCTGCAGGTCTCCCTGGGGTGCTGGACAGGCTACCCCAGAGCCACCCAGGATGTAAGGAAGGAGCACCTGTAAGGGGGTAGCCTTTCAGCTACAGAGCCACTCGCCTGTGTTCTTTTCCTCTGCCGTGCTCCCTGGCCCCCTCCTGCCTCACCGTTCCCACCTGTTACATGGATGCTCCTCCCCGTCCTGATGACGGAATGGATTTGGGAGAATGGGGGCCCGCAACACAAGCTGGGGAGTCCCCCCCACTGGACCCCACCCCCAACCTGGGGGGTGGGGTGAGCTTTCAGGGGTCCTTCTCGGGTGAGGGGCTAGTGTCGGCAGAAGCCTGAGGAAGGAGCCATGTTCCTCCACCCGGATCAACCACCAACACAAGGTCTGCCTTCCCGAGGGGTTGTGAGGCGGGCGGCAGGGGTGGCTTCTCGAGAAGGGGCTCCTGAGCAGCCTTGGTCCCTATGTGACGCAGAGAAACCACCAGAAACCATAACTTAGCAGGTTGGCTTCTCTTTGGAGTTTCGCTGGAGTGAGGAGGCGGAAGGCTTGCTGTGTAGACTGAATCCCTGTGAGGCCCCTTTCTCCTTTTCTAGAAAGTACCAGGTCCCCTGCCTCTTCCAATAAGGTCCATTGCTCATATACCAGTCACACCCCCCCCCCCACAACACGTGTTTGTGGAAACCTCCTATGTGCAAAGCATGCTGGTCCTGGGGGTACACTCTTGGAACCGGATCTCTGGAATAGGTGGGGGCGGGCAGTCGGGGGACAGAGGGGCTTCTTGGCCTTCTTCAAAAAAATCCAGAATAACGCCATAACAGTCTGCGAACCCTGCCCCATCTCTCTTGCAAAACAAGTCCTCAAGCCAAATCTGGCACATGCCAGGCAGCCAGGCACCTGGAAATGAAGCGGGAAGCTATTCCAGGGGATCTTGTGGCTTCTTCTTTGTGCCAAAGAACCAGGAGGGGAAGGGGGGGCTCCGAGCTCAATCACACTGGGCTCCCTGAATGGACAAGGCTGTTGTCGAAAGGTAGAATATGGGATAGTGTCAGCCAGAGGCCACGGCTGGCCTGATGACCTTGGCAGTGTCCTCAAGGACAGCAGCCGGAGTCAAGTAACACCAACAGCACAGTCCACCACACAGAGCACTGCTTAGTGGAAGCCAAGGGCACGGAGCCCTTATTCTGACCCTAGAGCTAATCTGCTGTGTGTCCTCGGACAGGCTGCAAGCCTCTCTGATCCTTCGGTAACACAGCACAGGGCCATAAGGATGGAGGCAAGGAGAAGAGAGGAAACAAACTCTGCCCCGTGCCCTGCTTAAACCCCTGAAAGATTAAATCCAGTCTCCCGGGTAGGGCTGTCAAGGCTCTTCACAAGCCAGCCCACCTTCCAGCCCCCTCCCCTGAGACTCCAGAAGTGTTCTCTGTGCTTCAACCCCTCACCGCGCTGTTCCATGCGGCCCCTGGCCTGCTGCACCCCTTCCACCCCCTCACCCTGACCTCAAGGCTCAGCCCGAACCCGCCTGCTTTCACCCAGCGATGTTCCTTCGTCTGTTTGCAAAACACTCTGCGCACCTAAGCTCAGTTTTCTGAATTCTTTGTTCGTAAGTCTACCTCCCCTACTAGACCGTGAGTCTTAAAGGACCCTGTCAAATCCATCTTTCATCCAACAAGCATTTAGTAAACGTCTGCTCCACTGTTAGGTGCCAGGGTACAAAGCAGAGGGAGGCAGTCTGACCGTCTGGTGTCCCCTGTGCTCAGGACAGGGCGGGCGCAGAGGGCCCGGCCTGCTACGGGGTTGGGAAAAGCAGGTGCCAGGAGCTGCCCCCCAGGGCTTGCAGTGTGCACTCCGCCTCCTCTCCCTGAGCGGAAGACTAAGGGACATTGGGAAGAAGAGAGCAAAGGCAGAAACTGTAACCGCTTCCTGAGCGCTACATTATAAGCTATTGTCAGTGCTTCTGACACCATTTTTCTTAATCCTCAAATTAACTCTCTGACAAAGGCTTTGGTAGATGAACAAAGCGATGCCCAGAAAGGCCGAGAAACTTGCTGAAGGTCACACAGCAGGTGGCAGAGCTTAGGTGGGACCTCAGGTCCGTGTGGCCACCCCCTGCGCTCGGTCTCACGTTGCCCAATTTAAATACAGTAACAAATGAGCACCTTGACTGCTTTTTCAAAAGGAGGAAATAACGATCTATCAACCTCCGGGCTCTAAGCCGTGTGACTTCAGTCCTTACTTTCGAGGCGGCCGTCTGGAAATTCTCTATTCTCTTCCCTTTCCGTTGCAACAGCAGTTCCCAGACCCCTAATGAGCCAGGCCAGCTTCCCGCCCTGCCTGGGGAAGCCAGAGAGCTGCCTGCCAGTTCTTGCCACCTTCAAAGTGTCATTAGTGGCCGCTTGGCAGGTGGTCCCAGGCCTCTGTAGCCGCAACCACTGCCCCTATTATCCAGGGCTTTAACCAGTCACTGAAGGGATTCTGCCCTTCACGGGGAGACAGTAGAGAATGGGCCTCCTGCGGTCTGCTCACCACCAACCGCCACCACACTTCTCGAACACTCTCCTGCACGTTCACCAAGCTTTTTTTGTTTTTTTTCTCTTACAAAACCCAGCTGTGGCTGCTGCCCATGCAAACTCCTGGGCCTGGGCGTCAAGGGCTCTTTCCCAACATCCTGTACCCCTCTCACTCACTCCTTTCTTCTGCGACCTGCCTCCCCAAGGACAAACCAGCCTAGCTGGCCCTGGGGAGTGTGCCAATGCCCTTCCTGTCCCACGGAGTGTCATTTTACTGACGCGAGTTCTTCCCCTTCTTCCCATCCCAAACCGGAACCATCTCTTCCAGGAAGCCCTTCCTGATAGACACGCCCAATCTTGATCTTGCCTTTGCTTTGCATTTTCTCAGAACTTAATGCCTTCCCCGCATTTACGCTGGTTGGATCTATTTGTTACCTTCACTCATGTGACGAACATTTACTGAGGGGCTACAACTAGGGCCCGGGCATTTATGGAGGGTCTGTTGTGGGTCAAGCGCTGCCTTCAAGGAGTTTGTGCTCAGGCCCTTTCCTGAGGGAGGCCCACCTCTGCACGTAGGTTGGGAGCTGTCCTGGGGACTGTCTCCTCTTTGTTCCGCCCCAGCCTGACATTTACAAAGCATTTTCACTTGTGCACCCAGGATCTCATTGTATCTACATGGCACCCCTACAAGGCAGGATGGAGCCTACAAGGGTCCACTTGAAAGATGGGGATGTTGAAGCCCAGAAGGACGAAGTGACCTATCCCAGGGCCCCCAGCTGGTTACCAGCCAGGTCATCAACAGAATTCAGGTCCCCTGGGTCCCAGGGAGAGTGGCTTCTGCCCCCACCATGCGGACTAGGATCCTTAAGAGCTAGATGGGTTCTAAGTGACCACCTACTTCTCAACCTCAGTCACTGTCACTGGACCTTAAGGAAGAAAGAGGCTGAGGCCAAAATAGACGGCCTTAGAAAGTGCGGGTGTAACTGGAAACTCGGAACAAGTTTATCCTTGTACTCCTGGCACATGGCAGGCACTCAATACATATTTGTTAAATGAATGAACAACTTACTGAAGAGGCCAGGGGCAGAGGGGGTGAGCTAGTTGACGGTAATGGCCATTCGATCGCATACTTTGTGCCGGGCACGGTTCTAAACGCGGCTCGTGCTGCCTTCACAACCACCTTCTGAGATGGCAGCTACCCTCTCCCTTCCACAGAGGAGACAAAATGAGGTGAGCCACCCGGAGTGGGGGCACCCGGGAGGAACCTGGGCAGACTGACTCCAGAGCTGTGTTGCCGAGCACCCCAGCCAAGTACAGGTCGGTCACACGCTCCCGCCGTCCACGGTCTTCACTCACTTCTCATTACTAGCGTACCGAGTGAGTGTTCTGACGAGTGCTGAGTGACAACTGAAGTCACGCTTCTGCCCTGGGCCCCAGGGTCCGCGTGAGTCACCCCCAGCTGTAATGCGGTGTAATAAAAATCCAGCCGGTGGGGGGGGCGTGTTTCAGCTGGTCCAGGACCTCGTGGGGCCTGTCCAGTGTCCACACCCCAGAGTCCTGCCGCTGCCCCTGGGCCTGTCCCCCTAAAGGGCGGCTCTCCTCTCTGACCTGATCGCCAGACACACCTGGTAAGAGCCAGGGCTGTGGATTACGAGGGGCAGAGGATGGAAGGAAATTTCTAGCATCTCAACCGAGCTGAAGTAGAGGGCAGGGTTAAGGAGGGTAGAACAGTGTTTGTCACTGGGACAAAGACACGCTGAAAAGATTTATAAATAGAATAAAGAGAGGGGCCTCAGTGAATAACCCCTTTATGAGGCGGGATGGGAAGGACAGGGCTGGGCTCCACCAGCTCTGGCTAATTTCCGTGCCTTGTCAGAAAGAGACTGATCCTTAGACAGGAAAGTCTCATCACCAACTGGACAGGGCCAGGGCCAAAGAAAGAGAATGTAGAAAGAATCACCTCTAAGGCTGGGCTTCTCTGACAAAATCGGAACTGAACTGGGAGGGATAAGACACAGAAGAGGTGATTTGGAGCAAGGGAGACTATTCCAGAAGTCGCAAAAGCTGAAGGTTTTGTGCCGAAAGGCACCGAATTGGAAGTTGGTTCTGATCTCAGTGCTTCTATATGGCCCGACAGCTTACTAAACTCTCTGTGGACTTCAGCTTCTCTGTTTTCTGAAAGAAGGCTAAGTGTCACCTGTATGTGTCCTTGTCCCTTGGCAGAGAGAACGTGTGAAGGCAAAGGAGACCAGAGACCAGATGTCGCTTGGAGTTATCTAGAGGACAGGAGATGCGGAAAGGCAGGATCTGACCAGACGTCTCAGCAGCGGACTGGCAGGAGCCACGGGCGGGCTCTGTTTCCGCTGCCCCAATTGCTGGCAGAGAGGAACAACTAGTTTGATTATCTCAGAGCCCCTGGGAGGTAAAGAAGACATGCCTTGTCCATCTTGGGTAGGTAATGTCTCTGCCCAGTTATGTGTGAGAGAGACCCCATCTCTGGGGTCAGCCCACAGAAGCTGACTGGTGGGAAGAAATGTTCCCTGTGATTTAAGCAACACAGAGAAATGCAAACCGGGTATAGAGGACTGGCAGAGAGAGGATCCCCTGGCACAGGGTGGCCAACTGTCCCAGTTTGCCCAGCACCGAGGGGGTTCTCAAATGCAGGACTTCCTGTGCTAAAACAGAGACAGACTGGTCACCTTCCCGAAGGACTCACACGTGAACCAAGCCTCTCTGGTTTGGCGGAGCACCCGTGGGCGTTACGTGAAATCTTCATGCTCAGAAATATCGAAAGCTCAGGTCTCAGGGTTGGTTGGGAGGCTGAGGGCCCAGATGCCCATCCCGGTGAGTCCTTGGCTCGCATGTTACTGTAGGCATACTCGCTGGGCCTTGATTCTTCTGGAAGATCTGGAGACGTTTACCGTCCTAGATAGAGGACAAAATACTGGTAGAGACTAACTAAAGTTGCCCGGAACCCTGAGAAAGGTTCCTGTTGGTGACTTCTTAGAGGAGCCTCTGAGTCAACCCAGGAGGAGGCCAGGGAGCAGAACTCTGCCCCCTGGCTGTCCCTAGAGGTCACTTAGTCCTACAAAGATCTCAGCGGTTGGGGTGAAGAAGGGGTCAAAGGATGGGCATGGGGAGAAGCAGTAAGGGCCGTTTCCAGGTTACCAATGCGAAGCACAGCTGAGCTGCGACTGACTGATAGGTGGGACTGGGCACAAAAAGGGGCAGTGCCCCCGTTTCTCGCCCTGCCCTGCCCCCTTCCTAATCAGTCCAGCACAATGAGCTGTACTTCCCCTGGCCTGAATCCACTTAATTTTCTCCTAAGCTGCTTTGTGGGGCAGGCGGCTGAGCACGCGACATGTCCAGTCCTGCTGTAGCCGACTTTCTCTACGGATGAGGGCAGGCTTTGGTTCCGTGCCCCTTCTGCCAGCTGAAACAGAGCCCAGGCTCACACCGGGCCCCTGAGTTCGCGGAGCCCAGAGGGCAGGAATGGACATTCAGCGCCTCTGTCCCTAAACGGCCGTCTGCCCCGTTCAAGGGCCAGGCAGAAGAGACAGGGCTTGAGACGTCAGGATCGAGAAAGTTTCTCCCTCCCGGCTCTGCCGATTCACAGCTATTTCTTGTTCTTTTTAAAAAAAATTTTTTTTCAAGACTTTATTTTTTAAAGTAATCTCTACACCCCACATGGGGCTCGAACCCACGACCCTGAGATCAAGAGTCGCATGCTCCACCCACCAAGCCAACCAGACATCCCTACAGCCACTTCTTAATTCAGCAAATGTTTTATCAGTGCCCACTGTGTGCAAAGTTCTGGGAAAGAGACTGAGGTGGTTGAGACCCAGACTCAGAACCCAAGGAGGGACAGGAGGGCACAAGGAGTGGAGATCTACAGATAGGTCCCAGCTTATACTCTGAGGCCTCCATGTGTGGCCCCAGGCACCCTGTCCAAGTGAGCGCACGCAGAGACGTAGAGATAAAAGGGAAAGGAAAGAAGCCCAAACCCTGGTTAACTGACGCGGTGCTCCGTGGGATAGATGATCAAGTTTTGCTTCCATTTACAACACATTTCTGACAAACGACTTTTGCTGATTGAGCCCTAAGTCCAACCTGTAGATCAAGCTAGAGAATTTGAAGGGTCTAAGGAGGGCGCCTGGGTGGCTCAGTCAGTTGAGCGTCTGACTTTGGCTCAGGTCATGATCTCATGGTCTGTGAGTTCAAGCCCCGTGTCGGGCTCTGTGCTGACAGCTCAGAGCCTGAAGCCTGCTTCGGATTCTGTGTCTCCCTCTCTCTCTGCCTCTACCCCGCTCATGCTCTCTCTCTCTCTCTGTCAAAAATAAATAAACATTAGAAAAAAAAATTTAAAGGGTCTAAGGAGAAATGTAATCAACCCCCCTTTCCTTTTCCTGGACTGGTTGGTTCATCCATTGATTCATTCCTTGATTCCTTGATTCATTCATTCATTAATCCATTCACTCATTCAGTTCACATTCCACGAGTGCCTTCTGCGTGCCAGCAAAGAGCTTGGCACTGGGACTCAGGGAGAAAGTTCAATCTGACCTCACTCGGCGTCCACTGCCCCCATCGTCCCCATTCTGGCTGTATGATCTAAATGTGCGCCCTTGAACTCTGCTCGCTGCCCCAACCCTGGGACCCCATTCTCAGGCCGGAATGATCCAGGCAGAAGCCCGCTCTGTACAGCCGCCTCTGTAGTGTGAAACTACGGGCAAAGCAGCCACTTGGGTTTCTGCCTCTCCCCAGTCTCTCCCCTCCCCTTCTCCTCTGCCTGGGATGGAAACTCTGTCACTCTGGGCTCACATGCTTGAGTCACAAGGCTGAGCGCCCAGCAGAAGAAGTAGTTCAAGGATATAACAGGCAGGAGGCCAGTGAAACAGAAATATAGCATTTCATTTTGCTCATTATGTGGCAGGTGTTCCTTTTTTGATGCCTAAGAAAGAAGCGCCAGGGCTTACTGTGCGCCCAGCCCTCCTACTTCTCCTTCCCACCTGGAATGGAGGCCTCACTCCCTATGTATCCTCGGCAGTTTTCCTTTCTGTATTCCACTCAGGGCCCACGAAATGGGGTCTTAGTGTCTGCATCGCCCAGCACGTGGAGAGTTACGGGAACCAGCCGGCGATAAGGAGCTAATGCAGAGCAAATGAGCTTGGTGTCTACCAGCCGCCCCCCTCTCCCCCCCTCTAGGAGCCCCCCACTCTGGAGCCCTTCCTGGCCTGGAGTCTCTGGCCCACTTAGGCCAAGGAGCGTGCTGGGGGCCCCCGTGGTTGATTGGCGCCTCGCAAGGAGGCTTCTCCTCTGGCCAGGCAGGTCGTTGGGTCTCATTGTCTAACTGCAGATTTCCATCTCTGATCTGCATGGGCAGAGAGAAAGTCCAGGCCTCCGAAAGGGAAAAATACAAGAGCGAGTCTAAGCCAAACCCCGCGTCCTCCTACTCCCTCCCGCTTGCTCCCATTCCTGAGGAAAGGGCAGGGCAGGTGTTAGACGGCCAGGGTGGCGGGGTATCCTTTCCCATTTTAGGCACGTCTCCGGACCCTCTGTGCTTCTGAGAGCAAGTTCCTGACTTCGGGTACAACCTCATCATCCTTGAAATTCAGGCTCGAGCCCAGGCCACTTTGAGATGCCCGGCCGGGGTGAATGAGAAAGAAACCGCTGCTCGGACCTCCTTCTTGCTGGATCCCGGAACAAGCCGCGCACAATCCCGGCCCTGTGATAACCGGTCAGCTTCCCTCTGCCGCCGCTCTGTCCTGGGTCGTGTCTGCGGAGCCTCACGGTCTCAGACTCGATCGCTATGAGCAATAGCTAACAACGTGCCGGACGCCGACCGTGTGTCAGGGACTGTGCTCTCTGTCCGCATCATCTCACTTAATTCATAATAACCCTGTAAGGTAGGTGGAGCCACTGATGCGGAGAGAAGTTAGCTAACTTGCCCAAGGCCAAGCAATTAGGGAGTGGTAGATCGAAATCCGCACTCAAGCAAGCTGACCTCAAAGCCTCCCTCGTACCCTCTCGTGTATGCGTGTGTGTGCGTGCGTGCTTTACGAACTATAAAGTAGTATACAATTATGAAGGGTTATTATTAGATCACTGGTAGTAGTATGAGCCAGGGGTGGGTATAAGGGATAGTCAGGGAAGATTTGTGTCTGACCATTAATCTGATTAACTATGGCTGAACTGTATTTCAGAGCTAATTGGAAACGTTAGAGTGTCTTGCGTTCTGACTCTGTCCGTCGGCGCAAAGACTTGAAATTTGGCTGAATAGAGATGCAGAGGACTCTTTCCAGGACTCCCAACCTGGTATTTACGGGATGCCGGTCTTAGCAACCCACAGAGAGGCCGGAATGGGTGCCACCATGTTGCCGTGTGGTCTCGCCTTCCACGGCAACACCTCTCAGAGAAGGAGCCCCCTTCCCAAAGTAAGGGATCACTTATTGTGGGAGCACAGAGCAACGTTTAATTAGAGAGAGTCATTAACGGGCAATTAGCCCGTAATGAATGAATGGATATCTAGGCAATGATCATCAAGGCTGGGAGCATCACAAAAGGAGAGACGCCCAGACATTGTGTGTCTCCTGATAGATGTACACCCCGCAACCAAGGGATTCTTGCACACACACACCCCCCCCCCCAACAAGTGAATGAGAGGAAGCTGGATTTGATTCAACACTAAATGTAACTACACATACAAGAAATACGGGGACAGCGGAGTACGTTAAATGACATGATATTGATGCGATGGGCCAAATCCAGACGGTGAAACTCTACAGGACAAACCACCCAGTTTCTTTAGCAAAGCATGGCAAGAGAGAAGGAAAGAGCAAAAGAACATAATTGAGAGTGACTTAAAAATCTGTAACAACCAATCACAATTTCTATGGACTTATTTGGAGCCAAATTAAAGAAAAGAGGAAAAACACGTACATGATTAATCAGAAAACTATGAATACCAACTAGGTATTTTATCACATTACGGAATTGTTATTTCTGTTTAGGTGCGATAATGATATATCTCTTTAAGAGTCCCGATCTTTTTGCTATGCCATGTGTTAACTGTCTTGAATTTAAATAAATAAATTTTTAAACAATAAAGAAATAAAACAAAACAAAAAGAGTCTCTACCTTTACAGATGAAATGATAAGCTGAGTAGGATTTACGTAAAATAATCAGAAGGTTAGAAGGAACTGGAGGGATGTCTGATACGAGATGGGCCGTGAGCTGAGTGAAGAAACACTGGAGCTTGGGTACTTGGAGATTATTGTACACTATTGAATACATTACACCTCATCTTCTATGGCCAGATCCTTGGACAGGGGTAGGGCCATTACTACGTAGAAGAAAGCAACCCTCTCGAGGTTCTACCACAAGGTAGGGGAGGAGCCACACTCAATCTTCAGAGGCAAAATTCAGCACTTCCCCTCCTCCCCAGACCACCTTGGGCCGGACCTGAAAACTAGGAGTTTTTCCAACCCCATATTGAATTCAGCCTCCCACTACCCTGGGGTGTGGAAAAGAAATAGCATCTCTACAAAGCAGCGTCTGTGACGGCTGGGGCAAATGCCTTCTTGCCTTTCTGCCCCCAGGAGATGCCAGAGTAGAGAAGGGGAGGAGGGGAGAAGGAAGAAGGTATGGGAAGGAAGGCCCCAGAAGAGCCAAGCACCCAAGCCGGTGCTGAAGCCCAGCCCAGCCCAGCCCAGGGGCCCAGGCTGCAGCCAACCCCGCCTTAGGCAAACAGCTACCTCCTACGATGGTCCTTCCCTTAGCACTTCCTGGTGCTTCTGATCACAGGGCTCAAGGGGAGAGAGAGAAGATGGAGGGGGAAAGGGAGGGAGAATTCAGAAAGGAGAGGGAGAGAAGGTACCGGGTGCCTGGAGAAGTCCTCGGGAAGGGCAGAAGGACAAGGGGAGAGCACCAGACCTGGCACATTCCAGGGCTCAAATCTGCCGAGGAAATAACTGAGTCAGAGAAAGATTAGAGAGAAGGAGAAAGAAAGAAGGAGAAAGCAGCAGTAGGGATTGAGGGAGAAAAGATGGAGCAGGGAAGGTTCCAGAGGCCCCCAGGAACATATAATCCGGGTCACCAGTCACCCAACCACCCACCCCTGCTCCCACAGTCCCGCACCTCCAGTGGCCCCAGCCACTGTGTTCCCAGCCCAGTGTTCCCAGGGGGAGTTCCCAGCCCTTCCCAGCCCAGGAAGGGTGTGTGGGAGGCAGCTCCCGGACTCACCACATGGCCCAGAAGGTCCCTTTCCTACCTGCTAGCTGCCTCCTCCTGGAAGAGATACAGTGGACTGATCCACCTGCCTCCTGAGGGCGGAGTGCCAGAAGGGAGGCTCCACCTCAGACCGAGGGGCCAATCAAGGGAGCCGGAGGAGCCAGCCCGGAGCCCTTTGGGGGCACACCGCTGAAGGGGACCCAGGGTTCACTAAGTATTCATCCAAGGTGCCTGTTCCATATTCATGCCCATGCTGGGCGGTCACAAGGTGACCGCCTCCCACCTCCTCACTCTCACTGACCTTCAGGGGCCACAAGGCCCAAGGTTACCTGGGTGTCAACCCACACCAAAGCCAGGGAGCAAGCAGGCATCGATGGGGGGCGGGGGGGGGGTGGCGGTGAACACTGACCCTTCAGGCACAGAGGCAGTGGCCCCACAAAACCCTCACTGATGCTCTGGGGCCCTCCCACTAATCCTGGGGCAGCCCTGACTCTGAAACTCAGATCCGGGCTCTGCCACTTGCTGGCCGCACCACCCAAGGCAAGCCATTGCACACCGCTGAGCCTCAGTCCCCGAGCTGCTGCGAAGATCCTCTCTCTCAGCCTGTACCTCCAGAGCGTGGGGAGCGTGCACGGAAGGAGAAGTGCTCCGGGCTCCCGGAGGAAGCGCCGCTCTATAAACGCAAGGTATCATTCCCATAAAGGAGAGTTCCTGCCACACCTAGGAAGGAGGAGGCAGGTTTCTGCCAGGCTCTGCAAGCCAGCCCCAGTAAGGATAAGGCAAAGGACCAACTGGTCGGGACACACAGAGGCCCCCTGCCTGGGAGAGCCGAGGCGCCCCCAGCTCCATCAGAGGGAAGCGGGACAGGCTGGCCAGGAGGAGGAGGAATGAGGAAGAAGAGGAAAGAAGGGACAGGGCGGGGAGGCGTGATCTGGGCCTAGGATTTGTATCTGTGGGATGACTGGGGTTTCTCTCCCCATCCAGGGCTTGGCCCAACTCAGAGGAGCACGGAAGTCCCACCACATGGCTCCTTCTCCTTCACTCCCACAGGGAGGCAGCTGTGGGCTAGCGGGGCTTCTCGGCCTCTCCTGTGAGTCATAACATTAATAATAATCCCCAAGAGGAGCCCGGGTGGCTCAGTGGCGTAAGTGTCCGACTTCAGCCCAGGTCATGATCTCACAGTTCGTGAGTTCGAGCCCCGTATCAGGCTCGCTGCTGTCAGCCTGGAGATCCTCTGTCCCCCCCACCTTGCCCCTCCCTTGCTTGCACACACACACTCTCGAAAATAAACATTTAAAAAAATAATAATAATCTCTGACATTTGCAGAGCTTTTCACACACGTTGACTATTTTTCACTGTGCCTTCACAGAACCCAAAGAAGCCTTATGTTACTGGTCTGGGTCCTCAGGCGATAAACAATTGGGGCTCAGCAGATAGTGCGTGAGCTGAAGTTATACATCTTATGGAAGTGCCAATGTCCAGACAGGAGCCCTGTTTCTGAGGCCCAGAGACCGCCTCTCTCCCTGCCGGGCAGCCCAGGGCTTGACCCTCAAGGGTGTGGTGAAAGTAACGCAACCGGCTGGTCCTACAGGGAGGGGCCTCCTTGGCCCTATTCTCCTGTCACTCGGGGACCAAGAGTTAGGGACCCACCTCCAGACTGGGCAAGTTCAGGGGCCTCAGAGGTCAAAGGCGGATTGTTCTGTTGGCAAGCCCAGGGTTTCACTGGCAATGAACTCCCTTAAAAACTTAAGTGATGTCCACTCGTCTTGCTCTTTTTTTTTATAATTTTTTAAAAATCTTTATTTATTTTGAGAGAGAGAGACAGAGTGTGAGCAGGGGAGGAGCAGAGAGAGAGGGAGACGCAGAATCCGAAGCAGGCTCCAGGCCCCGAGCCGTCAGCACAGAGCCCGATGCGGGGCTCGAACCCATGAACCGTGAGATAATGACCTGAGCCCAAGTCGGCCGCTTCACCGGCTGAGCTGCCCAGGCGCCCCTCATCTTGCTCTTGATAGACAAAGAGTTCTCAGCCAGCCTGTTAAAAACTGTAAGGTCCCTCTGAGCTTTTGAGTTCTGACAAGGTCCAGTCTGGAGCCACTTCTCTCTGGGTCTGAGACACAAAAGACCTAAAAGTGATAGGATGCTGACTGGCAGGGGAAGGAAGAGAATTCAGAACCTTCCCTGGAAGCATGCGGGGAAGCAGGCAGAATGGACTAGACATGCTGCACCCCGGGGACCCTGAAAAAGCTCCCCCCAAGCAAGCCTGCTCCCAGACAGGAGACCAGGACAAACAGCGAGGCTAACACAAACCCCCAGCTCAGAGGGCGGAGTCAGGTGGGGCAGGCCACAAGGTGGGTGGGAACAAAACTCCCTTTCATGCTGCTCAGTGAACTCTTCCAACTCTGTGCCGAGAAAAGGCGCGACTCAAAGACCCTGACCACCCGAAGAACTTCTGTAATTATCTATGAAACACACTGACACTCCTCATAAGATCACCACCGGAGGCCGGCTCTGGACTCGGTCTTGATGAGACCACCTACCTAGGAATCAGACAGAGACACCGCCCCCCTGGACTCCTTCCTTCCCCTTGGCCTCTCAAGGGTTAACCTACGGCCCACCCCCAGCCCCCATTCCCAGCCAGGCCAGGAAAACAGGATGGCTGGGGCAGCTGGTAGGGGGGTGTTTAGCTTGGCCTCTGCCCAGCATGCAGACAACTCCCCTCAATGTACAGACACCCGGGCTGGGCCCCTTGAACGGAGTCCTTCCCTTCCTCCCCGACCCGAGAAAGGCTCTAGAGAAGGCCTCTCTTGGCAAGAGGGGGTGGGGGAAGGCTATTTTTCAGGATTAGGGGACAGTCTGGAGGACGAGCCCGTCTCTCAAGTGCATCTTTGAAGCTTCAGTAGGCAGCTACACCCTTCTCTGCTCTCTGCCAGAGCGACTGGGGATCACAGCTCCAGGGACGGCAGTGCCAGGGATATGGTGCCAGTTTCGACGAGGGAAGACAAAAGTGACCTTGAGAGAAAGCTGATAGACAAGGAGCCATGTCATTCCCTCCTCCCCCTTTTCTATCTGGGCAGTAAGGGCTGAGCCCCCAGGGAGAATGGAAGGGCCATCTATTCTGAGCATGTAATGGGGGTAATGGGGCCAATATGACATCTGTACCTTCCTTCAATCCTCCCTCGACCCGCACCATGGCCACCGTTCTACCACAGTCCTCTGTCACCTGGCCTCAGCTAAGAAGTACCTCTAAGGTGTTCCAGGGCAAAAGCCCTCACATATGGGGATGATTCAATGTAAACTTCTCTAGTGTCAGGCAGGGCTTTCTAAGGGGTCCTGCCACCTAATCCTTCATCTGGTCCCCTACGCCCTACCCATAATGCTTTTGCCTCCAGTCACCAACTCAACTCTATCCCTGAAGATTTACCCTAGGTCTTGGATTCCCAACCTCACCTCCTGAGCCCCTGAAATAGCTCTGAGTATGTCATCAGAAACCCCCATTACCTGCAACAACATGGATGGAACGAGAGTGAATTATGCTAAGCGAAATAAGTCAGAGAAAGACAAATCTCACATGACTTCACTCATATATGGAATTGAAGAAACAAAACAGATGAACATAAGGGAAGGGAAGCAAAAATAAGATAAAAACAGAGAGGGAGACAAACCATAAGAGACTCTTAAATACGGAGAACTAACTGAGGGTCACTGGAGGGCTGTTGGGTGGGGGGATGGGCTAAATGGGGGATGGGCATTAAGGAGGACACTTGTTGAGATGAGCGCTGTGTATTATAGGTAAGGGATGAATCACTGAATCTATTCCTGAAATCATTATTACAGTACATGTTAACTAACTTGGATTCAAATGGAAAAAAATGAATACTCATTAAAAAAAAAAAAAAAAAAGAAAGCCCCATAACCAATCAATCTTCCCTGTCCATGATATAGTCTAAATTAAACATGAGTATACATGAGTAGAGATTAAACATGACCCAGCGACCTGCCTGAGCCATGTTATCCCCAGTCCCACTGCCCTGGAGATGAACGTGTGCTCCTGAATTTGTCTCCCTGCTCTCTCCAGATGCGGATTCTACCACGCCCTGACTCACGGGCCTTCATCGTATCTCCATGCCTACGGGATAGAGGATACACTTCCTAGCTCAAAATACAAGGCCTTCTACAATCCATCCCCAGTGTATTAGTCCAACAGGATCTACTACCACCCTACAACCAAAAGCGTAGATTTTTTAAAAAATGTTTATTTATTTCTCTTAGAGAGTGTGAGTGGGGGAGGGGCAGAGAGCGAGAGGGAGAGGGAGGATCTGAAGCAGGCTCTTCGCTGCTGGTGCAAAGCCCGACACGGGGCCTGAACTCACATAACCGTGGGGTCACGCACGGAGCCGAAGTTGGACGCTCAACCAACCGAGTCACCCGGGTGCCCCTAAAAGCACAGATTTGGGTGGCTCAGTTGGTTAAGCATCCGACTCTCGATTTCGGCTCAGGTCGTGATCTCATGTTTTGTGAGTTCGAGCCACACATCAGGTTTCTCACTGACAGCGTGGAGCCTGCTTGGGATTCTCTCTCTCTCTCTCTCTCTCTCTCTCTCTCTCTCTCTCTCTCTTTCTCCCTCTCACTCTGCACATTCTCTCTCAATCTCTCCCTCTCTCTCAAAAATAAATAAATAAACTTAAAAAAAACCCCATAGATTTTCTGTTAAGTGTTCTGAGTCATTGATGCCAGAGGAATTCAGTGGAAAGAGAGGTCATTTCTGGCTAGGGCCATCAGGCCAGACCCCAAGGAAGGGGCACGTGTGCGCGTGCACGTGCATGTGTTAGAAAGTGTTTTCGCAGAATCACCAGCGGACCAGCTTACACGTAGCTCTACTTTCTTCCCTCTACTTCTCCCCACCGTGGGCTTGTCAGCATGAAGGACATACATTTGCAAACCCTCATGGGTGCACGAAATGCTTTTCTGCGCTTGAAGATTTGTGGGACTCCAGGCGTCCAGGAACAGAATCAGACTGGACCAGAATCACAAAAGCTAGCAACGGTCTGAGAGGAGCCCCTGCTGATGCTGGACCAGAGAGATGAAGAGAGTGGGGTCTGGAGAGGCTTCCTCCATGGCTCCTGGCAGGCGGTTTGCTGGGGTGGATTCCATTTCACCTCCCCTGAGTATGCTGCTCTCCCAAATGACCAGCGCTAGGAGGAAAGAATTCTAAGAAGCTCACGTCTTTCTGGACTCCCAGACTTTTCAGTTTGGATCTTTGGAGGGAAGGGTGTGAGAAGAGTTAAGGAAAAAAAAAAATCCAACCCCCTCTGCCTTCTGTGATTCTGGCCACTCCATGTTCTATATCGGTAGCCAGGCAGGGGAGTGGAAGAGAGGCCTGGCCTTGGAATGAAGGGACAGAGGACCAGACCAGACTAACGGACGCCGAGACTAGCCAGCTCTCCCTTCCCAGGCAGCATCTCGAGCCAGAGAATGATGAGGCCAGAGCCAAAGCAGTAAGAGGGAAGGGCATCAGGAAAGGAAAGACGTAAATTACTGCTGTCCCTAGCTCTACCACGAAACCCCCTTCCCAGTGCCGTAGTCTCGTCTCCAGGCCATATCATAACTCATCCGGTGGAAGGCTCCCACTGCACACTCATCCTGAACAGGGTCCTTGCGTGTGGTGAGACCGAGAGAGACCCCCAAATGGAATCAGAGCGGAGAGGTGAGGGGAGCAAGCGAGAATGAGGATGAGGAAAAAGAAAGAGAATGAATGAATGGGTCCTTGTTGGGATTAATTTTCAAGGAGCAAACAACAGCAATTAATGGGGGAAGATGGGCTCCCCGGGCCTGGCTGTGGTTAAGGGAGGCCACCTGGGTGACTGGGTCCTGGCCGTCTGCAGGGCGATTAGAAAGAAGGTGAGAGGCTGCCCGCTGGAGGACAGTCCACGGGAAAGGGCTGTGAGCGTGCTCCACAGGGAGGGAAGGATGTAATCTGGAAGCGTGTACCAGAGTGATTACGCGTTGTGTCGGTGAACAACGCACACACCCAGAGACCTAGCGGGGCAGCTCCATCAACCGTCACTGGCCAGAAAGCCATCCCGAATGTATAGTGTTTGCCAAACCCTTGAGAGCAAGAAGTCATACCACGATGGGTAATGTGGAGTATGTGCCCGCTCTACACCGAGCACAGGATATTCTACAGGTCTTCCTTCCGTCCAAATGACAAACAACTATTGTCCACCCCGTTTTACAGGTGATGAAACTGAGCTTCCAAGAGGTTAAGGGTCCAGGAGAGAAGATTTGCCCTAAGTTCCCAAGGACCTAGGTTTCCATCGCAGCTCTACAACTTAAAACAAAAAAATTTTTTTAATGTTTATTTATTTTTGAGAGAGACGGAGACAGAGCTTGAGCAGGGGAGGGGCAGAGAGAGAGAGACACACACACAGAATCCAAAGCAGGCTCCAGGCTCTGAGCTGTCAGCACAGAGCCCGACGCGGGGCTCGAACCCACGGACCGTGAGATCATGACCTGAGCCCAAGTCGGACGCTCAACCTCCTGAGCCACCCAGGTGCCCCACGGCTCTACAACTTTTTAACCATGAGACCCAACGATGTCACCTTGGACACACCACATAACATCTCCCCACCGCACCTTCATCATCTGCAAAACAGGGATACTACCACGTCCTTCCCAGCTTGCTGTAAAAATTAAGATAATTTATAAGTATAAGCTCCTAGCCAGTGCCGGTAAGTGCGCACACTGAGTGTTCAGTAAATGTTTGTCCTCCTCCCCGCCCCCTGCCTTCCAATAAGATAATCGAGTCGTCCATTCAACAGACAGTGGAGTGTCCGATGTGTGAAAAGGGGGAAGGAAAGAGAATTTATGGAGGCCCCTTTTCATGCCAGTCGCTAGGTCTTGAGGGTAGGTGTGGAGATGAACAAGGACAGAGTGCCTGCCTTCAAGCAGGAGTTTACAACCTAGCAAGCCAAGCCCATAAGTAACTTAGTGCCAGGATGTGCTGAGAGCTGTGTGAGACAGCGCGACCAAAGACTAGAAAGGGGGAGGGAGGCCAGATGCAGGAAGAGAGCTAGGACTTCTGTGGGGGCCTCAGGAAGGTTCTGAGAAGAGGTCACATGGCTTCCGTGCCTCGTGAAGGGCTGGATTTGGAATGGAAATGAAGGGGTGGGGTTTCTTGCCGCCTCTCCAGAGGCAGCCACGCAGGGGATTCATGAGAGACCAGTAGTTTTCTTTCCAGGGCGGGAGGAACAAAGGTGATGCAAATTCTCTGCTGATCCTCTCCTGAGAGGTGGAGTCTGTTCCTTCCCTGGGCATCAGGGCAGGTCTGCGGCTCTCGGTTGGACCCACAGAATGTAACAGAAGTGGGGTTGTGTGAATTCTGAGGTTTGGGCATAAGAAACCCCAAGGGGTGCCTGGCTGGCTCAGTCAGTGGAGCATATGTGATTTTCGATCTCGGGGTTGTGAGTTCGAGCCACACGTTAGGCGTACAGATTACTTTAAGAAAAGAGTTTCTGGGGCGCCTGGGTGGCTCAGTCGGTTGGGGTTGAGCGGCAGACTCTTGATTTCGCCTCAGGTCATGATCTCATGATTCCTGAGATGGGAACTGACAGCACGGAACCTGCTTGAGATTCTCTCTCTCTCTCTCTCTCTCTCTCTCTCTCTCTCTCCCTCTGTCCCACCCCTGCTCATGCTCTCTCTCTCTCTCTCAAAATAAATAAACTTTAATATAAATAAAGAAGGGGCACCTGGGTGGCTCAGTCGGCTGAGCGTCCGACTTCGGCTCAGGTCATGATCTCACGGTTTGTGAGTTTGAGCCTCGCATCGGGCTCTGTGCTGACAGCTCAGAGCCTGGAGCCTGCTTCAAATTCTATGTCTCCCTCTCTCTCTGCTCCTCCCCTGCTCACGCTCGGTCTCTCTCTCCTTCAAAAATAAATAAAAACATTTAAAAAAAATTTTTTTAAATATAAATAAAGAAAACAAAAGAAAAAAGGTTGAAAAGAAAAAAAAAAAAAAAAAGCCTGAAGCTTCCACGTGGATCTCTTGGAATACTTTCCCGGGACACTCACCCTCTTGGAACCAGCTGCCACGTCCCCAAGGCAAGTCCAGGCCACGGGAAGAGGCTACATGTAGGTGCTCTGTTAACAGCCCCAGACACACACACACACACACACACACACACACACACACACACACACACGCCTTCCATGGGGTCTGGCCTCATGGCCTCAGCCAGAAGTGACCTCTCCCTCTCCTGAATTCCCCTGGCACCAATGACAGCCGGGTAAGAAGCCACCTTGCCTGTCTGGCCCAGTCCAGCCTTCAGATGACTACAAGGGCAGGAGACACCCAGGCAAGCCCCCGCTGAGCCCGGTAACCCAGAGAACCCTGAGAGGTAACAATACATTACTGCTCTAAGCCACTACATTTTGGGGAGATCGATAGCGAACCAGAGGACAAGGCCTCTATTTCACTAACTTGGGCTGTTACTGGGCAAGTTGGAGCCAGGGTCACACTAGAGATGGGTGAGACAGAGGCGCGGAGGAACTGTACTTTGGGCCAAGGAAGGGAGGGAACCAGTTGAACATCCCCTGCCTGCCCCCCCCAGACTCCAGCTTCCTCCCCACCTCAGCTCTTCTCAGCACTGTGCCAGATCTATATGACTCATAATTCACTTCACCCCGCTGGGAAATAGCTGGGGGGAAAAAAATCAGTAACATACAAAGATGTTCATAGCACAGCTATTCATAAGAGCAACAAATTGGAAACAACCCAAATTCCCAGTAATAAGAGAAGAGCACTCCAGTAATGAAGTAACCTGACGGAATTATTTATAGCTATTTAAAATGACAAATGTATGGGCCATTGGCATACCTGGAAGTATCTGTGTAAAATAACGTTATACACAAAACAACGCGTGACACAGGACGATGGCCACACGCTAACTACAACTGTGAAATACAGAGACGAGGAAGGGCCAGTGGAATAAGGCGTACATTTTAGCATTCACTTACACCCTTCTCGAAAAAGCAGGTGTGACTTTCCAAAAAGGCACCAATTCAACCTCACAAATCCTAAAAACGGGGTCACGACTGCATGGGAATTAGGAGGCGACATTTTGAAGATAGGGACATGCTCTCTGTCACCCAGGGACAAAACCCCAGGTTGAGGGGAGGCCCCTGGATGTGACAGGGGTGGAGTGAGCAGGGCTGCAGCATCTCCTCAGCAGGGTAGCTGAATGTTAGGAAACAAACCCTCGTGTTTGCTGACTCAGTGCAAGGAGAAGGACTCACACAAAAGCCACCCATTATCCCATAATTATTGTCTCTCTCGTGCCTGCAATTAACGGCTGTCTGAGAGGCGGCTGCTGGGGTAAATAAATGTTCACCCGCATTAGAGTCAATCAGCCAGCTGAAGCGCCAATTAACGAGCCCACTGCAGAGACACTTGGGGACCCAGCGGCGACTGTGGGGAGGAAGGGGACAGGACGAGATAACACAGATCTTGGACACACTCCTACCGCAGAAGCAGGGAAGGGATGCTTACAGCAACATCCTGAGCCCCGGGGTAGAAGCCGGTCTTGCCCCAGATGAGCCAGCTGGGTAAGCAGGTGCTCCGACCCCCCAGTGCCAAGTCAGGGGGGTCTGCGTGCATTCGTGTGTCTGTGAGCAAAGGTTCCTGGGAGCTGCTGCAGCTCCCACATGGGGCAGCCCTGGGCCTGTGGGGGGTGGGGGTGGGGGGTGAGGGGAAAGAGCTGCAAGAGAAGGCTCAGAGGTGCTGTCACCTCCTGAGTGAGAGGAGGACAGAAACGCGGGGCACAGAGAGGAAGCAGGCAGGGAGCCATCTTGACTGACTTAGGCTGAAACTGACTTACGGGGGCCTTTGGCTGGCTATTCTCCTTACACCGCAAGCTCAGAAACACAGGAAAGAAGCTCACATCAGAGCTTGGTGTCCAACCAAAAGATGATCCTTTTGTCCCGAGAAGGGCAGGAGAGCACGTGGCTGACAGCAGCCACCCCACGTCCTCTCCCAGGGATTTGGGGAAGACAGGAGTGCCCTGTAGTCCTGCATGGCATGCCCAGTGCCCGGTCGCTGTGCTACACCAGCCAGCCAGGCCCTTTCTCCATGGACCTTAGCCAGCAGACCTCAGGCTTGGGGACCAGAGCCCCCAGAAGATGCCTACCAGGCATCAGGGAGCCTCTGAGGTCAGAGGGGAGGAGCATGCATGTCAGAGGTAATCTGGCCCAGCGGTTCTCAATCCTGCCTTCACACCAGAATTACCCAGAGAGCTTTTATTATTTTTTTTATTTTTAGTGTTTATTTATTTTTGAGAGAGAGCGAGCACGCATGAGCGGGGCAGAGGCAGAAAGAGAGAGGGAGACACAGAATCCGAAGCAAGCTCCAGGCTCCGAGCTGTCAGCACAGAGCCCGACACGGGGCTCGAACTCACAAGCCACAAGATCATGACCTGAGCCAAAGTCGGGCGCTTAACTGACTCAGCCAAACAGGCGCCCCTATTTTTTTTTTTAATGTTCATTTATTTTTGAGAAAGAGAGAGAGAGAGTGCAAGCAGAGGAGGGGCAGAGAGAAAGGGAGACACAGAATCTGAAACAGGCTCCAGGCTCTGAGCTGTCAGCACAGAGCCCGACGTGGGGCTCGAACTCACAAACTGCGAGATGGTGACCTGAGTTGGACACTTAACTGACTGAACCACCCGGGCGCCCCACCCAGAGAGCTTTTAAAATACTAATGCCTGGCACATAGACCACAGACCAAGACCATGACACCATAGACCAACTTGATGAGGTGGAGGCCCAGGCACAGGCAAGGAATGAGTCTCTGATGGTGTGCCACAGAGGTCTGTTGCGATCCTTTTGTGTTCCACGTGTTCATCCACAGTTGGCACAAAGCCTCAGAAGGCGAGGCTACCAGATTTGCTACTGACAAAGCCAGGCTGGGCGGCTAACACACCTACGGCAGAATCAGCATTCCATATACCGGAATAAGGGCCTCACGTCAACAAAACGATATAGCTCGTAAATGTAAAACCCCACATGTCACATCAACAAGATTCTAACTGTACATACAAGCCCCAGGTTTTGAAGTATGCTCAAGAGCATGTTACTAAGAAAATGGGGGAAGTGCACAATCTATGTTTTCCTAAAGTGCATGAGTGTTTTAGAAAAACCGTATTATTGGCATGCCAAGAGGCAGACAGAGAACACAGACTATCTTAGAAATAGTTTTATGTCTGTCCCTAGGAGCCTGGTCAGTAGGACTCATTGTGAGATCTTGGAAGACAGGATTCTTCCCCCCGTGACCCTCCTTCCTACCCCAGGCTGAGTAATGCAGGGCAGTACTTTGCAAATTTCAATGTACGTATGAGTCACCCGGGGGATCCTGCCAAACGCAGATTTTTATTCAGTAGGTTGGAAGTGAGGCCTGAGATTCCACATTTTTAACAAACTCTCAGATGATGTCGACGCTGCTGGTTCACGAAGAGCAAAGATTTGGAGGGTCTCAGAGGTTTGCCTTGAAACCAGGCCTTCTGGATATGCCTGGGGCACCTGCGTCCCTTGCCCTGTAGGCCTGGGAAGTGTCAGAGCTGGATCTGGAGGTAAGGAAGGCCCCGACCGTACATGCTCAGCTCACTTGATAAGCAAGTGCATCGGGATGAACGGAGAAGAGTAAAAGTGACCCAGTGAGAGAGAAAAGACTTCCCGCTAACTCACACATCACATCATTTATGTAGGAGAGAGGAGGTCTAAACAGCTGTCCGCGGGAAAATAACCTGAGGATTCCAGCACAGTGAGCTCAATTTAAACAGCAGTGACTCACAAACTTAGTCTGAGGTCATAGAAATAGATTGTCAAGGGGCGCCTGGGTGGCTCAGTCGGCTAAGCGTCTGACTTCGGCTCAGGTCACGATCTCGCGGTCCGTGAGTTCGAGCCCTGCGTCGGGCTCTGTGCTGACAGCCTGGAGCCTGTTTCGGATTCTGTGTGTCTCCCTCTCTCTGACCCTCCCCCGTTCATGCTCTGTCTGTCTCTGTCTCAAAAATAAATAAACGTTAAAAAAAAAAAAGAAATAGATTGTCAAGTAGGGGGCATCGGAGTCCTGTTGAATAGACCCTATCTGGAGTATTGTGTTCAATTCTAGACAGTTTATTTTAAGAGAATGAAAGCTACCATGTGCCAAGTGACTTCCAGTTGCCAGGCCCTGTTCTAAGCTTTTTACATGTGATAATTGGCTTAATCCTCTCAACAACCCTATGAGGTAAGTGCCATCACTATTCTTATTTTACAGGTGCATAAAACTAAGGCTCAGAGAGGTTAGGATTACAACCAGGGTCACACAGCTGGCGAGCGTGAAGTCAAGTGCAGGCCGAGGCAGAGGACCCCAGAGCCTAGGTTTTTCCTACTGTGTCCTAATGTCTCTCCACGCTTGCCTGACTCTTGAAACCAAAGGATCGAGACAAGTTTACCAAAGGGTAGAAGACCAACTTGAGATCAGCATTAAGGAAGGCTACACGTTGGAGCCGTCTACCAGGGCCCAAGGCTGCTTCACACGGGAGTGCTCCTAGTCACTGGGGAATACAGTGATCATGCGTCTGGGAAGGTGACTGCTATCTGGGAGGGGGGCTGGACCAAATGAAAGGTTGCTTCCAAAGCTGAGACTCCGGGTCGCTCTCCTGTCTGGGTCTCCCAGTCTAGAAAAAACAGACTCTGACACCCGAGTACAGTGTTTATAATGAGCTACATTTAGCCTGGACCTGCCCACAGATTCTGGCGCATGTGACGGAGAGAAAAATGACAGCAATGCCCAGACTACAACCTGCCCGGGATGGCTGAGAAATTGAGCCAAAGGCAGGCTTGTGGGAAATATGCAAATGAGCTTCTGCGGCCATCCCCTTCCCCTGACTTGTCATCCGGCAAGGTTCTTGCGGGAGTGATGAACTCCTCTAAGCTGGCTGAAAAGAGCTTGCTCCTTCTCGAAGAAATATGAAAAATACACAGTCATCCTCAAAAAGAATGAAAGAGGCTCAGCACTGCCTAACCCAAACTAAACTGTGGGCCAGCACCTTATCTGCATCATCTGAGCGCCCCAGCACGAGGGACAAAGCCATGCGTCCAAGGAGAAACGCAGAGAAGGATGCAAAAGGTGACATCAAACTCTACCTACAAATCCTTCGGCCGATGGCTGGGAGACAGCAATCCCGGCTCTGAGCCGGAAAGTGGGGAGATCTGAGGTCTCAGCCCACCCAAAGCTTTGGGCTGAGAGCAGCTTCGCATCTTACCGCCTTGCAAGTTGCCGCATCCCCAAGCATACTGCCCGGGGAAGGTGGGGGAAGGTACGATCAAGTACCCGCTGGTTCACGGCAGTGTGCTAATCGCCGTGGGGAGACACAAATTTATCAGAGGGAAGGACATATGTGAATGACAACATTTCAGAACCACTTCTCTTTCCAACTGGCTGTTTCAACCAATAAAAGACACTTTAAAAATACATATAACTTAATAAGTGTAAGTGTTGATAACTTGGCCTTGGTCCTGACAACACCAGATTTGGAAGACGCCGGGCCCAACCGAGATGCTTCCCGTTCAGATCCAACAAAGTCTTTTCTGGGGTCTGGGCGCTCTCTGTGTCGCTGTGGCTCACCTGCTGGGCCTCCAGAACAGCTGGCCGGAGGCGGCCCATCGAAAGGCACACACTCTCCATCTGTTCCCCCAGAGCTCTTGGTCTCTCCTTCGTCTTCCTGCTTTCGTCCCATGGGGGATCTGCCGCCCCGAGGCGGGTCTGCGGGGTCTCCCTGTTTATCCCCCCATCAAAGCCTGTATGCGCTCTGCCCGTGGTCCAGCCTCACCCACAGTACAAGTCCTACAGAGCCAGTGGTCCCACAAAGTGAGCCCCGTGATAAGGATACCGGGGCCGGGTGGAAACATTCGGGAGCAGCAGACAGGGGAAAAGAAAGGAACGGGTCAAGCCCACTTTGCAGGCTGCTGCTGGAGGGTTAGGTTGGGCCTGAATGAGGACAGAGGGTTTCTGGACTCAGACAAGGCCTGTGCCACAAAAGGAAGCCATGTATGACTGCTGGAGGAACTGGCCCCGTTAGGTAACAACCCCCCACCTCCCTTCGGCTGTGTGTGGAGGAGGGAGTGGTAAGGACCGGCACTCTCTCCTTCCCCCTCCAGCCCAGCTCAGCCTCCAAGCCTCTGCCTCAGCAGTTTGGTGGCTTGCTTTCTGCATGATCTGAAGGGCCCCTTGGTCAGACCAGGAGCGGCCAACGGTCCCTCCCTATATGCACACGAACATGCTAATAACACATGCACACCACCCCCCACCCCACTGCCCCAGGTAGTGGCAGCCCCCCCTCCCCCCCCACCTCTCCCAGGACACAGGGTCCGGGCCCCTAGGGAGAGGAGGCCAGCCGGGCGGTCCTGAGCGGCCACGAATGAGCCATGACTGTTGGGGGGGGGGGGGCGCCACGACAAAATGGAGCCAAAAGAATAATCACAAGCTACCCCTCCCCCCATCTCCATGATCTCACTGCTAATGTATTTGCATTCAAACTTGGGTCACACGAGGGGTCAGGAGAGGGCTCGGGCAGGAAATGTGGAAACGGCCACAAATTCTAATTCTGATTCTCCCCCCACCGTTCAATGTGGTCTTGAGTAAGTGGCCATTGGCTCAGAACTGCAGGTTCCTCGCAAAAAGAGGGCACCAAAAGTCACCCTGGACCAGCTAGAAGGAATATGGTATATAGCTTGTCGGGTACGTGCAGAACGTGCGGGCACAGCGACAAGGGGGACCCTATAGGCTATTCTTGCAGCTTCACAGTGTGAATCAGTTTATCTTCAGGCAAGGCACAGTCTCCCCGTATGATCCCAAGCCACTGACTCTCCTTACTGGGAACCCATCTCCCCAGCCTCCGTTCACCCAGCCTCGGACAGAAACTTCCATCCCACTCGAGTTCCGGCAGAATTCCTGGTCACCCACCCACCGGCCTGGCCTGACCCGTTACAAAGGCACCAAGAGCCTGAGATCGGGAGCCTGGACAAGATACCTCTGACCGTTCTCGTTTTTACCGTTGGAAGTGTTGACATTCAAATCAGTGGGTACTGAAGAAATTAAAGGCCAGCCCAGAGAGACAGGCCAAGCTCGAGGCGCCCCCTGCCCCATCGCCTCTAGAGCCGCAGGCCTTGTGCCACCGGCCCCACCACGCTACCCCGCAGCCCCCTCTTGGGCACCTGGTGCGTTGGGCAGCTTTCTGTGCAGTGGAGTGACGTGTGGAAGCTGGAAAGGGAATACACCCGAACGGAAAGGAAGTGCCTCTCTGCTATAAATGCCTGGCCCGCGCTTCTGTTTGCAAAGGGCAAAGTCTGCGGTGGGAAGGGACGGAACTGCACCCATCTTCTAAGCCCCTCCACATGGAGAAACCAAGTTCTGAGGGGACTGAGAGGCTAAATTCTCACAGCAGGGTTGAGAACAGAACCGAGCAGTATGGATTCTGCCCCCTGCTCCTGATTCTTATTGCGGGCCTTATCTTGGATTGATCACAGTAAATATTTATGGGGCGGGGGGGCGGGTAGGATTCTGCCTGAGTATTCCAGAGCCCCTCGTGCCCTCCCCTCTCCGGCCACTCCCAGCCTCAGCCGCCTGGTGCTAAGCTCTCCTTCAGCAGAACCTACTCTGCGGTCAGGTCCGCGCTTGGCAGGCCTCCTGCTGACTATCATTTCTGTGGCGGCACAGGAGGTAGACAATTAAAAGCTGGCTTCTCAGGGGACTGGCTTAAGTCTTTCCTGTCAGAAAATCTGAGGACTTTAGGCATGGCCCCAGGACCCCGACACGGAATCTTTCCTCACAGCCCTACCCAGCCCAGCTCAGTAACCAGAAAAGTTCCTTGTTCAGCCAGGCCTCCCTCCCCGCCGCCCGCCGCCCTCCCAGACTTACCCCCTCGCAAATGCTGAGGGAGCACCCAGGCTGCTTCAGACTCAGTCTCATCTTTCGACAGCCCTCCTCAGTCACCCAGCCGCTCCCATCCCTGTGACAACGGACCAGACGCACGGAGTTCTGCGCTCGGCTCCGGGCCCTCAGTTTCCTCGAGGCGGCTGCGACAGATCCTTTTGGGCATTGAGATCCCAACGGGCAGAACTGAGATCCCAACTTCTCCCCAAGAAGAACCCTCCAGCTCCTCTCACCGCAGCGGGATCAGCACACACAGGGGTGCCTCACGCACCTGAGCCACAGAGACCCCGGGTCAAGCCTTGGCTCTGTGACCCTGGGCAAATCGCATGTGCAGCAACCGCTGATCTGTGAGCTTGGGCAAGCCACGTGACCCCTGAGCTTCAGTTACCTCACCGACTGGAGCTGTGAGGATCCAACCAGAAGGTGAGAGGAGCCCGAGGCCCCACGCACACCTGAGGGAGCGTGTTTCTCAGCGCTTGTCACGCTGAAGGCAGTGGGTGACCCGCCGGTGGGCGTGAAATCAACCTGAGAAGCCAACGCTTTTTTTTTTTTTTTTTTTTTTAACAAAACAGGCCAGACTAAACGAAAATCTAACAGGAAGCTGGTGTGCACCACACAGAGTCAGGGTAACACAGACGTGTCGGCCGGTTCTGTGGGAGAAGGTATTTCTACTGGTCGCAGTCACAATTTCCAGTTAGGCCTTACTTTGAAAACTTTCTTGCAGACGGTCCCACTTACAAAAACTTGCTTCCAGCCCTCAGCAGATTGGGATGGTAAACTCTTGAGGGTGAAAGTCACGTCTCTGGGTCCTCAAGGATTCCAACCCTCCCGCCCCCATCCCCTGCCGCAGGGGCCCCAGATACAAGCCCTTGGTGGCTGGAAAGCATTCACGGAATAGAAAATCAGCACGGAAGGAGAGCGGGAAGCCGCCACTGACGGAGACAGCCACTGTCCCAAACAATGTCCCTGGAGGTCTGTGTTAGCACCTCCATTTTACAGATGAGGAAACTAGAGCTCAAAGAGGTGACATCGTCCAGGAGGTGGGGGGACCAGGATTGAGATCGGGGTTTGGCTGGTCCATGGCCTCCCCTCTGGATCTCGCTGCCTGGGAGATGCTGCCCGGCCCTATCAAATCTTCCAAATGTCCTGCATTGGCCAAGAGGATTCATCCCACAAAACACACACACTCACACACGCACGCACCTGCACGGCAGGAAACAACACATCCTTTCCTACCTGCCTTTCTCGGGCTTTCCCAATCCCATGAGGGAGACTGGAGAGGGCTGTGCTGGGGGCATCAGGGATTTGTCTTCGTCTTGGTCCCGCCCTTGTCCTTCTCTGCCTCTTTGAGGCCGATTCCCCCCAGCTCCCCTCCCCCTCCCCCAATACCAGCTAACTGGTTACCCAGGCAACCCAGCTGGGAGGCTGCCAGTTACCACGGCAACCCAGCATGGCCGCCAGGCTGCCTTGCTGTGGAAGGTCAGGGGACCAGTCAGGCGACAGAGCCCTGGGATGTTGCCGGCAGGACTGGCCGGGGGCCGGGCCTACGTGCCTGAGGGAATTAAGTTCCTGCTGTCAAAGGACCACGTCCTGGTCTCCCTGAGGCGGGTCCCCCAGCTCAGCAGTTAGGAGGCACCAGCCACCAGCCGGCCTCCACCCCCACCCATCGCCCCATTGCCCTAGCCTCATCCCTGCAACCTTTTCTACGGGAGTTTGGAGGGCTTCTCAGACTCAGCCACTGTCCCTCGGCCTAACCCTGGCCCCCTTCGCCCACCTTCCTTTCTGAGCATATCTGGGAGTCAACGGGCATGCAACCTGTGTGTGTCTGCGTGTAGACGTAGCCTCTCCGTGAATTACATTGGCCATAAAAAGGGAGCTGTTATGTTCTAGCATTTACTACGTGCCAGGCACGTTCTAGGGGCCTTGGGCGTGAAGTTCCTCCGCCAACCCGTACAACACACCCATGGTCCCCACCCTGCAGCTAGGGCAGCTGAGACTTGGAGAAGTCAGGGAACTTGTTCCAGGTCGCACAGCGATTAGCTGGCAGAACTAAAGAGTTCAGCTCTGTGGGTCAGCTTCGGAAATTCCTTCGGCTCCTGGCTCCTGCCCCTCCCCCACAAAGCAATCACCCGCTCCAAGGGGACATTTTTTCACATTTATTAAACGATTATTCAGCGTCAGATGGTGCACTCATTATGTCATTTTATTTCGCCCTCCCCTCTGTGAAGGAGGCTATAGTTCCAGTGAGACCCTGCCGAGATCTAGCTTCAGACCCCTTCCCTGGGAATCCGTTCCTGACTCTCCAGGGACAGTCTCCCACTTTCTTTCTTGGGCACCAACATATGTAGCATATGTCTCTATCGCATACAGGACAATTATTTGCTCACACGTCTGCTCCCTTAACTAGACTGTGAATTTAAAAATCCATTTTTGCAACCTAGTACTTGCCTGGTACATAATGGGCATATGGTAAACATTCGCCAAAAGAAAGCGGCAGGGCCAGGATTCTAAGATTCTGCTCATCTGACTATCAGGGCCATGCTCTATCACCTTACTCTGTCTCATTCATTCATTCATTCAATCATTCATTCATTCAAAAAGCAGTTACTAGGGCGCCTGAGTCGGTTAAGCCTCTGACTTAGGCTCAGGTCACCATCTCGCAGTTTGTGAGTTCGAGCCCCTCTTTGGGCTCTGTGCTGACAGCTGGGAGCCTGGATCCTGCTTTGGATTCTGTGTCTCCCTCTCTGTCTGCCCCTCTCCGGCTCGCACTCTGTCTCTGTCTCTGTCTCTCTCTCAAAAATAAATAGACATTTAAAAAAATTTTTTTAAAAAAGCAGTTACCAAATAACTGCTACGTGCTTGGCTCTGTGCGAAACATCACAAAGACAAAGACGAATTCAAGACTATCTCTAGCCTTGAAGCAACTCAGTCCAGAGGAGCCAGGGGCAAGGCTGAGGACAGGAAATAAATGTCCCCCCCACCCCTGCCACATACCAACAGAAGCTTTCCCTGAGCCCAAACTCTCTTCCATCCAAAGCTCCTATAACCAACCAACATTTATTGAGCACCTGCTATGTGCCAAGGCCCTCAAATCAACCACGGGTTGCGGGGAGGAACCAGGAACTACCAGATAGTAGGAGGAATGACTGATAAGGGACAGGGGACCCAGGGACACCGAGCTTGTTTGTGCAACTCCGAAAGGCTTTCACACCTGATGTGATAAAGCAGTTTCATGTTGCACGGCTTTATGTCCGTACCCACCTCCTACGTTAGCTCAGTTGAACCTCCGTGTTGCAGGCCGGGCAGGAATTATCACTCCCCTTTTCGAGATGAGGAGACTGAAGCTCGGAAGGGGAAGAGCATTGGATTAGAAGGAGGGAACCTGGGTTCTAGACCTCAGCTGTGATGCCAATGAGTCTACACCTGTCAGCACCTCTCCACCCCACCACCCCACCTCTCCAACAGCAGGTTTTCCTTCCCCGCTATGACCTCTTCCATCCTAGACAGTCACAGTTTTAGGCGAGGCAAGCAGGCTTGTGGTCTCTGCGTGGCCCACTGATGCCAATGAGGACCCAGGAACCCAGCAAAATCAGAACAACGACCTCACCACCAGGGGCCAGGGTGAACTTAACAGGCTAATCGCAAGCATCGGGCCGATTAAAAGCAAATTGGGACCTGCGGTTAAGGACTCAGGTTTTCAGGTGATGATGAGCCAGACGGGGTGGATATGGTGATGTCAGAGCTAAACAGGGACCTCGCTTTCTCCATGGAGGGGGTCCTCGACCCTGCAGGAGTAAAGCCTGAGCACCCATGAATGCGTATCAGATCAGCATTGATATACCCCACCTTATTTCCTGAATCCACTCCATCAGGACCAACTGTCTAGAGAGACTAAATTCAGTGAGGGAGGCAGATTGGACAGTCACCCTAAATACCATCAGCCCTAAACACACGTTTCCTACTAACCCACCTTGGCTCTGGTCTGACCTTTGAGATAAAGCATCGCCTTCTGACACATTCTGTTCAAATGCACACATCGAACTGACGTTTGTATAATTATCTGCATTTTACAAAGCACTTCCATGTATGTTACTCTTCTAGCGATCAACTAGTTACGTGGGTAGTGATACAAACCCCATTTTTCAGATCGGGAAACAAAAACCTCAGGGATATGAAGTGACTTGTTACAAATCATACAGCCTCTAATTTGGACCAGGATTTGAATCTAATGTCTTCAAATTCCAGACGGGCATCCTTCCCACAACCCGGGCGGGCAGTGTCCCAACTCTCTCTTATTGCTACTTTGGGAGATGCAAATCGGGCTCACAGGAATAAGGAGGGATTGATCAGTACAGACGGACGCAGTGGGGAGGGGGCTCCAGTGGAGTGTCCCGTTGGCAGAAGACGCCAGAGGAGCCAAATCCCCTTCATCCGGGTACCTGCCAGCAGTCCCCAGAAGTGCGACATTCCAGGGGATCATCCTGGGAATGGGGTGTGGCTGCCTCATCACGCTCTGTGCTGGTGGGACCACACCCCAGTAAGGCTCCAGAAAAGCCTGAAAAAGGAAGTGGGGTCATTGGAGGCATGGGGGCACTTAGTCTAGGACAAGGAGACTTGGGGTGCTTGGAGGAGGGAGATCATGGTACTGTCTTGAGATATGTGTGTGTTTCGCACAAACCAATAACGGTAAGATAATGGCAAACACAGGTGTCGCTCTGCTTGCCATGATTCTACCTGCTCTGCATAAATGACTTCACCTATCTTTACAAGAAGTCCAGGAAATAGGTAACATTGTTATCTTCATTTTACAGATGGAGAAACTGAGGCACAGAGAGGTTTTTTTTTTTTTTAAGTCACTGTCAAGGTCATATTGCTGGTAAATGACAGAGTCCAGATTCAACCCAAATTTCACCCCATAACTGCCATCTTGACAACTGCACTAAACTACCTTTTAAGAAAAGCCAAAATCTCGAACAAATGACAACAGATGGACTATTCATACTTTATACACCTCTTTTTGGGGCGCCTGGGTAGCTCAGTTGGTTAAGCGTCCAACTTTTGGTTCAGGTCATGATCTCACGGTTTGTGACTTCGAGCCTCTGTGCTGACAGCTCAGAGCCCGGAGCCTGTTTCAGACTCTGTGTCTCCCTCTCTCTGACCCTCCCCCATTCATGCTCAGTCTCTCTCTGTCTCAAAAATAAATAAACGTTAAAAAAAAATTAAAAAAAAATAAATCTCACCACTAATCAAACCAATGGGTTAAAACAATGAAGAAGCAAGGGATTAAAGCAATGAAAATGTTTCAATATTCGATGCTGACGCTCGCGTAACAAAATGCGTTCTCAAACACAACTGCAGGGAACGTAAATTAGTAATTTCCAGCCAAGAATTTGGCAAAATACGTCAAAATGTCTTAAAACAGCAATTCCCTGTTGGTGGGAATGCACACTGGTGCAGCCACTCTGGAAAACAGTACGGAGTTTTCCCCAAAAAGTTAAAAACAGTACTACCCTAGGATCCAGCAATCGCATCACAGGGTATTTACCCAAAGAACACAAAAACATTAATTCGGGGGGATACATGCACCCCTGTGTTTATAGCAGCATTATTTACAATAGCCAAGATGTGGAAGCAAGCCGAGTGTCCATCGACGGATGAATGGATAAAGAAGATGTGGGATATACATACAGTGGATTACAATTCAGCCACAGAAAAGAATGAAGTCTTGCCATTTGCAACAACATGGATGGAGCTAGAGGGTATTACGCTAAGCGAAATAAGTCAGAGAAAGACAAATAACATATGATTTCACTCATATGTGGAATTTAAAAAACAAAACAAACTAGCAAAAGGCAAGAAGACAGAGAGAGAGAGAGAAAAACCAAGAATCAGACTCTTTGCTACAAAGAACAAACCGATGGTTACCAGAGAGGGGGTGGGCCAGGGAATGGGTGAAATAGGTGATGGGGATTAAGGAGGGCACAGATCGCAATGAGCACCGGGTGATTAAAATAAAAACTTTAAGGGCGCTTGCGTGGCTCAGTCGGTTAAGCGTCCGACTTCGGCTCAGGTCATGATCTCATGGCTCATGGCTTCAAGCCCCACATCCGGCTCTGTGCTGACAGCCCAGAGCCTGGAACCTGCTTCGGGTTCTAGGTCTTTCTCTCTCTGCCCTTCCCCTGCTCGCACTCTGTCTCTCTCTCCTTCAAAAATAAATAAACATTGGGGTGCCTGGGTGGCTCAGTCGGTTAAGCGTCCGACTTCAGCTCAGGTCACGATCTCGCGGTCCGTGAGTTCGAGCCCCGCGTCGGGCTCTGGGCTGATGGCTCAGAGCCTGGAGCCTGCTTTCGATTCTGTGTCTCCCTCTCTCTCTGCCCCTCCCCCGTTCATGCTCTGTCTCTCTCTGTCTCAAAAATAAATAAACGTTAAAAATAAATAAATAAATAAACATTAAAAAAAATAAAAAATAAAATAAAATAGAAACTTTAAAAATAAATAAATAAAATAAATAAAAACACAGCAATTCTATTTCTAGAAAGGTAGCCTAAGGGGAAAAAAATCATTGATATATGTAAAGATTAAGATATTTATATGTTCATTGCAGCATTGTTTATAAAAGCAAAAAAATTGAGGGCGCCTGGGTGGCTCAATCGCTTGAGCGACTGACTTCCGCTCACGTCATAATCTCACAGTTCGTGAGTTCGAGCCCTGCACTGGGCTTGCTGTTGTTAACACAGAGCCTGCTTTGGATCCTCTGTCCCCCCTCTCTGCCCCTCCCCCACGGATGCTCTTTCGCACGCTCTCTCTCTCTCTCTCTCTCTCTCTCAAAAATAAACATTAAAAAAATTTTTTTAAATATAAAAGCAAAAAATTGGAAACCCCTAGTTTAACAAGGGGGTCAATTAAACAAATAAATGGAATAGATATATAATGCAACACTAGGAAGTCACTTATGTAAGTGATAAAAATATATATTCTTGGTCCAAAATCTTAATGTATACATGCATATCTTGCTAATATAGTCATGCATCTGTGCATGAATTCGTAAAAACATATAGATATCAAAATGGTAAAATTATATACCAAATCTCTGAGACAATTATGGGTAATTTTAATCTTTTCTCTATATGTGTTTCTATATTTTTTAATGACTATGTATTACTTTTCTACTCAGAATAGTAATTTTTTAAATGTATACACTGGGGCACCTGGGTGGCTCAGTCGGTTGAGCGTCCGACTTCGGCTCAGGTCATGATCTTGCGGTCTGTGAGTTCGAGCCCCGTGTCAGGCTCTGTGATGACAGCTCGGAGCCTGGGGCCTGCTTCGGATTCTGTGTCTCCCTCTCTCTCTGCCCCTCCCCCGCTCATGCCCTGTCTCTCTCTCTGTCAAAAATAAATAAACATTAAAAAAATTTTTTTAAATAAATAAATGTATATACTTCATCACATTAATTCTGTGTCTTGGGATTTATCCTAAGGAAATCATCCAAACTGCAGAAAAAGCCTTCTGCACAAAAATGTTCACATCGTATTATTTGCAAAGGGAAAATAAGGCTAACGCCTTATAAGCGTCCAACACAAAACTGGTTACATAAAATACATTACATCCACACATTACTATATGCTATTTCCATGTGAAGAAAACCCTCGGTATCACCATGGGAAACAGAGCTTGACTTGCTTTGTTCTGCTTCAAAGAATCAGAACCAAAGGGCAGACCTTAGAAGTGGGCCGATTTTGATTCCACATAGAATGTTCTAACCACGGAACAGGCTGCCTGGTGAGGTAATGAGCTCCCCGTCGCTGGAGGCTGGTGCTCCCACCTGGAAGGGTACAGAGGGCTCGTCTGGGCGCGGAGGGAGGCTGGGCCAGACGGTCTCTGGGGGGCTTCTGGAGGTGCGGGTGCCAAGCAGGAACCCACCTGAACAGTTGTCAAGGGAAGGGTCCCACTCAGCCAGCCTCAAGTCCTCTTTGTCTCTGTTCCACATTTATTCTAAATGTTTCCTAACCAAAGTGTTCCTTCCTCTCTCAATATGTTTTTAATTGGTCGGGGGCTGGCCTGCCAAAGTCAATCCCACTAGTGCACTGGCCTCCAGACCACCTCAGCCCAGAGCTCAACCCAAGGGGCAAAACCTCTGACAAGCAGGACCCGTTCCCACAGCCACCGGCCCCTGCCGGTCGGCAAGCTCTCCCTGACGCCCAGTGACAGTCCTCATCCTCCTGACCCTCCTCTGGGGGGCCCATGTGGATGGGGTCCCTGCCAGGTACCAGTGGCTTCGGGGAACCCCACGACAAGCCAGGGAGGAAGACAGAGAGACCGCAGCTGACCAGGACCGGCTGACACGGAGCTTCCTCACCCTGGGCTGGGCCCCCTCTGGGCTCAGCTTCTCCTGTCCACTGCCCTGGGCCCCAGGAGCTCTCTCGCCTGAGGCCAAGGCCACGGGCGGGGCCTGGGCAGGCCGTGATGTCAGCCTGGGAGCCAGAGCTGGCTGCCGAGCTCCCTGACTTCCTCGGTAATTACTTCATTTACACCGAGCAGGAAGAATCCAACTCAATAATCTAGGCAGACGCGTTAAAAGTAATTATCTGTGTAATGCGTCCTGCACAGTCACCTTCCTGGGAAGATGGGAAAAAAGCTGAACCGGGCGGAAAAAAAAAAAAAAAAAAAGCCCCCATTGTCTCGAGCCTGTGCAGCCGCCCGCCAGGATTAATTACACACCAGAGCTAACACATTTATCACCTCGCCACTGATTGGAAAACCAAGGACTTTTAATAATTCATATCTGCAGCCCGGCTCTCTGCGCCCTTGTGAGGGGACATAGAGAGCCCGTTTTCCATAAGGGAGCCCAGCGATGGTGCCAGGCAGGCTGCCCGGCCCCTCCTGTCACCCCCACCGAGAGATGGCTCCCAGCCTCAGGACACCATCCGGCCCTTCCAGGACCCCACGCAGGCTGTGTAAGAGAGAGGAGCAGTGTCTCTTTGGGACCTCCCTCCCACCTCCTCTCCACCACCAGGATCTGCTCATCTCCTGTCCAAGCTGAAACGCAGCTTCCCTGAGGGGGGAGGCCACAGAAATCCTCCCCAGCTCCCTGCTCCCCGAGAGGGGCCTGGAAGCCAGGATTTGGGGGATTTGTAGGGTGGGTGCCTACGATGCCCCCAAGGCCATCTGGACAGCAAGCTCAAGCAGAGACGTGCCCACAGGGCTCCCACCCCAGCCGGCGTCCAGGAGACCACCCAAACTGCCAGATTGAGGGCGAGGGGTCTCTTGGGATAGGGAAAGACCTGCCAAGCTCAGAAGGCCTCCACCCTCTCTGGCTCTGACTCTGACCCCATCCCTCCCCCCATCTCCCCCTTTCTGCAGCCCTCCCTACCCCTGAGCCCTAGGGCTGGCTCCCTCTGTCCTGGTTCTCCCATCCCTAGCCTTCCCAGGCTCCGGCCCCCTCTCTTCCCTCCCCTGGCTTGTCTGCGGTCGCCAAGAGCATCTCTCTCGCCTCTCTTCTCCCTCTGCCTTCCTATCGAATCCCCCCCCCCAACCCCCACCCGATCTCTCACCACCCCTCTCTGCCAGCTCCCCCACCTTGCTCCTTTGCCCAGAAGCTCACACAATACGGCTGAGGCCCTGCTAGCTGCAGCCCGACCCCACCGTTACAAACCCATCCCCTCGGGCTCACGTACCAGGCCTCAGCTCCTCAGGTGCTCTCCACTAAACCTGAGATCCCAGAGATCAGATGCCCCTAAGAATCCAAGGGCCTCAGCGGCCCTGGGCCCCCACCCCGGGCCCCCTAAAATACACATGGCCTGGTTCCTCTCCACACGGAGGGAGGTGAGTCCCTGGGGCTGACCCGAGCCTGACCCCTGGACACCCCTCCACCTTTCCTTCCTGCTGGCCTTCAACTCACTTCTAGCAAGATTAGAGGCAAGGTGGGGCTGGCCTCTTTGCTCTAGCCAGGCTGGGGGGGTGGGTGGAGGGGGGCCGTGAGACCCTAGGAAGCTGGCAGCACCAAAGCTGGCCTCACCCAAGAGATGCAATTCAAATGAAAGAAATGCAAACAGCATCAGCCCAGACTGGGGATCCTGGAGGTGGGGGTGGGGGCACAGAGCGGGTTATAATTAGCATCCGCAGCATCCATGATCCCCAAGTGAGGCTGCCAAGAATGAGGGACAGGGAAGGCAGTGGCACCACAGTGCCAGCAGCCCAGACTCACACGGCGGGCGGCTGCCAGCCCTGACCAGAGCACAGCCTTCCTCCTCCCGCCTCATCTATATGATGCATCAGAACAGACTCACCGGCTTCAGAGGTGTGTGCCCCGCGTTGAAAAGCTAGAATTCTCCGGGCCCCAAGGCACCCCTCCCCCAGCTCCGGCCAGCTGGGGTCCTCCTCCCCCGCCCCTCAGGGCCCCCGTCTGAAGAGCGGGGCTCTGGATCTGATCCGGTCTAATCAGTCATCTCTCCGGCTGGCAGGTCCCTGGCGCGGGGAGAGGATGCTGTTGTGACTGCAGGATCCAGCATCTTTCCCAGGCAGAAGCAGCTGGGCATGCTCCATCGGCTCCCGCGGGGATTTCAGGGCCACGTGACTCTCCCTCCCCAAGCTGTCACTTAGGATCAGGAGTAAATAGTCCCTGGAAAGGTTTAACTCCATCAACACCGGCGACAAGCTGCTAACCATCCGTGCTTCCTGGAGCCCAGGAAAGGACGGAGCCCTTGGGCACAGCCTTCCTGGCCTTCCACCACCAGGAAGGGCTGCCCCCCAAAGGCGATCCGGGCGGCCTTCCTCGCGTGAGCTGCATTTTGCTGTTCTCCCGCTAGAGTGCAGGGAACCGGAAGGTGTCCAGGGGTCTGGCATCGTGGGGACTCACCAGACCGGCCTGTGGTTGCCTTTCATCTCGGTGGCTGTCCAGCCAAGAGACGGGCACACCTCTGGGTGTTAGGAGGGCTTGGTAGGGGTCCTGGTGCCTTCACGCCCCCTTCCCCCGCCCCCCCACAAGGAATTTAAAGAAATAAAGTCTGGAACTGGTTGGACCCCATTACAAGACGCCAGGACCTCCCGGGTCCTCAGCCCAAATTGGTCTCCAGTGACCTGGGGCAAGGAGGCCCGCCAAGCCAGGGGGTACCCGTGTTTGCTCAGAGACAGAAGGGAGGGCTTCAGACAATAGGACTGCAGCCCCGTTTCTGCTGTAGACAAGCCCATGCCATTGAGGGATCTCTCCCGATCTCTCTCTCTCTTTCCCTGCCTCACTTTCCTTCTCTTCTTCACATTTCTGGAGATGCGGGGAAAAAATAACAGATTCTCTGTGACAGTGCGTAAGTGCAATAGAAACACTGAATTTCACAACCGGGACCAGAAAGATGGGAAGAAAATGGCATATGCCTGCCGGGACGTCCAGCAGGCTCACTGGGTCTCAGTCCCTCCTGCTCCTGAGACCCGGAAGCTACAGACCAACCCGGATGAGCTGCGGTGGTCACGGCTTTCTTGTTTTTTAAGTTCGTTTATTTATTTTGAGCGACAGAGCACTAGCATGGGAGGGACAGAGAGAAAGGGAGAGAAAGAATCCCACGCAGGCTCCGCACGGTCAGCACAGAGCCCGGCGCAGGGCTCCAACCCACATCCATGAGATCGTGACCCGTGCCGAAACCAAGAGCTGGATGCTCAACCAACTGAGCCACCCAGGCGCCCCTGGGGTCACTTCTGAATAAAGACTACTTCAAGAAGCAGGAGCTAGATGGAGGGCATCTGCAAGGACTCACCCACCTATTATATCTTTTTTGAGTATTTATTATTACAGCAACTTGATTTCAAAAATTAAGCTTCTCTTCACTCAAATACAATGATTCGTCCTTCTCTGTGGGTCTCTTTTAATGTGATCGGACTACAAGCATCAGTTACCCAACTAAAGCCTTTCTCTTTAAAAAGAATCTGCTATGGAAGGGGCAGGAGCACAGACTTCCCTTCCAGGGTCCAGGAAGAGCCACGTGAGTGGAGTGGGGAGGGGGATCGTTACAGGGATCCGATCACACCCGAGAGAGAGAGAGAGAGAGAGAGAGAGAGAGAGAGAGAGAGAGAGAGAGCGCGCGCTACTTTCAACCCCAGAGTAGGCCAGGCCAGAGCTGAGAACCTCAGGTTAGACCAGTATGCACCTGCCTGCAGCCGTGGTGGGGAGGAGGATCCCTAGGTCATCCCTCACCTCTCTCCCAGCCCAGCTGAGATGCTGAGTTCATCGGCGATGAGAAAGGCACTCAGCTGAAGGGACAGAGAAATCCTGGGTGCAGGCCTGGTGCCAGGTAGTACTGATTAAGCCCAACCCACCTGCCCTGGCTGTCCAGGATTTGGCAAGCCTGCCCAGGACCGGCAGGGGGAGAGCCAGCTTCCAGCCAAAGAAAGACGAGGGGCTCTGGGGGGCATCTCTGGCCTTGAACAGTCAATGGAGCAAAGCAGGGTTGGGGCCAGAGACTGCAGCATCTGGGAGGGAGACAGGCAGGGCGAGGAAGGGGATTAGGACCCCAGCCCCAATCCCACACAATCCTTGGGCAACTGGAAAAGGCAGGAGACGGACAGAAGGGCCTGCTGGGAGGGTTTCCTCTCTGGCAGACAGAGGGCAAAGGCTGCAGACAGATCCTGCGAGAGGTCTGAGCTGGCTCTGCCGAAGTCTCCGGGCGATCTGGGAGGCCCCCGGGGCATGAGAAACCAAAGGGAGGACTTCTGTGGGGGCAGCACCTTTGAGGAGTGGGGTGAGGGACACCTGGCACGAGGAGGGTCTCAGAGTTCCAGCAAGGACACGCAGAGGAGCCAAGAAAATAAACTCCCTTTACCAAGTCTACACTCTCTCCCTGAGCCCAGCAGTGGAGAAGCAAGACTCCTGTGACACTCAGGTGGGGAGGGCGTGAGGAGGAGGCATGAGGAGGAAGGATCCTGAAGAAAGCGCCCTTAGAATCCAGGCCCCCAGGCTCAGGGGGGGCAGGTCCAGAACTCTGGGCCACTATGAGTCGCTCAGCACAAGCACACGGGTCCTCCTGGCCTTTTGAAGGTCATCACAGTCTCGGTGGCCATGAAATTGACGGACTTGTTGCCCCTCGGATATGTCTTACCCATTCTTCACCCCAGCCGCGTCCACACGGGCCTCTCTCTCTGCCGGAAGTACCAAATGGGGAGCAGAAAAGGGAGCCCCCTGTGGTGAGCTACTTTTGAGGACCTACTGAGTTCCAATTCCAGTTCTTCCCCTTAACCAACTGAGTGACTTGGAACAAGTTCCTTGGCTGCTGAATCTCAGTTTTTTCATCTGCAAATGGGGTTTCTCTTCCCTGAGCACCCCCCCCCCCCAATGCATTCAGTACCTGTTCTCATCTCTCATTTTACTGTTCTGGGATATTTTGTGCCCCCCCCCTCCCCCACTGCCGAGAGCAGAGCTAGTCAGTTCACTAAGTATGAGATTTGTTCCCCCTGTGACTCCTCTCCTTGTCCTGTCTGGGTTCTGGAGACAACAAAGCCCAACTTCCGGGGTGCCGCCTCCTCCGGGGCCTCACGGGTTGGGGTCTATGTGATGACTCCCATGAGCACCTGGGGCCAGAGCCCCGGGCTTCTGGATCCTGCCTTCCACAGCCCCTGGGGCAGCACTGAGCAGCCCATGGAGTAGCAGAAGGCACTGCTGGCGTGACCGCCCATTCTGGCGCCTCCTTAGACATGGAAGAAGTGACAGCCGCTGGGTGAGGCTCCCTGGGACGGAGGAGGTGCGGGGCCCACGGGGGCACCGGTGTCAGGGGGTGCGGGACAGAAGGGGCCCAGATTGGGAACAAAGGTCATCGGGCTCTGCAGAAAGCATCACTGCCGTGCCTCCCTCCCTGCCAACTTTGGCGAAAGAGAGAGGCACTCTGGGAGACGGAATTGGCAAGCTCCACAGCTGGCTGCCTTAGCAGGAAGCGGGGGAGGAGTCAAGGGCCAGAGAAAATCAGGAATGGGTGTAACACACCCAGATCTCTAAGCGTTTGAAAGGAGTCTACCAGATCCAGAGTGGTTGACCTGTGGCGGAGGACGGTCGAGATGGTTCTGGAGTGAATCGGTGGGTCACCACTGAGCAAACGCCGCAAGGCCTTGGCCGGGCTGATCACGTGTGCTTTGGCGCCCTCTTCTGGATTCACGTGATACACGCACACTGGGGGTATTGCTGGGGGTTTTACCCACATTTTAACACTTGGCCTTTGCTCTTCTCTCTGAACCACCCTTCCTGTAAGTGACACCCTCAAAACCGCAGGCACACTTGAGCAATGACATCAGTTGTGGACACCACGAGAGTCACCTCCCAGACACCATGAAAGGAAGGGCTTACTGACACATAATTATCATATTCGTCCGGTCCTGGGCAAATGTCAATGTTTGCTCATTGAAATTTGACCCCTCCACGCTAGAAGGAAAAAGAAAATAGCTTCTCGAGTTGTCTGTATATCTGACTTTCATTATTATGCCTTGGGACCCATGTCTGGAGTCCTCAGGGTCTCCAACTCGCCCACCAACCAAAGGTCCCAAACCTCGGTAGGGATTCGATCATGCAGGGAACCATGAAAATGAGAGGGCCAGAGTCATTCACTCATTCACTCACTCACTCACTCACTCACGCAGTCGGGGTTTCCTGAGCACCTCCCTTGCCTGAGCCCGGCACCAAGGATTCCAGAGACAGCTGTGGCATCTCTGTGGCGTTACGCTAGGCACACAGCCTGTGAAATCAAGCAGACGTGGGGCTGAATCCCAGCTTTGCTTTCCACAAGCTTCATGACACTGAAGGGTTTTTTTTTGCTCAGCGTTAAAGCTCAGTTTTAAGTCTCTATAGCCTCCTTCCGTGCTGAAACAGTTAGGGTTGTTAGCGCCTCCCTCCCAATGCTATCGTGAGGACTGAATGAGATCGCGTAGTAAAGCTCAGCTCTCAGAGCGGCCACTGCTGCTCCTGACGCATGGGGTGACCACCAAGTCTGGGAACAGACGCGAACGCTTAACAGCTTGTTGCCAGTTCATTGCGACGCATGATGAAATGATACTGTCTGTGTTTCCAGACTTTATGGCCACCCTATGTGTGCCCTGCCTTCGACCGGCTTTCAGTCTAGCCCTGTGGTTCTCAAAGTGTGGTCCCCGGACCAGCAGCATCACCATCACCTGGGAAACCTGTCAGAAGGGCAAATTCTCAGACCTTCTGAATTAGAAACTCTAGGGCTAGGGCCAATCTGTTTTAACAAGCCCTCCGGGTGATTTCGACGCACACTCAAGTTAGTGAACCACCAATCTAGGGAAAATAACACACATGTAAACAGTTACAACACCGGTGGGCTTCCCTAAAGGAGTGATGTCATGGGCCGAGTTTTCAAAGAAAGGCAAGTATTCACAGGTGGACACAAGCCCTGTGAGAGGAGAGATTAGCACTTGCAAAGGCTGGGAGGCATGGAAAAGAGGTATGTGTTGAGGGAACCACAAATGATCTGGTCTGGCAAACTGGGGAGTATGGGAGGTGAAGTCAGAGCAGGAAGGCAGGAAACCAGATTATGAAGCCCTTTGAAGTACCTGAGTAAGGAATTTCGATTTTATCTTGTAACTGACAGAAGCATGAAAGGTTTTTTTGTTTTGTTTTGTTCTTTTTTTTTTTTTTTTCTTGGAGTGACAAGGGGCAGGGGGAGGCGGGCACTGGGGATCCGAAATGGACTCTGTGCGGACAGCAGACAGCTCAGCGCGGGGCTCCAACTCACGAACCATGAGATCAAGACCTGGGCCAAAGTCGGACGCTTAACCGACCGAGCCACCCAGGCTCCCAAGCATGAACGGTTTTTAAAGCAGAATGATGTGACCAAAGCTGCACTCAGCAAAGAAGCATTTGTGCGGCAGTATGGCCTGGAGGCAGGAACACCAGTCGGGAACCTGCTAGAATGATCCAGGTGAGAGCCCATGTGGGCATGAAGTCAGGCTGTGACCATGAAAGAGATTTAGGAGGAGAATTGCCAGGCAGTGGGGCTTGAGGCTGTCTTGGAGGGATCTCCTCTGGTGTCGCTTCTTTATTTTTATCTTTTTAAGTTTATTTATTTTTAGAGAGAGAGCTCAAGCAGGGGAGGGGCAGAGAGAGAGAATCCCAAGCAGGCTCCACACTGTCAGTCCAGAGCCCCACACAGGGCTCGAACTCACGGACCGTGAGATCAGGACCTGAGCCGAAATCAAGAGTCAGTCGGTCACTTAAGCAACTGAGCCACCCAGGTGCCCGTCTGGTGGCACTTTCTGAGAAAGACGGAACTGGTGTTGGCGAAGAAAAGGTGAGGAGCTCGTGATGCTCCGGGCTGGTAGCCGGAGGCGTCAGTGACGCCTGTGTGGTTTACCTCCCAACATTTCCATTCATTTATTCCAGCAAATATCCCAGATTCCTCTCACACTCCGGCAAGGTTCTAGGACACAGTGGAGCATGAGATAGCCAGAATCTGTTCTCAGGGCTGACAAGGCAACGGGGAACACCACCGATGACTAAGTCAATATAGAAATATAGAAACGACAAACTTCCAAGTAGTGGCGGGTAGTATAAAGAAAAGTAAGAGGGTCTGAGGGTGCCTGGCTGGCTCAGTCTACACAGCATGAGACCCTTGAGCTCAGAGTTGTGAGTTTGAGTCCCACGTTGGGCATAAAGTTTACTTAAGAGAGAGAGAGGGTCTAAGGAAGAGCAGAGCAGGTAGTGAGGAACAGTCCCTCCGAGAAGATAACATTCGAGCTAAATGATACATAGGGGCCAGATGCACAAAAACAGGAGGAAAGTGCTCCCAGGCAGAAGGGACAGCAGATGCAAAGGTCCTGAGGTAAGCATGAATTTGGCACACCAGAGGAAAAGAAAGATAAAAATCACCGTAGCTGGCCTGTTATGGGAGATGAGGTCAGAAAGGGTCAGGGCCAGGCCAAGAAAGGGTCAGGGCCAGGCCACGGCAGGTGGTAAGTGTTCAGGGGTGGTCGAGATGAGGTAATACAGGTGGAAGTACTTAGTAGATGGTCTCAAGCACCAGATCCACCTAAGGAGTATGAAGATGGTTAGGATTTTTTTTTATAATTAATTTTTTTTTAATGTTTATTTTTGACAGAGAGAGAGAGAGACAGAACATGAATGGGGGAGGAGGGGCAGAGAGAGAGGGAGACACAGAATCTGAAACAGGCTCCAGGCTCTGGGCTGTCAGCACAGAGCCGGATGCGGGGCTCGAACTCACAAACCGTGATATCGTGACCTGAGCCGAAGTCGGACGCTGAACCGACTGAGCCACCCAGGAGCCCAGAAGATGGTTAGGATTCTTAACCGAAGCAGGGGTTTGGGCTCAATTTCAGGGAACGCTCAGGCTGTAGAAGCCACGTCCTAGCTGAACAGTCTCCGAAGCAGATAACTTGTCCATTTTGTTTTGTTTTTGTTTCAAGAAGATGGTTAACAGCCAAGCTGATGTAAAGGCTGGCTGGTCTGGAGGGAGGGTGGGCGCTCATGAGAGATGAATGAAGATTTGGAAGGAGAACAGGAGAGGGAGGAGATGAGGGGGGCCCTCCCTCCCCCGGCCGGGCAGGGGATGCCTCTGGCGGTGCCCACGCCCCAACCGTCTGCTCAGCCACTCTCTACCAGCCCTGTAGACTCCGAGGCCAGGCCAGGCACAGGCCTGAGCATGCCAAGCCTCGCCCGTGGGAACAATGCCAGGACCCAGCCTGCCTGGGAGATGGAGAGACCCAGGCCAAGGCAGCGGGAAATGAAACCAATCGGATAGACGGGGACCACCCCAGCCCAAAGAGTTCTCTTCTGCTTCCAAGGTTACATCCGGGGCGCCTTCCCCAGGTGTCCTGCCGGCTGCCGAGAGCACCAGCTAGCCTGGCCCACGGCGGAGCGTGACCAAACCCCAGGGAAAAACAGCACCGCACGTACCCCGCCACCTCCAGGGTCACAGATGCTCCGTCTAGGAGAGCAAGAGAGACGGAGTGGGCCTTGCCACGGCCCAACCTGCCTGTCCGCGCACCTCACTCACACCTTCCCTCCTCCTGCTCCACTCCCTGTCTCTTTCGGGCTTCCTCCCGCTCCGTCTCCTTCCTCGGAGACTTTTGTCCCACGGGGGTGTCTAAAGCAGCCGCTTTCCTTTACTTTGTTGAGCCATCCCTGCTCCCCCCAGCACTCCACCCACCCATCCAAACTGGGAAGACTCCCCATGATTGACACTGGCCCTCCCAGGCCAACAGAAACACACACACCCCATATGCGCACGTGCATAAACACACACACACACACACACACACACACACACACACACACACACCACCTAGCTTTCTCTGCCAGGCTGGAGGCCTCCTGGCCACTCACAGACCCCAGCAAGGCCTTCAGTGCAAGAGCAGGCCCCTTTAACAACCTCCCCCCACCCCCCACCCAGGGAGGCATCAGTGACCAAAACAGCAGGCCCAACAGCCACACCAGAAAGAAACTCCCATCTTACTCACTTGATGAAGTACACAGCTCCCTCCTGGGTAGAATCCACCTCCCAGCCTTTGGGCAACCCTGTGAGGAAGCAAATTCACAACATGACCCTCTCTTTCTTCTCAGCCCGGTACACCGGGTCTGCGCTCGGGAGGGATGGGGCCCGGAGAACCAGGAAAATTCACAGACCAGCCAAAAGTGCTCAAACCCACCTATCTCTCACCCTTTTTGGTCCGTCATCCCCATCGGTCTGTTTCTAGCAAAGAAGAAGAGGGATGGCAGTTAAGTGACCGAATGGATCGCTACCTTACAGGGTTTGCTCGTTCATTCGACAAGCTTTTCCTGAGCAGCTACTCTGGGCCAGGCCCTGCGCCAGCCCCAGGGACCCAGCGGTGAACGCACAGGTGGTTCCCCTGGAAGGGCGGTCCCACAGCCCTCTCCCGACCCAGAAGCACAAGCAAGATCCAAGGGCGGATCCCTTGCCCCAGGCCTCACAGGTGATTAGCACCCAAGATCAGAACAGGACTCAAGCCTCCAAACCCCAGGCCAGTATCATTACCACCAGCTTCTGCTGCTTCTGGACAAGATACTGAGGACTTTTTCTTGCGATGAGAACTTTTAGGATTTACCCTTGGCAACTTTACTGACTATAGTCACTGTGCTGTACATTATATATTTCCTTATTTTCTAACTGGAAGTTTGTACCTCTTGACCTCCTCCACCCATTCAGCCCCCCACCGGCTCCCCTCCCCTCCAGCAACCACGGTTCTATTATCAACGAGTTGTATTTAGCCTGTTCTTCTGTCTTACTGTTTAGATTCCACGTAAAAGGGAAATCATACGGTATTTGTCTTTCTCATTTCACGTCGCACACCCCTCTCCGGGTCCATCCTTGCTGTCACAAGCGGCAGGATTTCATTCTTGTTTATGGCTGAGTAGTATTCTATCAGATATATACCACATCTTTACCCATTCATCGACCATATTGCTTTCCAGAGTGGCTGTAGCAGTCTGCATTCCCACCAACGGTGCATGAGGGTTCCCTTTTCTCTTGTATCCTCGCCAATGCTTGTGGCATCTAGTCTTTTTGATTAGAGCCATTCTGACAGCTGTGCTGTAATATCTTGTTGTGGTTTTGACTGCCCTTCCCTGAGGATAAGTGATGTTAAGCATCTTTTTGTGTGTCTATTGCCCATCTATATGTCTTCTTTGGAAGGATGTCTCTTCAGGTCCTCTGCCCCCTTTTTGATCAGAATGTTTTTTGTCTTGGGTTATGTGTTCTGTGTGTTGTGTGGGTTTTTTGGTTTGGTTTTGTTTTTGCTATTGAGTGATACGAGTTCTTTATGTATTTTGGATATTAACCCCTTATCAGATACATGACGTGCAAATATGTTCTCCCATTCTGTACGTCGCCTTTTCATCCTGTGGATGGTTCCCTTGGCTGTGCAGAAGCTTTTGAGTGTGATGCGGTACCATTTGTTTATTTTTGCTTTTGTTGCCCTTGCCTTTAGAGTCAGCTCCAGAAAGTCATCACCAAGACTAGGGTCAAGGAATTTATTGTCTTCTAGGAGTTTTATGGCTTCAAGTCTTACATTCCAATCTTTAATCCATTTTGAGTTCATTTTTGTGTATATGTAAAATAGTGGTCTAGTTTCATTCTTTTGCATATAGCTGTCCCGTTTTCCCAACACCATTTAAAGAGACTGTCCTGGGGCACCTGGGTGGCTCAGTCAGTTAAGCATCCAACTCTTGACTTCAGCTCAGGTCATGATTTCATGGCTCATGAGTTCGAGCCCTGCATCGGGCTCTGCAGTGGCAGTGCAGAGCCTGCTTGGGATTTTCTCTCTCTCCCTCTCTCTCTGCACTCCCCCCCCCCCAGTTGCTCTCTCTCTCAAAATAAATAAATAAACTTTAAAAAAAAATTTAGAGAGACTGTCCTTTCTCCATTCCATATTCTTGCCTCATTTGTCATAAATTAATTGACCATATATGCATAGGTTTATTTCTGGGCATCCCTGAAATAAATACCATTCAATCATGGTAAATGTATTGAATGTATTGAATCATGGTAAATCCTATTAATGTATTGTCAAAGGCGGTTTGCTAATATTTTGTTGAGAATTTTTGCAATTATGTTCATCAAGAATATTGGCCCATAATTTTATTTTTGCCTGGTGTCCTGGTCAGGTTTTGGTATGAGGGTAATGCTGGCCTCATAAAATGAGTTTGGAAGCATTCCTTCCTCTTCAATTTTTAGAAAAGATCAAGAAAGATAGGTATTAAATCTTCTTTGAATGTTTGGTAGAATTTACCCATGAAGCCATTTGGTCCTGAGCTTTTGTTTCTTGGGAGGTTTTTGATTAGTGATTCCATTTCCTTACCAGTAATTGGTCTATTCACACTTACTATTTCTTCATGGTTCAGCTTGAGAAAGAAGATGGCATGTTTCTAGAAATGTATCCATTTCTTCTAGGTTGGGTAATTTACTAGCATATAATTGTTCATAGTAGTGTCTTATGATCCTTTGTATTTCTGTGGTGTCAGTTGTAACTTCTCCTTCACTTCTGATTTTATTTACTTGAGCCCTCTCTCTCCTTTTCTTGGTGAGTCAAGCTAAAAGCATGTCAATTTTATCTTTTCGAAGAGCCAGCTCTTAGTTCATCTTTTTTATTGTCTTTTCCAGTCTCCATTTCATTTATCTCCACCCAGAGATTTGTTATTTCCTTCCTTCTACTAACTGTGGGCTTCACTTCTTGTTCTTTTTCTAGTTCCTATATAGGTGTAAAGTTGGTGTGGTTATTTGAGATTTTCTTGTTTCCTGAGGTAGACCCATATTGCTATGAACATTCCTCGTGGAGCTGTTTTTGCTGCATCCCAGAGATTTTGGTATGTTGTATTTCTGTTTTCATTTGTCTCAAGGTATTTTTTCATTCCTCCTTTGATTTCTTTGTTGACCCATTGGTTGGTCGGTAGCATATAGCATCCACATATTTGTGATTTTTCCAGTGTTCTTGTAATTGACTTTTAGTTTCATACCATTGTGGTTTGAAAAGATGCTTGATATGATTTCATTCTTCTTAAATTTACTGATACTTGTTTCGTGTCTTAAAATGTGATCTACTTTGGAAAATGTTCCATGTGTCCTTGAGAAGAACGTATCTTCTGGTCTGGGGTGGAACGTTATGTCTGTAACCATTAAATTCATTTGATCTAATATGTCATTTAAGGCCATTTAAGGTCATTAATTCTTCTCTGTTGATTTTCTGTCTGGTTAATCTAGAACAAAAATTTTTTAATAGCACCTCTGAAAAAAAAATATCCATGGAAATGCTCAGAGCAGAGAATCACAGGCTTACAGAGTGAGCAAAACCTGAATAGATACAGAAGGTGACCGTGGCTTGGAGGTGCCCAGGCACTCCCTGCAGGTGGCTGCAGCCCCTAAGAGTGAGGCTCTATTAGCACTCTATCTCTTAAGAGCGTTCTATTAGGTACTGTTTCATCCTACCCATCCCCCCAAAAGAGCATCCTGCCTCCCTGACAAACAGGATTCCTCCACCCCAAGGCAGAGGAAGGGTCTTCTGAGAAACTCAAGGGAAACCACTGTCCAAGGTGGAGACAGGCAGGGCACTGGTGGAGATCGTTCCTTTTGGGCGTGCAAGAGCCCTGTGGCTGACCTATTGTAAAACATGTGTGGATGCTCTTGATAGATGATCACTGCCACCTGTCTGGTCAGGCCAAACACCTGCCTTGTGTATGAGGTTTTACAAAACATAGCCATTCAGTCTTGGTCTGAATCTCTCCCGCCATATTATCAGCTGCCTCAGGGCACAAGCTGCTGGAGAGCAGAACCTGGGTTCTATAGAGTGGTGGGCCCAGTCTGTATAATTCATTTTATTCACCTCTATTTCTCAAGGGTCTAGATTTCCATGGTTAGTGTTGGTGGTGATGCTGCTGCTTCAAAGTATCAGGGAAGCCAGTGAACCCAGCTCCCCTCCCAGGGCTTGGTCCATAGAAATAATAACACCAGCTACCACTTAGTGCTTCCTTCCTCTCAGCTACACATTTTACCACTGTTAGCATATTTAATTTGCACAAAAGTAGTATATAATAGGCATTGGCTTGAACATTTTTATAGACGAGGAAACTGAGGCCCAGAGAGGTTAATCAACTTGCTTAAGGTCACACAGGAAGTGTCTGGTCTGGGATGTGAGTCTGGTCTCGACTGCCTCCAAAGCTGACATTCTTTCCTCTGTGCTGCTCCATAAATGCTACTTGTTCCCCTCTGTCCCTGTGGGAGGACGTTCCCATTCAGAAGGGCGTGGGTTGGCAGTCTCCCCAAGTAGAGGGATCCCCATTGGGTCAGAATCATAAATAATCCTGCCACTGTGATGTGCCTGGGAAAGAGGCCAGCGTGGATTTTGTCCCCTGCCTTTTCCAGCAACTTCCCTCCACACTGCCCTCTCTGCCCGGGCAACACCAAGAAGTGCTTATATTCCTGTCCAGGCGGAGTGCCCGCTGAGGCAGCTGCCCTCCCAGCAAGCTTCAGGGGCATCTTAACCCCTTCCCAGCCTCGGACAACCAGTTGGCTGCAGCCCAAAATGAAGTAATTGGCTCACAGGCTTTTATCCATCTTCTGGTCCTACCTAGGGCCATAGCGAGGTACACGGAATCAAATTTTAAACACGGAGAGCAGCAAAAACAGCAACCCAGGAGAGGGACACAGCCCGATCTTGGGATAAGAGGCCTTACTTCATGTCAGAAGTAACAACAGTGACCACAGCGATAGCGGTCACCTTCATTGATGGTGATTCTCCCGGGTAGCCTTTGCTATCATCTTCGGAGGTTCGCGGTCCTATCCCTATTTTGCCAATGAAGAAGAGCCAAGTCCCGGAAGATTTAAGCCCCTTGCTCAAGACCACCCTGAGAGAAAGTAGAGTCAAGATTGGAGCCCAGGCCTCTCTGCCTCTAGAACTTAGGCATTTCACCCTGGCACGGCTTTGTGCAGCTGAACGGCCTCGAGCCAGGTACTTCCCCTCTGTTCTTCGATCTTCCCACCCTTGAAAGAAGGCGTTGGGTTCCAGGGTCCCTGAAGTCCCTTCCAGCCCTGACAACACAATGATCCTAGCCCAGAATCTAAAAGAAAGTAGGCTCTGGGCAGGCCAACACTTACTTAACCCAATGTGTCCCGCAGTGCTGGCTGTGTCCCGTGAGCGACCCAGACTCCTAGAACCACGTGGTGTGCAGTCAGCGGAAGGGCCAGAAGGCCAGCGAGGGTGGGTCTGTGGCAGCATTCTGAAGAGGAACACTGCCTGTTCACTCGAAGTACCCCGGCCCTTCTCATTCTTGGTGTCTCTGCCTCCCCAGGTTAGACTGAAATTCCGCCTGTACGTGTCCTCACCTTCCCACTGGCCTGGGCTAGCACTGGAGTCTGCCCTACAGTAAGCAGTCAGTGTGGGCCCCGCGCCCTTTTCTCTCATGTCCCCCCACCCCCACCCCCACCCCAGTGTGAAGGCATTCCTACTAGCCATGTGGGGCAACTTAAATTTGAATGAATTCAAACGTTAACAGTTCACTTCCTCAGCCACACTAACCACGTTGCAATCGCTCAGTAGCTATTTGTGGTTAACGGTGACTCTGCTGGGCAGCTCAGAGAGAGAACATTTCCATCATGGCACACGGTTCTATGGTACAGCACCAGGAGCTGGGATTACGCCTAGCTCAGGAGCTCTGAAGGTGGAGAGGAGTTTCTGACTGGGCAGGGGGATGACAGAGGGGTCAAATCTGTGTCCTCAAAGATCGGTCCCATATGCTAACTACAGAGCTGGAAACTCAGAAAGACCTCAAGGTGAGCATCAAGGCTCCTGCACCCTCCCCAGGTGGTCCAAATGCTAAGCTGAATCCATCCGTGCCGAAAAGAAAAAGTCAGAAGCCAAGTCAGGGCAGTTATGCTGCCTCAAGCCATCGCTTCCTCCTCAATTGCAAAGGCGGGGACAGCCAAGCTCCTTACCTGGGCTGGAGGAGTGTCCACTCTGGATCGGTGATTCCGTACCAGGGTGCACCCAGCTGGTTGACTTTTCCTCATCGCTACAAAAAAAAATAAAAAACCAATAAGAAAGTGTCAGATACTGGGGCGCCTGGGTAGCTCAGTCGGTTAAGCGTCCGACTTTGGCTCAGGCCACGATCTCACGGTTGTTGGGTTGGAGCCCCGCGTCGGGCTCCGTGCTGACAGCTCAGAGCCCGGAGCCTGCTTCGGATTCTGTGTCTCCCTCTCTCTCTGCCCCTCCCCCGCTCGTGCTCTGTTTCTCTCTGTCTCAAAAAAACCACAAAAACCCATAAAAAAAAAAGTCTCAGATACAATAGAGGCTTCCCAGAGTAGGACATCCCTCTCCCAATTCACACCAACACTGACGGTCTGATCCCAGGCACGTGAGATAGATGAATCCACACAGCCATTCATTCATTCACATGCACAAAGCATTTACTGAGTAGATGCTGAGGATTCAGACATAAATAACATCTGACCCTGACCTCAAAGAATTTATCACCCACGGGGGAAACAGACATATAAAAAGATGGTTGCAATGTAATATAATAGGAAGTATACCCTATCCCTATTATAGCTACGCATAGAGAGCGTTATCCCACCACAGAGGAGGAAGTGCTATCCGGGACGAAATTAAGGAAGGGGAACGGCACGAAGGGTGCGCTAAGGAGGTGACATTTGGGGTGACAGGTGAAGCCTCTGGGGAGAACGGCGAAGGTACTTAACTGGCAGCTTCTCAAGGGATACGAGAGGAGGAGGCTAGGTGAACCCCTAGTCCTTGGGTGTCTCAATGTTAAATATTTTCGTTCACAACAGTCCTTCACATGAGGAATTTTACAGATGATGAACCTGAGGTTCAGAGAGGTTAAGGGACTTGCCCCAAATCCTATGATCGATAAGTGATGAAGCCAGGATTCTAACCGCTCACTCCCGGCAAGCTGGGCTCCCCAAGACCACAGAGCCGCTGGGTCTAGACTGGGAGGCAGATGAACCCATCAACATTTCTCCACCCCCACCAACCAAATGATATTAATTTTTCCAGAGCCAGATGTGACCCACACGAGGCACCTGACTTTCTGGGCCAACCCAGGCACGTGGAGGAGAGGAGTCTGTATCACCTGCATCATCCAGGCTTTGGGGTGGGGCCTGTCTTGGGGTCCAGGACAGGACTCTACTCGCTGATGTTAAAGTATCCTTAATACTTTAATTAATATAACAAATCTCATTACGAAGTTTTATTGAAGTAAGATATACAATTTACAATGCTGCACATAAAGCGTACCGTGTAAAGTGTTGACATGTATATATACCTGTGAAACTATCACCAAAATCGAGATGTGAACCCCCCAATTTTCCTTTGTGCCCCCTCATAATTCCTCTCTCCCACGCTGTCAGCTCTTTCCACCTGCACCGCCCCCCCAACAACAACTAATTTGCTTCCTGTTACTATAGATTAGTTTGCATTTTCTAGAGTTTCTAGAATTGTATATAAAGGAATCATGCAAGCTAGACTTCTTTGACTTCTTTCTTATTTTCTTCCTCCTTCTCTCCTTCCTTCTCTCCCTTTCTTCTCTCTCTCTCTCCCTTCCCTCTCCGTGGTAACATGTGTTCATAGTTGATTCCGCTTCATTACCGAGTAGTATTCCATCACAGAATATACCACGGTGTCCATCTACTCACCTGGTGATGAACATTCAGGTTGTTTTCAGGTTGGGCCATTACAAACAAAGCTGCCAGGGACACCTATGCCTAAGTCTTCGTGTGGACACATGCTTTCTTTTTTCACTGGACTCCACTAATGTTTCTCTAAGTTTGGACACCTGCTACAGGACGGGATTTCCCAGTGGACTCACCCGTCTGATGAGGAGACAAGAAACAAAGTCACCGTTCTGGTGCCCCCAGGACCCTCGAACCGTTGTGCGCACACAGAGATGCCCTGTGTCGTGGCCTTTGGTGCCGGGAGGCAGTGGGAGAGGAAGCCCAGGAAGAGGAAAGCCAGCCAGTGTGAACTTTAAGTGTGCGGGGAAACTCACGCCCTTACACTTCCTCTTCAGCCACCCGGACACCTTCTGGCCCCGATTCCTCTTCTCCTCTCACATCATTCCCTCAGACGACCATCTCCACGCGTCCTGGACATCATGGACAATCCCAGGGTCACAGAGGTGGACACAATCCCGCAATCTCAACGTCTTTCCCCTGTCGTTCTGCTACTCCCCTTGCCAGCTCCTGGCCCAGAACGATGCAGTCACAGGCTGTCTCCACCCCTGGCTTTGGGCTGACAGAGAACTGTGAAACTGGGAGGACCGATGTCACTGCAAACCCACAGTCCCCACGCTTAGCTGGTCCCTAAGTGCCACCTAGAATCTTCTTCAGGGGCCCCGGCCAGTTGCCATTTGCAGAGTGTTCTAAAGCTTCCCCATCAACCTCAATGCCCTCACCAGCCTCTTCTTTCCTCCCCCTTCCCCGTTCTCAATGGACAATCTTATCACTTACTTCAAGAAAAACTAGAAACCATCAGTCAGGAGCTTCCTCAATACGCCCACCCAGCCACCCCCAAAAGCACCCATATCCCCACGTTAATACTTGTCTCTAGGGGCACCTGGGTGGCTCACTCAGCCAGTTAAGCGTCCGACTGCAGCTCAGGGCATGATCTCATGGTCCACGGGTTCGAGCCCCACATCGGGCTCTGGGCTGACAGCCCAGAGCCTGGAGCCTGCTTCAGATTCTGTGTCTCCCTCTCTCTCTGCCCCTCCCCCGCTCACGCTCTATCTGTCTCTCTCTCAAAAATAAATAAACATTGAAAAAATTTGTTAAAAAATACTCGTCTCTACATGAAGAAGCGGCCTTCCTCCACGTAAGGCTAATCTCTCTGCCTGGGTTATAGTCCCCATCATCTCCTGTTTTTTCCAGAACTTTATTCTATTGAGTATCACAAGATTGTCTCTTCCACTTCTCTCTCCCTCTCAGGTCATCGTCTGCTTAGCCCCACTCTGGTCTTTGTCTTCTGGTCTGAACCCTCCGCCTCCCCTCCCAGCTTGTTCCTCTTCTTACTGACCCAGCATCCTTCTTGGAAACTGGTCCCCTCTAGCTGTCCCCACTTCCTGATCTCCCTCTCATCCATCCTTTGCAGTCTGGTTTCTGTCCTCAGTCCTCCCCTGAACCCACTTTTCTTAGAAGTCAGTAAAGACCTCCTTAGTTCTAGCCACTTTCCAGTTTTAAGCTCATTTGGCCTTTCCACTCTTGACTGTTCCTTCCTCTTACCATCTCTCTCCTCCTCCTGCTAGGGAAGTGCCCTTCCCTCGCTATGATCCTGCAATCTCTGGTCTCTCTTCCTCTATCCTTTCCTTCTACACTGGTGCTGCCTGGGTACCCCCATCGTCTTGGTCACACATTTCTGGATGGTTCCACCCCTATGCAACGACTCCCAGGACTTCCTCTCCAGCCCAGGCCGCTGTCTGTACATCCACTTGCCTGTCAGACATGACCTCCTGAAGGTCCCGCAGGGACTTCAAATTCAATACTTTCCCCTGAATCTATACGCCCCCTAAAATCCGCTCCTTGTCCCATACGCCTCATCTCTGTCACACTCAAGTTAAAACCTCTGAGATTCATCTTTGATTTTTCCTTTTCCCTCTCTTCCCCGACATTCAGGCCATAAATGAACACCCTCCTAAAGATTTCTCCTAACTCTCCTCCTTGTAACCTCACCACCTAAATCCAGGCCTCATCATCTGCCTCCTGGACTTCAGCAGTCACCCCTGACTGCTCTCCAAACCCCAAGTTTCTCCCCCTACGCCCCTGTTCAGCCTTTAAGTCATCATCTGCCCACACAGCTGCCAGAGGGATCCTTCCAAAACCCAGGTCTAGGTGTGTCAATCCTCTTAAAAATCTCCTTTGGGGGGTGCCTAGCTGACTCAGTCGTAAGAATGTGTGACTCGTGATCTCGGGGTCCTGTTTGGTGTCGAGATGACTTAAATAAAACAAAAAATAAATAAATAAAAATAAAGGGGCACCTGGGTGGCTCAGTCAATTAAGCGTCTGACTTGGGCTCAGGTCACGATCTCACAGTTTGTGGGTTCGAGCCCCGCGTCAGGCTCTGTGCTGACAGCTCAGAGCCTGGAGCCTGCTTCGGATTCTGTGTCTCCCTCTCTCTCTGCCCCTCCCCTGCTTGCACTCTCTCTCTCTCTCTCTCAAAAATAAAAAACATAAAAAAATTAAAAACAAACACACAAATAAGTGAATAAACATTTTAAAAATAATAAAAATAAAAATCTCCTTTGGTTTCCTATCACCTGCAGGACCAAGTTCAAACCCCTTAGCCTAACACACAAGGCCTCTCCAAAGCTGCCCCTTCTTATTGGTCCTGCCCCCTCTTCTGCAGCACCCCTGCAGCCTCCACTCCATCTCCACTGACCCCCCCTCAGAGTGTTCTAGACAACCTGTGCCCTGGCACTCATCAGCGCCCTCCTTCCCACAGGCCTCTGCGTCAGGGCCCCTTTCACCCTGGTCCTCTGCTCCAGAATCAGCCCAAATGTCTCCTCCTCCAGAAAGTTCTCCCTCCGCTCCCCAAAGAACGTCAGTTCTTTTTTTCTTGTGTTCCTAGACCATCATGCAAATACCTTGAGAATATATCCCATTATTTCCCAAGTATTTATTTGCATTTTCTCCCTATCACCTTCAAGGAAAAACCTGTATCTTACTGTTGTTTTTTTTTTTTTAATCTCTAATGCCTCGCGGTGTGGCACACAAACAGTGGCTACTCGAATGTTCGCGGAGTGAAAGGCCAAGAGAAGCTGGAAGGCACGCAAGAGTCTGGGAAGAAAGACGAGGACAGCCAAATTAACCACTTCAGCTGAGGAGCTCCTGGAAATACACAGGCGAAGGCCCCGCCCCAGATGTGGATCTCTGGAGGCGGGGCTCGGGAAGCGGCCTTTTCTCCATCCATTCCTCGGGTGATTTACATGGACTCAAAAGTCTGAAACCACTGACCAAAGGGACTCCGGTTTCAATACCGGTGAAGTTCTGTTATTTAAGAATCTGACCCAGGATGGAGAACTTCAGTGGAGCTAATTTCTAACATAATCTAATTACAGCATCAATTATGATCATGGCGATGATAATTACAGAAGAAAGGCCTAAAGCAAGTGTGGCAACGGAGAAGCAAGGGGAAAATCCGCTGGCTTCCTTGGGCTCCAGTTCGGTGCTGGAGGGAAAGCAGTGCTCTAAAGTCAGCGGGTACCGGGCTTGGCCAGAGCTCTGATTAACAAGTGGTTTTATCTGGAACAAGTACCCTTCCTCTCTGTAGACCTCACCTCCCCATCTGAAAAATGAGGGGGTTGCAGCCAAGGCTCCCTTTCAGCTCTAATGTTCTGTGAGTGGCTATCTTGAGGAAGAAAAAACCCATCATGTGTGGGTAACAGTTCAGAATGCTGTGCTTCTAGACTTGCTACATTATCGGGAGATTTCTATCCTGGCAAAGAACGACTATAGCAGGAGCGGGCCAAAATCGCACCAGCGAGGCCACTCTGTTATAATGAGATTATGCCAGAGCCATTTTGGTTTATGAAATTAATATAACGGTACTAATATATTACTGAGAGCAGCAGAGGCTCCCTCTCCTTAAAGAATGCCAAATGCGCCGTGGGCATCTTCTCCTTCCCCTTGACCACACAGCCCCATAAAGGAAGCAGGAAGGGAGAGGGGCTGTCTTCCTGGCAACACAGAGTCCTGGGATGAGGGACGGCCAGGAACTGGTGGCTGAGACAGGGTCTCCTGGTGCGATGTCTCTGAGCCCAAGTGTTCTGTAGGAAAATATGGTGGGGGAGGGGGCAAGAGAAAGAACATACCCCTGGCCCTTTCAGGGGACGGGGTTGAAAGGAATGACGGGCCCACTGGACACTGGGTCCAATCATCCTTCTTCGGGCACCCGCTGCCCCCCCCCCCCGTCCCCCGTGAATGGGGACCAGCCGGAAAGGCCCGCACCTGCCCTGCCGCGCCCTGCCTTTCCAGAGGAGGACATGCCCAGCCTTAGCTGGACCTTGACCCATTGAGGAAAAGGCGGGAGACACATTCAAACAGGCGGCGATAAACTTATTAGTCATGCCTGCCTTTCCAGCCATCGCTTCCCCCTACCGCTCAGCCTGCCCCCCGCCCTGCCACCTTCCAAGTTGGACAACTCGAAAGAAAACATAAAATGGCAAAACGAGAGAGACCAACGTACTTGATGAAGAAGATTCTCCCACCGCGGTCAACTCCGTAGGTCCACCGGCCGGGCAAGTCCAGCCAGTCAATCTCATCGGCCATCTCGGCCCCTCTCACTCTGGGCACCCCCCCCCGGGGCGCGGGGCTGACGGGGGGGGGGGAGTTGGGGGGGGTGGAGGGCTTCCTGCCCAGCAGCCCCCACTGTCCGCCCTCCCGCAGGCGGGGAGGGGGACGGAGGTGGGGGGGGGGGAAGGGTCCTTGCGGGGCGCCGGCCTCTCACTGAAGGCGGCGGGCCGCCAGCCGGGCAGCAGGGAGCAGGCGAGACTTAACCCCGGCGGGGCCGGGCCCCCACTCCAGCCGCCGCCTCCCCGCCCGGAGCCCGCTTCGGACGCCTCCTCAACTTAACGCCGGGCAATCCGCGCCGCGGGGGGTTCCGACGCTCCCTCGCCGGACTGCTGGCCGCCGCGCCGAGCGCTGTCCCCTCCCCGCCCGCAGCCGCCCGAGGAGCAGGTCTCCGTGCGCGAGCGAGGGGTGTCGCCTCTTCGCTCCCAGCTGCGAACCTGCACTTGAACCGCCGGCCGGCCGAGGGGAGGCGGGGCCGCGCCGCCGCCGCCGCCGAAGGTAATTCACAGCCGGGAGGACTAACAGCGGCAGCTCGGCGGGTCCCCAGCCCCCGGCGCGGGGCGCGGGGAACCAGTTTGGCCGAAAGAGCTTTGAATGACGAACCTAGGGGACACGTCCGGCCCCTGACCAGAAAAGGGCGGGTGGTCAAACCTGGTTCTGCTTGGAGGGAGGTTAGTAGAGGAACAAAGGTCAAATGCAGGGAAGGGTGGCACGCACGGGTGTGGGCAGCAAGGGGCCCTGGATGTCAGCCTCATTAGTCAAGCCAGCTCTTACTTTTGTTTCTGAGCACTTCCTCCAAGAAGCCTGCCATGACTAAGGAGAATCGGAGGGAGACCTTAGGAACACACCCAGAGAACAGCAGCTTTTGTGTCCCTTCCCCCTAACTTGCACCAGAAACGGAAAAAAGAAAAAAAGAAAAAAAAAAAAAAAAGGACTGGAATGTGTTCTGTGCACAGAATGCAGGTTGCAAACATTCAAAAGTGGCATATCAAAAATAGTATTGCTGGAACCCACAGTTCTGCTGTCTCTGTATCGAAGTCCGGGTGTAGTGAGCTTTTCCCAACTTACTCCGGACCAGCCCCTGGGGCTCCTATTAGGTCCACACCGTTCCAATCCATGTGTTAAACCCAAGGGAGTCATTAGACAATGAGAAAGACACCTGCCTTTAGAGGAAGCAACGTGTTGCACGGCAGCTGCCAAGTATGTGTGGAGTGAGCGTGCTCACTGTGAACATTCTAAGGGATTTGATCCCTGTTCCACCTAGGAAATCGTGTCTGCCCATGTGTTACCTCCTCCGGGAAGCCATGCTTGACTCCACCCCAGATTGATTTGTCTGTCCATCCTGTCTGTCATGAGGCCTTGTTAATAACCCTGCGGTGGAACTTATCACACTGTAATGCAATCCTTGATTTACTCACCTGCATGAGGCAGGGGCTCATCTTACGCATTTCTGTAGTCCTAGCACCGACCTGGGGCACCTAATTAATGTTTGATGATGACCGATACTGTCATAGCTGCGAACATCCCTTAACTCTAACCACAGTCCTGTACTTTGGGACCTTATTTAGGGGTCTGCTGAATATAGCCAGGAGCCTCATTGAGGTGTGCGTAGAGCGTGTTTTCTGGAAAAAGAAACAGACAGTGAGCCTTCCCAGGTATCCCAGTGCTCAACCTGGAGGACGTAACATGTATGCATCTGACAGTGAAGGTAGAGGATGCCTCAGAGAACATCTGGTCCAATCCTCTTGTTTTAAATATGGGAAACTGAGGAACTAAGAGAAGGGGCTGATTAAGGTCACTGAGCGAGTGGTGGCAGACAAGGATGTGCCCACCAATGTCCGGGCCAGAACTCTTGCCATTACATTGTGTTGCCTCCAACTCTGGGAATTCACTCTGCCAACGTTTCCAAGTTGAGTCCTGGATGCCAGGTCAAAGCTGAGCCCGTTCTGCGGATGCAGAGGAGTAGTAGAACCCCACACCCAACTTTGTCCTCCCTTCTCAGATCCTAGGGGTTTCTAACCGAAAAAGCTGCGTTGGAGAGCAAAACAGAGCTACACCTGAGAAGCACAGGTGAGGCCCTGTGCCACTAACTTCCTGAATGGGGGAGGCTGGGAGGGTCAGGGATCAGGCTCCCCTCCAACTTCAGTCGCCTGTCCACAGTCCCCAGTCTTGTGAAACACCTGTAAGGGACTCATCCTGCTGATAAAGCACAGAGCCACCTACCCAGCCCCTGTGATATCGAAGGATCTGAACCCCCAGAATTATTGCCAAGATGCCCCCAGGGAAAATACCAGCAGCCAGGGCGCTCCCAGTCTAACCTGAGCAACCAGTAAGGGCAGCTGCTTGGGCCGAATGTGGGTGGAAATAGGGGTTGAAGTGACATATATTTGAAAACACGTATTCTGCCGCTGTCGTCTTTGAGGTGTAGGGGTTCCTGTTGGTTTCTTCACGAGATTTTTGCATTATTTGTCTCTAATCCACCCTGGGGTTCCTTAGAATCTTTACCTAGACATGAAAAGGGTGTTGGTTGAGATTTTGCAATTTTTTTTTACTCATGTGAAAGAAGCAGTCAGTTTTGAAAATACTTTTCCAATTGTGGGGTATCCTCACCAGTGGCGTTTCACATTGTAGATCTTGTTTATCAGTTGTGATCAGTATCAATACTGCTCAGAAAGACATTTTATCAAAGGAGTTCAAAATGAGGCAGAAAAGGAGTAGTAAACTCAAATAAACACAGCCCCTGCTTCAACAGTTACCTGGAAGAGAGCAGGGGGGTTGATACGTTGAAATGAAAACCTTATGTGCTTTGTGGACCAGTTAAAAATGTAGTTGTTTTCCCCTGAAGCAAATTTTATTTTACTTTTTTAAAAGGCAACAAAGCATATGGATAAAAAGTACCTGTAATATTTAGAAATGATTCTGATCCTCTCATATATTTTGAGGCCTCAGATTCATCACTTATATATATTATGCTTTTCATTTGGTACCAGTGGTGGGGTGAAAAACAGCCCCTAAAGCTGTCCACGTTAAATCCCTGGAATCTACGAATGTGACCTTATTTGGAAAAAAGGTCTTTGCAGATGTAATTAAGTTAAGGATCTGGAGATGAAGAGATGATCCTGATGACTCGGGTGGGTCCTAAATTCAATGACAAGCATCCTCAATAAGAGACACGCAGGGGGAACTTTGAAGCAGACCAAAGGGGAGGAGGCAATGTGACCACAGAGGCACAGATTGAGGTGATGTGACCACAAGTCAAAAATATGGACAGCCACCAGAAGCTGGAAGAGGCAAAGAAGGAATTCTCCACCCCACCCCGCCCCCGCCCGAGCCTCCAGGGGGAGTGTGGCCCAGCCAACCTCTTGATGTTGGACTTGGGGCCTCCAGAACTGTGAGAGAATGCATTTGGGTCGTTTTAAGCTTCCCAGGTTGTGGTGACTTCTTACAGAGGACCTCGGAAATTAATGCAGTTCTTGTAAAAAAATCTTACTGAGGCCTCAAGGAAATGTCTATTATCTTGACTTGTCCAATATCTAATCTCCTTTCTTCTGTTAATGGCCCCTGAATTTCCTTTCTGACATGGTCCCTTCTGCCACTCTCAGCCCATGGGGGTTGGATGGGCTGGCCTCGCCCCACGCCAGCCCTACTGGGGGGCAGGGACTGTGGCACGGATGTGGTGAATCTGACTCTCTGTTCCCCTGGCCATAGTGATTGGTTTAGGAAAGGACACATGACTCAGACCAAATCAATGAGATTTACTTTTTTTTTTTTAAGTTTATTTATTTATTTTGAGGGGGGAGTGCAGGAGGGGCAGAGAGAGAAAGAGAGAGAGGAAAGAGAGAGAATCCCAAGCAAGCTCCACACTGTCAGCGCAGAGCCCGATGTGGGCACTTGAAATTACGAACTGTGAGATCATGACCTGAGCCGAAACCAAGAGTCGGATGCTTAACCGACTGAGCCTCCCAAGTGCCCCAGTGAAATTTACTTTTTTTAAAGGACCCAGAATCCTCAGGTAAAATCCCTTTTTCTCTTGGATTTGAAGCTGGCAATTGTTGGGAGCTCCTGGGATCTTCGGGTGGGAGAGGCCGCTGAAAGGGAAACCAATGCAGGAAAAAGTGGAACCAGAGATAAGGAGAGCCCGGGTCCTCCTTATATCCCATGAGCCCTCGGACCCAGCTCACCAGAGGACGCACTACCTCTGGGATTTCAACCTGTAGGTGCCCTTATTTGCTTCAGCCTAGTTTGAATTGGGTTTCTGCCCCTAACAACCAAAAAGTCCTGACCAATACAAAGGTCACAGTGTCTCGTGTTTCTTTTCCTTTGGTGTAAACAATGTGGTTTTTTTTGGGGAAAGCCAGTGAGATAACCACCTGCATTTTTTGTGATGCCAAGAACGAGAACGCTTCTCTTTCAAGAAAACCACAATTTTAGATCAAGAGAAGATCTGAGTGATCATCTCATCCGAAGCCTGCATTTTCCTCTTGGAGGACACAGGGAAACTCAGGAAGAACCCAGAATTGTGGCAATTCCACAGTAGAATTCCACAACTCGGGTCTCCTGGAAACCCAATCTGCAGCAGAAAGCTAGATTTCAAGACATTTACTTTATCGTGTAAACGTATTTGGCCAAGAGACTTACATAGTCACAAGAAGATTATAACAGATTCCTCAGCTCTATAAAGAATAACGACGATGGTAGTCTTTATTGAATGCTGGTATTTAATAGTTATGTTCGCCTCTAAATGAGGTGGAGAGCCAGTGGAGGGTTCCCTGTAGGGGTGCCATGATCTTCACGGTTTAATGTTTGGGGTTTTTTAATTTGTTTTTTATTTTGTTCTATTTTAGAGAGAGAGAGCATGCGAACCGGGGAGGGGGCGGAGGGAGAGAGAGAAAGAATCCTAAGCAGGCTCCACGCTCAGCGCGGAGCCCAATGCAGGGCTCGATCCCATGACCCTAGAATCACCACGACCTGAGCCAAAATCAAGAGTCAGACGCTTGACTGACTGAGCCACCCAGGTGCCCCCTTCCTGGCTTAACATTTTCTCGAGGATCATTCTGGCTGCTGTTTGGACAGGGTAGAAGCAGAGTCCAGCTAGGAGACTACTGCAAGATATAGGGATGGCTTGGTTCACGGCGCTGGGGGTAGAAACGGTGAGAAATGGTGACTTTTTCTGGGTATCTGTTGAAGGAAGAGCTGACCGATTTGCTGGTAGATTAGACGGTAACTGGGCTGTGAGGGGAAGGGAGGAGTCAGGATGACTCCGAGGTATTTGGGCTGAGCAGCTGGAGGACTGCGTTGCCATAGACTGAGACAAGAGCAGGCTGCAGGAGAGACAGGTGTGGCAGGGGAGAGTGGGGAGACGCAGGTTCGGTTCCAAGCACGTTACGCTGGAGATGCCTGGGAGATACCCAGGTAGAGATGCCAAGGAGGTGACTGGCCATACAAGGTGAGAGTCTGTCTCGGGAGTAGAGATACACATGTGGTGTTGCCCAGTGATTGGATGGTGGGAAAGCCACAAGGCTGGTTGAGGTCACAAAGGAAGTGAGTGTGGGGAGGGAGGAGGCGGGAGATCAGGGGCCGAGAACCGGGCACTCCGACTCTGAAAGGTCAAGTTAGTGAGAAGGAATCCGCAAAGGAAACTGGAAAACCCGAGGCTAGGGAGGTAGGACGACAAGAGGGAGCGGTGTCCTGAAGGGAAAAGCCTTGAGCGCAGTCACGTCCCTCCCTCGGAAGGAGAAGGAATGTGCGGATGCTGCTAGTGTTCTAGAAGGGCTGAGGTTCGGGTGGGTTCTGTCTGAGCAGGAAGCGACTTGCACTCCTGCGCGAAAGGGTGGGGAGACAGCCCGGGTTATTTTTAAGTTGGTCTGACAACGGGCCTGGGGAAGATGATCGTTTGGCTAATGAGCCCTTGCCCGCCGGTGAGAAGTTCGCCTGAAATGTGCCCCCCTCAGCTCCATCTCCAAGGCGCCGCTCTGGCTTCTCCTGGGAAGGACGCCAGCCCAAGATGGCTGGCTGATTTCTCCTGCCAGGGCCGCGAGGAGCACTGGCACTGGCAGCTCCCCAGAGAGGGGAGGGGAGGAACGAAAGCGTCAGGCCTCCGCTCCGGGCAAGGAGAGGTGGGCTGGGTGGAGCCGGGAGGACCGGCCCCGTAGTCAACCTGCTGAGGTTTCCTCTCCGGGTCCCTTCTTGAATCCACGGTTCAGGCAATGCTCTTGTCGCGCCCACTTTAAATGTCTGGCCGGGGGTTTTTCTAGAAAATGGCAGCTGGTGCTGACTTGGGCATTTCCTGGAACTAACACAGCACTTTGGCTCAGTTTAGCTCAATAAATGCATAAGGCACCATTATGCTCCTATCTCTATGTGAAAATGGCTCCAGCCTTCAGCCAACCGGTTTCTCCCCCTCCGGGCTCTGCCACCCCCCACTGTGCTGGTCTACACTCATCAGAGACTTTGGCCCCTGGCTTAACACCTTCCTCCGCCATGCCTTGGCTCCCTCTCATTCGGGGTGATTTCAGTACTAATAATGTGAGTGAACTGACCAATGTCCTAACCCCACAATACCTTACTATTCTCACCTCCGGGAACACTCACCTCCACGCCGTTAAATGATTCATACCCAAGACCAGGCCTTAACCTTTCCGACCACCCAGATTCCCTCCAACTTGGAAAACATGAACCCCAACATCCCACTTTCTGATCACAATTTGGGTCCTCCTAACACCCTCGTTCCTCTTTTCTCCCTTCCCACCTGTTCCTGGCTTTCCTACGGGACCTCTGGGCTTCTCAGATTTCCTCCAAATCTATCAGTGAAAGCCTCACGTCACTTCCTGCGCCATTCAGCCCAAACTCACGGCCTCTCACAACATCCCCCACTAGCCAAAACCCTTATCCATTTGTCCTCAGCCGTATACACACTGCAAAACTACCCTCTGGATCAATCTGTCCACCTTTTCTGCTCCCGTGCCCAGAAAAGCTACAATATCCCCACTCTCCCTCCTTCCACTTCAGGTTGCTTAAAGAAGTGATGTCTGCGCTCAGAGTGCCTGACTCTTTGCCTCCCAGTTACACACAGTCTGGTATCTGTCCCCACAGCTCCTTGAAAACGGCTGAAACTATTCTGGCAAAGGTAAGCACTTACTTCCAGGTCGCTAAGTCCAACAGGTGCTTCTTGGCCCTGCCTCCTCCCTGACCTGGGTACCCCTGTCTGCTTCTCTACTCTGTGCCCCAGCCATCCCGAACCCCCTACAATGGCCTGTACCTTTGTGCCCTAGCCTCCTCGGCCTGGAGAACCCTTCTCTGCCTTTTCAGTCTCCTTCAAGGTGCAGCCCAGGGAGGAACCGTCTACACTTGCCTGACGTCCTGTGCTTATCACTATTTTAGTACTCGTCCCTGTACAGGAATGGACTTCCCTGTCACCCCACAAGACTGGAACTCCTTGGGAGGAGGGACTGCCTTTTTGGGGCGTGTATTTATTTATTTTGAAAGAGACAGACAGAGAGAGTGTATGCACTGTATGTATGCAGAGAGAGGGAGAGAGAAAATCTCAAGCAGGCTCCGCGCTGTCAGCACAGAGCCCAACTCAGGGCTCAGTCCCACAAACCGTGAGATCATGATCTGAGCTGAAATCAAGAGTCGGATGCTTAGCCCACTGAGCCACCCAGGTGCCCTTTTTTTGTTTTAAAGTTTTTATTTTAATCACCCTGTGTCCATCAAGACAAGTGCACTCCTTAATCCCCATCACCTGTTTCACTTATCCCCCCCCCCCCCCCCCCCCCCCCCCCCCCCGCTCCATCTCCCCTCTGGTAACCATCAGTTTGTTCTCTATAGCTCTCGATAGTCTGTTTCTTGGTTTATCTCTCTTTTATTTTCAGGGACTGTATTTTAAATCTGCTTTTTTGTCTTCATTTTTCCCAGTAGCGTTTGGCCACTCCCACCTTCAGGAAGCTCTTTTTTTCTCTAGGCCTGCATGACACCCCATTCTCCTGGGTTACCTCCCACTTCAATGGCTATTCCTTCTTAATATCTTGGGTAACTGCTTCTCCTCTGCTTAACATCAGGATGTTGAGAGAATCCAAACTTCACCCTCGACCTGGATCTCCCCCTGGGCCATCTCCCCCATTGTGTTAAATTCCATCTACGGGCTGCTGGCTTCCAGATTTTTATCTGAATCTGCCCTCTCCCTTGGGCTTCAGATGCATATATCCCATTGCCTAATCACTCACAGGGATGTTTAATAAATATCTCAAACTTAATGTGGTCAAAACAGGACTCCTGATTTCCAGCTCCAGATCTGTTCTCCCCAAGTACTCTTTATCTCAGTATGTGGCACACTCAGTAATCACCGCATTGCTTGGACCAAAAGCCTAGGACTAGGGTGACCACTTGTCCTGGTTTGCTCGGGGCCGGTCCTCGTTTTAGCCCTGAAAACCCTGTCCCAGGAAACTCCTCAGTCTCAAGCGAGCCGGGATGTTTGGTCATCTCACTTGGGAATCACCCAAGATCTCCTTCTTTTCTTTGCATTCTACATCCAATCAAGTGGATCTCCATCCAGATATACCCTCTTTCCACCTCCACTGCCACCTCGTCCAAGCCTCCATCATGTCCCACACAGACCATCCCAATAGCCTCTCCGTCTGGTGTCCCTCCTCCCTTGCTTGGCCCGCTGCGTTTTTCACACAATAGCCAGAGGATCTTTACAAAGAGAAAAACACACCACTAAGGGCTTGAATACCTACTAGTTCAAGCACTCCAACTACACTTCGAACAAATCCAAATTTCCTTCCTGTAGGTTCTGCATGATCTGGCCCTCGCCTCTCATCCACTGGCATTTCCTAGTTCACTCCCTTCTTCCCATCCCTCCCTTCCCCCCATCACCTTATGACTCACTCCTTCCTACCATTCAGGTATGAGGCCAAAGTTACCCTCATGACTGTATCCAGAGTCATTCCCCAAGTTTCTCCCTATCAGATCTCTCTCTCTTCCATTATCTTCAAGGCATAGCTCACCACCTGACGTTACCCTGTTCATTTTTTTGCTTGTGTATCAACTCTCCCATCTAAGATGTAAGCTTGAGAGCAGGGCCCTTGCCCGCGTTGTTCACATCCCTGTTCTCAGCACTTGGCTCAGCACACAGCAAGTGCTCAGTAAATCTTTGCTAAATAAATGAATATTCAGCTGAGTACAGGGTCTCTCACTGTGGTCATAAAAGATACTGAATGAACAAATTAATGCGAGTCAAGCAAGCTCTAGGCTAAGCTCTGGGCCCACCTTCATAACTAAGCTATGGTGCTTTAGGAGTTTATGACTTACTAAGAGCAAGATATGTGAATCAAATTTTAAACTAAATAGTCATAACAATTATGAATATGCTGGGGAGTAAGAAATGTCATAACTGGGTGCCCGGGTGCCTCAGTTGGTTAAGCGTCCAACTTCGGCTCAGGTCACGATCTTGCAGTTCGTGCGTTCGAGCCCCATGCCGGGCTCTGTGCTGGCAGCTCGGAGCCTGGAACCTGCTTCCGATTCTGTGTCTCCCCTTCTCTCTCTGCCCCTTCCCTGCTCACATTCTGTCTCTCTTTCTCTCAAAAATAAACATTTAAAAAAAAAAAGTCATAACCTTTTCCTTTTTTTTTTTAAGTTTATTTATTTACTTTTGGGGGAGGGGCAGAGAGAGAGGGAGCGATAGAATCCCAAGCAGGCTCCACACTGTCAGCACACAGCCCGATGTGGGGCTTGAACTCACGAACCAGTGAGATCATGACCTGAGCCGAAACCAAGAGTTGGACGCTCAGCCGACTGAGCCACCCAGGTGCGCCCCCCCTTTTATTTATTTTTATTTATTTTTTTTAATGTTTATTTATTTTTGAGACAGAGAGAGACAGAGCATGAATGGGGGAGGGTCAGAGAGAGAGGGAGACACAGAATCCGAAGCAGGCTCCAGGCTCCGAGCCATCAGCACAGAGCCCGACGCGGGGCTCGAACTCATGGACCGTGAGATCATGACTTGAGCCGAAGTCAGACGCTTAACCGACTGAGCCACCCAGGCGCCCCCCCCCCACTTTTATTTTTAACTAAGCTTTATGCTCCACGTGGGGCTTGAACACAATCCATCTACCAATGACCCATGAAGTAATCCAAAAGAACCAGTTTGGCCATGTCACTGCCTTTATGTAGCATGAAACAGACCAAATTTCTTAGCATGGCCTTCAAAATACTCTATCATTTAGAGTAACAACTTTATTCTCCGCTACATTTTCCATCCCATAGAACCCATACCCAGCTTGCCTGACCTATTAGCCGTTCCCCAACATGTTTCTATATTCTTCTATTTTCACATTTTCTCTAAAGCTGTTTTTCCTACTTGAAATAGCCTTTGCCTCCTTACCCATTAACTGCCCCCTTTCCCCAACATTTACCCAATTAAGAGTACTTATTTTTTCCAAGTCTAGCTCTATTTCCATCTCATCTATGAAGACTGCCTGAGACAAATGAGGCAGGGACTCGGGAAGCAGGCTGGGTTTACCTGCCCATTTTTTGCCATTCTTCCTTGTTGTGTCATCTTGGGTAGGTCATGATGCTTTGGGTCCTTCATCTGTAAATTGGGAGATAGATAAAATACATCACGTAATTTACAGCAGAAAGAAGGAAATGGATTACAAATCAGAAATTACTGGACCAGAGGGGCACCTGGGTGGCTCGGTCCGTTGAGCAACCGACTCCTGATTTCAGCTCAGGTCATGATCCCAGTGTCGTGGGATTGAGCCCCATGTCGGGCTTTGTGCTGACAACACAGAGCCTGCTTGGATTCTCTGTCTTTCTCTCTCTCTCTGCCCTTCCCCTGCTCGGGCTCTCTCTCTCTTAAAAATAAATAAACATTTTAAAAAGTTTTAAAGGACTAGTGGAAAGTATAGGTCTTTAAAATATATATATATGTGACTTTGCATTAGGGAAAGATTTTTGAGAAATGGCACAAAAAGCATGGACCATGGAAGAAAAAATGGATAAATTGGACTTCTACAAAATTTTAAAATTTGCTCTTAAATGACATGATTAACAAAATGAGGGGTGCCTGGGTGGCTCAGTCAGTTAAGCATCCGACTTCAGCTCAGGCCATCATCTCGCAGTCCATGAGTTCAAGCCCCACGTCAGGCTCTGTGCTGACAGCTCAGAGCCTGGAGCCTGTTTCAGATTCTGTGTCTCCCTCTCTCTCTGCCCCTGCCCCACTTGCACTCTGTCTCTGTCTCTGTCTCTCTCTCTCTGTCAAAAATAAATAAACGTGGAAAAAAATGAAAAGGCCAGCCATAGACTGGGAGAAAATATTGGTAAAACATATACATGGTAAGGGATTTATATCTAAGTCCCAAATACACACACACACACACACACACACACACACACACACACACAATCTTGGTTAAAAACAGACCAAAGATCTGAACACATACTTCACCAAGGAAGATATGTGCTGTTTCAAATCGACTTATGAAAAGATGTGCCATAACATTAAACATCAAGAACACGCAAATTTATACCAGAATAAGATACCACTGCAAATCCACTAGAAGAGCTAAACTTAAAAGGACTTACAATATCCAGCAGGGGTAAGGACATGGGAACACTGGATCTCTCATACATTGCTGCCAAGTGGTACAGCCGCTTTGGAAAACTGGAAGTTGTTTCCTTATAAAATTAAACATGTACTTACCATGTGATCCGGCAGTCTCACTCCTAAACTTATCCAAAAGGAATGGAAATGTATGGCCACAGAAACACTTTTATACACATGTTCATAGCAGCTTTATTCATTTATGCAGCATTTATGCAGCTATTTATTCAATAGCCACAAATTGTAGACAAACCACCTGTCCCTCTACTAGTGATTGAATAAATAAATCGTGGTGTAATCGTACAAGTAATACTACTCAGCAACTGAAAGGGTGGACAACTGGTATACCCAAGAGCATAAATGAATTGCAAAAGTATTACACTCGATTAAACAAGTCAGACACAAAGGGTACATACTGTATGTAAGATACAATTTTTGTGAAACTCTAGAAAAGGTAAAATAGTGATAAAAAGCAGGTCATTGGGGACGCCGGGGTGGCTCAGTTGGTTGGGCATCCAACTCTTGATTTCAGCTCAGGTCGTGACCTCGTGGTTCATGGGTTCGAGCCCCGCGCCGGGCTCTGCACTGAAAGCGTGGAGCCTGCTCGGGAGTCTCTCTCTTCCCCCCCTCTCTGCCATTCCCATGTGCTCTCTCTCTCTCAAAATAAATAAACAAAGCAAGAAAAAAAGAAAACAAAGCAGATCACTGGCTGCCAAAAGCTGGAGGTTGGTTGAATACGAAATAGTATGTGGGAGGGGCACCTGGCTGGCCCAATCAGTCCAGCATGCAACTCCTGATCTGAGTCTTGAGTTCAAGCCCCACGTTGTGCGTGGACCTCACTTTAAAAAAAAAAAAAGAGAGAGAGAGAGAGCATGGGGGAACTTTTTGGGGTAGTGGAAATGCTCTTTATCTACCTAACCAGGAAGTGCCTTTCATAACACCAAACCTCATGCTCTCACTTGAAAGAATCACCTGATTTAAAACTGTAGGTGTAAATTCACCACTAGTAATACTAGCTTCTCAAGAACACCGCAATTACTACAAATAAGCATAATGTGTACATGGAAGACAGACTTTCCACACATTTAATTGCTTTTCTGAGACACACGAGTCAATAAATTCCTGAACTGTGCGTGTTGGTGGGGGAGCCGGTCCACTGGGAGGCGGCGGCCATGGAAATTATCACTTGAGTTGACGAAAAGTATGTTGTGCCCCTGAGACATCCGGGTTACTGTGCTGCACCCCTGGAGGTAGACCGGGGCCAGCCCGTGGAGTCAATACCAACTTACCAAAGAGCGGTCCTGGATGTCCACCTGGCCTTGGCTACTAGCGGTACGAGGGAATCGGGCGACAGCAGCCCGAAACCCCAGCCCAGCGGTTCTTGAGGATCCTTTCCACCTTCCGAGCTGGTCTCGTGTACAGCTCTGTGATCAGACACAGTGATTCTCCACGCCTCGAGCAACGTGCCACCCTCTCTCCTGTCACTGAGGATGACTGCCCTGGTTCACCAGCACGCAATAGAAAGCAGAATGCTAAGCAAATAGCTGAGTGAGATGAAGCCCTGGACTGGAAAAACCCTAACCCGGAAAGTCGAGCCAAGATCCGACATCATCGGCCTCTTAGATTCCACCTCCAGTCTCCTAAATTAGCCTCTCTCTGTGGAGCTCAGGAAGAATCGATTCACTTGTTTGCGTTCAAATACAAACCTTGGTACTCCCACAGGGAACAGCCTCCACTTCCGGGCACTCACCACCAAAAGGTGGAGTCACAATGGGCAGGCCTGGACCGGGCAGGGCAGTTCTCCCCGCTGGGTTACACCGCGGGAATGGCCTCCAAGGGAGCAGTAGTACATGGTAACAGCAGGGAATCCACCAGGCACTCTGAGATGGTGAGGAGCGCCATCTAGTGGAATCAACGGAGCATCTCTAGAAACCCCCAGCCGCAAAGGAAGAGAACAGATACCCTGGCGCCGCAATACAGGCTGTTAATTCTGGAAAAGAAAAGGACTCGGCCGATTTGCTCACGTGTGAAAGTCAGCAGTTGACATGCACCGTATTAAGGACACTCGAATGAACTGATGTGGTATCCCCAGCCAGGTTGGCGTTTGCGATTCCATTCCACAAAGTTAAGAGCGTCCGGCGGCTTCCCTGGGAGGACCTTTCAGTTCCGTGATTCGACCTCATCTGTGATCGTGGCACATTTGTTTGTAATCAGACCCGGCTGCGTCGATGAGACCTCAGCGAACGCTCTGTGAGAGGTGACTTTACCAAAGTGATTAACCTGGAGCACCTGGCTGGCTCGGCTGGAAGAGCGCGCGGCTCTTGATCTCGGGGTTGTGAGTTTGAGCCCCACGTTGGGTGTAGAGATTACTAAACACACACACACACACACACACACGCAAACAAAGGAAAGAAAAGAAAAAAGTGATTAACTCATTCAAGAGATTATAAATAAATAAGTAAATAAGTAAGTAAATAAATAAATAAATAAAAGTGATTTACTCATTCAAATCTTTGTTGAATATCTATATGCTAGTCACAGTTCCAGGCTAGCGAGGGTGGCAAAAGACAAGAAACAAGTGAAAATGTTAACAAGATGAAGTCAGAATGAACATAGTTTTTTTTAAAAAGGTGAAGTGAGGAATGGGGCACCTGGGTGGCTCCATCAGTTAAGCGTCCGACTTCGGCTCAGGTCATGATCTCACCGTTCGTGAGTTCGAGCCCCGCTTCAGGCTCTGTGCTGACAGCTCAGAGCCTGGAGCCTGCTTCGGATTCTGTGTCTCCCTCTCTCTCTCTGTCCCTCTCCTGCTCAGGCTGTCTCTCTCTCTCTCTCTCTCTCTCTCTCAAAAATAAACAAACATTGAAAAAATAAATAAATAAAAAGATGAAGTGAGGGAAAGGGCAGGTTGTGGATAAGGCAGTGAGGAGTCTCTTGGAGGTACTTTTGAGATGAAGGACTCATCTTCTCATGAGGAAACATTTTTAAAGACAACCATCCCAGAATATATATGCAGAAGCGTTTTCAAAACTGTTTTGGGACTGACTCCTCTCTGGTTTTTGCCTTCTGAGCCAATGCATGAACTCCACCAAGAAAAGCATGCGGGGGCACCTGGGTTAAGCATCTATGACTCTTGGTTTCGGATCAGGTCATGATCTTACGGTATCGTGGGTTCAGGCCTTGTGGAGGGCTCTGCACTGAAAGTGCTTGGGATTCTCTCTCTCCCTCTCACTCTTTACCCCTCCCCCACTCGCGCTGTCTCTCTCTCTCTCTCTCTCAAAATAAATAAGTTTTTAAAAATTAAAAAAAGAAAAGAAAAGCATGCTTGGGGGCACCTGGCTATCTCAGTCGGTACAGCATGAGACTCTTCATCCCAAGGTTGTAAGTTCAAGCCTCATGTTGGGGGTAGATATTACTTAAAATCCTAGGGGCACCTGGGGGGCTCAGTCAGTTGAGCATCTGACTCTTGATCTCGGCTCAGTCATGATCTCACAGTTCGTGAGTTTGAGCCCCCCATCGGGCTCTGCAACTGATAGCGTGGAGCCTGCTTGGAATTCTCTCTCCCTCTTCCTCTATCTCTGCCCCGCCCCTGCTCACGTGCCCGCTCTCTCAAAATAATAATAAACTTTTAAAAGTAAAATCTTTTAAAAAAGAAACAGAAAAAAAAAAACAGGTTTAACTCAAAATGGTATACTGCATGCAGATTTACTCCCACCTCTCTTTTCGACCCTGAACATCTTTGGGATATTTATGAAAATTAACCCAGTCTTTTTTTTTTCAATTATTTATTTTTGAGAAAGACGGAGAGAGGGGGGGCACAAGCAGGGAAGGGGCAGAGAGAGAGAGGGAGAGAGAGAATACCAAGCAGGTTCCACACTGCGCTAACCCTAACCCTAACCCTAACCCTAACCCTAACCCTAACCCTAACTCACAAACTGTAAGATCATGACCTGAGCCAAAATCAGGAGTCAGACACTTAACTGACTGAGCCACCCAGGTGCCCCATCTCAGTGTATTTATGTTTTTAATGTTTATTTATTTAGAGAGAGAGAGAGAGAGTAAGCAGGGAAGGGGCAGAGAGAGAGGGAGAGAGAATCCCAAGCAGGTTCCACACTGTCAGTGCAGAGCCCAGTGGGAGGCTCGAACCCACGAACCAGATCATGACCTGAGCCAAAATCTGAGAGTCCGACAATTCACTGACTGAACCCCCCCTCCCCAGGCACCCCCAAAATTAATCCAGTCTTAAACCACATATATGGTAACCTATTATTTTGGTGGGAAAGTATGCAGCAAGCTCTGGAGAGAGTTAAGGCCCCTGTGAGCTCCTTTCTTCCCCTTGGGTAGACGGTGTCTTTAATGAACACACACCTCTGGCAAACTGTGCTGTTCTTTTGCTGCGGAGGTCCTCATCCTTGTCTTCTAGGGAAGGATCTGCAAGAACAATAGTGAACAGATGGAGGAAAGAGTAAAAGATTAAAAGAACAAAACTTGATAAATCACTCCCAAGTTCGTCCCTTGTAGTTCAGGTTTCTAGACCTTATGTCCTCATCAGATCCCTGGGGTATCTTCCCGATGGGTCAAGCAACCCGCTTTCTATACACCTAGCTTCTTCTGTCTTCCCTGGTGAGATTACAGAGCCGGCCAACGGTAAAACAGGGATGCAACTCAAATTATTACATAGTAACACATACCCCTACCGACCCCCTGTATTCTCCATTCCATGTGTAAAATGGTTTCTTTAAATTCCCTGATGGCAAATTTGTCACTAAAACATATTAATTGGAAGCAATATAAGTCTTGCTTAGTGAATCCTCAAAGTGAGCGAGGTTAAAAGAGATTGATTTATCCTATTTATTACCCCTATTGCTCTAGATATTGATATCACGCTACCTTTGTATTTTAAAGTCATAACTGACCGACACAAACAGTCTCTCTGGAGCAAATCCAGGGAGCAAAAGACTAATGTTTTGTATTGACCACAAAGCATTCAATGAAGTCCATAAGGAAAAGATCCTAATTACCAACACAGAAAGATTCCAAAAAAACTAACATTCGTGTTATAATCAGTTAAATGAAGAAATATCAAAACCTCCTTATACATACAAAAGAAATGAAGTCTCTCAACTCAAAGGGTACCCTGGGCAGCATACTTATTTTTTAGAATGTACTAAGAATTCTTTTATATATCTCTATATTAGATACTTTTATAACATGTGTTTTGTGAGAAAAAAAGACAAACAAGATATTTCCACTTTTTTTTTTTTTTTTTTTTTTTTTTTTAAAGAGAGAGAACGGGAGGACAGAGGGAGAGAGAGGATCCCAAGCAGGCTCCATGCTCACTCAGTGCAGAGCCCAACACAGGGCTTGATCCCAAGACTCTGGGATCATGACCTGAGCCAAAATCAAGAGTTGGCAGCTCAACCGACTGAGCCCCCCAGAAACCCTCCATTTATTTTTAAAGGTACACAGAAGGGGGCGCCTGGCTGGCTCAGTCGGGAGAGCAGGCGACACTTGATCTCAGGTTTGTGAGTTTGGGCCCCGTGTTGGGTGTAGAGATTAAAAATAAAATCTTTAGGGGCGCCTGGGTGGCTCGGTCGCTTAAGCGTCCGACTTTGGCTCAGGTCACGATCTCACGGTCCGTGAGTTCGAGCCCCGCGTCGGGCTCTGGGCTGACAGCTCAGAGCCCGGAGCCTGTTTCAGATTCTGTGTCTCCCTCTCTCTGACCCTCCCCCGTTCGTGCTCTGTCTCTCTCTGTCTCAAAAATAAATAAACGTTAAAAAAATGATAATAAAAATAAAATCTTTTAAAAAATAAAAGATAAAAATAAAAGGTACACAGAGAATCCAAAGAAGTCTCCAGATGAGACCACCAAATTCCTAAATCTGTAACCAGCAAAATTTGAGGTCAGTAATTAAATATTTGCCTTAAACTTTCTATTAAAGTAGAAAAAAAATTTCTCCAAAAATTTCTCCAATTGTGAAAATTTCGCACAATTTCTCCATGATATCGGGAGTCATAGCGATAAATCTGGTTTGATGTGAATATGGCTATTTCCATAAAACTTCCGGGAAGAGAGAGCCAAAAATGCTTCAATTAATCCCAAGATGGTATAAAGTATAACCTGGGGCTATCAATTCAATTTGTACTAAATACTGATTGCTTGCAACTATTCTTTCCTCCCGGTTCAGAACTATATCTTTAATAAATTTTCTTCATCAGCTAGGAAGATCCAAATACCCAAATTAAGAATGCTATTATGCCTTAATCCATTAATAAGCTTGTTATAACCCAAATGCTGTCTTTTTTCCAGGGTAAGAAGTTTGATTTTTCTGATGCTGCCATCACATTTATGCAACATTGTAAATGGGAGAATGTCATGATTTACAGCATCATGGTTATCATTAATAATAATGCACAAACTAAAGAAACATTAAGATTTCCCTGCTACTTAACTGGCGCAGCCACTCTGGAAAACAATATGGGAGTTCCTCAAAAAGTTAAAAAACAGAACTGGGCAGGGGCATCTGGGTGGTTCAGTCGATGAAGTGTCTGAGTCTCGATTTCAGCTCAGATCATGATCTCACGATTCATGAGTCTGAGCCCCACATCGGGCTTTGCACTGACAGTGTGGAGGCTGCTTGGGATTCTCTCTTCCTCTCTCTCTGCCCGGGCCGCCCCCCCTCTCTCACAAAACATAACCTAATTTAAAAAATCAAAAAATAGAACTATCCTGGGGTGCCTGGGTAGCTCACTAGGTTGAGCATCCGACTTCAGCTCATGATCTTACAGTTCATGAGTTCAAGCCCCACGTGAGGCTCTGTGCTGACAGCTTGGAGCCTGGAGCCTGCTTATGATTCTGTGTCTCCCTCTCTCTCTCTGTCCCTCCCCCACTTGCTCTCTCTCAAAAATAAATATTAAATAAAATAGAACTACCCCACAACCCAGCAGTTGCACTACTATGTATTTATCCAGAGGATACAAACATGATGATTTGAAGGGGCACGTGCCCTGATGTTCATAGTAGCGTTATCAACAATAGCCAAACTATGGAAAGAGCCCACATCTATTGGCTGATGAATGGATAAAGAGGTGGCATATATATATATATATATATATATATATATATATATATATATGCATGCACACACAATGGGATATTACTCAGTCATCAAAAGAAATGAAACCTGGCCATTTGCAATGATGTGGATGGAGTTAGTGTGTTATGCTAAGTGAAGTCAGTCAGAGAAAGACAAATACCATGATTTCACTCACATGTGGAATTTAAGAAATAAAACAGATGAACATAGGGGAAGGGAAGAAAATATATGACAAAAACAGAGACATAGGCAAACCATAAGACTCTTCAATATAGAGAACAAACTGAGGGTTGCTGGAGGGGAGATGGATGGGGGGATGGGCTAAATGGGTGAAGGGTATTAAGGAGGACACTTGTGGGGTGCCTGGGTGGCTCGGTGGGTTGAGCATCGGGCTTTGGCTCAGGTCACGATCCCACAGTTCGTGGGTTCGAGCCCCGCGATGGGCTCTGTGCTGACAGCTCAGAGCCTGGAGCCTGCATCGGATTCTGCGTCTGCCTCTCTCTCTGCCCCTCCCCTGCTCGCACTCTGTCTCTGGGTCTCAAAAATAAATAAATGTAAAAAAAAAAAAAAAAAAAAAAAAAAGACACTTGTGATGAGCACTGGCTGTATGTAAGTGATGAATCACTGGGTTCTACTCCTGAAACCAATACTATACTGTGTTAACTAACTTGAATTTAAATTAAAAAAAAAAAAAATTTCCCTGTACCTAAGAGAAACACTATGCTAAGCCGAGCATGTGAATTTGACTGCTTCTGTGAAATACCCCATTTTACTGTTTTCTTTGCAGAAGTGGATGCCTGGGCCAATTTTGGAATCAAATCCCCAGTCTCTAAGAAGGGCATTTCATACTCTAAGAACCAAATTCCCCTATTAAAACTTGGTTTGCAATCCTACTCATCCCCTTAAAATTCCTCCCCTTCAACAAGCTGAGGTGCAATTTACATGTCACATAACCTTTTTAAAGTACAGAAATTTGTCCAGCACCTCTAAGTTTATAGTGCTTTCACACAAGTACCTGATTTAATCCTGAAAATTCTGCTCAGTAAGTCCAAAGCTAATGTAAAATACTAGGAAACATACACTATCAACTTGAACCAAAATATCATGTAACATCTAATAATTGCAAATATATTTATTACAATTTACAGATTAGTTAAAGTTATATACACAAATATAATTTTAGCTATAAAATCCCAACAAACTGGTTACATTTAAATCACTGCATCTGTAGAAGCCAATTTAGAGTCTCCTCGTCCCCTAAATTCACCTTCCTTAAATTATAAAAAAATAAAATCTGACAGTTTTGATTTCAAGTTAAAGATGAAGAGGCGCTGTTATCACATTTCAAACACTCAGAAAAGGAAATTTTACCTGTCTGTACAAAGCCTTTCACATGCTACATTGATACTTAAAGCACCATTGCAAGACTTTAAACGTGCACAATGTTCAGTGACAGCTTCCAGGTTTGACTTTGTTCTAACAACTAGGATTGGGATGAAATGACAAGAATTTTTTTCTCCTTCAGCCCCACTTAAAAATAGCCCCTTCTGTCCTTTTCATCACTGTCTGATCGCTTCTTTGAAAGGAGGGTGGTAAGTGGGAGAACTCTTCCCCAAGCTTTTACTCATTTGGTAGTGAGGTCGGAATCCCCAGGGAACAAGGTGCCAAAATCCAATACGTGGCAAGCTATGCCATTATTTTCACATAAGCGAGAGGTGCAAGATTTCAGGCGGAGCCTGTGAAATAACCAGCAGGCTGCAGGCTGGTTTTAAAAGAACGCCTAGACGCTTTCCATAAGCTTCGTTCAAGGCAAATGGTGCCTTCTTTCCATCTGACGCAGCGGTGCTTGAAACCAGCCTGTTTCCACCGCGCTCCAGCAGGACTCTGCAAGTGCAGCCCCTACAATGGCCTCAAGTGGAGGCGCACAGCGCCCGGGGGGTAAGGGCTCTGCAAAAATGGGACCGGCTTTGATGATGGCGTACTCGCCGTGTATTCACCTGTGAGTATGTGTGTTATCACTGGAGGCAATGCTTAGAGCAGACTGGATGGAAGTAATGACCAGGTAGATTATAAACTGAGGTAGTAACTCTGCCAGCACTTCTGATGAAAAATTTGTTTCCACACTGAAACAAGTTGAAACTGAAGAGGTCACCTGTTCTACTCATGTGTTCCACCACCTGCGACAGGAGGCGCGTGGGGTAAAGAGGGACCAATAGGAGGAGATCAACATTACCTCGGCCTAACAGATGTGCACCATGTAGAGCTAACCGAGCAAACCAAGGACAATCAGTCACTGCAAAAACTTCAATTCAAAAGTGAACTTTGGGCTAAAAATATTAAGACTTTCGAGTTAAGTCTATAGTACCATCCTGGAAGTACAGGCCTTGTCTTACTTCTCTCAGTAACAGAACACGATAAACTTGGATATCGACTGAAGTCTGTGTTTTATGTTGCAAACTGGAAAATTCAGAACTGCCCATTTCCAAGTTTACAGTGTCCCCCTGACAGGTTTTAAAAGTGACGGTGCTGAGACGTGAGATTAATAACACTGGTTTTCTGTTGAGAGCATACACAACAGAACCAAATTGCTCTGAGAGGTCTCCTAGCTCCTTCCTAGGACAATTCCTGGCTTTTCAATTTAAAAAATCAATGCCTATGATGCAATCATTGCTTTCCAGAGTCTTTTACAACAATTTCTACCTGTTGCAACATGCAAAGAACCATTGAATTGGGCACGACAGTAACATGTACAGAACCCTCTCCGAGACGGTTTGCACAGAAGTTAAACGTGTTAGACATTACAATTTGGCAGAAAGATGCAATTTTCTCAAACACCAGAAGAGTCCTACACATGGAAGTTTTGTGGCGGTTCCTGAAAGTGTCTTAGGTAGAACTTCACCTAGAAACAATGACCCACCACACAACTTTCAACCAGAGTCATTTTTAGTAGAGGGAAAAAAAGTTGACACAAGATAATTTAAGCTGGTAGCATACACAAGATTATTTTCTCAGCTTTTAAGTTAGAAGGGCCACATCACTGAGATAAAAATAGAGAGAACATAAAAGCCTCTTAATTTTAGAATGTCAGGGAGGAAGAGCCCAGCATTTTCAGACAGGTAAACATAATTTAAATTAGAATGGAAAATGGGTTTTGCACCCTATAAATATTGTTTCCCAAGAAAATAAGCTTTGGAAATGCAAAATTACACCTTAAACGGTCCCCTATTTCACCTTGGCAAGCACAGAACATTCAAAAACACATCCAACTGAGTCAAAAAAGGGAGGATTAGAAACCACATCATCTCATCCTTCATTACCAGGGCTCGGCTTCAAACCTGGACATTTCTGAGTGGGATTGGTTGCAAAAAAAAAAAAAAAAAAAAAAAAAAAAAAAAAAAAAAAAAAAAAAAAAAAAAAATTAGACTAGGTCACTGGGTCCAAGTTGCATATCCTCTAAAAAAAAAGGACAGCTGCCAAATTTTGTTTTTAAAAGAAACCTCTCAAATAAGAGGTAGTGTATGCTCGAGTTAGAGGCTGTCAAACCATCTTAACATTGCTCGAAAGCAGTAAGTCCTTTGAAGCATGTTTCCTGGAGCCTATTGAACATTCTTTCTCTGTGCTCAACTGTCAAGCAATATCCAATAGCATCTTCTGTTTCTTGAATTCGTTTCTGGAACCTGCACCCATCCCGTGCAAATTCTTCCCATGGTCCTTTGCGGTCCTCATCACCACTTATATAATACTCAGTAACTTCTTCAAGGAAGGTTACCTATAAAGACAAAGACTATTTTTAATCGTGCTCTAGGATCTTACAATCATTGAGGTAATTAACCAAACCTTTATGCTACTAATTCTTTCGGAATATCAAACAACCCAGTACCTCAGGAATATGTGGTTTCAACTGTAACAGAAGTTTAAAAGACAAAGAAGAAAGCAGCAGTAGTTCTGACTGATTAGATGGCATCTCAATAAATAGTGAGCAAATGGCCATTTGCACCTACATGGATGGAACTGGAGGGTATTATGCTAAGCGAAATTAGTCAGAGAAAGACAAATATCATATGACTTCACTCACAGGAGGAATTTAACAGACAAAACAGATGAACATAAGGGAAGGGAAGCAAAAATCATATACAAACAGCGAGGGGGACGAAACAGAAGAGACTCTTAAAAATGGAGAACAAACCCAGGGTTACTGGAGGGGTGGTTGGAGGGGGGATGGGCTAAATGGGGAAGGGGCATTATGGAATCTACTCCTGAAATCACTGTTGCACTACATGCTCACTTGGATGTAAAATTAAAAATTAATCAATTAAATTTTTTTTTTTAAAGTGAGCCAATGCCATCTTAATTTCCTTCACACATACACATACACATACATTCCTGCCCCTGTCTGTCATCGTGTTGTTCTACCTCCCTCCTCTTGGCTGTGGTGTTAAGAAAATGAATCCAGATGGGGAACTGTAAGTCTCCTGATGTTATCCTTGTGTTTTTTTTTTTTTTTTTCCAATCCTTAGGGAAGTACAGTTCTGTGACACTTTTCTTCCAAAATGACAAATGTTTCCCCCAGAACTTTTCAGAAATATTTGAAACAGTTATTCGTCAATGTCAGTCGATGCTTTTCTTACGGCATCAAAAGCTTTAACAAGACCTTCACTATTTCTATTCTTTTTCCTTTTAAATAAAATTTCACTTTTTCGGTGCTTTCCAACTTTTGCATCATGAACATGTAGTATTACTTTTGTAATCAGACTATTAAAAAGGTTACTTAGTCAACAAAATACAGCAAAATTAACATTTTAAGGCTATGTTGCTAAGAGACTTTGTGGTTGAGATAAAAACCCTTTTCATTCCTCCTTAATATGCTATCATTACATACACATGAAAATGTAAATATTATAGTATACATGATTTCACGTAATGAGTGACAGTCCCTTTTTAACCCCTACTTAATTTCTAATATAGAAGTTTCTTTCGGACGTAGCGAAGTACAAAAGTAAATACTTGCTCTAAAATATGTTCAATAGTTACATCAGCTAATCCCACCGTGGCCTACTCCTTTCTCCTTTCCTTCCCTTTACATCAGGCCAAGGAATGCCCTCGAGGACAATTAGCAAGCATGTAACATCTTACTAGATATTGCATTCTAGAGTTACTCACTCATGGTGTCACTAAATAATAACAACAACATGGATAGAGTGTTTACCATGTGCCAAGCTCCCTTCAGAGCACTTCACAATTTCTACCTCATTTAATCCTCATAGGACATGTACGATTATCACCTCCATTGTACAGAGAAGGAAAGAAAGGCAGGGAGGTTAATGGGCTTGTTTCAAATGACACAGCTTCCAGGAGGTGTAGCAAACAGACTGCAAACCGAGTGCGGCCCCACAATCTGCACTGTTAATGCCATGGCACAGGCGTTTCAAACTCCCATAGCTCAATGTTTCGTTTTAAGAATTAAGCACTATCAGGGGCGCCTGGGTGGCTCAGTCGGTTAAGGGTCCGACTTCAGCCCGGGTCGTGATCTCGCGGTGAGTTCGAGCCCCGCGTCGGGCTCTGTGCTGACAGCTCAGAGCCTGGAGCCTGCTTCGGATTCTGTGTCTCTCTCTCTTTCTGTCCCTCCCCTACTACTCATGCTCTGTCTCTCCCTGTCTCAGAAATAAATAAACATTAAAAAAAAATTAAAAAAAAAAAAAAATTAGGCACTCTCCACAATTCCCATATACCTGAAGAATGTCAAGTACTAAAAGGCTGCCCGAATAATTTTACTGTTTTAGACATAATCCTTATAAATGTTGCTTCCACTTCATAGTCAGTAGTCTCCCAGCTACTTGACTCATCTCATTTTTACTCAATGAGTAAGCGAAAATGAGACATGAGACTGGCCTGAGGTCCCTGAACTGTACAGCTACCATTTAAAGGCAAGGGGATGAATTAGGAGTGTTATTTACTCATCTCATTTAAATCATGCAATAACTCATACAATAGATGCAATTATTACTCCCATCAGATAAATGAGTCAATCAAGGCCACGAGAGGTCAAGTTACTTTGCAGGTCTGGCTGTCTTCCCAAATCTCTTGGCCCTAACAGCTCAGCAGGAGGGAACACAAGTCTCCAGATACCAAATGTGCATTCCGCTGCCCCACTTTGCTTTTTAATCTAGTCACGAAATAGGTCATTTTGCCAGGGGCCCATCAAAAATATAGAGAAAAGATCTTTTATGACGACATTTACAGAAGAGTGAACGAATTTTTTAACATGACTTATTCTACTTCTACTGGCGAGACATACGTTATCACCATTTAGAGAAATTTTCTACCCAGGAAGAGTTTCAAAGGATCAATTCAGCTGGCTATTTGGAGCCAATAGATTATGGCACTGTCCGCTTCAAACTCTGATGCGGCAGAATCAGAGGGCAGCAATAATTTCCCCTTCTTTCTCTTTCCAAATAAGTGTACAGGAAACTAAAGAAACTTTCCCTCTACAATAAAAGACACCCTGTGTGCTTAGAGGGATTCCTCTCCAATTAATAACTTTAGCTGAACAAACAATAGAGGGAAAATACAAAGCAATTCAAAGGGCTTCCCAAAATAAGATCAACTTGACAATGTGTTAAAAGAATAAAATGAAGTTTTTGAGATTAGTTTAGGAAGCAACTACTCAAGTTAAGCCTAGTAAGTGACCATCATTGTTACAAATGATTATTAACCAGTAACTGGCCAATGAGAACTAATAACTAATTGCACTCTTAGGAAAAGGCAATACTATTTCCTGGTTTTTGGATTTTTTACCGTCAAAGTCACGTACATCTCAAAAAGTCTTTCATATTGAAACTAGTATTTTCTTTCATGGCAAACAACCAGACAAATCTGGCCTGCTACTTGGTACCATCATCCCTCTGGGTCCTAATGGACAGTAACGAAGACACTGTTATCCCGTAAATAAAATATTAAGGTCTGCAAATGACGTACCACATTTAAAAACTCTATGGCTACAACCGGACCTGACCAACCTCCCGAAAAATTTAAATTGTGTATACACACAAGGTTTGATTTTTCTGTTCCGTAAAAAAGAGTGGAAAGTTGAAGTTTGCATGCAAATAGCCCAGAGCTACAAACCCAAATGAAAAGGGCACTTTCCGGGGCGCCTGGGTGGCTCAGTCGGTTAAGCATCTTACTTCGGCTCAGGTCATGATCTCACACTCCGTGAGATCGAGCCCCACGTCGGGCTCTGTGCTGACAGCTCAGAGCCTCGAGCCTGCTTTGGATTCTGTGTCTCCCTCTCCTGACCCTCCCTTGTTCATGCTCTTTCTCTGTCTCAAAAATAAATAACCATTAACAAAAAAAAAAAAAAAGGGCACTTTCCTGCTAACGTCTATACCCCAGTGTCTTCCATCTGGACAGGAACAACATTCTACAAGAGGGAAGAAGGGGGGGTGGAGGTGGGAGGGTGTCATTTCTTAATCCGAGTATGTAAGCTTAGAGTCCTTCCGCGCAAAAAATATGCACGACTATGCCTCCAGAAAAGTCATCCTATTGTATTTAACCACATCAAAACAGTACAAATTAACAGGCACATTAGAAGAAAGACACAAACCTTTTTCCTCTTGATACGCGTGTGTCTTTGTCCAGAAAGAACCCCACCCTGTCCCAAGTCTGGACCTTCGGTTTCTCGGCTCCCTAACAGGTGCACCTCACAAGAAAGTAAGGTGTGATACTCCGAAATGGCCGCAGCGGGCTCAGACGGCCTCTCTGGGTCGCAACAGCCTTTCCAAATTTTCCCTGATGTTTGAAAAGGAGCCTTAAAATTTAAAAGGTTGTAGGGGTCATCGGAATTACAGAAAGAATTCCACAGTTTGAGATTCTCTGCTTCATCTGCACTAGAGTCCCAGTCCTCTTCCTCCCCAGAATTCTGGTCAGGAGACTCAGGAAGGCTTCCGGTCTGGGGAGAATTCTCTAGATCAGACTTGTCAGACAAATCCTTCTCGGAGTCAGAAGGGGCTCCAGGAACAATTCTGGCAGCAGTCTGAATTGTTGCCCTAAAGTTTTGGGGATTATACGGATCTACGCTGTAGAAAGAGTTCCAAAGCTGAAGCCCTTCAGAGTCTTGTTCAAGGTCTGATTCTGAGAATGAGCTATCACTGTCAAAACCATCATCCTCAGCCTCCTCATCCCAACCCTCACCTTCGGAATCAGAACTTGTTTCCGGGTCACTGGATGCGCCTCCCAAAATGTAATCTATCAACCTGTTGCTACAGGCTGGTCTCGAGGATAAGGGAATGTCATCCTCTAGGTCTGAGGAGTCAACTACACTTGTTTGGTCCTCGCCAGGCTCTTTTTCCACCGGTACCTCACGAGACGGACAGCCTTCTGAAGGCCCCGGTTTCTCCACAGCAAGCGGGTCCTCTGTGGTCACCAACGCGACTTCCTCCTCGGTTCCCGGTTTCTGGGCGGTTCCGGGAACGGCTCCAGCAGAGGGAACACACTGTGTCGGACTGTCTCCGCCGGGTTGCGGATCCATCCGGAGCAAGCTGTGCTCCTCCTCCAGACTGTGGTAGCCATGATCTTGGTCTGGGCTGGGTAACGCTTGCCCCTTGCTGGCCTGCTGGAGGAATTCCAGCCGTTTCATGCGAAGATGGTGGATTTCGGGCAGGCCCTCTCTAGAAAGGGGCGGACATCCCCGCCATGAAGCGCAAGTGATCTCTGCCTTCAGTGGCTGGGGAGGGTCATGGGCCTCGGTCACACAGCTGCTCTCGGGGCTGCGGGTCTGGAAATCAACTAGCTCGCCACTTCCCACGCCGCTCTGATAGCCGAGCCCCACCCGGGGCAGGGAGTCCAGATAGGAGGGGTTCAACAAATAGGAGACCACGCTGAAACTGCTTAAACGCTTAACGTTTGGAGGCCCGGAGGGCAAAGAGCCAAGTTCCCGGTCCGAGCAAAGATGGCCTTGAAGGCCACTCGGCAACAGCTCCACTCCCCACAGCTGGTGCTCTAACAGAAAAGCGTGTGCCGCGGGGTCCAGGGCTCCGGCCTTGGCCTTGAGTTCCGATGTTAGATCTAAAGACGAGCACTGCCAGTGGATCCCCTCCTCCAGCCAATTGAGGGGGCTGGCACCAGAGTCGTCCGAGGGGTCGAGCCGCAGCGAACTCAAAGATTTCTGCGCGGGGGGCGCGGCTGGGTCCTCCCGAGCCTTCAGGGCCCTCAGGGCGCTGGACCCTCCAGCAAAATCTAGCCATCTGGTCGGAACCATCTCTCCGAAAAGCTGGCTCCAAACCAGCAGCTTCTGAAGCAGGCTGGGGAGGGGCGCGAAGAGCTGGGAAAGCAGCTTCACCCAGGAGCTGGTCCGAGGCTGGGGGGAAGCAGCAAGTCTGGGGTCCCCGGAGTGTTCCGGGGCAGGAGGCGAGGGCAACTTGGAGGTGCCGGGCTGCGGGCGCCGAGGGAAGAAGAAGGGCAGCCGGATCCGGGAGCCCGGCCGAGAGGCTGGCCGTGGCCGAGACCCGTCTGCTGCCGGCTCCATCTCCTTGTTCTTGGCAGTCTTCTCAGGGCTGAAGGTCGGACGGGATTCGGAGCGGCCTAAACAGTCTTGGTCGGAGTCGGGGCCCCAGGCCGATCCCCGGGCCAGCAGAAGAACCACAGCGGGAAGCGGCTTCCGCCGCGGGCGGCAGACCACAGTCCGGAACGGCAGGCGCAGGACGTAGCGGCCGAGACGACATTCATCCTGGCGGGAAGAAGGTGTCCTAGTCCGCCCGAGGCCTCTCCACCATAGATAGAGCCCTCCTGCGGCGACGGCAGCGACTGTCCAGAAGAGACGGACCGTTAAAAAGCCCCTCGGCAGCGCGACCCCGGAAGGGCTGGGCAAGAGGACGCGGGTGGAAGCGAAGCCCAAAATGGCCGCGGGGCCAGCGCGGAGCAGGACACCCCCAGGCGAGAGGACGAGACGAAGGAGGGCGGCTGGCTACGCCACCAGCCCCGCGTCGCCCAACGTCACTCGCACAGCCTCGGCGGGCGGGCCTTTCCCCACTCCGGCGTGCGGTCCCTGATTGGTCTCCGGCCGTTCCCTGTCGGCTTCCTTACTCTCGGCGGACCCAGCCCGCCCGCCGGAGGTTGCATCAGCCGGGCCTAGGCTGTACGCGTGCGCACTGGTTCCCCGTGGTCTCCTAGGAGACCGCCCCGCCCCGGTGCCCCCCAGCCCCACCCAGTCCTTTGGGCGAAAGGGGACTTTGCCAGATAACCCGACAATTCCCGGAAGCCCTCTTAAGGTCCTAATACACACCCAAGTGTGTACCCTTACCTTAGGCTTGCATATATCGGGGTTCCTGTATTGAGTGCTAAGTAGATCGTCAGCATGAGATCTTAGTATAATAAGAATTGACAATACTGTGTAAATACACGTCTGGTGTTAAGACACTAATAATTTGGAGTGGATAATGAGTGCAAAATCGTAAGGGAAAAATGAATCATTCTTATGCATTCGTGCCCTTTCGGTTTTCGAGTTTCTGAATCACTACTTAGCTTTGCCTACGACCCAGCTTTCAGTATCTAATCCACATACATCTCCCCACGAAAATGTGAACTCTTGTTTCTTAGGTGGTGCCCTATTAGACTGTCCCCTTTCAGGAGAGGCAAACTGAAGTTGCAGAGGAGGAAAGAAACGTAGTCCTTGGAGGTGTTGACTCTCTTATATGCTTCCCAGGAGGCAACACATTCAAGTCCTATTTATGTCCTGAGCCGCCCAGAACCGCAGGATACAGCATGTAAAGGACACACGGACCGTTATCCTTTGAAAAAATTTTGTCTATTATAATTGCTATATTTAATTCTCCTTAGTTCATTTCTTTTTTCTGCTAAAAGTTTTTCAATGACACCTCTGAAATTAAAAAAAAAAAAAATCTATTACAGACGGAGTGTGGCAATTTTAAGCACTTAGGGACTGCGGAAAGATCTTTCAGGAACCAGGAGGAAGCCAGCTGCTCTTCCTGCTTCAATGGGACTGTTCAAAGAACAGCCACTTCCTTCTAGGAATCTAAAAGGTCCTCAGTTTCTATGGTTTACCCCTTATTATCTTATCCATAGCTCTGGAAATATCTCATTTTTAATCCTAAGAACTTCAGAAAAAAATGTATTAATAGGAGGTTAATAATAGAAAAGAGATCTAAGCATGAAAATTAAATACTTGAAGCCTCAGTTTCTTGGTTGTCAAGTGAGACTAACAATTCCTCTTTCAACAGGTTGGTGAGAGAATGAAATTCCTAATACAGTGCCTGGCCTAGAGAGAGTAGGGGCATAACCATCAGCTAATACTTGTGATTTAGCAGCTAACAATGGTTTCCCATGGCCTACGCAATCAAGGCTCTGTACAGCCTGTCCTCCCACTATGCTTTGCCAGCCTTCTCTTCAGTAACTTCCATTCATGCGTGTTAATACTCCAGAACTTTGGACTTGTGTCCTGCCTCTATGTGTGCTGTTTCTCAGCCAAGAAAGCCCTCTTCCTCCCCCTTATATAAGTACTCATGCTTCAAGGTCCAACTCAAACATCAACCCCTTCTTGAAATCTTTGTCGACCTTCCCGGTCAGAACAATATTATTATACACTACTTGAACACTTAACACGCTACACTACATACACCTATAAATGTTCTTTCCTGCTGGTTTCAGCTCCTTGAGGGCGATTTCCCAATACCTAGCCCAGTGGTTCGCAAAATATGATCTGGGCACCCACGGGGATCCCATTTTCAGACCCTTTCAGGGGGCCCTCAAGGCCAAAATAATGTTCATAATAATATGCAGCTGTTATTTTCCTTTTTAACTCTCATTTTTTTCATGAGTGTACGTTCGACATGTATCTTCTAGAAAATACATGATAAGTGATCTGGCAACCCGTGGAATGCAAAAACAGATAGGAGATTCGAGTTATCTTCTATCAAGCCAGATATTAACAACATTTGGGGAAAAAAAGTAAAACAATTGTCCCTCTTCTTGCTAAAACAATGTCCCTCTTCTTGCTACATTTTGTTTTGAAAAATAATTTTTCATTAAAAGTGTTACGTTGACATGTAGTGGGTTTATTATTTTTAATGAATATTTAAAAATTCCTCATTCTGACTCCTTGAACAGTAACTATTGATAAGTATATAACACACATAAAAGTTCCTTGGGGTCTTCAATAATTTTTAAGAGTGTAAAAGGGATCCTGAGCCCAAAAAGTTAGGGAATGACTGACCTAGATGTTGGCTGGCACATCATAGGTGACCAATAATGTTTGCTGAATGAATGGAAAAGTATTAATACTCTAAAACCACAGCATCAGGGGTGCCTGGGTGGCTCAGTCAGTTAAACGTCCGACTCTTGAGTCAGAGAAAGACCAATATCATGTGACTTCACTCATATGAGGAATTTAAGACACAAAACAGATGACCCTAAGGGAAGGGAAGCGAAAATAATACAAAAACAGGGAGGGAACAAAACATAAGAGATTCTTGAATATGGAGAACAAACTCAGGGCGGCTGGAGGGGTTGGGGGTGAGGGGAGGGGCTGAACGGGCAAGGGGCATGAAGGAGGACACTTGTTGGGATGAGCACTGGGAGTTATACGTAGGGGATGAATCACTGGAACCTACTGCTGAAATCATTGTTGCACCATATGCTAGTGACCTTGGATGTAAATTTTTTTTAATTAGTAAAAAAAAGAAAGTCTGACTCTTGACTTTGGCTTGGGTCATGATCTCACAGTTTGGAGGTTCGAGCCCCACATGGGGGTCTGTGCTGACAGCGTAGAGCCTGCTTGGGATTCTCTCTCTCCCTCTCTCCTTCTCTGTCTTTCCCCCACGGGTGTTTTCCCTCTCTCTCTCTCTCTCTTTCTCAAAATAAATAAATGAACTTTATTTATTTAAATAAATAAATAAAAAACTTTTAAAATAACAGCATCTTCCTTATGGCTAAGCCTTTTGTTTTCCACTGTTGACTTTGTGGCTAACACCACATGTCCCCCCAAAAGTTTTCTTAAAGCTTTTTCTTTTTTCTATTTTTTTAGTGTTTGTTTATTTTTTGAGAGCAAGAGAGACAGAGTGGAAGTGGGGGAGGGTTAGAAAGAGAGGGACACAGAATCCCAAGCAGGCTCCAGGCTCTGAGCTGTCAGCACAGAGCCCAACGCGGGGCTCGAACTCGCGAGTGGTGAGATCATGACTTGAGCCGAAGTCGGACGTTTCACTCACCGAGCCACCCAGGCACCCCTTTTCCACTTAGTTTTTCTAAGTTTATTTATTTATTTTGAGAGAGAGAGACAGAAAGCACAAGTGGGGGAGGGGCAGAGAGAGAGAATCCCAGCAGATTCTGCACTATCAGCGCAGAGTGGGATGCGGGACTCGAACCCACAAACCATGAGATCATGACCTGAGCCAAAGTCTGAGGCTTGACCGACTGAGCCACCCAGGCGCCCCTTAGAGCTTTCTTGAATGAGCCTCCCCTTCCCCATCTAGTCCTTGAATATATAATTTGATTCTCCCTACCTTGGAAGTTGTTCTAAAGGGGAAAAAAAAACACAGTCCTAAAGCATCAAAACCTGTAAGAATGTGTGACTTAGCCCTGTCAGTCCCTACAGGAAAATAAAGTGTAAACCAGCTTCCTCGAGCCTGCTATCAGCCAGAGGGTGGAGGGAGGGTAGCTCTGGACACCAAGATAACAAAGTGTTGCCGTAGCTGTAGGTGTGCTGGTGAGGACAAGAAGTCCTTGGACTGGCAAGCTGACTGGCACTTTGGCAGAAGGTGAGGTTTAAACCTCAGTTGATTATGTTCATTTTAAAAGATTTTGCGGGCCTGAGGCAGAGGGTCTACAGCTTTTGACTTCGTCTGCCAGCACCACCTCCAAGATCTCACTTCTAAGTATCCCACACTTCACGTGGTCACCACCTGCCATCTTCCCAGCTCACTGCCCCGTATCCCTATTCAGCGACTTACCAACCCCTGGAAACCTCCACACCACTGCCGTTTCCACTTCTGTTGTGATTTCTTGCCCTCCTTCGCTTCCCTCCTTACCCAGCGTGAATTCCACGATCCAGTATCAAAAACTAACCCACTGCAAAGACACTTCATTCTCTTGCTCTTCGCTGGCAAAATCCCAACCCTAGTTGAACTCAACTACCCACTTGTTCTTAATCTACGCACTCAGCTAACCATGGCCGAGGAAAAGCACTCAGCAGCACCGACTGACTTGCTTTGTATCTGTGACCACAAATTTCATCAGTGCCGGGCATTCCTACGACAGTTCATAGTTCCAGCTTTGTTTCTCCCACACTCTGAGACTGTTTCACAATTTCTTCCAATTTCCAGCATTCCCTTAAATACACATCCTCAGCTTACGGTCACACCTCATACTTCATTGAGAAACCAGACACAATTGGACATAAACAACCTCACCTTTCCACCACTAAATCCACCCATCTTCCAGCATTTGGACCCACATACTCTGCCTTCAATCCCGTAACAAGAAAAGAAGCCTCCTGGGGGCGCCTGGGTGGCTCAGTTAGTTAAGTGTCTGACTTCGGCTCAGGTCATGATCTCACACTCCATGAGTTCGAGCCCCGCGTCGGGCTCTGTGCTGACAGCTCAGAGCCTCGAGCCTGCTTCGGATTCTGTGTCTCCCTCTCTCTCTGCCCTCCCCTGCTCTCTCTCTCTCTCTCCATCAAAAAATAAGTAAACTCTAAAAAATAATTTAAAAAAAAAAACATTCCCTCTATCTCAAAAAGAAAAAAAAAGAAAAAGAAAAGAAGCCTCCTGGATCCTGTCCCTCTGTGTCTACGGAAGGAATTCCAGCCTTCCTTCGCCCCTCTTTCTTGTAACCTATAATTGTCTCTCTCAAGCTTCTAGAACACTCACATGCAGTTAGTATCACCCATCTTAAAAATGAACAAAACTCTCTCAGATTCGTGCCCTCCAAATTTCTGCAGCACTACAGCAAAGTTTCTCGAGCGTCACCTACGGTCATGGTCTCTACTTTGTCATGACCTCTTCTCTCTTCCACCTCCTCCAATGTGGGCTTTGTCCCCACCACTCAAACAGCCTTTATCAAGGTTGCCAGGAACATTTGCCAAGTCCAAGCCTCTGACTACTGTGGGTTGAACTGTGTCCCCCTAAAAGATATTGAAGGTCCTCATCCCACAGTACTTGTGAATGAGACCTTGTTTGGAAATAGGGCCTTCGCAAGTTAAGATGAGGTCATTGGGTGGGTCTAATCTAATCTGATTGTGTCCTTATACAAAGGCTAATTTTGGACACAGACACACATGCATGAAACACATGTACTTGTGAACACCATGTGAACACGAAGGCAGAGATTGGGGTGATGCCCCAACAAGTCAAGGAATGTGAACGACTTCCGGCAATCCATGAGAAGCTGGAAGAGGCATGGAATAAATTCTCCCTGTCAACCCGCAGAAGGCACCAACTCTGCCAACCCCTGGATCTTGGCCTTCTAGCCTCTAGACCTGTGAGCAAATTCATTCGTTGTTTGAGCCACCAGTCGGTGGCGCATTGTTACAGCAGCCCTGGGGTACCGACGGAACTTTTCTTTGTGCCCCCATGACGCCACTCCCCTGGTTTCCCTACAGTTCCAGTGGCTCCTCTGAATGTTGGCCTGTATCAGAGCTCAGTCCACCCATATCTTTTTTTTTCTAGCCTCTCTAATCTAGGTGATCTCAACCTATGCTGATGACCTAAACTCTAGACTGACCTCACCCATGAGCTTCAGATTCCACTCTCCTGCCTCACCACGTGGATGTCCACACATCTCAACTTTATCATGATCAAAACAAAACTTTTTTAAAAAAATAATTTTATTTATTAAGTAGGCTCCATGCCCAACATGGGGCTCGAACTCATGACCCTGAGATCAACAGTCACATGCTCTACCCACTGAGCCAGCCATGCACCCAAGTCTTTTTTTTTTTTTTTTTTAAATGTTCATTTATTTTGAGGGGGTGGGGAAGGGCAGAGAGAGAGGGAGAGAGAATCCCAAGCAGGCTCTGCACTCACAGTGCAGAGCATGTCTCGGGCCTTGATCTCAGGAACCATGAGATTATGCCCTGAGCTGAAACCAAGAGTCAGACACTTACTGACTGAGCCACCCAGGCGCTCCCCCAAAATAAAACTCTTAATTTAGCTCCCCCAGGCCCATCTTCCCCATGATCTGTAATGCCCCCAGTCCTCCTCACCTAGCTGCCAAGGCCCTAAATTCAGGAGTCACCCTCACTTCCTCTCAACTCCACATCTAATCCATCAGCAAATCCTGTCAGCACTACTTTGAAATTCACCAACTCTCTATCCCAAATTGACTCTTCTCACCATCCCCACACTATCACCTCCCTCCTAGACTCCCGCAGAGACCTTCTCTGCAGGGACCATCTCTGCTGCATCTAGTCATCCAGTCCTGCTTCAAACAGCAGCCAGAATGACCTTTTTAAAATGTAAATTGGAGCACTGCAGTCCCTTCCTCAAAAGCTTAGTGTGATGGCAGCCCCATCACACTAAGAATAAAATCTGGAGTTCTGATCGACTTTGACGCTCAGTTTCTCCCTGTGAGGCCCTCTCTGCCTGCCTGCTCCCTCCCTTTTCCTGCCCTCGTCTGGCCCTGAGCCGCTGCACTGTCGCTTTTTGTTCCCGGGTCTGCCTCCCTAGCTGGATCTTTGTCATTTTAGTAGCCACACTGCCTGGTTGCCCTGCCTGACCCAGAGAAGACCATGAGCGTGGTTTGTTGAACAGGCACCTCAGTCTGTTTGTTGCACAGACGTCCCAGCCACCGAAATTCCCTCCCGACTTAAAAATGCTGCCTCCTTTTTAGGGGCGCCTGGGTGGCTCAGTCGGTTAAGTGGCTGACTTTGGCTCAGGTCATGATCTCGCGGTCTGTGAGTTTGAGCCCCGCATCAGGCTCTGTGCTGATTGATGCAGGCTCTGTGCTGATTGATGCCTCGGAGCCTGAAGCCTGCTTATGTTTCTGTGTGTCCCTCTCTCTCTGCCCCTCCCCCAGTCGTGCTCTGTCTCTGCCTTTCAAAAATGAATAAATGTTAAAAAAAAATGCTGCCTCATTTTTGACCTTTCAAGTCCAATCTAATCTTTGCCCCCACATCCCAGCCAGTCAGGTTACTTCATTTCTGCCACCTCTCTCTGAACTCAGAGAACCCAGCCTCCTGGGCTTCTCTTGTTTCTCTTCTCCCTGAGCAAGCCCTTACTATACTCCCAGCTCTCACCCCCACGCCCTCAGGGTGGTTCAGATTTCTGCCCCATTCAGCCAAGAAATTTCCTCAACTAAGACTCTTGCCAGAGTCAAGTTTAACTTTTAAAAGGTCCCCTGGGATTTATCCAGAACGGCAGTGACATCTCAAAACCACTTAGAAACACCGCAGATGGGTAACACTTCCCCCTGTTTACTACTGAAAGTCCCTGGGAAGCCTCACAAAATTTCCTGGTGTGAAATAGGACACCCCACTGGAGAGTTTTGAAAACTTTTGGGTGAAATGCTGGTACAAGGTTCACACCACCTCCTTCTTGCATTTGGTGGGTTCTGAGCTATGGCTCTGCTCTAATGACTTAACAGTTGTAAGGCATCTCAGAGGCTCAGTTTCCCCTTTTAGAAAATGGGGCTGGTTAAATATCATTAGGCAGTAAACTTTTTAAAACATTTTGTTAATGTTCATTTATTATTGAGAGAGAGAGAGAGACAGAGCATGAGCATGGGAGGGGCAGAGAGAGGAGATACACAATCCGAGACAGGCTGCAGGCTCTGAGCTGTTAGCACAGAGCCCGACATGGGGGTCGAACTCAACAAACCACGAGATCATGACCTGAGCCAAAGTCGGATGCTTAACAGACTGAGCCACCCAGGTGTGCCGGCAGTAAACTTTGTAAAGTTTATTTATGTATTGGAGTGGGGGGTGGCAGAGAGAGAGGGAGACAGAGAAGCCCAAGCAGGCTACATGCTGTCAGCTGGGAGCCTGATGTGGGGCTCGATCCCATGAATCTCGAGATCATGACCTGAGCTCAAATCAAGAGTCAGAGGCTCAACCGACTGAGCCACCCAGGTGCCCCTAGGTGGTAAACTTCTTAAATGCAGAGATCGTTTGAATTTGTCTTTGTAACCCTCAGCCCGGTACGTGGCACAGGGCCCAACGCACAACCCCAGGAGCTATATTCTTTGTGGATGGAGGCATGTCACTCTGTAGCACTGGAAAGCACGGTACATGTTTGTTGATAGAATTAATGAACGAACCAGATCTACTTTTGACGGTAGCGTAACGAAAAAGGACATCGTTTATAGTAAGACACGCTGAAAACGAACAAATGTTACACCAACTTAAAGGGCTGTATTAAACATTACCTAGGAGTTTGCACAAGGTTTGGAGTCAATCCTAGATTCCAATTCGAGATCCAAGGCTGATCGGCTGTGAGTTTAAGACAGATTACTTAATCTCTCTGAGCTTCCATCTCTTCACCTATAAAATGGGGATTCTACTACTCACCTGATCAAGTTGTTCTGAGGCTAAGATTTCACTGACAAGTGTCGAAGGCCCAGGGCAGCGCACCAACGCATATCAAAGTTTCCAATCGTAAGACCCCTACTGTTATGATTTTCATCTTGTACACCAGGTGTCTTCATGTGAGCATCGACCAATTTTGAAAAGGATGGTTTTGTTTTTCTCAAATGTCATTTATTAGAAAATACAGTTCCAGAGAAAGTAGCAGATACAAGGGAAGTGGATACAGTACACAGACCTCTTTCAATCAGGGGCAGAGAGGGTCAAAATAAAATGAGCTACAGGCCAAAAGCCAGTAACGCATCTATGGTCCATTCACCTGGAGGAGTTCTGCCCCTGTTCCCCACTTCCCCCAGCCCCTCCCCCACAGTGGCCACCTTACCCTTGACATTTTTAACCTAAAAGAAAAGTTTACATTTCCTTGCTCCCCTGTGGCTTCAGTGAACGGAGCTTCTTTCTCTGGTTATGGAATGAGTCAGCAAACGGGGGAATTTCTGATCCTTGGAGCTGAGAAGGAAGCTGGGGAGGGATAGTTCAGAGTCTCCTCGATTCCCTCCATGCCCCAACCCTGGGGTGCATCCAGCCAATTCCGGTTTAAATATATCAAATTCAAAGTCTCTCCCTTTTTTTTTTTCCCCCCAAAGGATACAACCCTTTGGAGTAAAGCACAAGAGTGAATCCGAAATCCACCAGGTAGGGAATAAAAAGTGTAAGAGACAAGAGACCCCGTCTCTCGCTCCTAGCTCAGCTCCCGGGGATCAATCACCCCCCCTCCGATCCAGCCTTCTCGCCACCAAAGAACATCACTGGAGTCCCCCACCCCACGCCCCTTTTCCTCAGCTTAGGGCATCCCTTTGGCTCCAGACTAAATAAGTTTATGGCCCCAGAAAATGAGGGAAATTCTTATTTAAAAAAAAAAAATGTGACAGAAGTGGAGTTTGGGAAAAGCAGCACACAAAAAAGGGGGGTGTGGCGGGTGATGGGGCCACACTGGCATCTGCGGCCTAGCCGTCTCCTTCCCAGGGCCAGGATGTCCTTGGGCGGGGTGGGTGGGGGGACCAAATCTAAGGGCTGAGGCAGCACTTTCTCCCACCAGGGAAAAAGGAAGGGAGAGAGACGTGTGGAGAAGCACCCCCAGCATACCCTCAGGGACCAGATGGTCCCCAGAAGGGTCGTGAGAATGGAGGGGTAGAAGACCGTATTCGGGGCACGTCCTGGCAAAGTCGGGGAAGACGGAAGGAAAAGCTCCCCCTGAAAGAGCCCAGGTCCCTGAACACAGGTCCTCGGCAGGGCCCCGTTCGGAAGGCCCTCCCTTACACCCGTAGGTATCACACCGCTCTCCTTTGGAGGCACAATCAGAAAGGCCCACAGCAGGCCTCAGTCCAGCACACCAGACCCTCCCCGCCCCTCCCCGGCCTGCCCTTAGAGAGGGAGGGCTCTCACCCAGGACCCACTGGGCCCCTCCCCAAATAATTCCTATGGATAGAAAAACACAGATGAGAAACAAACAAGCGAACAAACAAAACCCTAGGGGAAAGTCCAATAAGAACCTTAATCATACAAAAAGTCCGACGTCTTCCTCTTTTGCCTTCCGAGGCATATGCAAGTCCCTTCTCACGAGGCTTCCTGTCCAGTCAGGACAACATTACTATTTCATTTTTTAAAAATAAAAATAAAGATATCCACCCACCCTCCCTCAAAACGCTACTTCACTCAGCCCGCCCCACTCACCCCCAACCAGGCGTTGCTCCCTTGACACAAGGTAACCTTAAAACTTCGCGGCAGCCTCACAGCCGCTCAGCACAGCCAACCCAAATGCCGCCGGGCAGAGGAGGGGACAGCAGACAGCATCTAACTCTGCCCGCCTCCCGTCACAGGGGCCTGAGCCACCCGGACAGAGGGGAGGCCCGCCAAGGGCTCTGCCCTTTCACAAGGAAAGGGCACATGGAGGAGGGAAGAATCGTCTCCCCCGGCACCCCCAGCCGCCTGGGGTCCTGGGCGGGGGTTGGTGGGGGGGGATGGGTCGGGCTCTGCTGGGCTCACAAGGTCTCATGACTTCGAGATCCCAGTGCGAACCAGCCAGTCTTCTCCTGGGCCAGGTCCAGCTCTCGAAGGCGGATGTGCACCTCCCCGAGGAGAACGTTCTCCCAGAATCCTTGCTCGCTCAGCACACTCAGCTGCAGCTCCCGCTGCTGTAGGTCTCCCTTGGGGATCCCGTCATACACCAGCTGCGAACAGAGATGGGGAAGATGGGGGGACACAGAAGAGGGAGATGCTTAAGTCTGTGGAGGTTCGATCTGGCGGGGGCTAAGATGACTTCTCTCCCCAGCCCGAGTCCGCGGGATTAGAGAAGGTACTTGGAACCCAAGAAGAGCTTTACAGAACTCTGCTCTTTGGGGCAACCTGGCTGGCTCAGTCCAAAGAGCAAGCGACTCTTGATCTCGGGGTTGTAAGTTCAAGCCCCACGTTGGGTGTAGAGATTACTTAAATATCTAAAAGCAAATGAATAAATAAGTAAATAAATAAAGAACTTTGTTCTTTGCTTAGAGTTGAGGAAGGTGAGGACTTTTTTTTTTTTTTAAGTTTCCTTTTTTCCTTGGGGCACTTGCGTGGCTCAGTTGGTTGAGCGTCTGACTTCAGCTCAGGTCATGATCTCATGGTTTGTGAGTTCGAGCCTGCATTGGGCTCGCTGCCGGCAGCACAGAGCCCGCTTCAGATCCTCTGTCCCCTCTCTCTCTCTGCCGCTCCCCCACTGGCGCTTTGTCTCTCTCAAAATAAACTTTAAAAACAAGTTTCCTTTTTTCCCCGGTTTCTTCATTTTAGACAGAGCATGTGCAGGAGAGAGGGGTAGAGGGAGGGGGAGGGAGAGGGCAGGAGAGGGAGGGAGGGAGGGGGAGGGGGAAGGAGAGGGAAGGAGGGGGAGGGAGAGAGAGAGAGAGAGGGAAAGAGAGAGAATACCTCAAGCAGGCCCCATGCTCAGTGAAGAGCCCAATGCAGTGCTCTATCCTACAATCCTGGGATCATGATCTGAGCCAAAACCAAGAGCTAGATACTCAACCAAGGGAGTCACCCAGGCATGCCACAGGTGAGGGCTTTTTATTGGGGCCACGGCTCATTATCAGCAAAGGACCAGCAGGCTCCTCCTCCCCACGGGACAGGGCCAAGGCCATACCCCAGCTGTGGACTCCCTGACCGAAGGGTCAGCAAACTTGTTTATGTGAGGAGCCAGACAGGAGTACAAACAGTCTGGTCTATGTCACAAGCACGCAATCCTGCCGCTGCAGCATGAAAGCAGCCACAGACGACACTTCCGTGATAGGTGGGGCCGCATTCCAATACAACTTTATTTACACAAACAGGTACAGTTTGCCAACCCACCCCAGCCCCTCCTCCACACACCATCTCATTGTAGGTGGGGTTGCAGGTTTTCCGGGCCACTTTGGTTTTCTTCTTAGTCGTTTTCTGAGGGTCAGGAAGGAGGTAAATCTTCACGTAGGGGTCTGGGTCATTTCCATCCTGCAGCAGTTGCTACAAAGGGAGTGCAAATTTTACAAATGTTACAAAAAGAAGATTCATACGTCTGTGTCCCTATCACCATTCCTGTGATCACAACCTGATCCAGACTCTTCTCCCTCACACCTGGCTTCTTACAAGGCACCATAATTTGTCTGCTTTCCAGCTCACTCCCTTCTGATAGAAATATCTACCATGACAATATTAGGTGTCCTACCAAAACATCAATCCGATTGCCCATTACACCCAGTCTATACTTTTCATACAAATGCTCGGGGCATGCCATAACTTGGTCTGTTTTGACTGAGCCACCATGTCCCCAGATATCTTCCTGCCTTGCCCAATGTCTTTGTCTATTTTGTCATTTGATCCAAGTAACCCCCAAGAGGTGCAAAATGAGTCAGAGAGATATTAAGTTGCTTGCTGAAGGCCAGCCAATTAGTGATTCATCCAGCCTGATCCTTTTTAATTAGATCTTGTCATGCCTCTGCTCAAAACCCTCCAACGGTTCCCATTTCATTCTGGGTAAAAGCCACAGTCTTGACTGTGGGACTCAGGTTCTGGAGTGCTGTGCCCTTTGCAACCCCAACATCTACTATTCATTCTCCCCTTTGCTCTGCAGCCTTCAGCCACAATGACCCCTTGCAGTTCCCAGCATGCCCCAGGCAGGTTCCTGACTCAGGGCTTTGGGATTTAACTGCTCCCTCTACCTGGAACAGTCCTCACCTTGTTCCGTCTTTGCTTGAACACCTTGTCATCAATGAAGGCTTCCCTGACCACTCTTTATAAAAATGTCACCACTTCACTCCACCCCAGTATTTGTTCTCTGCTTTATTCCTCTCCAGAGCACTTACCACTATCTGACCTGCCATATATTTCACTTGTCTGTTTGTCTGTCTGTCTCTTCCTACCAGAATGTAAGCTCCTTGAAGGCAGGGATTGTGTTTTGTTTACGCTTAGATCTAGAGCTAGTAAATCAGTGCCCGGCACAGAGTAGGCACCTGATGAACATTTATTGAATGAATGAATGAATGAATGATGAATGAATGAATGAATGAAGTTGTCAGAGTGAAACCCAGGTTGCTCTGATTCCAAAGTTCATGCCCCTGCCACACACCAATGCCCCAACCCACAACAGTCCAGCACATGGCAGGTATTGAATGCAAGTTCCCTTCCCCTTCCTACCAACAATTTTGTGATTCTATACTGCCTTATGCTCGAAGGACATCATGTGGCTGCCTTATCTCTACAACCAGGTAATAAACCCTTTGGGCCTCTTCCTCATAATAATCATCATAATTGCCACAACACTAATACCAGGCATTCTGTTAAGTGCTCTGTATGCGCTATTTCCTTGAAACCCTCCATAACTCTACCAGGTAGATACTAACATCTTCATTTCAACGAGGGTCGGGACACTTAGACAACTTGCCAAAGACCGCGGGTAGTAAGAACCTGTATCTGGCGGTGCTTGCCTGCTTAGTCATATCTCAGGCCTGGCCTGGTAGCAGGGCCACCGGGGGTACTCAGTAACTTCTGTGGTTACCCTCATGAGAGGAAGGGAGAAAACTTCTGACCAGTCAGAAAACTACCGGAAGAAAGATACAGAGCCACGTGAAGGCTGTGTGCGTGTACTTACCAAGCCCCGAATATGCATCACCATGATGAAGAGTTTATTGTTTTTGTAGGAGATGGACAACTTCACCTCCCCTCCCACCTTCCCGACGGGCCGGGCCCATGAGCCGTCTGGAGGGACAAAGAAACCAAGAAAGGTCACGAAGGAAGTCTCGTCCCCAGCTGGTGCCAGGCAGTTGTTTCCGTGGTCCTCTACCCCTTCCCCCCCACCCATCCCCCAGGATCTCCCTGTCAGGTTCTTGATATCAGATGGGGGAACTGTCAAGTGATGTCTGTGAACATGATTCAGAATCAGGTTGAGATGTTCTATCCAGTTTGTGTGGTGTAATGAGCAGGCGGATATCCAGTCGCTGGGAAACCTGCACGAGGAGCCGGGGGCCCCACAGCCTGAGCGGGACACCAGATTCTCCAGCCAGTAGGCGAAGAGACAGAGGCCGGTCAAGGGAAGAGAACTGGGGGGGGGGGGGGGCAGGAGAGATGACCTTTGGGAATGGTTCAGAGAGGTTGGCAGGAGCGTCACAGAGAAGGCAGCGTACCTGAGGACTTAGGAGCTGGGCTGGTGCCCGTAGCCTTGTCATCTCGGGGCAGGGGGTGGAAAAAGGTGTATACCAAATCACACTGAAATGACATCAGACACAGAGTCACTCTTCAAGAAGGCAACGGACCCATAAAAAAAAGGCAAGGGACTATTCCAGATTTTAAAAAACTTGATAAAATGGAACCAAATATCTTTTGCACTTCTTATTTGGATCATGGCTCAAACCAACCAGCTGTAAAAAGAATTTGGGGGACGACAGGGAGATTTTCAATATGGACTATATATTAGATGGTATGATTTCTATAGTTATATAAGAATACATAGTATTTAGGGATAGAATGTCATGATGTCTGGGATTTAGTTTAAAATACTTCATACAAAAAGAGATGAAGCAAATATGGCAAAACATTAACCGTTTGGGTGATGAAGATATAGGCACTCATTATACCATTTCTCTGCTTCTGTAGATGTTTGAAAGTTCTCATAACAAAAGTTCTTCAAAAAGGAAAAAAAAAACCTAAGTCACATCAGGTCAAAAGCAGTCTGTTCTTTTGTGCCGCCCCCTCCCCTATGGACACACATACACCTTTCAAGCAGAGAAATATTTGAGCCAACTCTGGACAGAGCCCATGAATCCTACTCTCAAGAATGGTTCCTAAGTCTGTCAGGGAAAACAAAAACTAAAATGTGTGAAAATACCTACTCTAGCGTTAATAGTGAAAAAAAGGGGGGGGGGCATAATCTCTCTCTCAAGAAACAAATGGTTAAGGAGATTGTGGCATTGCAAGTCAAAGTATAATTTCGTACAGATATTCAAAGTGCTGCTTATTATAAACACCAAGTGAGAAAAATATTATCTAGTGATATTGGAGCTAAAGCAGTAAGAGTCACATTTGCCTATAGACAAATAGGAAGGAAACACAGAAATGGGGTTAGATGATGGGTCGGAAGGGATGGGGCTCCTGATGCCTACATTGGTTTTTATGCCCATTATAATACCAAATTACAATGCCATTTGTTTAAAAAAAAAAATCTAGGTAAGTACACACTCAACCTGCTCAAAAATCTCCTTTCCTTCCCAAGGTTCTGAATACTAGCACTCCAAGACCGCCTCTGATATCCGCCCCAGAAGGCACGCGTTCAAAGCATTTACCAGCACGACCCCAGGCGCTGCAGCCACGCCCCTCCCTCCCTCGCTGTGCCGGCCACCGCCCTCCTCGCAAATCCCGTCCTTGACCGCCAGGGGGCGCGCATCCTCCCTGCTTCCACTACATACCCCTCCCCCCCCCACCCCCCACCAAACCAGACCTTCCCCGAACAGCCCACAAGAGAGAGCCCACTCACCTCGGCCACCTCGGGGGCTGCGTGGGTCAAGTGCCAGATGTAGCGGTTTAACTCCTCCCTCCGCCGCTCGGCCACCGCCTCTCCCCTCGAGCGGCCAATCACGAAGCGACTAGGGAAGCTGGCGGGGCAGGTGGGCCGTGGGAACACCCGGAGGGGCAAGAAAGGAAAAGAGAGGGAAGAGGCGACAGGCTTTAGCCACCTTTCATTGGCATTTTCGGCGACCTGACCCACATGTCTCACTAGCCGGCCCCATTCCTCCCGCAGCTCCCGGGGCCTGCTCCAGCGACACACTCCTTCCCGCAGCATCTCGCACCGCAGTTCCAGGGATGCCAGGCAAGAAAACCACGCTGATGGGCAGCGTCCTGTGGCTCCCCGGAAGTGCCTCGGGGGCTCTGGAGGAGCTCGCAGTTTTCCCCATCAGGGTCAAAATTCATTTGAAAAATCATTTTAAAAAACTGTGGTGACATACACAGAACGTAAAATTTACCATCTTAACCATTTAAAAAAATTTTTTTTAACATTTATTTATTTTTGAGACAGAGACAGAGCATGAGCGGGGGAGGATCAGAGGGAGGGAGACACAGAATCCGAAACAGGCTCGAGGCTCTGAGCTGTCAGCACAGAGCCCGACGCGGGACTCGAACTCACGGGCTGTGAGATCATGACCTGAGCCGAAGTCGGCCGCTTAACCGACTGAGCCACCCAGGCGCCCCATCTTAACCATTTTTAAGTGTATGGTTCAGTGGCATGAAGCACATTCACGGAGCTGTGCAGCCATCACCGCGCCCCTCTCCAGAACTCTCATCTCACACGACTGAAACCCTGTACCCGTTAAACAACTCCCCATTCCGCTTCCTTCCTCCAAGCCCCGGTAGCCACCATGCTACTTTTGGTCTCTAGGAATCTGGTCACTTGTAGGACCTCATATAAGTGAAATATGACACAAGATTTATCTTTTTTGTGACTGGCTTATTTCACTTGGCATAAGGTCCTTCAAGGCTCATCCATGTTGTAGCATGTGCCAGAATTTCCTTCTTGTCAAGATTTCATAACATTCTATTGTATGTATATACTAAATTTTGCTTATTTTTCTTTTACTCTTTAAAAGACCAGAAACTTTGAGGGGCTCCTGGGTGACCCAGTTGATCAAGCATCTGACTTCGGCTCAGGTCATGATCTCACGGCTGGTGAGTTTGAGCCCTGCGTCGGGCTCTGTGCTGACAGTTCAGAGCCTGGAGCCTGCTCTGGCTTCAGGGTCTCCCTCTCTCTCTGTTCCTCCCCCACTTACGCTCTGTCTCTCTCTCTCTCAAAAATAAATAAACGTTAAAAAAAAAAAAAAGAGAAGAAACTTTGAAACAAAGATTCGGTCAGTCCTCTTAGACCCAGTTTTCTCTCCTTCTGGCAGGTGGGCTCAAGCTTATTTTCAAGACTGGGCTGAGAGAGTCAGGAGATACCGGCCAGCAGGGGGGGCACTTGCCATCACACTGATCACCAGGCCAAAAAAAGCAAACAGATCTTGGAAAGGGTACTTTCAGGATCCTGCAGTACCCCCCAACCCTCCCCGCCACCCCCCCCAGCCCTCCGCAGCTCTGGTCTCCCTCCCCAGGATCTCCCTGTGCTGAGAAGAGAGGGGACAGCTACCTGGGCAAGAGGGAAGAAGGAAAGAGCAGCCGCAGCTTATTGTGTAATTCCTGGAACTCTTCAAACGTCCGTTGGATGTAAGTGGCCTCGTGAGCATTCTCTCGCATCACCTTCACCACATAAACCTGCAAAGGTCCAAGTCTTAGTACCTGCCAACCCCTGTGCACCCAATGAAGGGAGTAGGTAAGGGAACAGAAGAGGGGGGTGTGTGTGTGTGTTGGGGGAATACACTTTCCAGAAGGAAAAGAGCAAAAGTGCCTCCAAAGAAGAAGAGGATAGACATTACACGTGCAGGAATCTGAAAAGCAAAGATTTCCTATACATGTTTCATAGGATCTTTGACCCAGAGGGAATAACCACTCAATTCAGCTCCCTGATTCCAGCAGCCCACTTGGGCACGGGAGAGGGAAGTGGTCTGTGACTGCGTGGCTCCTGGCACGGGATGCTCACAACTCCAGTGCCCACGTGTGGATGTGAAGAGACAGAATCCCAATATGCTGGGGGCGGTGGGGAGCAAGGCAGGGTCATATTGGAGAAGACACTTACATAGCCCTTGTTGGGGTGGAAAATCTTCTCGTGGCGGCAGAGGAAAACATCACTGATGCGGCCAGAGCTCTTGAGCGTGTGTGTTCGGGGGGCAAAGGAAAGGGTCAGCCGGTCGTCTGAGCCTGTGAATTTCATCTGAGCCAGATTATGGATGAAGAAATTGAGCTTTGTGGCTACACTGCCCAGGCTGGACTCAATCAACCTGTTGGTGCAGGACGATGGGAATGAAAAGATGTAACCATGGACCCAAGTCCCCACTGGCTGGACAGAGCTATCTCAGCGAATATCCTCTGACACCTGAGACCCACACGCAGTTCAGACAGAATCATTTTCCTTGGGTAATATCCTCGTAGAGTGCTTGACGGGCACGTGATCATCTACATGCAATTTATTCATGTGAATCCTGGGGGCTTATCTCCCCTTTCTGCCCTCCTGAGCATCTTTGGATGGTTAAACCAAGGTAGGAAGGAATGAGGGATTCCACCACAGGGTCAGCATGTAAAGGTCTTTATATAGTAGACATCCAGTACAGTGAAGCCTCACCAAGCACCGTTCAATCTAGAGACTTCTGATCAAAAGGAGAGGTTCTATGTTAGAACACATCGTCAAATGTGGGAACATGGAACCATGGAACTCCACATTTTGATAAACGGAAAGGCTCTGATCCAGAGAGCCGGACCCTAAGGAGAACCCACGATCATCCCATCAACAAAGTCTTTGACCAGCACCTAGCAAGAACGTAAGTAAGAGATTGCAATGGCTCTGTACACAAAGCTCGGCACCAACAACTGAGTCAGAGAAGTCAAGTAACCTCCCTAAAGGCAGAGGCAAAGTCAGGATGACACGTGTTGTCGACTCTAAGCTCTGCCATCTGAGCTAAGCCTTTCCTGTCTCCCCAGCCCTACTCCTCCCCATCCTCCTCCAGGCAGCCCGGACATGAACTACTCGGGGTGGGCAGCGCTGTCCTGTGCACAGGGTATTACCTAGTGAAGTAGGTAGTAGCATTGGCCTCTGTGTCCTGAGGCCTCAGAGCATCATACACGTATTTGAGGTCCTCCAGGTCTGAGAGCTCGGGGATCCCACAGGACAACATCTAGGAAAAAAGCAAAGTTGGGAGAGAGGGCACCTGGAACAGCCAGGAATTCTTGGTGCTTCTTCCCCTGCTATTTTCTATAGCGAGGCTCCCTAACCCTCTTAGAAGGCGGTAGACAGATGCCGTGGGCAGTGGCTAGAAGGCCACAGGAATGGAGGGGCTGGGGCAGGAAGCCAGACACTGCACAGATACCACGGTCACCAGTAGTCTGGGCCCTGCCTTTATCTAGACCTCAGAGAAACAGATCTCCAGAAATCCTCTGAAGCCAGACAGGGGAGTCTTAAAGAAGGTGCCAGATGATAAGAGGGAGGGGTTCAGAGAGAGATGGAACTCCTCACCAGGCCCAGAAGGTTGAGGAAGAGGTGGGTGTGCTTGCGAATGAGGTTGTAGGCTTGGCAGCAAAGGTCAACAAAATCATGGAAGCGGCTGGAAGGCTTGTCACCCCCGTTGATGACATACGCCATATCCGAGGTGAAGACAAAGGGGGCACGGTCCCTGGGCCAAGGGGAACATACAGGTAGAAGGTCAACATGGGGGAGGAAGCCCACCTTGTGGGGTTACATCAGAGAATGATTCCCCTCAACACTTGTGGGAACCTGGGGAGACGGGGCTCTAACTTTATCCTTTTTCTCTTCCTACCTTAATCTTAAAAGATCCCCAGAGGGGCACCTGGGTGGTTCAGTCGGTTGAGCATCTGACTTCGCTTCGGGTCATGACCTCACGGTTCGTGAGTTTGAGCCCCGCATCGGGCTCTGTGCTGACAGCTCAGAGCCTGGCGCCCGCTTCAGATTCTGTGCCTCCCTCTCTCTCTGCCCCTCCCCTGCTTGTGCTCTGTCTCTCTCTCAAAAATAAATAAACGTTAAAAAAAAGAAAAAGAAGTTTTTAAAAAAAGATCCCCAGAGACATCCTTCATTGATTCCCTGTCTGTGAGCTACCAGTATTTTTTCCTGGATATCTAATCGTGTTCCCTTTTGCCGTGGTTTGGGCCCGTTTCCCTTTGCTCGTTCCTCAGCACGGAGGGAGAAGAGCTGGTCCCCACCTTCATCCGCAGGCCTCGCAAGGACTTGACCTCTGTAGCAGGCTTCCCTTCTCCAGAGCTGCTCAGCTCAGGGACTGAAGTACAGCCCCTTCCGTTACAGGCTTGTGTTCAGTGCTGAACCATTTCTACTGACCTCCCTGCCCTACGCACACAGCCTGGCTTCAGGAGACCACTTACCGCTTGATGTTGCCAAACATCTGTGCGTGGCCCAGGAAGCGGCCAAAATCTATGTGGAACATGTGGCCCGTGGTCTTCAGCATGATATTGTCATTGTGCCGGTCACAGATGCCCAAGACGTACGTGGCCACGCAGCAGCCAGCACAGGAGTAGATGAAGTTCTCCACAGCCTGGGAGGAAGGCAGGCAGATGGGAGGGCAGGACATAAAGCCGGATCCGAGGGACTGCAGGGGCCACAGCCAGACTGAATTCGGCCCTCGTGAGCCCCCACGGCACCTCACACCTGCCCGTTCAGCCTTCATCATGTATGGATATACACACTCAGGCACATAGAAAGTTCTCTCCTGTCTTACAGGGCATAAGGAGACAGAGGGCTTGTAAGTATATCTCCGCCACTTGATCTGAAATTCACCTTCTTCTGCACCTTTGTTTCTCCTAGGGACACTGGTTGGAAAGCCCATGAGCTCATCTGGAGCCCAGACTTGACCAGCCCAGACGGAAGAGACCTTGTTAGATAGGAAGACTAATGCTTACGATGTTCCCGAACGGCTGTGACCATCTCGACTCAAGCAGAGCACTGAGGCAGTCAACTCAAGGATCCATTCCTGACCCTGCTCAGAATCTTCCAGGCTTCCCCCTGCCTCACAGACACCTCCCTTACCCACAGTTACTGGCAGCAGCTCAGCACTAATCTAATTGAAGTCATTTCACACCAAAGAAGAGCTGAGCCAGCTCAACACTCCTAGCGGTGTTTTACACTTGAAAATCGGACATCTCTAGTCGGTAAACTGCGTGAGGATATTTTTAAGTTTAAAGCAGGGGGAGAGGGGCTAAGGGGTTCGGTCCACCTTATGTGATCAGGTCAGCCTCCGTCCCCTTATTTGTCTTTCCAAGAGGTAAAAATAACGGAATTAGCACATGGATACCTTTCACCCTATGAATCCTCTTTGTGTGGTTGATAGAATTCCTAAGAAATCAAGAAAGACCCATCAGCAGAGGGTAAAAACTGTCATAGCCAATGAGGAATGTACAGACTTGAGAATGAGAGAAAGCTTTCCAAATAGGGAATGTGTGCCGCCCCCCCCCCCCCCCAGCCTCCTCCTGCAAACTTCCACTCATCCTTCAGGGCCTTGAGTCCCAGGCCCTCCCAGTTCCCACAACCCCCCCCACCCCCCCACTGAGCCCCAACAGCCCCACTTGCTATCACTGTTCACTCAATGCTCACTCTTTTCTCTCCCCAGGGTTTTGGGGGTCTTCTCTCCCTGGAGCTTCTTGGCCATCCACAAGGCCTGTTTCAAAACTAGCCGCACAGGGGGGTGCCTGGGTGGCTCAGTTGGTTAAGCGTCCAACTCTTGGTTTCAGTTCAGGTCATGATTTCACGGTTGGAGAGTTCGAGCCCCACATTGGGCTTTGCACTGACAGTGCAGAGCCTGCTTGGGATTCTCTCTCTCCCTCTCTCTGCCCCTCCCTTCTGCCCTTCCCTTCCTCCCTCTCTCTGTCAAATAAATAAAAACTTAGAAAAATATATTAATTAAAAAAAAAAACTAGCCACCAGAAACTCCTGCCACTTGTCTAATTGAACCAGGTGACTAATCCACAGGAATCTAAGAACAGAAAATCTATAAAATCACAGAATGCGCCTTCTGGAAGAAAAAGACTATTCCTAGGAAAGGGAAATAGATGACTGAAGACAAACCTCTCAAGAAGGAACACAACCCGTCACCTCCCAGTCTGGACCTTCATGTCTGTCAGCTTGTTTTCCCGCCACAGATATTCCTTCTACCCCAAATGCATCCTATCTTGACCCACGGGCATAGTGATATGCCCGTGGGTAAGTGACTCAAGTGTCACCACCAGAGTCATGTGGAGTATAACTGCAGGAAATCTCACCAGGTCAAGGGCGCTCTCCTGATTTAAGGGGCTTTCGCTTGAAGGCTGTGGGAAACTCTCTTTGCTGAGAGGCCGGGAGACAAACAGCTCTCAGCTCTTTCCTACTGGAAGTCATCAGAAGAGACCACCGGCACTATTCTAGCAGAAAGCCTAGAAGAGCTGAGAGGCTACCTTTGAAAGACTGATATTAAACACAAAGACACAGAGTTGGTTTCTCTGTGTATTCTTGCTGTACGTACTTCTATCATGTTTTTTTTTGACTTTTTATTACATCGGCCAGAAGAAATCATAATTCCAGCACCAAGCACGGTGCCTCTGCATGGTGGCCATTTAATACCTGAAAAATGTACGTTGCTAATAAATAGCATATGGGATGGAGGGGCGGGAGGAAAAAACCCATATTGCTCCTCTCCAAGGGTAGAGGATCTGGAATGTGGCAACGTAGAGAGGGTGCGTTTTGAGGAATGGGAAAGGGAACACGTGGCTGGGACATAAGTTATCATAAGAGAGGAGGTATGGTGGATGATACGGTAGGGGCAGGCGGGGCGGGATCACCAAAGGTTTTGTATAGCGGGCTACGGAAGCTGGACTTACCTTTTCAGACACAGGGAAGTGACATGAACGGTTTATACTTTATTTTAAAAAACACAAGCTCTGACATCAAGCAGAGGATAGCCACAGAAGGGGAAGATAGAAGGATAGAAGGAGAAGCATTCCAGTGGCTCAGGGGACAGATTCTTTCCTCCCGGCACAGCTGAGCCGTCTCCTCTGTGCGTGTGCGCACCCCACCCTGCCTCGCCCCTACCACCAACCCTACCTTCTCATACTCGTCCTCCCCGGGGTTGTGTTTCTGCAGCCAGTCCGCCAGGGGCCGGTCCTTGAAGGAACCGGTCACCCCGTGCTCCACCTGGATCTTGCGCAGCGTCTCAGCATTGGGGATCATCTCCACCATCCCTGGGAGAGAAAGCACGGGTAGGGCACTCCAGGGCAGAGCGAAGGGGACCGTGGGGAGAGAACCACAGGAGCCTCGCTGGATGCTTCCCTGTAAATTAGGCTCTAGGATATTTGGACAAAGTCTGATAATAAGGGGAAAAGGATAGCACTAGGAGGAATACCATTCCCCAAGCCTCATTGTCCACATTGGGCGCCTGGGACTCTTTGGTCTCCCTTAGAAACAAAAAAAGAGCAGCGGCTATGAACTAACTTTTACTATGGGAATATGCGAATCATTCATATATACGTATGAACATGTTACATACACACACGTACGAATAGAGAAAGGTATCATGAATTCACACATAACCATCACCCAGCTTCAAAAATTATCAACATTTTGCTAATCTTGTTTCACCTATTTCATCCACCCAACCTTCCCTCCTTCTTGGAGGTTTTTTTTTTTTTTTCCTTCTTTAAAGTAAGCCCTGCGCCCAATGTGGGGCTTGAACTCACAACCCTGTGATCAAAAGTTGCATGCTCTACCCACTGAGCCAGACAGGTGCCCCGTTACGAATCCCAGACCTGTCATTTCACTCATAAATATTTCAAGTACAACTAACAAGGACATAACGACCATGCCATTAGCACATCCAAAAAATTAACGATTATTCTTTACCCTGAGTCAGTCTATATTTGAATTCCCTCCTAGCGTCTCAAAAAAATACCTCTCTATGGTTGGTTGGTTTGAATCAGAACCCAAAGTCTACACAATAGTTTGGCTGTTATGTCTGTCAGTCTGTTTTATTTTATTCCAGTTTCTCGCTCTGCCGTGCCTTCCTTTTTTTAATGCCATCCCCACAGCTTCTATTGAAATAATCTTGCCCTTTTTTTTCTTCTGGAGAAGTACACGATTCATGCTGGGGGACGGGCAGAAGGCCAGTAACCAAAGGGGTGCCCTCCACCCACTCCCAAACTGACCTCTCCCCCGGCCAGTGGAGAAGCAGCGGAAAATGACCATGCGCATATCCAGCCCCTCTTGGACCCAGATCTTGCTCATGATGCGAATCATCTGCAGGGTTAGCATGTCCTGGCGAAGGTCGTCCCCGCACTGGAGGAAGAAAATGACCAGAGCTCATCTCCACTGCCTCCCCCAGCTCCCAGACCCCCCAAGAGAACCACATTGGCCCAAACAGTGACAGGGGACCGTCCAGTTTTCCCACCTCCCGTCTCACCTCACACCAGCTCAACCGACCAGAGATGGGTCAGTAATCGCATTTGCCCACGTGATGTTTCGGCCCTTTCTTCAATCCCACATCCCCACCTGAATTCAAATTCCTGATCATCAAGCCTTTTTTAAATTGGAGCATTTATACCTTGGATGTGGAACTTACACACGGCCAATAAGTAAGTTACAAAGTCGCATACATGCATTTCACCTCCCCCTCTAGATTATCTGCTCTCCGACTATCATTTACTCCTCAGCTGTATGGATGCATCCGTCAGAAAGGACCTGAGGGTTCACCTAGTCCAACCTGCACCTGTTATCTTAATTTCCTTTTCAACCTTGCTGTGGTGCAGTGATTCAGCCTGTGCTTGAATGCCCTCGGGTACAAGCAGATCAGCCCTGCATCCATTCACTGTCGGGACAGCCCTGCCCCCTAGAAAGCTCTTCTTTTGGTACACGGAGCAGCCAGTTGCCTCATTCCACCTGCCAACATTCTGTTCCTAGCCCGCGGCGCCCATGCAGAATTAGTCTATTTCCTTTGTCACCTGATAGTCTTCCACATGTGAAAATGGTAGCACCGGGTAAGAGGATGAGAACTGCCCTGGGGCTCCTGACACCCTTCGACCCCCTTTCTCCCCTTCCCGCTACCACCTTCATCCCCCCAGGCTTGAGAAGTGTCCTCACCTTGAAGATGACACGGATGTTCTCACCCAGGGGATCCACGTTTTGGAAGGAGAGCTTGAGGGGGACGGCGTTGGAGTTGAAGTAGGAACAGTCCTGCCATGGGAGACAGAGTAGTGATGGGGGGAGGGGGGGGGTCACAAAGGAAAATGGCGTCAGCATCGTGGGTCAAGCTGCTGCCGGTTGGCCTGCTCGTTGTTTGTGCCGGGTTTCTCGGGAGCCCGCACTCCTTCCTTCCACCCCCCGCCCCCACCGCCGCTGGGTCCACTGCCCTGCTTTGGTTAGTTACGGCCTCGGCCCTGACATCCACGCTCCCATCCCTTCGGCAGACAACCTACTAGTACGTGACTCCCATCTATACCTCAGTCTTACTCCTCTGTAAAATGGGGCTCACAACAGTACCAACTTCGTAAAGGGTGCGAGGGTAAAATGGGATAACCAGCGTAAAGCACTCAGAACAGCGTGGGCACAGGGCGGTACTCGGCAGTGACAGAGGACAGCTGCTGTCATTATCACCAGCCTGGACTCAAACGCAGCGTCATCAGCCCCCGACCCAATTCCTCCAGCCTGCGCGGCTGTCAGACGAAAGTCCGTACGTGCGAGGGCCGAGAAGTGGCCCCGATATGCCTTTCTTCCTCCTATCTGTCAATAACCAGGGTGGGAGGGCCTCGCCTCCACGAGCCCTCCCTGCTCCAAGAGCCCCAAACCCACCAGTCACTCACCCTGGGCACGATGCCCTTAACCAGCAGACTAGGGCTGAGTGGCAGGCGGCAGGAGCCATTGAGGGCAAAGAACTGCCTCACCTCCTCCAGGCCCGTGCGGAGGATCCCCTGCGAGGGAGGGGGGAAAGAGTAGGGGTCAGAGGGGTGCCCGTAAGCTCCCCTAGGAACCAGGCCCCTCCCAGAGGTGGGCGCCGTATAGTGGTTGGTATGAAAACCGCCATCTGAGAAGTGCGGACACCCCCCAGGAGACCATGAAGAAGGAAAAGCACCCCAGCCTGGGGTGTCGTGCCTGGGACAGCGCGTGGGCAGCAAGCCCAGACAGCTACAGAAGCGAGGCAGATGACACAACAGTGTGAGGCAGGCTACAATAACTGAGAGAGCAGGTGCATCTCAAGGGGGTGGTGCTGCTCAGGCTGTTGCCAAGAAAAGCCGGCAATCTGGACTTTAAATTCTCCCAATTTTTATTTTTATTTTTTTTTTAAATGTTTATTTATTTTTGAGACAGAGACAGAGCATGAATGGGGGAGGAGCAGAGAGAGAGAGGGAGACACAGAATCCGAAGCAGGCTCCAGGCTCTGAGCTGTCAGCACAGAGCCCGACGCAGGGCTCGAACTCACGGACCATGAGATCGTGACCTGGGCCGAAGTCGGGCGCTTAACCGACTGAGCCACCAGGCGCCCCTAAATTCTCCCAATTTTTAAATGTTAGCATCCAAGAACACTGTTGGCCTAACACAGCCTGGTTGTACAAAAACAGATAAAGGTCCCTGCTCTGGGTAGCGGTGGCCCTGAGCTACGCCTCATAGCACAGTGAACAAAGTAGGACTAGATTTCAGCCCACACTTGCCCTCTCTGGCTGAGTGCTCTTGTGCAGTGAACAACTTACACAAATGTGCTTAGCCTTTAAGGCAAGCCGTTAAATAAAAATGGAATACTTTGCAGGCCAAACAAAACACATCCATGGGCTGTATCCAGTTTGCAGACTGTCAATTTTGTGGCCTGTAGGTTAGAGGCAGAGGCACCTCCTTCCAGTCCCTAAATCATAGATGGTCAAGTACCATCCTGCTGGCCAGGATTTCTAAGGAGTTAATGACTAGTGACAAAAGCCGGGGACCAGAATGGGTAGAGGCAGCCCCACCCCACTCACCTGCCGTGCAGATGGGGCAGCCTCTCGGACCTGCTGGGCCAGCTTAGCCAGGGTGTTGACAAGCCAGCACTGGCGGTTAAATTCCTCTCTCAGCCCCTTGCCACAGCAGCACAACAAGGCTGCCAGCAGATATTGGTAGCGGATGCTGAACTGAGAGTCCTTGAGGCCATCCTTCAGCAACCTGCAAGGCAAAGGGAGTGGGGAGTCAGGACTGGGGATCAAAGGTAAGGGTGTGTAATGGGGGGATGAGGTCAGATCCAGCTCCCTGGAAAACCCACCCCAAAGCTGGGAGGAAAATAGACTCTGCACGCATACAGAAGTGTTCATCAGCATCCCAGTCTGTGTCCACTTTGCCTTTATTAGAGCTCAAAGCCCCCCAGCATTTCATTTCTCCTTTATATATATTTTTCTAAATGTTTATTTATTTTTTGAGAGAGAGAGAGAGAGTCGGGGAGGCAGATAGAGGGAGACAGAAGATCCGAAGCAGGCTCTGTGCTGATAGCAGAGAGCGCAATGCGGGGCTCGAACCCACGAACTGTGAGATCACGACCTTAGCTGAAGTCGGACATTTCACCGACTGAGCCACCCAGGCACCCCTCTCCTTCATATTTCTTTTTCTTTTTTTTTTTTAATTTTTTGAAGTTTTTATTTCTTTTTGAGAGACAGAGCGAAATCGGGGGAGGGGCAGAGATAGAGGGGGAGACACAGAATCTGAAACAGGCTCCAGGCTCTGAGCTGACAGCACAGAGCCCGATGCAGGGCTTGAACTCATGAACTGCGAGATCGTGACCTGAGCTGAAGTCAGACGCTTAACCAACTGAGCCACCCAGGCACCCCCTTTATATTTCTGCCATGTGTGGGTGGAAGGGAGGGCCAGGGATGATCCTCGCTGTGCCCTTGGGACTGAGACCCCCTTCCCCCCACCAAGGAAAAGGTGCTAGCCCGTGGCCACATAGTAAGGTAGCAACACACGGGGACCCAGACGGCTTAGCTCCCCGCCTTTGCACACCTAAGAGTAACATACTCCCGAGTTAAAGATGCAGGTCTGCCTCCCACCTCCACACACGGTCTTACCAGAAGAAGTAGTGGGTCACTCTCAAGTCCGAGACGGCTCGTTTCAGGAGGAATCGCACCAAGGGGCTGTCCAGGTAGCACTCATACTTCAGGGCCTGTGGAGGGGAACGGGAGTAGGACGATGTATTGACTGTCCTCAGTCTACACCTGCCACTATCCTGGGGACCCTGGGTCCCACAAGGACAATGCAGACTGACTTGGGGCCCGGGGAGGGGATCATCAGAACTGGAGGGAAGGCCGGTCTGCCCACCTGCACGAGCTGCGGCAAGTAGTCGAGGAGTTCAGCATCCGACAGCGAGCCGATCCACTGGACGGCCATCCGACGCACCTCCTGGTCCGGGAAGCTACAAAACAGAGCCCAGCACTCTGACGACCCAGTCGCGGGTGCTGCGACACAGGAGTAAGCAAGCACCCTCACACCTGGGCTTCAGAGACACAGGTGGAGAGAAGGCAAGGCCTCTCGGAATCTGCAATCCTCAGCACCTTGTCTGGAGAGCAACCCTTGAGAATGGCCCTGTCTCCTGGTCAGAGCCGGCATGGGGCCGCTGGGGAAACAGGAGGGTGGCCACCATCATTCCTGGTAGGACTCAAAGAAAACCGGACAAGGTCTTCAACCCCATTCCTGAAGATCGTCTCCTTAACTCCCCCTGTGCCAGAAATTCCCGTCATCAGAGAGCCCCTGTGTGGATTAAAGCATGATTGCGTCTTCTTGGTACCATCCTTTAATGCAAAACCAGCCAGGCGAAGAATGGAGAATCACAGAGTTTCATATAAGCCAGTACCCCCTTGGCAGAATTTAGTTTAGCAGAGATTAGCAAAAACGTTGCCTCAAAAAGTCCTGAAGGCAAGACACATGGATCGGGTACATTTTAATTACTAAGAGCAGCACGAAAGAAGCCAAGAATACTGGGGACCATCTGGAAAAGGCAGCCCAGGGGTCTGATACTGGGAGGCACATGTCCCCAGAGGACCCTTCGGAGGGAAAGAGGGAGAGAGGACTTTAAAGTTGAACTAGGTGGTAAGGTTTGGGTTACACAGGGGTGTGCGTGCGCCTATCAACAGCAAGTGTACAGGTTAAGGCTCAGGCATTTCCTTGTATGTAAATTTGGCCTCAAAAGAAAAAACAAATACTGAGTTCTAGTTAAATGATATAGATATGCTGGAGTATTTGGGAGGGAAGGAGGATGTCTGCAGCTTAGACTAAAATGTATTACAAAAGAAGATGGATTGATGGTTGGATACGCAATAAAACAAATATAGCAAAGAGTGAAAACGGTCAGAATCTAGGTGGCGGGTCCATGGATGTTCACTGCAAATTTTTCAGTTCTGTAGCATGCTTGAAAAATGTTCACAATAGAACGCTGCGGGGAAATGAGACAAAGAAAAAGCAGAAAAGGAGAAGTGAAAGAGCCCTGAATTTCCTAGCCCACTTTACCATTTTCCCCAGGGCTGGCTCAGGTTAGCAATGGGCAGGGCTAAGCCCCGGCTTCTGGAAGGACACATGGTCAGGAGAGGTGGGTGTTACAACTCACGTGGCATGCAGGAGCCCCAGGGCATCCTGGTGGTTCATGTGGGTCCACTGCTTCAGGAGAGCATAGATGTCGGGCAGGCAAGCCCACTCCCAGCTGGGGGCGCTGGCGAGCACCAGGGGGAGTGAGCTCACCTCTGAGTGGCAATAGTATCGCTTCTCCCACAGGCGCTTCTTGTCAGCATCAGTGAGCCTGCGGTGAGGGTGTTAGGGGAGGAGGTGAGAGAGAACACCTTCAGCCAGAGGGTAGGGTTACTTACTCTCCAAGAGAATGCTATACATTCTCCCATTCAGAGGTCCCCACACCTTGCTGCACATTACAACCACCTGGGGAATTTTGTGAAGTCCCCACGCCTGGGCCACAGGGAACACCAGCTGAGTCAGAATGCCTGGGGAAACCAGGCATCTGGGGAAACCAGGCGTCGGTATTTTCAAAAGATCCCTAGGGGTGCCTGGGTGGCTCAGTCGGTTAAGTGTCCAACTCTTGGTTTCGGCTCAGGTCATGATCTCACGGTTTCGGGAGTTCGAGCCCCCGCATTGGGCTCTGTGCTGACAGCATGGTGCCTGCTTGGGATTCTCGCTCTCCCTCTCTCTCTGCCTCTGCCCTGCTCACGTTCTCTCTGTCTCTCTCGAAAATAAATAAATAAATAACATTTCAAGAGATCCCTAGGGTGATTGCAATGCGTGAAGCAAAGATTGGGAACTGGGGCCAGGATCTTTGATCCTGACATTTCGGGACGTCTCTCAGTCAGACAGACAAAAAGGCCAAGGGCACCAAATTTGCTACCCCTCCTGTGGATGCCCTTAGAACATCACTCCCAAGTTGAGCCACCAGAGGGCAGTGGTCCCCACACGTCAGGGTCTGGATGGCTGTGAAGCCTCTGGGGCTTTCCTGGGGCCAGCTGGAGGTTTGATAGAACCCACAGCTAATTAAGCCTTGCCTGAGATCAGGTGTCTAATGGGAGAAAGGAGCAGAGGGGCTAATGAAGCAAGGGGTCAGCAGAGGAGTGGGGGTGGGGAGGGTCTCTAGTCACTCAGCTACTCTGGCTCCCTGGGTGGGACATGAGATGAGCCCTGTCTCCTTGTCCCCCGACCCTCCCCCTACAGACATGCCTTAGGGCCATGCAGGAGCCAGAGAGGTACACGGGGAGAGCAGGCAGGGCGGGAGCCCCATCCTACCAGCAAATCCAGCTCTGGGTTCCTCACCCGACCCCCTCCAATCCTAGTGAGAAAAGCAGCCCCAGGGATGACATCAGCTTGGACTCACTCACCCCTGAGAGCTGCCAGCTTGCCCTGACACCCGATCCTTTTTGGAAAGTGGCAGGGCCAGAGAAATGCAAAGGCTGTGGGTGTGGAAGGGGCAGGAGGAGGCAGGGTGGTGAGGGCGGGACCCAGCTGCCCCCATGGATACAACAGGTAGTAGACAGCATATCTGGGGCGTGGGGAAAGCTCTGGTCCTCTGGGCCAGAGGACTGAGTCTGAGCCAGGCCCCCACGGTGGGGATGGGCATTCCTAGATCTAATTTCCTGACCCTGGCCTCTCCATTCTGCCTAGTGTCAGCTCATGAAAAAAAGCCTGGAGATTGCCCTCAGTAGAGCCCTCCCCCTCCTGCTTCCTGCCCAGGGGCAACGCCCACTCCATTCCACCTCCGCTCCCAAGGCAGGAACCTGAGCTGGCAGGTGAGAGGTCGGATAGAACGGAGCCTGAGCCACACATGGGGAAGACCCCAGGACCCACCAGTACAAGGACTCCTTCTGCATGATGTTCTTAAGCACACGCTGGTCTTCCTCCCGGAGGCTGCCAAACTCATAGCGGGGGCTGAACTTGTCTCCAGGGGGGCTGGTGAACTTGATGTCGAAGGCTGAGGTGGGGAAGTCAATCTGGAAGATGGCATCAGAGAAGCGAGGAGAGAGGACAGGCAGGTGAGTGAGGAATGCCACCTCCCGGGTCTCCAGCTTCTCTGTCGCACACGGGGGGTCCTGCCCTTCTCTCCCACCTCCCCTTCCCTGCAGGTTCTTTGTCTATAAAATAATGCTGATGGACTTGGCGGTCCTTAAAGTCCCTTCCGACAAAACAGTGAGAAAACAGAGAGAGGGAGAAAAATGGGAAACTGAGAAAGAGGGTGGGCTGAGATGTATCCGTGGGGGGGGGGGCGGGTGGACCGGCCCCAGACCAGAACTTTGAACAGAACTGTCACCAGGTTGAGCCAGCGGGAGCCTCCAAGCCAACGCTAGGGAGCCTTCAGGAGCCCTGGAACCACACTGCTGCCTGATGGGAGGTGGGACCACACGCCCGGTGAGGACCCTACCAACTCTAAACCCTGTGATCCTGAGTCCCCTTGCTCTATGCTACCCGGTGTCCATCCTCCGAAACTGGGTATCAGAGCTGAGTGAGCCGGTTCTCAAAAAGAGTTCTACGTTCCCTCCTTCGACAGATGTTTATTGACCCCTGATATGTGCCAAGCACTGTTCTAGGTCCTCGGCATTGAGTACAGTTAGTTAAGATAGACAAAGATGCCTGCCTCTGGAGCTTCCACTCTCTATCATTCTATTTCATTCTATATCCACTTTGATGTTCCATATTCCATACCAAAGCATCTCGTGATCATAAAAGGGAGCCAGAAGCCGGTAAATAGGCTTTGGGCTTAACCACCCCCTCCTCCTCTCCACAGAGAATGGGTCTACCCCATAGAGCACTGAGGGACTCCCGGAGGGCTTCCCCTCAGGCTCCAAGGGGGAACAGCTCAGATTTAACAGACTCAGCAACATGAGGGTTCAACACTGAGCTCTGGCTGGGGGTGGGTGCTCAGGCCCCTGCCTTCAGGCTCCTTGAAGTCCAAGTTGACCTCCAGGAGACGGCACACAGATTCCACAGAACTCTCCCACTCCGGGACTGCCGGTCCAACCACATTCACCCAGCTGCTTTGATCGTATCGCCATCCTGTGCCCAATGGCCCAGCTCTTTCTCTTACCGTTCTAGCCCAAACCTGAAGGTAGAAAATATGGAGCTGACTCTTGAGCAGTCCTGAGCAGTGGGTAGGACGGAGGGCCCCGGGGCTGGAGTCTCACCTGCAGGATGACGCTATCTGGCTGGTGGAAATTAGGCGCGCTCCAACGGGCACTGGGGTTTTCCTGTGTTGCTGGCCATAAGCCCAGAAGCTTCCGACCACAGGTCAGGACTCTAGGGAGGATGGAGGGGGGGATAAGCCAACAAATGCAATGGCAAAGGAGGTGGTTTTCCTCCTGCTCCCCCATCCAAAAATCTGCCTTTGAAGCTATCACCCAACTCCTTTCTGTCGTTCTCCCCTTAAGACCATAGGCTTTTCCTTCTTCTAGGTCCTAAAAAAGCACACCCCTTCCAGGAAGCCTCTGGATGACCTGGTAGTTGGGATGCCCCATGAAGCAGAGAGCTCGACTAGATGACCTCTAAGGCCCCTCCAATGACAGAGCCAGATAACACATTACTGGAGCACTACATTTCCATGCCACCTCCTGTGCCACCAAGTCCTGCCCAGAAAGCTCTTGGTTACATGAACTGTCCTGGTCTCTAGTCCCGTGCCTTGGTCCCCTCCACCAGGGCCACGGCCCTTTGGGCTCTGTTGGTGAGCCCCAAGTGGCCAACCCTCCCAAGGGGCATTGGTCAGTGCGGCCCCTCTCTCTATCCCCCTCCTTCCTTTCCAAGGCCAAAAACGCCGCTGCCCTGAAAACCACGTACTGCCTGAAATTGAAGAGTGGGGTAGTGACCCAGCCCAGGGCTTCGGGCACACGCCGCTGCTTATTGGCCTCAGAGGAGCTCCCAGGCAGGGGGATGGGCAGAGCATAGAGCGTGGCACACAGCAGGGTCTCCCGAGGCAGCCGGTTCACCTGCACAGGGAAGCAGATCCTAGGGAGAACAGGAAACCAAATCAGGAGGTGCCATCCTGGGGCTTCAAAGGACAGGTGGCCCAGGAAGTCAAGTGGAGGCCGAGAACTTGACCTGTCTCTTGGGATATCAGACGTGCTCCCTGGGGAAGCCTTGCGGAACCAGGACGGGTCCTGAACCAGAGGCAAAACCCCTACGGGGTGCTCCCAGAAGCACAGTATGCTGCTTTTTGCAGCCTCTCAGTACAGTGACGCTGACATCCTGATTCTGAGGCTCCCCATGGTGACCAGACAGAACTTGGGTAGCCAGAGCCACCTCAGAGTACAGGTGATTGCAGGTTCCATACTATGAGCCATACTCCTTCCTTTGTTTTAGAATTTCTGCAGAGGGTCACCAAGAAGCTGCTCCTTTTGAGAATCCTTCTGCACTGAACAATCCTCATCCCTCCCCCACTCCCCAGGCTGAAAGCAACCAGGAAGAAGCAGCCGTGTGTTCTTTGCCCTCAGGTCACCCTCCTCCAGACAGTCGTCCCACATGTCTGTCCTCTCCTGTCCCCTCTTCTCCCAACCCCCAGGGCACCAGATGGTTTGTTCTCACCCCAAAACATTTTCAAAGCCAAAGGGATAAAGAGAAGAGGCTTCCCAAAGTCCCTGGGGCAGAGGAAGCAAAGTGGCCAGAGATAAGAACTAAGCCACATAAGCCTTGCCACTACCCAAGTCCAGAAGTGCTCTCCGGGGGTGGCCCCGGTCCCGGAATCATGCCCAGCCACTCCCTCCAACTTCAGGATAAGGAGCCAGGGTGGAGTGAGATAGAGAGAGGAGGGAAGCTGTAGAAAGCGAGGGAGGACCCACGTTACCTTTTGGGGAAGCTGTCCCTGGGCCAAAGTCCATACTGTCACGCCCTCCCCGCCAGCCAGAGGGCACAGAGGCAGGGCGGCCAACCCAGGGTCGCAGTTTCCTGATCAAGCAGCCTCCCTCCACTGCTACCCCTCACTCCTGCAGGAAAATCTCCACCTAAGTGAGGCACTCCCTCCCACCCACCAAAGACTGGCAGAGCCCTGCTCTGCCCCAGCTGCCTGTACTCGGGGGCCCGCAGCTATAATTAGGGCCCCATCAGCAGCCACGCCAGGCCGGGCTTGGGGAGGGGGGGGGAGGCCAGGCAGAGTGCGACTGCTGGGCCTATTTTGAGAGTTAGCTGATCCCTGTGCTGCTGCTACAGGAGTCAGCTGATCCCACAGCAAAGTGGAGAGGGGGCTGGCCCCGACCCCTCTCTCGTCAGCCCGAGAAGAGGCTTCCAGCTTTGCCTCTGGAGGCAAAGGGGAGTGAAGACACCAAAGCCCCGAGCCCTAGAACCAGCCAGAGTCCCCTTCTCCTCAGTGCTGGAGTCTGCCTGGCATTCCCAGACCTCTCCCACGACTGTCATCTGGGGGGGGTCAGGATAACCAGTACAAACTGCAGCCTGCACCTCCTCCCTGCCGGAGAAAGCCCTCTCCCTCCCTCTGCAGCCCTTCCTCAACATCACATCACAAGGGCTGCCTCCTCCAGGAAGGGCTCCTGGGATGTGCCGGTTCCAGTCCTGGTTTTGCCACTTGCAACCTTGGAACGCCTCACATCTCTGCACCTGTTTCCTCATCAGTGGAGAGGAGAACACAGTTTCCCTTGTGTGATGGCTGTCTACGTTGTGTGCTTTTTGCTATGTGACCTGAGGCTTCTGCCCTGGAACTGGGCCATGCAGACAGGATTTGCATGCACAGATACCTCTGTTTATCAGTCACTGTGTAAGTCACTTGCAACAGGGAAACCAGAACGGAGAAGGTTTCCTCAGCTACAAAGATGACAACAGAGAAGAAGAAAGCTTTTATCACGTGCTAGGTATGGTACCACACGCTTGCAATGTCCCAAAGGGTCTCAAACAGCCCTGTAAGGTAAGCTCTATTATGCCCAAGTTTCCACCTACAGTAAGAAAGGGTGAGTGCGCCCACGCCTGTGCTTTGAACCCTACACTGTAGCGTCTTCTCCCAAATGCCTTGATCTTGACCAGGAAAGTGCGAAGAGTCTCCATGGGGCACGTGGGTGAGGAGTGCTGAGAGGAAAAGGCTATAGGCAGCAACCAGCCCTTTGGGATTCGAGGCTGAATCCAAGACAGGGAGCGAAAGGAGGCCCACCGAGTAGGCAGGCTGAGGTCGGAGAGGCCAAGATGCCTCCACTCCTGGGTCTAACGGCAATTTTGTGGGGTCTGCCCAGACTGGAGCACCGTATAGCATAACTCTCTGGGCAGCGGTAGTAACTGAGGCCAGAGGGAGGGAAGCGGAAAAGTCCAAAGCCTTTTAAGGCAGCCATCCCCTGCCTCCAAGGAGTCTCTCCTGCCCTGGCAGGTGCTTGATTAAAACTTTATTTATACTTTTTTTGCTCTCTAAATTCCACATGTGTGAAGACAGAAGAAGGGGTCTGCCCCCCAAGCTGTTCACCTGTACAATAACCTTCCTCTCCCGGGGTTTGCACAGGCTCTCCATCGACCTATTTGGGCAACCTTGGCCTCCCCAAGGACCCCATTCAGTCTCTGATCTGCACTCCAAATACTGAAGTTCCAGTTCTGCTCTGCAAATAAGGACTGACACACAGTCAGTCTGGGGAAGTGACGCTGGTGGGGGGGGGGCAGCAAACAAGGGGCTTTCTGACAGCGGTTGGGGGGGGTGCGCAGCACAGAAAAGGCAGGGGGCAGCCAGACACCTGCAGAGTACCATTCAAGGCCGCTCATCTCCATTTCCTTCTTGCTTTGCTTGGCTGACGCCTGACATCCCAATAGCAAATTATTGTTAATAAATGCTGATTAATACTATTTTGTGCTTGTGGTTTCATAGTTATATATATATAACCTATCTCATTTCAATGCCACAACTGCCTCTGAATTAGACACATGTCCCCACTTTACAGTTTGAGGCACAGAGAGGCAAAAGGGAACGTAGGTCTAAAGACAGATCTAGAAATAGAGCTTTATTCCTGTGGCTCCCAGGCCATTATTCTTTCTTCTGGACGACCTTTCCTTTCCTATCTCGGAGGAAGAAAGCACAGGCCCCGCTCCGCATTCTATGAAAACTTTGGGAAGAAGGAAGAGGATGAGAATCCCTCAGACTAGTTAAACCTTTTAAGGGAGACAAGGTCAAGACAACCAATTATTATTAAAGCTACTAAACTTGTATATGATCCTTTATGGTGTACAGAGAGAGTCCTTGTGGATATTTCTCATTGGAGTCTCATAACAACTTGAGAGGTAGAAATGATAGGTGTCCCCACTTAAAGGTTAAGGAAGTAAGGGCGCCCCAGGTGGCTCAGTCGGTTAAGTGTGGGACTTCACTCGTCCGCTCAGGTCATGATCCCAGTTGGTGAGTTCGAGCCCCACACGTGGGCTTGCTTGGGATCCTCTGTCCCTCTCTCTCTCTGCCCCTCTCCCGCTCGTGCTCTCCCTCTCTCAAAAATAAACATTAAAAAATAATAAAGGTTTGGGGAGTGGAGAGGCTGCCGGACTTGTTTGGGTAGGGTTAGTGATGGAGCCTGGTCTAATGCAGGGGGTAGGGGCGGGGTGAGGTGGGGACATGCAGGAGGCTGTGTGGGTCTGCAGGGGCCCCGGCCCTGGGGTCTGGGGGGTGGGGGGTGGGCTTACTGCTGGTCCCAGATGATGAGGTGGAAGAGGTACTTGGAGAAGTGAGCCCTTCGCGTGTGCAGGGGGCTGCACAGTTCCCTCCCGCCATGGCTGAGGGAGCAGGAGAGGTAGAAATCTTCATAGCTGCAACAGAAAGAGAGCAAGGACACTCAGCTCCCAAACCCCATCTAAGTCACCCGACCTCTGCCAAGCTCCATTTCTCCTGCTAAAACTCCTCCCTGGCCCCTGGGGTCACGGGACAGGACAGCCAAATTGGATTTGCGAAAGCGTGCTCCAGGGGAAGCAACTCGATCTGGGTCCCTCCGCCCAGCTTCAGGCTCCACGCTGGGCCCTCGGTTTTCCTCCCTTCTTTATGGGGACTAGCCGTGCAGCCTCCTCCTTACAGTCGGATGCAGCCCATGGGGTGTCTGCGCACAGAGGCGCATGCGCAGGTGACCAGGGTGGGGGATGAAATCGACATATGCCGAAGTGAATGCCAACACATGGGGGTCCCTGTGGCTCGTGACAGGTGCCTGACAGAAGAGGTCAGAGAAGGCCCTGGTTTCCCAGGCTGCCTCCTTTGTTCTTCGCCAATCGCCCAGAGGAATACATTAAGTGAGGAACAAAGAGAGAGGGGGAAGGGAGAGGGAGGGGGGTCCGGAAAGGGTGGGGGTGGAGCCAAATGCCTTTTCCCCTAGGCCCTGGATGCAGGGGACCGGGCAGAGGAGCTGAGGATTACCACAAGAACGTCCCCCTCCACCCACCCCTGCAGGCCTAGGGAACTCCCCACAAAGGGTCATCTCCCACCTCCCCACCCCCTCCCATTGTGCATCTGCAAGGGAGTGCAGTCATTGGCCTTGGGGCATGCACTCTATCTGGGAAGCGGCCATCTGTCGCAGTGTCTCCATCAGCTGGCCTTGGATAAATGGGGGGCAGGGATGCCGATGCAACCGGCACCAACCAGCAAAGAGCGGGCACAGCAGGATCGGGTCCATCTCAATCCATCTTGCTGCAGCCTCTTCTCCACACCCCCACTGGGGGGCCTCTGTCTCTCCTGGGGATGTCCCAACCCACACCCCGCTCAGCCGAGGTGCACCACATGCCTCAGACCATAAACTCAGGATGCGAGCAGACGGGAGAAGCCACCTGCAAGTCAAACTCAGCCCGCTGGGCTCACCTGGTGGCCCAGGTGATGGGGATGCGGTGGGTGGCATAGACGGTGAAGGCCAGGGGCCCGGTGAAGTGGCAGGCCTCCTGGACCAGATCGTGCTTGCGGCTCCCGGGCACGGCTGTCTGGAAGTCGGCATTGAAAGTGCTGCAGTAGAGCTCCACCAGATCCAAGATGGCAGCTGTTAGAGCTTCCACGACCTTCTCTGTGAAAGGAAGGGGTCAGAAGGAAAGGTCACGAGGCCTCAACAAGCCCCATCTTGTTGCCATGGCACTGGCTAGGTAGCCCCCAAATGCCAGTCGGTTTCTAACAGCCCTGACAAGGTTCACCCATCCGTGGTGAAATGAGAGGAAAAAAGCAGGAGCTTCTCATAAAATGATGCTTAATGTCACACCTTCTCCTTATTTTTACTTATTGCTACTTATTTTGTGTTAAATGTCCTTTCTTCTGGGAAATAGCAGGAATGATTATTGCCAACAACTTTAAAAGTCGTTGCCTGGCAAAATAAAAGCTGACAGCTTCTACGTTGGTCCCCAAAACAGTGCTTTGTGGGACACGTTATTAGTTCATGAAGTCCAAAAGACTGGGAATCATTGACCAAGAATCCCGGAGATACGGACTTGAAAGACTCCAGGTAAAAAATTCCTTATTACCCCCCTCCCCCCCGCGCCCCTCCATTCTGAGTTCCAAAGGCAAGAGTTATGGAGAATAATGGCAACCAACCCAAGTGAGAGTTCTCTCATCGGGAGCCCAGGGCTAACTTTGCCTCATCCTATCCTCACCACCATCTCCCAGGGACACCACAGGAATAACTAGTAAAAATAACGAGGAAACATTTTGTGGAAAGAAATGTGCTCTCCAGCTGGAACACACACACACACACGCACACGCACACACACACAGAGGCAGATCTGGACTCATAAATCAAGGGGACCAAGGGAGAAAAAGGAATCTGGGCAGAGGCTTGTTTTCAGCCACCCCTACTGAATGAAGACAGAGAACAGTTCCCTTACCTCGGTTTTCCCTCACAGCCAAGACACTGGGATCCTATTGGGGAAAAGGAGAGGGAGGGGAGCTTCAGGGCTGTGGCCTTTTCCGGCACAGCTGGAAGAAGGGCTTTTCAACAGCTGTGCTCATCTGGACGGGACTGGACTGTAATTGGAGGAGCAGAGACTCCCCGGGGGAGACAGCGTCATGGTTTGTACCAGAGCCATGCGACGGACAGAGTGAGCCAGGCCGAGGATAAAATCCACCCAAACGAGACACTCCAACCCTCAGGCTGCTCCACTCCAGTTCACAGTGCCTGTCTGCGAGGCACAGGGCCCCCAGTGGGGAGTCGTGGAGCCAGGAAGAAGCCAGGGGAAGGTTTGGGTTTTGCACCCTGGCGGGTATGCAAAGTGCCAGGCGACGCCTGGGTGATTATGAATAAAGCCTTTGGGCTGAGCTCCTGGCAGTTAATCCGGGGGCAGACCCTAGCCCACCCTCACCTTCAGGAAGAAGGGATACAAGACCTCATGTGGCTCAACTACAAACATGAAAGATGGAGGTGGAGAGAAGACCTTTTTAGTAAGTGGGCACCTAATCACCTCGTTACTTGTGAATACTGCTCTCCTCGTTCCCCACACTCTGGGTCCCCGTTACCTTCTGGATTTTAGGCTGCATGCGGGAGGGGCAGGGGGGCAGCTGGTTGAGGGCGTTGGTGATCTCAGGGGTCTCTACGGCGGCTAGGGCGTTGCAGATGGCCTTGACGGACTGGACCACCCTGTCGGCCTTCAGTGGGAAGTCCCCCTGTGGGAGGCGGCCCAGTGAGGCTGGCAGGCGAGCACCCCAGCACCCACCCTGTTGAGGGGAATGGGTTGGGAGGAGCGGGGGTTCACGACCCTCAGGAGTAACTAGTGGACTCCCATGCTTTATTTTCAAACATCCGGAGTTAGCGAACTGTCAATCCTCTTGAATTAAGTGAGCCACGCCCACACTCCCGGCTTCTTCCAGCCACCCTCCCTGAACGGCCTCTTATTCCCAGATCCCCTCTGGCAGCTACTATATAAACACGTAACACAAACACATCCCCCAGAGACATGCAGTTTTAATAAAACCAATCCATAGGAAACAGCAAGGAAGCCAGGGACCATATTCAGGCCCCTTTGCCTATGCAGCCTATGTCTCACGCTGTCCCCTAGAGCTTCCGGGGGATCTCATCTCAGCGCCACAGACAGGCCATGCCCCTGTGCTCCTCTCTGCACCTGGGCTCCCGCAGTCTCCTCACTGGGAATCCCCTCACTTATCCTGCCCTGATTACCTGCATAAGTTCAAGTCACGGACCAGCGAAAATCAGCCTCCTTCCCAGAGTCCTCCTTGGTCGGTCCTCCTATCACTCTCCAAGAGCCCTTGACGAATTCATTACCATCCTGTTTTGTCTACCAATAGCTTTACAGTTTTTTAACAGGCTTATTTATTTTTGAGAGAGAGAGAGAGAGAGAGAGAGAGAGAGCAGAGCGCGCGCGCCCGAGCGTGCAAGCAGGGGGGCACAGAGAGAGGTGGAGACAGAGGATCCAAGCAGGCTCTGAGCTAATAGCAGCGAGCCCGACTTGGAGCTTGAACTCATGAACCGTGAGATTATGACCTGAGCCGAAGTCGGACACTCAACTAAGTGAGCCACCCAGGTGCCCCAACAAATAGTTTTATATTACTATTTCCTTTTTTTTAAATTTTTTTAAATGGTTATTTATTTTTGAGAGAGAGGGAGAGAGAGAGAGACAGCAAGTGAGTGGGGAGGGGCAGAGAGAGAGAGACACACACAGAACCCGCAGCTCAGAGGACAGGACCCCAACTCACGCACCGCGAGATCGTGACCTGAGCTGAAGTCGGACACTTAACCCACTGAGCCACCCAGGCGCCCCACTATTCCATTTTTCTAGCAGGAACACAAACTCCCCGAAGGCTAAGATGATCCTTAGGCTTCTCTACCCATAGCGGCCACTAAGGTAGGACCAGACTGGTACACAAGAGGTGTTCAGAGACCTTTGCCCTCATCACAGTAAATGTTCGAGCAGAGGTTGATAGAGAAGGGATCCTGGTGGTGGGTAGAGGACGGAGCTAGATGGAATGCTCAACTCCCCCAAAACGAAGAGTCCGAGGTCCACTATTAACTGGATCAATGAAACAGGGATTGGTTGTGAAGATCGTTTTCTGTTTTTTGTCTTGTTTTTTAATTTTTTTAACATTTATTTATTACTGAGAGACAGAGAGACACAGAGCGTGAGCAGGGGAGGGGTAGAGAGAGGGGGAGACGTAGAATCTGAAGCGGGCTCCAGGCTCTGAGCTGTCAGCACAGAGGCCGACACGGGGCTCGAACTCACGAGCTGCGAGATCGTGACCTGAGCCGAAGTCGGTTGCTCAACCGACTGAGCCAGCCAGGCACCCCTGTTTTGTTTTGTTTTTAAGCTCCATGACATTTAGGGCAGATGTTTGTTCTCACGATTTTAAGGGTTAAAACTCCATGAGAATCCAAGTGAGGAGAATCCTGGCCCTACCCTACCTTTGAGACCCTTCACCTCCTGATAGTTTTCTACCTGCGACACCAGCACATCAGACTGTCTCAAATCTGAGGTTCCTGAGCATTGCTCACAGGAAGTACACTCCGGTGCACATTCAAGTACAGCAGCTGACAACTCTATGCCCCTTAGCCCTGGAGACGCTACTCCAGAGACAGGGATCAGGGCACGGTTCTTGGCCTATTCCTACAGGGGAGCAGAACCCCTGTAAACACACTTGCCAGCTGCCCAACAGGCAGCAGTCTTGGTTTGCCCAGGGGCTAGGGGAATGGCAAGAAGTGCCCTGCTGACAGATTTTCAGTGTCTGCTCCAGATCCCATTAGGGCTGGAGGAACCCAGGAGGACTTTGGGAAAGGAGGGGAGGAGCTTTGGGCAGCTGGGCCAGCCCCGGGATTTATACTCACATCAGCCAGCAGGAAAGCATCAACTTCGTTGTGGTATGTGTCGAACAGAAGACTCAGGGCCTGCCTGGGGAGTTGGGGACAGGGAAAAGTCACAGGAGAGGTCAGGACAGACCCGGTGTACTGGAAGACCTCTTCTCTCCCTCCCTTCCCACAACTCAGGCTTCAGACTCTAGTTTAAAGGGGTTCCCACTCTTTTCCATAAGTCTCATGAAGACTGAAGGATGGTGAGTCTTTTCTGCTTCGCCACCCCTCACCTGGAGAGTGATGGCAAAGTACTAGAGGGACAAGATGTAACACACCCTAGAGTGGGGACCTTCTCCTACGATACTCTTGGGTCTCATCCCTGACACCTGTAAGAACCCCTGGTAGAAAGGTAAGCAAGGTTATCTCTTGGGGTCCCCTCACAGTTCCTGCTTAGCCCACATCCAAGATGGCACCCACTCTCACCTGCTGATGGTCTGTTTGACTGGCCTCTCTTGCAGATGGACGAGGTAGTTCAAGGTGGAGGGGCTCTGGTCATCATTCACCTATGTAAGAAGTGGCCTATTCAGTCTACGGCCATACCACCCTGAACGTGCCCGATCTCGTCTGATCTTGGAAGCTAAGCAGGGTCGGGCCTGGTTAGTACTTGGATGGGAGAAGTGGCCTATTCAGAGAGGAGTGGTACCCTAACCTCCACCCAGAGCTCCTCCCCTACTCCCACTGACTGTGTTCCGCATCACCTCCTGCCCCCTCTACCTCCCCATCCCCGGGCAGCTGTCTGCTACGCCCCCACACGAACCGTCCGGGCCAGGTCACTGCGTACAGCTTTCTGCTCCATCAGCTGTAGTCGAATGTCGATGTCAAACTTGCGGCAGTACTGAATGTACTCATGGCTGCCCAGGGCATGCTTGCTGGTGGGACAGGGGAACAAGACCATTAGCACCCTGGGGATGCAGTGGGAAGGGAGATGCATACCTTGGCCTTGGGAAGACAGAAATAAGAGAGTGTAGGCAGGGAAGGGTACTTGGGCTCCTGGAAACTGTCAGAGCAGAGCTCAGAGGTCTGTCTAAAAAAAAAGCCACCTAACACACTTAACCTTGGTCTGTACAAACTTTGATTTTCTTAGGCATTTATTACCTGGATCATCATCACCGATCACTCCAGGGGCGGGACCTTCCGGAAGGAGTGGGGAACAGAGACTTCTCGGAGGGAGGGGGCAGTGATTAAGTCCCATTCTCTTGGCTTTGGTATATAGGACACTTTGAATGTCACCTGTGCTCAGGTGTGGAGCTCACTGATTGACAATCTCCCCACACTGTGGTCCTGAGGCTCCCACCCCCTGCCATCAGTGACTGGGGTGCTAAGGCCAACCAAACAAACCTACCAAGATTCCAGGTCTGTTATTCCTAAACCCTAAGAAGTCTGCTTCTCCCCTTCCTCCATGGGTCCTGCTTGACTGTGAATAACAACACAAATCTCTATAGACTTCCTGATAAACACCCACCTGCAGGCCATTCACTGCTCAAGCAACAACAAGTGAGACCCTGTCTACCCAAGTTTCAGAGAAGGCCTAGGAGTCCTTCCGTGACCCAGCCTTTTCCTCCCTCCCAAATCACACAGTAGTCAGAAAGGAAACCCAAGAGAAGGGGCAGAATGAGTGTCCCGCAGGCCAGCCCTGCAGGCCTGGGCCGGGTCCCAGCAGCTGGGTAACAGAAGCCGGAAAGGGACTTCCTTCCTCAGCAGAGCTGGGAATCTAGGCCAGAAATGGAGGGGAGAGGAGAGGAGCAAAGGGGAGGAGTATGTGCAGAAGCCTAAGCGGTGCCAGCCTGAGAGACCAGTCTGGGTCCAGCTAGGACTTAAGGGGTTCTCCACATCCTGAGGGGCCAAGCCTCGGATCCAGGCCCCAACCTGCCAAGGCTGAGCCGTGGCTAAACCCTGGGGGTGGAGAGGCTGGGCAGGGGGCAGGTCTGGAGGGAGTGCCCTTGGAGGAAGGAAGAGTGTGGTTGGGGATGGGGGAGGTGGCAGGAAACCCAGCCCTCCCCTGGGACTGTCTCAAGGTTCTTATCTGAGAGCAGCCTGCATCCTGGACCCACCACGCCCCCTTTACATCAGGCCCTGCTCGGCAAGGGTAGGAAACCACAGGGCTTCCTTGGGAGCTAGCCACTTTCTGGAACCCCCAAAGTGTCTTCACCCCCACCCAAGGCAGCGTCTTGTGCTCAGGGTCTTCTAGGCTTTCCTGTTGGGTGGGGAAGAAAGAGCCTCAGTGGAAAAGGGGGGGGGGGGCTTCTCGAACAAGAGTCAAGGACACTGGGCTCCTCTGGGGACTTGACTGACCTTCTCTGTGGAAGGCCTTCCTCTGGATGCATTCAAGTTAAGAGTGGGAGGGGCGTGACCCCAGGACCACCCATCCACCCACCCATCACACTGAACACTCCAGCTAGGTCCTGACAGGAAGTCAGAACCTCACAGCTTATCTACCACCTTCAGCCCTGAGGGCTCAAGGACTAGGCGAACTGCAGGGGAAATAAGAGTATTCAGCTGATCTGAATCCTCACGCTTTCCGGTCTTTGGGCTGGTCCTTCCCTGCTCCTTGGGTCATTCTCACACTCAGTCCTTATCACATTTAAGGGAAGAAATTGAGGATCAGGGTCTTACAACTAGTAGGTGGCAAGCTAGAACCCAAACCAGCCAGATCGGTGTGATCCATGATGTCCCTTGTCCCTTACGACAGTGCCTGGGGTGCTCTCTGCCAGGAGACCCTGAGTCTGGGACCCCTTCTTATTCTTCTAGGGAAAGCAAGTGCCCATGGAACACACTTGAACAGTGTTCCTGGAGTTGCGCCATGCAGGGCCCTGCCCCTGCTTTCCCTCAGTGTTCCAGAAAGGTCCCCCAATATTCTCAAGGTGGGAGAAACCAGCCAAGGACTGCTCTAGTCAATGGTCAAGCACCGTTGCATCTAGACCTGGATGTAGGAGAGAGAGAGAGCGTACAAGTGGTGGCACTAAGAGCTGACATCCGGGCCCCTCCCTTCCCACTGCTGACGCTTGCTTTCTCCAAGCGGTCAGGGGTACAGGCCAGGGGGCTCTCTCCAAGCGGTCAGGGGTACTGGACAGTGGGCACCCCCAGAAGCTTGGGGAGGAAAGCAGATCTCTGTTTTCCTTATCTGCTGCCTTCCGGCCGATGTTACAGCACCATCTGAAGGGTGCACACCCTCTCCTCCCGCCCGGGGCACCCAGAGCCCCGGGGCAGCGGAAGGGGATGGCTGCAGCTGGTCCACATCAGACTTTCCAGGGAGGCCGCCTGCTGCAGGGGGCACTGGATGGAGAGGAGCTGGAGGCGAGCCTCTGGTGAGGAGGATAACCAGCTGCACATGCCAAGGGGGAAAGGCTCGTTGGCAGGGGCAGGGCGAGGAGGAAGCAACTGTAATTTCTCCCCCAGGTTCCACAAGGGCACTTCTGCCCAGTCCTCCATCTACCGTAAAGAGACCGCACAACCTAAGAGGAGCAGCCCCCCGCACGCCTCTCTCCACACGCAGATGTCTGCAAGCAGATATGACCTAGTCTTTGCCTGCTTCCAGCTCCGAGCTCTTTCCGCAGCAGACTTGGCTCAGAAGCAGGCCAGCCCTGCTGGAAGACAGAGCGCTGGGGAAAGTGCGACGTGGCTGCGAGTGTGCCCAGAAAGCAGCAGCGGGATCAGGGAGGAGCTGCCGGCCTGGGGCTGTGAGCCCAGCACCACCCCGAGGAAGCCCCCTCAAAACCCTACCGCCCAGAAGGCAGGTGCCATTTCCTACCCACACTCCTTGCCCCCTTCCCCCCCAGATTCACTCACTTCTGCAGGAACTCCTCCAGCCCACAGGGCTTCAGCACAAAGTCCCCCACGTCCACATCTCTCAGTTCGTCATGGGTGTAGCACAGGGTCTGGTGGATGAGCAAGTCTACCGTGGAAGAACCTGGAAGGGGTAGGGCAGGGGAGCCATGATGGGGGGCGGGGTGCCGGGGCAGGCGGGGCTCAGGGTCCCCCTCCTGACCTCCCCGCCGCCCCCCACCACATTCCTGGCTAAGCATTCTCTAGCACCACTGCTACCACGATGAAGCAGGCAAACACATAATTCGGGCTTGGAGAAAGTGACCGTGGCCCCAAAAAGGTCGCCCCTGAGCCAGTCCCCCAGAGGAGCCTCCCCACTGCCCCTCACTGGAGCCACAGGTGGGGTGGGAATTGAGGTCCAAGGATCCTACGGTCCAAACCACAGTCATCCCTGCCCCACCTCAAGGGATGCTCATACCCCCTCCCCCGCTTACAGTTGCAGGTAAAAGTGAGTGGCTCCCGTAGGCTGTCACACAACACGGTCACCTTCAGGTTGACTTCATCCCCAAGGTGCTCGGGGCTGGGGGTGACAGCACTCCAGACATATCCGGTGAGGGAGTAGTCTTGGATGTCAGAGCCAGATCGAAGGCTGTGCAGGAAGAGAGGGAGAAGGACCCTCGCTGTGCCTTCAGAAGAGAGCAGTCGAGAAGAGGCCTGCTGGGACCCTCCCACCCTGAGGCCAAGGGCCCTTCCGTCCCTCCAGGTCTGCAGGCCAGGCTGGGGGCACTGGGGAAGCAGCTCTGGGAAACCATGTTCTTGACACATTTGCTACGGTTACGTAACGTTTCCCAAGCCCAGCTGAGGGTAGGGACCGTTCTATAGTGACAAAGTTTTCCATGCTAAATTCAAGGGAAAAATTCTCCTCGCTCCATTTCCTTTCTCTGTTAGCTCCAGGTAATATTCTTATCTCCATCTGGGGTGCATTTGCTCCTGGGGGCAACCGAGCCTGAAGCCCTTGGGATAATGTGGCTGTTGGATCAAGGGTTCGTAAACTTTGTCCAAAATATGAAACTTCTAGGATTTCAAAAAGCCCACAAACACCTGTTGTAGGCAGCACCCCATAGTGATGAATTGAGATTTATTAAATGTGGCTCTTTTTCCTTCCCAGAGAAAGTTCTGAGTGGGCTGGCCCTCCCCCACCCCCAGCCCCCAGAGCCCTCCCCAACACCCCATTCTTTAACTCTTACATATCCAGCATGTGGCAAAACGCAGCAACTTCCTCATCTCTCTCCTCTGAGACCTCAAACAACTCATGGCCATTGGTGACAGCATGGGGCCGGGAGCCCACCTTTAAGAGAAGAGCAGCCGACTCAGTGCCTTTTGCCTCAGGGCATTTCCCTTCCAGCGGGCTGCTCCCAGATCTGCACCCTGAAACTCTGGGTATAAAGGCTCTTGAAGCATTGAACACTCAGGGCCCCAGGAAAATGTGGGAAATCCAGGAAGCTCTTTATCGGCTGTCCGAGGAGACCAAGAGCCAAGTGAAAAGAGGGAGCCTTGGGGCACGTGGGTGGCTCAGTCGGTTGAGCATCTGACTTTGGCCCTGGTCATGATCTCAAGGTTCATGGGTTCGAGTCCCGAATTGGGTTCTGCACTGACAGTGCAGAGCCTGCTTGGGGTTCGTTCGTTCTCTCTCTCTCGTTCTCTCTCTCTCTCTCTCCCCCTCCCCCACTCATGCTTTCTCTCTCTCAAAATAAATAAACTTAAAAAAAAATTGAGGGGTGCCTGGGTGGCTCAGTCGGTTAAGCCTCTGACTTCGGTTCAGGTCATGATCTCGTGGTTTTTGAGTTCGAGCCCCGCATTGGGCTCTGTGCTGACAGCTCAGAGCCTGGAGCCTGCCTTGGATTCTGTGTCTCCCTCTTTCTCTGCCCCTCCCCTGCTTGTGCTCTGTATCTCTCCTTCAAAAATAAACATTATTATTTTTTTTTTTTTACTTGAGACCCGGAAGCCTTGGCTGAGGCTGGAAGTCTGGGTGGGATGGACAAGCGTGTGGCCAAACCTCCTCTCCGGGGAGGCAGTGTCTAATAAGCTCAAGCAGGTTAGGCAGCGCACAGCACTGCTGGGTCACCGGGCTGGCTTTCTGGGGGTGCTTCTACGGGTGTGGCTGGGAGCTCTGCAGGCAGCCTCCTTTTCCCAGTCCCAGCTCAGAGGTCAGGGCAAGAGGGTTACCCAAACGGTGCCTGGGGAAGCCCGGCTCCGGGCAAATGCCTCGGCATCGACAGCGAGCCCCAGGGACCCAAAGCAGAGAGAGACCGAGAACACTCAGTTGGAGGCAGTGACTCAGACCCACGTGCCTTCTCGGTCAATGCTATTTGAGGAAGAAAGCATCAAAGCGGCCTTCTGAGCAGGAGAGAACCTGGCTCCTGAGCCTTTTGGCCGTGAACGGCTGGAATGTCAGGGCGCCCGCCTGGGCCCCGGTTCCCATCAGAGAGAACACCGAGTGTGGTGGTGGGGATTCTCCCTCGGATGAGACTCAACCTGCCTCCCGGTACAGGGCTGTTTTCAGTCACCAAGAGGAGCCCTAAAGAAGCCTGCAGCCCAGCCCCAGGGAGGAGGAAGTGGTGGTGGTGGGGGGAGCTGGGGCATGACAGGTTTCTGCCTGACGGGCCTGCCCAGAGCTGCCAGGGGAGGCCACCCCATGGGAATGGCAGCTCAGATGGAGCCCCAGCCTGCATCCGGTAAAGCAGCCGCTGCCAACAGCTGCTTCCGGGGAGCTCAGGCCTGTGCACATAGCAAAGCCTCACCTCTCACCCTCCCACTGGCTCTTCTCACGTCCTCCCCGCCCCTAAGGGCAGATGGCAGCAACTGAGCTCCTCATTTGAATATCCAAATTGTTTCCTCTGAGTGACCCCTCTCATTAGCCTTGCTCCCCAGGGTGAGGATGGAGGGGTGCGGAGGGGAGGGCGGCAGCGGGGGCAGTTGGCATGTGAGGCCCTTGCTCTGCCAAGTTCCAGCCTGTGTCCCGCTCACAACAATAGTACCACTGTCAGCAATTAACCCACAAAAGTGAGGGTGAGAGAGCGAGAGCGACAGAGACAGTGAGACAGAGAGACAGAGGAGGGGAAGGCGAGGGGGATAGAGAACAGAGTGGCTACTGAAGGCCATTTTCATGCCCCTTCAGTACCACTCCCTGGCTCCATAAGAAAACAAAAGCCACTTACGTTTGCCCTGCTGGCAGGCCCTGGTGGCATCGCCCGATGCTGGCTGGGGGAGTCTGCCGGGCAGAGGCTGGCAGTGGGGGTACCAGGCTGGCATTTGGAGCCACCCATTTCCAGAGCTGGCTCCACAGGCCTGGGATAAGGAGGGTCCCTCCGTCTGAAAGCCCGGCGGAAGCGGGGCGGTGGATAGGCCGCGGGTCCAAGGGGTCCCCCCTCCCGGTGGGATGAGCCCCCGCACCGAGCTGAGGTGGGGAAGCCCAGGGCCGCATTTGCCCCTTAAGAACTGGCCAGAGCCTCTTGCTCTGTACTAGCTTCTTCAAGGAGACTTTGCACCAAGCTCCCTCTCAGGACCCTGGTGACACACAGGGGTTGGGGGAAGGACGAGGCAGTGGAGGGAGGCGAGAGAGAGAGAGAGAGAGGGAGCGACAGAGGTGACCACCTACCCGGGCGGCCTGACTCCGAGCAGGCCCAGCTCTGGGTGAGGAACTCAGAGCTGGGAACAGGAATCTCCCCGTCCCTATAAATAGCAGGAGCCGCCCCACCTCTCAAGCAGGGCCCTTAAAAAGCCCTGAGCTCCAGAGTCATGACTTGTCCCAGAAACCGATCCTGCTTTGGGGGACTCTCTTCGCAGAAGCACAGGAAGGAAGGACCACGTGGCTTTTCCCAGGCTGTGAAGGATCCCAATTACTGGGACACACGGTGGGAAAGCCCCGGTGTCCCTTAAACAATGGATAAGGAGGAAACAGGGACGGAATGAAGTGGAAAGCTGTTCCTACGGAAGCCATCAGTTATGAGGTAACTTTTGACTCCCTCTGCAGCCAGGGTTTCCAGACCCAAGGGTGAAACTCAAAGTGGCCTCAGGTCCTACCCACGGAGATGCTGCTGCTGACATTTTTTTTTTTTTTTTTATTAAGAGAGAGAGTGAGAACGGGAGGGGAGGGGCAGAGGGAGAGAGAGAGAACCTTAAGCAGGCTCCGTGCTCAGCGTGGAGCCAGACACAGGGCTCGATCCCATGATCCTCAGATCAAGACCTGAGCTGAAATCAAGAGTTGGACGCTCAACCGACTGAGCTGCCTGCGTGCCCCTGCTGACACTTTTTTAAGCCAGAAAAAAAGATCAAAGCTGCCCTGGAACCCACCTGTGCTTCTATGGAGGCACGGTGCTGTTTTATACTCTGCTGGTCAAAGCGAAATTGTTACTGTCGTCCTGCATGTGTTTGCTAAATATTCTCCCCGTGAGAGGAGATGGACGGTGGTGATGGCTGCACAACAATGCGAATGTGGTCAATGTCACCGAGCTGGATGCTTCAGATCAGCCAAGATGGGTAAATCTTGTGTATATTTCACCAGAGTAAGAGAGAGAGAAGGAGAGAGACAGAGAGAGGCAGAGACACAGAGAGAAAGAAATAGAAGCTGAGAGAGAGAGAGAGAGAGAGAGGCAGAGACAGAGGGAGGGGGAGGGAGACGGGAGGGGGCAGAGGCAGAGGGTGGGGGAGAGAGAAAGAGGGACAGGGGAACAGAGGGAGACAGAGAAAGACAGAGGGAGAGAGCAAGTACCAGCAGGCTTTGAAACAAGAGAGACCAGAACTGCATGCCTTGGACTATCAGGCAGGGTTGTTGAGGGGTCTGGACCAGGGTCTGGTGACCAGGGAGCACGAAACACTGGTTAATGCCGTGACTGAGCCTCATTACCACACAGCGTTTTGGGCACCGCAGGTCAGAAAGCAGAAGCAACTTGCTCCAGTCCCCAAGGCCATCCGGCCACAGGGTCACAAAGAATCCCCTAAGCCTGGTTCAGTCCTTACCTCGTGAAGTGACTACACACTAGGAACCGAGATGCCAAAACACCTGCCCCCACAAGGGCTGTTTGGGCACAAAACTCAGCCCTGAAGAGGAGCCATGTCTCTACTAGTGTCCCTTTTCCTCTCCCCTGCCAGGGCCCAGGGGCCGGGAGACAGAGGCAGAGGGGAGGAGAGGACTACCAGGGGGAGTATGCAGCAGACTGGGGTCTGGAACAACAAGAAGAAAGGACTCCTCTCCGTTTCCAAACGGCACTTGCGAAGGGGAACGGAAGGCACACAACAAGGTCCTCACCGGAGCAGCGGAAATCCGGCGGTTCTTGCCAGGTGTCGTATTCTTTCGGTTGGCATAGCGGGAGGCATAGGTTCGGGGCGGCACCTGAGGGGGCATGGTCTTGCTCCGGGCCACGGGTTTTCCGGGAGTGTCCTTGCCGAAGTCCAGGGGCCCCCGGCCCTCCTTCCAGCCCCTGGTGGTGTCACGCAACATTTCTGCATCGTAGGTTGACTTCAGGTTGAGCCGTGTAATCGCATCATTGATACCGTCATAGTCCACAGGCCCCAGGAGGCGCCCCGGACCCCCACCCCCCAGCTCCTCGTCCTCTTCTAGGATGCGACGCCCTAGCAGTTTGCCTGGAGGGTGCTCGACCGAAGAAAAAGTGTTGACGTCATTGGGCTGGGAGATCTTGGAGGATGAGGGAGACCCCTTTCTGGGAGGCAAGGGAGGGGTGTCCCAGATAGAGACTCGGGGTGGCAAAGGAGGTGGGGACAGTTTCTTGGAAGAGCCATCTATATCTCCCGGTCCTGGGGACAAAGAAAGCCCTTCATCTGAACCATCAAAAATATAGAGATAGTCTCCAGCCAGAGAGCCTTTGGGCCAGGGATCTGGGCCAGGCTGGGAGCCCTGGGAGGTAGAGTGGTTGGATAACCCTTCCTGTGGGGACAGCGAGTTGTAATTGAGGGTAGGATCAGAGCCAGAAAGACCGCGTAAGAGCTTAAGGTCCTTCTGCCTCCCCGCCGGCTTGCTGTAGAAGTCAAGGACGGGCTCGTCCCAGCTGATGAGAGTGGGGTCTGTGCTCTGCTTGGCTCTGCTCTCCTCCTTGTCGTGCCGGAGCTGGGACAGTGCATCATACTCCATCTGCAGGGCTTCGGCCATGGCCAGCTCTTTGCGGCTGATGCCCACCGACTCCAGGGACTTCCAGTGTTCCCCATTGCCCTGAGTCGAAGACATGGTGAGGACGGGTGACCGAGGAGACAAGGAAGCCTTCTACTTCCTGCCAGTGTCAGGGGTGCAGGGTTCTGGCATGGTGTCTCGGCACCTGCAGGTGAGAGGTTAAAAATGTCAATCATTCAGCCACAAAAAGACTTGTTTTAATAATCTGACTTAGGCGACATCATCTGGGCCACTGCCTTCTTCTTGCGTGCCTGTAACCGATGGGGAGAAACAAAAAGACGGAGAGAAAAAAGAGATCCCGGGGCGCCTGGGTGGCTCAGTCGGTTAAGCGTCCGACTTTGGCTCAGGTCATGATATCACGGTCCGTGAGTTCGAGCCCCGCGTCAGGCTCTGTGCTGACAGCCCAGAACCTGGAGCCTGCTTTGGATTCTGTGTCTCCCTCTTTCTCTTTCCCTCCCCCGTTCATGCTCTGTCTCTGTCTCAAAAATAAATAAAACATTTAAAATAATAATAAAAAAAAGAGATCCCAAGACAACTCTATCTATGTAACACATCTACCCTTCCACTCATCAATAGACGTTTCCATCTGTGGTCCCTTGCTCCCACCCTCCTCTCTCTCACATGTGCCCCGAGGAAAGGAGGAAGCGCCTTGCATCAGCCAAGAGAAGATGGAAACAAGGGCTCTTTGGTCCGTTTAAAGAGGACAACTCTCAGACACTGCTGGTGGGGAATGAAAAATGGGACAACCACTTTGGAAAACAGGCAGCCTCTTGTGAAGATAAACACCCGCCTACCACAGGACTCAACTATCCCACTGCTAGTTACCGTCCCAAGAAAAATGAAAGCATATGTCCATACAAAGACTCGTATACGCATATTCACGGCAGCCTGGTCATATCCCCAAGCTGGAAACAACCCGGGTCGGTCCATCAACAGGTGAACTAATGGATTAAAAAATGTGATTACGTGCACATAATGATACCAACTCAGAGGCAAAAAGGAATGAAATTACCGACACGTGCAGGGACATGGATGCATCTCAAAATAACTATTCTGCGTCAAAGAAGCCAGACCCCCCCCCCAAAAGTATGAATATGTAGGATTGCATTTATATAAAATTCTGGAAAATGAAAACTATCTACGGTGACAGAGAGCAGATCAGCGGTTCTCCGGGAAGGAGTGGAAAGATGACACAGAGGCATAAAGGAAACTTTGGGGGATGACAAATATGTTCAAGGACTTAATTGCAGTAATAGCTGCACGGACATATAAATACGTCGAAACTTATCAGATTGTACACTTTAAATACGTACGGTTTATTGTACGTCTAATATACCTCCATAAAGCTATAAAGTGAAATGTACAATAGAGTCCAATGAAACAGACCGTATAATTACTCAGACTGCACTAAGGTCCTCCCAAAATACACCAATATGAGCAGTAAAACAAAGCCTGGCAACAGGTGAGACCCGGGTACTTGGTGGATGATAGGTGTGCCATATTAATTCTCCTTGGCCCTCAGGAAGCCAGGCAGGAAGGCAGAATCCCCAGGCCAGCTGCCCCTGGCCGCAAGCAGCCCCCTTCATGTACCCCACTGTTAGTGTCCTTGTCTTTAGAAGCCACGACACGAAGATGGCACTGAATGGTTGTAATGACAAGGCTAGCCTGGCCCAACGGTTCTCAACCCTGGTTACTCATTAAAAACACCGGGGGCACTTTTTTTTTTTTTTTTTAAAGTACTGATACCCGGTTCTCTTAAGAGATTCTAATTTAATCGGTCTGTGGTAGAGCAGTGGTATTTTTAAAAACCCCAGGAGATTCTAGTCTGCAGCTGAAGCTGAGAACCACAGACACATGTGTGTATATGTTTCGGATTAGGTTGGGGGAGGTGAAGGTGAAGTGGCCGCTTCTGACCCTTAGTGCCAGCAGCCAAGAACTTCATGATTTCATGGAATCATCAAAAATTATTCATTCTGTTGCACTGCTTTACCCAGCAGGTAATAAACAAGAGCATGTTGTTCCTTATGATTAGAAAGTTGAAAAAGTCAAAAGGAAAAAGGTTCCGAAAGATACTTGGGTGGCAAATTCCATCAGGTCCCAAACGAGTTAGGACAAAGGTATCCCTTGGCCTGAGGTGCCTGTCTAGGACCCTGGTGCCTCCATCAGGCCCAGGTGCAGCACCCTGACCTGAAGGCCATGGCTGGCTCAGTGAATCTTAACAAGTAGTTCCCCAAAGATGGAATAGCCCAGGGCATATGACGTGACTCTTTGCCTGTTGAGTTTGCCCACCCTTCAACAGCTTCTTACGGATTACCTTTTTTTTTCTTCACTTTTTATAGTTTATTTATTTGAGAGAGAGAGAGAGAGAGAGCATGAGCGGGAAGGGGGGAAGGAAGGAAGAGAGAGAGAGGGAGAAAGAGAGAGAGAGAGAGGGAGAAAGAGAGAGAGAGAGAGGGAGAAAGAGAGAGAGAGAGAGGGAGAAAGAGAGAGAGAGAGAGGGAGAAAGAGAGAGAGAGAGAGGGAGAAAGAGAGAGAGAGAGAGAGAGAGAGAGGGAGAGAGAGAGAGAGAGAGAGAGAGGGAGAAAGAGAGAGAGAGAGAGGGAGAGAGAGAGAGAGAGGGAGAAAGAGAGAGAGAGAGAGGGAGAAAGAGAGAGAGAGAGAGGGAGAGAGAGAGAGAGAGGGAGAGAGAGAGAGAGAGGGAGAAAGAGAGAGAGAGAGGGAGAAAGAGAGAGAGAGAGGGAGAGAGAGAGAGGGAGAAAGAGAGAGGGAGAAAGAGAGAGAGAGGGAGAAAGAGAAAGGGAGAAAGAGAGAGGGAGAAAGAGAGAGGGAGAAAGAGAGAGAGAGAGAGAGGGAGAAAGAGAGAGGGAGAAAGAGAGAGAGAGAGAGAGGGAGAAAGAGAGAGGGAGAAAGAGAGAGAGAGAGAGGGAGAAAGAGAGAGAGAGAGAGAGAGAGAGAGGGAGAGGGAGAGAGAGAGAGAGAGAGAGAGAGAGAGAAAATCCCAAGCAGGCTCCTCGCTATCAGCACAAAGCCCCACGCAGGGCTTGATCCCATGAACCATGAGATCAAAACCTGAGCCGAAACCAAGAGTTGGATGCTTAACCGACTGAGCCACCCAGGCGCCCTCTTACAGATTACTTTTTACCTACTAAGGCTAAGAGGGAGTCTTGCTATTTGAAATTCAGAGGAGTTGGATGAACAGATGGAAATACCCAGAACACAGCTGCTGGGAGTTGGGAGACTGGTCCCAGGAGAAGGTTCTAGTGCTTTAGACAGGAGATACCAGATAAATGCTCCAAGCTGGACCAAGCCTTTTATTCCAGAGAGTATCAAGATTTGCCTTCACCAGGCACCACTGTGAGGAGGAAAACTGAGGCCGTTGGAAATGATCTCTCTCAACGTCCTGCCTCTCTTCCCATGAAAGTATCCACACTTGCATTCAGCCTCCCCTTCTTGCCCTTTTTGGTCTCAGGGGAAGAGGGTTCCTGCCTCCTGCTGAGGCACAATCCCATGAACCTCCCTTCCCTCTGCTGTATCTTCACTTCTTTTCCTTAACGGGGTCTCTCTCTTCAGCACTTTAACATGTTCAGGCTGCTCCTAGCCTTAAAAAGAAACAATGAGGGGCGCCTGGGTGGCTCAGTTGGTTAAGCCTCTGACTCAGCTCAGGTCACTATCTCACGGTGTACGAATTTGAGCCCCACATCGGGCTCTCCGCTGTCAGCGCAGAGCCTGCTTCAGATTCTCCGTATGCCTCGCTCTCTGCCCCTCTCCAACTCTCCCTCTCTCAAAAATATATTTTTTTAAAAAAAGAAAATGAAAAAAAAAACCCCAAACCCTACGCCGTAAGTACCTTCTCTTGACATTTTGTCCTCCAGCCAATACCTTCTCTGTTCTTCCTTCCCTTCCCGGCTGAGCTATACAACAGCTCAGAAGACACCCGAACTTTCCCAATTTCCATTTGCCCTTCAATTCACTGTAATCTGGCTTCTGTCCCCATCCTTCCACAAAAACTGCCCCAGCAATAATGTCCCGGCCATCCAATTCCACAGGCATTTCTGTCTGCCCAGACATAGCTGCTGCATTTTGCTCTATAGACCCTTCCCTTCTATCCAAAACCCTCCACCCCTTGGCTTCCATGACCCTATTTTTTTTTTTTTCTTGTTCTCCACTCCCTTCTTTGTTCTGCTCTTCCTTTGTCCACCCCTGAAATGTTGGTGTTGGCTCAGGACTCCACTCTCAGCCACTGTTAACACCCAGGCAACACTCAGGCAACCTCGCCTCTTCTCATCTTCCCATTTGTTCCACTCACTGGCAGTTCTAAAGGTGTATCTCACCCCCCCCCCCAGTTTCAATGCCCACCCCATAACTCGAGTCCCGAATGCCCACCACTGAACTGTCACCTTCTCCTTTCCTTCTAATCTGCCCCCGCTTTAAAGCATTCGCCCCAGAAAAGCCAGAGGGCTCTTTCTAAAGGGTAAACCTGATCGTCTCCTCCTGGCCTCCACCCCTTCAAAGGCTCTCTATCCGCTTCCTTTACAAATCCTTTATCACCTGCCCCATCTCCCTCTCATCTACAGCCATTCATTTGCCACGTACTCAATACCTCAGTGACTTCTTTCAACATTGTCCTTCCCCTGGGTACGCCCTTCCCAACTCCTGACGCTTTCTGCCTGGGTGACTCTAACTCGCCCCTCAGACTTTGCCCAGATATCACACTCTTCAGGAAGCTTTCTCTGAACTCCCAGATGGGACTAAGGGCCCCTTCTTTATGCTCCCAACAGTACCCTGTACACACCTCAAATATAATCTTAAAGTAGTTTATTCACAATTAAATAGGTACATATCTGTCACCTCCCCCCCCCCCCCCCCACCAAGCTCCTTAAGTTCCAAATTCACTTCATTTCCACCGAGAAAAGCAACTGGAACTGGGATGTAAGGGCAGAGCTTTCTGGTGGGAAGAGTTTTTAGACATAAGACCAGTGATCAGGATGCAGCTGGCAGCCTTCCTTGGGGTCCTACAAACACAGGACTGGGTTTCCCCTCAACTGGGCCAGGTTTGGCATCTGTACAGGCAGGTGGGCAGACGGACGGGACCACCGCACAAAGCACCTCCCGAGCTCTGGGACTCTGACTTGAACCGATCGGTTTCCTTGAGTCAAATTTCTCAGCGGACTCCAAAGCCATATCCCGGAGCTAAGGAACAGCCCCAGCCCCGGGAGGAAAGAGAAGACAGACCCACAGATGATCCAGCAGGCCTGGCTCCTGAGGTTCTTCCAAGACTGGAATTCAGATGAGGAAAGCCGAGCTACCCCTCTCTAACCACCGTCCCCTGGTGCCTGGCCAGGACTCCACCAGACTGTCTGTCAGCCAGGCAGAGGAGGCCCAGCGGCTGACAGATCTTGTGCCCGGGGCCACACTGGCAGCTGCCCCTTCTAAAAGGCTCAGTGCTCTGCTCACTCTGATGCTGAGGGATCTGAAGGAGGAGACGGACAAGCAGCAGACCCCGCAGGACCAGGAGAGCCCCCCCCCCCCACCCCAAGGTGGAGTGAAGGTATTGAGTGGTAGCCTGGCATAGGGGAAATCCAGACGGGGGATGGAGGGAAGACAGGAGCGACAGTCCTAACAACCTGGAGCCAGAGCAACCTGGCTTCCCCTCTAAGAAGTCAAGCCCCAAATTTCATTTTCTGGGACGGGTGGGGATACACAAAGTATTTTCGCAATCAGAGTCTCAGGTTTCCTGCCTTCCCCGCCCCCCTCCCCAATTCAGCTCCCTCTCTGCCAGCCTCTGCTGGTTGACAAATCAGAAGCGGCTCTATTCCCTCAGTCCCCAAGGGCTACTAGGGATTCTGTGAAAAAAACCCATGTAGGTCCCAGGAAAGACATGGGGTGGTGAGGGCCCGGGGCTTTGTAGCCCATCCAAAAAGAGACAGCTGGGGCCAGTATGACAGTGTCACGCAACTCCGGGGGGCGGGGGGGCACCCACACACTGTATTCTATGTGAATGTCACCCTCGGGCCACAACAAAGAGAACCATGTGAATGGCGCCCCCTGCAGTTGCACACCTCGGTGGCATGGCTGTGTTCCCTGCTCCCGTCCATCTTTCAGATCACTTTCGGCCAGTTTCCCTTCGCCACCTACATGCGCTGTTAACGCTTCCCCACCTCTGCGCGCTCCGTCTCTGCTTAACCATTTGAAAGTTAGATGCAAGGGCTCCACCTCCAGATACTTCAGGCTGAATCTCTAAACAACTAGCACGCTCTCCTATATAAACACAACGCCATTAGCACAGCCACAACATTTAAGGTGGACACGATAAATTAATCTAATACATAGTCCACAATGGAATGTTCACAACTGCCGTCTGGGAAGTTTTTCAAACCTACAGGTTCCTGGCCCCTCTTCTGGGGGGATCTGATTCGGTAGGGTGAATCCCTGGACTCTGATCAGTTCAAAGCCCTCTCCCCTAGGCAATTCAGACGCGCCGCCAGGGCTGACCGCACAGACCGCGGTTTCGGAACTCCCAGGAAGACCAGAGGGTAGCGGGGAAAAGGGACCCCACCAGGCAGCTGGTGAAGGAAGAGGGGCGTGCTTATGGCTGAGCAGGTCGGTGCCAGGGTCCAAGCAGCACCAGGCACCGAACAGTCCACACAGCTGCCAAAGGATGGCTGGAGGCCGGCGGGGGAGGAAATGGGGTCGGGGCAGAGCTACACAATGGTCTGGAGTCCTAGGGTGGAGACAAAGGAGAGGACACTCCCCTCCGTTCAGTCCCTGTGCCAGTGAGCCAGCAGTGACACCAGCTGTGCGCGCAGAGGGCTTCGGGCTGCCCGGCTGGAGGGCACCTTTTTAGAACTGCTCTGCCTTTGCTCAGCCTGTGAGCTCTGGGTCACCTCCTCACATCCAGAACCACGAAATTGAATGTCAATGGCCAATGAGTACCGGTTACACGCCAGGTGCCATGCTGGCCCTAGAAGTATTCAGAGGGCTGTGGCACACTTCCGGGGAGCTCGCCACCTAGCAAAGATGATAGACATATCCATAAATAATTCAATCCCCCCTCCTTGGGGCACAAAGCGGGGAACCACTGCATGTCTTGGCCCATGTTCACTGGGCAGGGAAAATGGAGAGCTACTGAGCAAGATGGTAAAAAATATGAAGGGTCTCAAGCCCCCAGCCTTGGGCATCCCACCTTTTAGTAGTTTTTAATAAGGGAAGAAGACTCAGTTCTAGGACTACCTAGGAAGGGGCCTTCAGCACCTCCTCTCAGAACAGAATAGGTCAAGGGGTTAGAGGCCATATGGACATAGAAGCTCTGGCTTCCAGAATTTTGTATTCAGATGACCCCTGCCCCTCCCCACCCCCCAACACCCATACTCATCCGTACCCCAAATCTCACTGGCTTTCCAGCCAGGGACCCATCCCCCACACCTCACTCCACAGGCCTGCT